>NW_027507764.1:60831366-62031366 GCF_037356315.1 Lithobates pipiens
TGTATCGCCTGCAAAGTGCCCCAGTGTGAAAGGGGTATTAGAATATTCGACTTTGCCTCATTCACATAACAAAAATTCCTAAAACTAGTGAGCAAAGGTTGGTGTGTTCACATAGATCGAAGGTACATGTCGGAAAATTACCTATGTTCTTTTTAACCTCCCTGGCGGTATGATTATTTCAGATTTCAGGTGCTGAAAGCGGGACCATTATTTTGCATGGAAATTTGGCGTTTTATATTGTAGGCCTGTAATTCTAATGCCGCGTACACACGGTCGGAGAATCCGACGGAATGCGTCTTATCGGACCGTGTCGTCAGATAATCCGACTGTGTGTGGTATGCATCGGACTGATTCCGTCCAAATCTCAGTCGGACCCAATTTTCCAACATGTTGGAAATATTTCCCGACCAACTGGGCCGGTCGGACGTAATCCGATTGTGTGTAGAGAATTTTGATCGGACCAAGTGCCACGCATGCTCAGATCAAATTCCTACATCAAAGCTATTGGCTACTAGCCTGAATCTAGTCCCATCGTAACGAAATTACGTCATCACGTTCTGAAAGATCAGATTTTTCGACAACTTAGTCCGACCGTGTGTATGCAACAGTTTCAGAGACAATCCGTCGGACTAAATCTGACGGACAAAATCCGACGGATTTGGTTGTGGAAATGTCCGACCGTGTGTACAGGGGCTTAGAAATAATTCCCTTAAATCCATCCAAACAAGAGTCTAATAGACATCCCGGGTATGATAAAATGTGAAATATGAAATCATAAATTATAATATATATATATATATATATATATATATATATATATATATATAAAATAAATAACTATAAATAATTATAACAAGTAATATAATAATAAAAATTATTCAATAATGTAATCAAATTAAGAGTTGCAGAATTGTCACTGTCATTACATTTAGCGTTTGATGATGAATTTCCCCACAAATAACTATCGCTCAATTCTGCAACTGATTCTAATTTACTATCACTGTAGCTGGTCTAAAAGCACTTTTGATGTAAACTGACATTTTTTGGTTGCTATGGACAATCTCCAGTTTCCAGGCATAAAGAATAGTATTTATAATATAAAACTGCTTGCAGGACACTGGACAGACCACTAGGGACAAAGGGGATGTGTAATTATTTGATACAGTACTGTAATCTGTAAGATTACAGTATACTGTATCTATACTGTGTTTTTTACTTTTTGAATTTGGCGCCGAACTCTGTCCCCGTGCGTCGCAACGCTCGGAAGGAACGGAGCTCTGCGCTGTCACAGATTGAGCGAGACACGGCGGCTCGCTGATCACAGCGGGGAGACATCGCTGGATCCAGGGGACAAGGTAAGTAAACCCCTACATGGATCCTGCGATAGGATCCCGAGTCTGGCTCCGGAATACCGCTTATGGTAATTAAATTTCACCCGAGCCAGACTCGGGAATACCGCCAGGGAGGCTACAAAAAATATTTAGGCTTCTAGAAGAAATTTAAAAAAAGGACATTCCTTTTACGCAATGCAAGGTTTGATTATTAAATTATTATTAACCACTTGCTTACTGGGCACTTAAACACCCTTCCTGCCCAGACCAATTTTCAGCTTTCGGTGCTCTCACACTTTGAATGACAATTACTCAGTCATGCAACACTGTACCCAAATGAATTTTTTGTCCTTTTTTCCCCACAAATAGAGCTTTCTTTTGGTGGTATTTGATCACCTCTGGGGTTTTTATTTTTTGCGCTATAAATGAAAAAAAGACCGAAAATTTTGAAAAAAAACTCACATTTCTTTGTTTCTGTGACAGAATTATGCAAATTATTAATTTTTCTTCATAAATTTTGGCCACAATTTATACTGCTACATATCTTTGGTAAAAATAACCCAAATTAGTGGATATTATTTGGTCTTTGTGAAAGTTAGAGAGTCTACAAGGTGTGGTGCAAATCGCACAAAATTGATCACATCTGATGTACTGGTGGCCGATCTCGCTTCTTGTGACCCGAGCGAGTCAGTAAAGTACAAATACCCCCCAAATGACCCCTTTTTGGAAAGTAGACATTCCAAGGTGTTTAGTAAGAGGCATAGTGAGCTTTTTGATGTTGTCATTTTTTTCCCACAATTCTTTGCAAAATTAAGATTTTTCATTTTTTTTTCTCCACAAAATTGTCATTGTAATAGGTTATTTCTCTCACGTGGCATGTGTATACCACAAATGACACCCCCCAAAAAATTCTGCTACTCCTCCTGAGTATTACAATACCACATGTGTGGGACTTTTTCCCAGCCTGGCCACATAGAGAGGCCCAACATGCAGGTAGCGCCATCATGTGTTCTAGGAACATAAATTACACATCTAACTTGTTGACTATTTATTACACTTTTGAAGCACCAGGACAATGACACTGATGACAGATGGCACTGATACGTGGCAATGATGACACTTATATGTGGCACTGATGACGCGTGGCACTGATGACAGATGGCACTAATATGTGGCACTGATGACACGTGGCACTTATACGTGGCACTGATGACACGTGGCACTAATACGTGGCACTGAAGACACGTGGCACTAATACGTGGCACTGATGACAGATGGCACTAATACGTGGCACTAATACGTGCCACCGATGACAGATGGCACTAATACATGGCACCGATGACGCGTGACACTGATGACAGATGGCACTGATAAGTGGCATTGATGACACGTGACACTGACAACAGATGACACGTGACACTGACATGTGGCACTGATGACAAATGGCACTGATACGTGGCACTGATGACAGATGGCACTAATATGTGGCACTGATGACAGATGGCACTATGTGGCACTGATGACAGATGGCACTTATACGTGGCACTGATGACAGATGGCACTGGGGACAAATGGCACTGACAACAGATGGCACTGGGGGCAGGTAGCACTGGGGTGGATGGCACTGGGGGCAGGTAGCACTGGGGTGGATGGCACTGGGGGCAGGTAGCACTGGGGTGGATGGCACTGGGGTGGATGGCACTGGGGCGGATGGCACTGCTGGGGGAGGATGGCACTGCTGGGGGAGGATGGCACTTTTTTTTTTTTTTTTTACTCGAGGCAGAACGGCTGCCGCTGCAGCCATTCATCTCTCCCCTCTCACACTGTCTGTGTGAGGAGGGAGAGCGTCGCTGAGAGATGATCTCATATGTTTACATATGAGATCATCTCCCATTGGACACGCCGATCACGCTGTAAACGGCCGCTGTGATTGGCCCTTTACAGCGATCTGTGTTTGCCTGTCCCCGGGGGACACGGCGAACACAGAACTTCCGCGATGCGCGCCCGTGGCAGCACGCATCGCGGAAGTAAACATTAGGACGTCCAGGGACGACCACCCGGACGAACGCGCCTGCTCTACGGCCGTCATTCGGCTATAGGGCGGGCGCGAGGTGGTTAATTATTAACTATGCATGGGGCACACCCTAATTCCCCCTGTGCGCCTGGGCACACCCCAATCACCTTGTGCGCCAGTGGCATATTATCCATGTGTGCAGTGTCTGCGTGGCACATGGGCCCCAAGGGAAGGGGGGCCCACTCAGCTCTGACACACACTGCCCATACAGAGTAAATAAGTCAACCAGGACACTACCTGCCTGGAGTTTGCATGTTCTCCCTGTGCTGGCGTGTGTTTCCTTCCACACTCCAAAGACATGCTGGTAGGCTAATTGGCTTCTGTCCAAAATTGGCCCTAGTACATGAATGTGAGTTGGGGACCTTGGATTGTGGGCTCCTTGAGGGACTGATGTGAGTGTGTGATGTATGTGTGGAGTGCTGTGTAAATTGACGGCGCTATACGGGTACCTTAACCGCTTGCCGACCGCCTCCTGTACATTTACGTCCGCAGAATGGCACGGCTCAGCAAAGTAACGTACGTGCCTGCCACGAGCTCCGTGCCCGTGGACTCGATGTCCGCCGGGTGCCCACGATCGTGTCACGGAGCTGAAGAACGGGGAGATGCCAATGTAAACACAGCATCTCCCAGTTCTGCCTAATGACAGGACGCGACCGTCTGCTCCCTGTCATCGGGAGCAGCGATCAGTGTCGTGTCACTTCTAGCCCATCCCCCAGACAGTTAGAATCACTCCCTAGGACACACTTAACCCCCCCCGCCCCCTAGTGGTTAACCCATTCACTGCCAGTGACATTTTTACAGTAATCAATGCAATTTTATAGCATTGCTCGCTATTTTAATGTCAGTGGTCCCAAAAATGTATCAAAATTGTCCGATGTGTCCACCATAATCTCGCAGTCACGATAAAAATCACTGATCGCCACCATTACTAATAAAAATAATATTATTAATAAAAATGCCATAAAACTATCCCCAATTTTGTAGACGCTATAACCTTTGCGCAAACCAGTCAATAAATGCTGATTGCGATTTGTTTTACCAAAAATATGTATCGGCCTAAACTGAGGAAAAACATGTTTTTTTAATATTTTTGGGGGGAGATATTTATTATAGCAAAAAGTAAAAAATAATGCGTTTTTTTTTTCAAAATTGTCGCTCTTTTTTTGTTTATAGCGCAAAAAAAAAACAGAGGTGATCAAATACCACGAAAAGAAAGCTCTATTTGAGGGGGGGGGGGAAAAGGACGTCAATTTTGTTTGGGAGCCATGTCGCACGACCGCGCAATTGTCAGTTAAAGTGACGCAGTGCCGAATCGCAAAAAAGTGCTCTGGTCTTTGGCCAGCCAAATGGTGTGGGGCTTAAGTGGTTAAATATATAATATAGAATAGAGGAGCATCTTAAAGAGACACAATGTACAGGGATCGGGACGATTGTAGACACGCACTCAGGATGGACTGGTGTCTTTATTCAACCTTACTATGTAATAATAAGCATATTAAAAAACATGTAATTCTTATTGATTTCTTATTGATTAAGATACAGTTTTATGTTTGAATGGTGAACCTCTTTATGCTTTTCTAGTGATTAACACATTATTTTTGTCTTTCTTTAAAGGGATTACTTGTCGCCACGATCTTCTGTTTCTTTAACGGAGAGGTGAGAATTATTATCAGCCTCTTTTCTTGTATTGTGTCATTATGATGGGAATTCATTTTACATGGCAACTTTGTTGTTTCTATTTTGAAGAGTACCAGTCACCGCTGAGTTTCTATAAGACTCCGTATATATATTGTCTCAATGTATTATAATTGTTCAGACTTATGTATGAATAATGTGTATTTCTTATCTACAGAGCAATGTTATGTGATGGTGTTATGCACACTCTGGAGTCAGCAGGTGTCCAACATGGAGGTCAGGCTGTTGGCAGTGGAACAACTGTTATGCCCCATACACACGATTGGACCTTCCGACCACAAAATCCATTGAATTTTTTTCAGACGGATTTTGGACGAAACTCGTCTTGCATACACACGGTCGGACAAAATTGTCGGAAAATCCAATCGTTCAGAACGAGGTGACATAAATCACGTACGACGGGACTATAAAGAGGCCAGTAGCCAATAGCTTTCGTCTCGTAATTTACTCTGAGCATACGTGGCACTTTTTCCGTCAGAATTCTCTACACATGATCGGAAAAAGTGCAATTGTCGCAAAATTTTAGATCCTGCTCTCAAACTTTTTGCGTCGGAAATTCCGACAGAAAAAGTCAGATAGAGCCCACACACGATCGGATTTTCCGACAACATAAACCGATCAGACTTTTTCCGTCAGAATTTCCGAACGTGTGTACGGGGGCATTATACCTTGTACACATGGTCGGATTTTCCAACGGAAAATGTGTGATCGGATCACGTTGTCGGAAAATCCAACTGTGTGTGGGCTCCATTGGACTTTTTCCGTCGGATTTTCTGACGCACAAAGTTTTGAGAGCTGGATCTACAATTTTCCGACAACAAAATCCAAACACAGAAATTCCAATCGTGTGTAGACAATTCCGACGGACAAAGTGCCACGCATGCTCAGAATAATTTACGACACAAAAGCTATTGGCTACTGCCCTCTTTATAGTCCCGGCGTATGTGCTGTACGTCACCGCGTTCTGAACGATCGGATTTTCCAACAGCTCTGTGCGATCGTGTGTGTGCAAGAACAGTTTGGGCCAAAATCCGTTCGAAAAAATCCGACGGATTTTGTAGTCGGAATGTCCAACCGTGTGTGCAGGGCAATAGACTTCAAGTGAACCAAGACTCACAGGGTGTTGATTTACTAAAGGTAAATAGGTTGTTCACTTTGCCAAGGATATCCAATCATGTGCAAGGAAAATAATAAACAAAGCATTTTTTCTTGCACATGATTGGATGATGGAAGTCAGCAGAGCTTCCCCTCATTCACTGAGCTCTGGGGAAAATTCCCTTGCAAAGCACATCTTCCCTTGCCCCAGTCCGAATGAAGGATTACAGGGGGAGCAGTTTTGGGCAGCAGCATTGTTAGTCTGGGGGGAGGGGAATGGCCTATCAGATTTAAATACACTAACAAATTGGAGCTGAACTCCATCTCACACTTTGTAAGCAGTTACAGCAACATTTTTTTTTTCCCTTTGGGATAAAGGTTTTGCATGAATAAACAAGCTGATCATTTTCATCACTCCTGCATGTTACCTTCGTACCTTAAGTGGTTTATCTCATATATGTAAACTGATACATTCTGCTGGAGAGCTTGGGCTTTTAAAAAACAACAGACTTGCTGGCTGGATTACCAGGTGAAAATAGAAAATAGGTCTGCATACCTCTCAACATTTCAAGATGGGAATGGGGGAAACTAACTAGCAAATGTATGTAGGCATAGGACACGCCCCCTGCCACACCCACTTAAAGGAGAATTAACCCCAAAAAAGGTTAATTAAAGTGGAAGTAAACCCACTTTTTTAACTTTTACCTACAGGAAAGCCTATAATAAGGCTTACCTGTAGGTAAAAAAAATATCTCCTAAACCTGTACGGTTTAGGAGATATTCCCCTCGGTATGCGCCGCTGACTGCAGCGGCGCATGCGCACAAGGGGGTTCTCTCCGCGAAAATCCGGCAGCGCTCGTCCGGCCGGATTTAAATCTCCCGCGCGCATGCGCGGGAGTGACGATATCGCGGCTCCGGCCACTCACAGCGCCGGAGCCGCGATACCCGGAAGAGACGCCGAGGGAGCATGTCGGCTTCCTCGGCGTGGATCGGGCGAGATGTCGGGGCCTCGTTCTAAGGTAAGTATTTCATAATGAGCTAGTATGCGGTGCATACTAGCTCATTATGCCTTTTGCTTTGCAGGTTTTAAAAAAAAAAAAAAAAAAATGCGGGTTTACTACCGCTTTAAATCCCCAAGATGTGGCTATGGGACAGGAAGTGAAGGGAAATCTTCCCAATGGGACACAGATGGCACAAAAAATTAACAAATAAAAATAAATAAGATGAAAGGAGTTATAACCCTCCTTTACGCTATCCAAACTGATAAAAAAAAAGTTTTGCCTTTAGCTCTCCTTTAACCTCTTGCTGACCCGCCGCCATCATTATACTGCGGCAGGTTGGCACGGCTGCGCAAATCGCCATAGCTGTATGTTGGCAGCTGTACGAGCAATAGCAGGTGTGCGGGCCGCCGGAGGAGATGCGTGTATCCAGCAGCTGCGATGTTCACCGGCCACCCGCGATCGCTCCACAGCGAGCCAGAACGGGGATCTGCCATTGTAAACAAACAGATCCCCATCCTGTCAGGAGAGTAGAAAGAGATTGTCTGTTCCTAGTGTTCAGGAACAACGATCTCCCTCTGTACTCCCAGTCAGTCTTCTCCCCCCACAGTTAGAAACACCTCCCAGGGAACACTTGGCAATTTTTAGCTATATCGCTGTATAAATGTCACTGGCCCCAAAAAAGTGTCAAAAGTGTCCGATCTGTCTGACGCAATGTCACAGTCCCAGCAGATCGCCGCCATTACTAGCAAAAAAAAAAAGGCCACAAATCTATCCCCTATTTTGTAGATGCTATAACTTTTGCGCAAACCAATCAATATACGATTATTGTAATTTATTTTACCAAAAATATGTAGAAGAATACATATCGGCCTAAACTGATGAAGAAATTAGTTTTTTTATAATTGTTTTTTTTCGATGTGTATTATAGCAAAAGGTAAAAAAAAAAGTTGTTGTTTTTTTTTCAAAATTGTCGCTCTTTGTTTATAGCGCAACAAATGAAAAAGCAGAGGTGATCAAATACCACCAAAAAAAAACTCTATTTGTGGGGAAAAAAGGACATCAATTTTGTTTGGGTACAGCGCCGCAGGACCGCACAATTGTCAGTTAAAGCGACACAGAGCCGAATCTCAAAAAATGGCCTGGACATTAAGGGGGTAAATCCTTCAGGGGCTGAAGTGGTTAACAGACCAAAAAAGGAAGCAAAGAGAAACTCATTATTAGGGTTTCATAGACTTTTAATGTAAATGTTTCACAGTTCCCTTTCCTCTAATCATATAGATGTCATATAGCGGAGCAGAAAAAGTAATTCTATCAGTAACAGTTTTCATTTGCATTACTTATCAATCCCCCGCAGTGCAGCTGCATGTTTTCAGGACTCTCAGTGAATTTTAAATGAATATTTTGCTTCCAGGGTTATTTTATGGAAGTTTCTACTTGTGTCGGGGCAAGTCTAGATGGCTGCATACAGCCTTACTCCACCAAAAACATATATTTTACTTTAAGGAGATTGTAAAGTCTTATGGTTTTTCACCTTAATACATTCTATGCAGAAGGGTGAAAAACCTTCTTTGCTGCATCTTCTCCTCAGACCCCCCTTTTTCTTATCTGACCTTATCTGATCCAGCGATGAGCATGAGCCCAGCAGCTCCAGCGCTGTGTCTCTCCTCATTAGACATATTGATAGCAGCGGGAGCCATTGGCTCCCGCTGCTGTCAATCAAATCCAGTGACACAGGAGCCAGGGGCGAGGCTGAATCCCACTGCCTGTGTCAATGGACGCAGCAGCCTGACTCGGGAGTGCACCCGCATGGATGCCACCATGCAAAGCGGCTCTCCGTGGGGGCACTCGATGAAGGGAAGATGGTAAAGCTGCCCATTCCGCTTGGCAAAAAGCCTCCAGCTCCTGTAAATTCTTGGGCTGTCTTACATGAAATGTAGGTTTGAGATCTCCCCAGAGTAGCTCAATGACATTGAGGTCAGGAGACTGAGATGGTCACTCCAGAACCTTCACTTTATTCTGCTGTAGCCAATGACAGGTCGACTTGGCCTTGTGTATTGGATCATTGTCATGTTGGAATGTCCAAGTACTTTCCATGTGCAGCTTCCTGGCTGATGAACGCAAATGTTCCTCCAGTATTTTTTGATAACATACTGCATTCATCTTGCCATCAATTTTGACCAAATTTCCTGTGCCTTTGTAGCTCACACATCCTCAATACATCAGCGATCCACCTCCGTGTTTCACAGTAGGAATGGTGTACCTTTCATCATAGGCCAAGTTGACTCCTCTCCAAATGAAGAGTTTATAGTTGTGGCCAGAAAACTCAATTTTGGTCTCTTCACACCAAATGACTTCATGGTAGAAGGTTTGAGACTTGTCTCTGTGCTGTTTGACGTATTGTAAGTGGGATACTTTGTGGCATTTGCGTAGTAATGGCTTTCTTCTGGCGACTTGACCATGCAGCCCGTCTTTCTTCAAGGGCCTCCTTATTGTGAATCTTGAAACAGCCACACCACATGTTTTCAGAGAGTCCCGTATTTCACCTGAAGTTATTTGTGTTTTTTTTTTGCATTACGAACAATTTTCCTGGCAGTTGTGGCTGAAATTTTAGTTGGTCTACCTGACCGTGGTTTGGTTTCAACAGAACCCCTCATTTTCCACTTCTTGATTAGAGTTTGAACACTGCTGATTGGCATTCTCACTTCCTTGGATATCTTTTTATATCCCTTTCCTGTTTTATACAGTTCAACTACCTTTTCCCGCAGATTCTTTGACAATTCTTTTGCTTTCCCCATGACTCAGACTCCAGAAACATCAGTGCAGCACTGGATGAAAGATGCAAGGGTCTGCCAGAAGTCCAGAAACTCATTGACCTTTTATACACACACACACTAATTACAAGCAAACAGATCACAGGTGAGGATGGTTACCATTAATAGCCATTCAAACCCCTTTGTATCAGCTTGTGTGCATGTTATCAGGCCAAAATCACCAGGGTATGTAAACTTTTGATCAGGATCATTTGTGTAGTTTATGTTGCCATTATGATTTAAAAAGAGTAAACACAGTTGATTGAAAATAAATGGCTTCAGCCAAACACTAACCATGAGTGAAAAATTTTTTTGGTGTTCTAATTCATATTCTCTGTAAAATGGCCAATAAATCATAAATTCTGCCAGGGTATGTATATTTATGAGCACAACTGTATACCCAGTGAAGTGACTGGCATCAGGTGATATAAAGATGAAACAAATCATCCTACATAAGTTGTATCCGTTTTTCTACAGCTGTCTGTCCCCTACATCCATTCAAAGTCTAGATTTTACACAGGATCTCCCAGCCTGGAAAAGCAGGAGGCGGTGAGCTGAAGTTACATTAGTGAGAGCTGATTGGAGGGAAGGGACACACCCTCCTTCACAAATCACACAGGGACAGAGCTGAGATTGTCAATCAGCTGGAGCTCCACCCCTGTCACCCTTTTTCTCTTGGTGTCAGGAAAACTTGTGAGAAGTGACTCATGCTGATAGCAGAGGAAGGAGACAGCAGACAGAAATGACACGTAGTGCTCTGGATTGAGACAAGTACACACTATAGAGGGGTATGCTTTGTTCATATTTCATGTCTGAGGTTTACAACTACTTTATTGGAGGAAATTCCTGCTAATATTGATTCATTGTAAGACACTGGCAAGAATGGCCCTTACATTGATGGTCGGTAGGAAGGATTTCCTTTACATAGAGTGAGGGGAAAAAGTTTATGATCCCCTGACGATTTTGTACATTTGACCGCTGACAAAGAAATGATCAGTCTATAATTTTAATTTGTAGGTTTATTTTAACAATGAGAGAAATGAAACAAAAATATCCAGAAAAACGCATTTCAAAAAAATCTGGGTGGCAAAATCAGATTTCTACTCGCAGAGGAATTCATTTTGTGATGTGGAGAGGCGGACTGACCTTGAGCTGGTCTTGCAGTAAAGGGCACAAGAGCAATAGATAATTCTCTGACAGCTCCTCGGAGTGACAGCGTAGTATAACAGCAGGCTGCCTTTATATGTCAGACGTAAAATCCTGGGCTTTTCATGTTGTTCTTCAATTACAAGTTACCATAAATCAATTACAAGATAAAGAACAGATGAGGAAGCATTGTCTACAATGTGCTCATTTTAAAAGGTGTCAGCCCAGAATTGAAAACGTTTTTATTGACAAAAACTTTGGCTGCTGGAATGTGACATAAGTGTGAAAATGTTGCATCCAAATGAGGCCTGGAGACAGTGACGGCTGGTGGGTTTTTTGTTGGGGGGTGGCAAACAACCCCCCCACTGGTGCGGCACTACCAACCCCCCCCCCCGCGCTTGTCTGCCAGTTGGACCGGCACTTACCTGAATAGATAGATCCAGATAGATGAGGGGGTGTCGCGGCATCGCGGCAGGGTGCAAACAGTGGCTCCAGGCTAGCAGGTGCGGGCAACAGCTCCAGACTAGCGGGATCAGGAACCGGGCAGCGGCTCCAGGCTAGCGGGTCTGGGCAGCGGCTCCAGGCTAGCAGGTAAACAAGCAGGACAAAACTCTGGATCATAGCTGACTCATAGCTACGAGTAAACACTGATTACGGTGCGAAATGCGTTAGTTTTCCTGTACCCTGTTATTCTTTTGCTGTGGATTTTTTTGATTTTGTTTTGATGTGACCCACATTGTTTAATTAAAGATGGGATTTCAAGTCTTCTTCCAGTGTGCGGCTATCCAGAGTTTTGTCCTGCTTGGGGCTCATCAATAGGAGACAGAGCTTCAGTCCTTGAGGATTACTTTGGAGCGGTGGTTCATCCTTTCTATCTAGGCTAGCGGGTGCGGGGGGCAGCAGCTCCAGGCTAGCGGGTGCGGGCAGCCGCTCCAGGCTAGAGGGTGCGGGCAGCGGCTCCAGGCTAGGGGGTGCGGGCAGCAGCTCCAGGCTAGCGGGATCCTGGAACCAGACAGCGGCTCCAGGCTAGCGGGTGCGGGGTGCAGGTAGCGGCTCCAGGCTAGCGGGTGCAGGCAGCGGCTCCAGGCTAGTGGGATCCAGGAACAAGGCAGCGGCTCCAGGCCAGTGGGGTTGGGGACCGGGCAGCTGGTCCAAGCTAGTGGGTGCAGCCATCGGCTCCAGGCTAGCGGGGTCAGGGTTCGGCAGCAGCTCCAGGCTAGTGGGGTCGTTTTCCGGGCAGCGGCTCCACGTTAGCGGGCCGGGCAGTGGCTCCAATCTAGTGGGTGGGCTTACTCTCTGGCTCCGGCGGCTTCCTCCTTGGCTCCACATCAGGTGTCCAATAGGATTACTACTATCATCAGGAAATACTACCACTTTTCACTAAGGCACCAGCGCAGGAGCATATATTTTCTGTTTAGTCCAATAGGATCACCTGATGTTTTGGCCAATCGGGAAACAGGTCTTACACCTGCGTCCTGGTTGACGGGGAGAAGATTTAGTGTGAAAATAGCGAAAATGAATTTGCTATTGTGAAGCCCATTAGAGCCTCTGTCTCTAATCATGTGCTTCAAAAAGGCCATTCAGAACAAAGTGACAGTGTGCTTCATGGGATTCAAAAACCCGAACATTTTGTACCCTTGACTGGTATTGGAGCTCACAGAGGAGTGAACATGCACGGATGCCCCCATAGGAAGTGGTTTGCAGTGAGGGCACTTGTCAGGGGGGCAGGGCCAGGAGCGCAGCGGGGTACCCCAGAAGAGGAGGATCAGGGCTGCTCTGTGCAAAACCACTAAATATGTTTGTTACTTTAAAAAAAAAAGTTTCCTTTTAGAATCACATTAACTACTTCCAGACCGCCCACAAACATATACTGCGGCAGGGTGGCTCAGCTGCGCGAAATCACGTATCTCTACATTGTTCGCCTCTTTCGAGTCTAGGGTGTGCGCGAAGCTGGAGCCAATTGGCAGGTCTGGCGGACGCGATTTCTGCCGGTAAACCCGGCAATGGTTCCCAGAGAGGCAGAACGACGGTCTGCCTGTGTGAAGAAGGCAGATCGCCGTTCTGTCAGTAAGCAAGAAACAGGAACAATGATCTCTCTCTTCCTCCAATCAAACCATCCACCACACAGCAAGCACCCCCTAGGCACACATTTAACCCTTTGATTGGCCATGGTGTTAACCCCTTCCCTGCCAGTGTCTTTTATACAGTGACAGTGCATTTTTTAGCACTGGTCACTGTATTGGTGTCATTGGTCCCCAAAAAGTGTCAGATTTGTCCACCGCAATTTTGCAGTTCCTCTAAAAATCGCTGATCGCCGCAAATACTAGTAAAAAATATAAAAATTTCAAAAAGTCCATAAAATAATCCTATAGTTTGTAGACGCTATAACTTTTGCGCATATCAATCAATATACACTTATTGGAATTTTTTTTACCAAAAATATGTAGCGAAATACATTTGATTTTTTATTTTTATTTTTTTATTTATTGGATGTGTTTTATAGCAGGAAATAAAAAATATTTATATTTTTCAAAATTGTCGGCCTTTTTTTGTTTATAGCGTAAAAAATTAATTTTGTTTGAGAACAACGTCTCGCCACCGCACAATTGTCAGTTAAAGTGACGCAGTGCCGTATCGCAATGCTCTGGTCAGGAAGGGGGTGAAACCTTCGGGGGCTGAAATGGTTAAATAAATATAAACAAATTCATTCTTGAGGCTCCTAAAGCTATTTCTACCACAACTTGCCCGTATTCATTTCCAAATAATATCTACTGTCTTTGTGTGCTGCTGGCAGGGAACGCAAACACATTCTCATTGGCTTTTGCTCATTTTATTTATAGAGTATTGTACTGTATTTTCCAGTAAATAATGGCATTATTTCAGGTTCCCTCCTGTGGCAGGGAATGATGTACTTGCATATTGAGCTCTTAATTCATTTCTATTAAATTACATTGCCGTCAATGATTATAATTCATTAACCAAATGGTTAGGGTTCCCAGATGAATTGTTTTGCCTGTAACCTCAGTGTGATTTGCAGTAATTATGTTATATCAACTTATTTGTATTTTCAGCACTCCGCAATTGACGGGGGATTATTGCTAAATTTTCCATCATTATCATAGTAATAGTTCAACTGTTTAAAGAGGAACTTCAGTTTTGCTGGCGGAAAACAAAATATAAGGTCAACTACATCCAGTGAAAGGATTTTGACAAACTTTAATATAGGTTCTTACCGGCTTCTGTGTTGTAGATTTTCAAAAAGTCTATTCCAGCGCATATGATAAAATACTAAAGCCCGATCAGAGTTTCCGAATGTTCGAATGTTCGATGGCAGGCTGTTGGCGGTAAATCGAACAATTGTTGTCGGATTGTCCGCGGACAAATGTTGGATGGCAGGTTTTTAAATTTTCCGCAGACAAATGTGTGTTGTCGGATTTTCCGAGCGTGTGTATACAAGTCCGTCGGACAAAAGTCCAAAGTACAAACACGCATGCTCGGAAGCAAGGACGAGCCAGAAGCGGTCGGTCTTGTAAACTGGCGTTCATAATGGAGAATTAACATTCGTGTCGTGGCAAATTATGAAATTGCGTAATGCAGCGCACAATTCTCTTCTTCTTTAACCACTACTTGCCTGGCCTATAGCAGAATGATGGCCGGACGGTGGTTCAGTTATCCTGACTGGGCGACATATGACGCCCTGCAGGATAACAGCTGCCGTATGCTCGTGGGGGCACGCATCACGGCGATCGGTGGTGCGGTGTGTCAGTGTGACACAGCGCTAAACCGATCTCTGTAAAGAACCTCCGGCGGAGGCTGTCTACCATGTGATCAGCTGTGTCCAATCACGGCTGATCACAATGTAAACAGGAGGAGCCTCACTCTTATCTGACAGACGCAAGTCGAGGAGAGCCGATTGGCAGCTTTCCTGACAGGGGGGTCTGTGCTGATTGTTTATCAGCACAGCCCCCCCTCGGATGCCCACTTCAGACCACCAGGGACGCCGCCAGGACCACCAGGGAAGCACATAACATGTGGATGGCCAGGTATATCCCTCATGGCCATCCACATGTGCCAACATATGCCCAATCAATGACAATCAGTACCCAAAAATGGGCACTGACTGGCAGCATTATAAAAACAAATAAATTCAGTGATGCCCAGCAATGCCACCCATCAACGTCATCAGTGCCACCTATCAGTGCCCATCACTGACCACCTATCAGTGCCCATCCATGCCACCTATCAGTGCCACCTATACGTACCCATCAGTGCCACCCATAGGTACCCATCAGTGACGCCTACGAGTGCCCATCAGTGCCACATATAAGTGCCCAGTGTCACCTATGAGTGCCCATCAGGGCTACCTATCAGTGCCCATCAGTGCCACCTATCAGTGCCCAATGCCGCCTATCAGTGCCCATCATCAGTGCCACCTCATCGGTGCCGCCTTATCAGTGCCCCTCAGTGCAGCCATATCAGTGCCCATCATTGAAGAAGAAAACTTACTTATTTACAAAAAAAATTAACAGAAACACAGAAAAAAAATGTATTTCAAAATTGTCTTTTTTTATTTGTTGTACAAAAAATATAAATTGCAGAGGTGATCAAATACCACCAAAAAAAAGCTCTATTTGTGGGAACAAAATGATATAAAATGTGTTTGGGTACAGTGTAGCATGACCGCGCAATTGCCATTCGATTTGCGAAAGCACTGAAAGGTGAAAATTGGCTTGGACAGGAAGGTGTATAAGTGCCTGGTATGGAAGTGGTTAATGGGATAATAATGAAGCTGCTTTGCTGGTGATACTGATGGAGTTATTGCAAACAAGTTTTAAAAGGCTTTTTTTTTGTGATATCAAGAATAATATCATTATGCTTTTATTTTTTCTTTGGGCAAGTTACCACAACACCATTATCTCGTAGTTTTTAAGAACAAAGATACAACAATGTTGGTGTCCCTTGTCAAGTTTACATTGTATTTTTTTAAATATAACTGCCGACTCCCAAACTGTGATTTGAAGTAAAACACATAGCCAAGTATTATTCGAAACAATTTTTTTATTGTGCATTAAAAAAAGAAAATAAAATTAGACATGTTATCTACCAATAGAACTTAAAATGGATGTAAACCTGATGTCATCCTTTCTAAACTACTGCCATAGGGGTTATCTAGAAGGTTATACATGCCTCCTGCATGTATCTTTACCTGTCAAATGTCTCCCCTCTGTCTGCTACGAGACCCAAAAAACTGCAGATTCTGTGGGTGGGTCTGTTTTACAGGGCTCAGTGGGTGGAGTCGTGATGCCAGTAGACTCCCCGCCCACCTCTACACTCTCCTTATCTATATGCATTTTCTCCTGTGTATTTCTTACACTGAACTTCTGCTATGATCTCTAACATCCAGTGAAAAGACAGGAAAGTAACCACATGACTTCAGCATGCCAAATCATGCTGAGGTGTGGAACATCCAATCCTTGCAGAGCAGCAGAAGAAAGGAGTGGGAGGGAATTAAAAAATAATGCATGTCTCTTAGGCTAGTGCACGAGATATGTAAATCACCTGTCACTCTCAGCAAGGGGGAGGATTTGACAACGTTTTTCTCTGTTTGTCAGGATTTATCTCACTGAACAATAAAAGAGGATTGCTCAGAGATGGATTAACTCTTTGTTGCAAGACTGGGCTCAAATGATAGGAAATCTTATACTCTACAGTGCCTTGCGAAAGTATTAGGCCCCCTTGAACTTTTCAACCTTTTGCCACATTTCAGGCTTCAAACATAAAGATATAACATTTTTATTTTTTGTGAAGAATCACCAACAAGTGGGACACAATTGTGAAGTGGAACGAAATCTATTGGATTTTTGAAACTTTTTTAACTAATAAAAAAAATGAAAAGTGGGGCGTGCAAAATTATTCGGCCCCCTTGCGTTAATACTTTGTAGAGCCACCTTTTGCTGCGATTACAGCTGTAGGCTCGCTTGGGGTATGTCTCTATCAGTTTTGCACATCGAGAGACTGAAATTCTTGCCTATTCTTCCTTGCAAAACAGCTCGACCTCAGTGAGGTTGGATGAAGAGCGTTTGTGAACACCAGTTTTCAGCTCTTTCCACAGATTCTCGATTGGATTCAGGTCTGGACTTTGACTTGGCCATTCTAACACCTGGATACGTTTATTTGTGAACCATTCTTTTGTAGATTTTGCTGTATGTTTGGGATCATTGTCTTGTTGGAAGATAAATCTCCGTCCCAGTTTCAGGTCTTTTGTAGACTCCAACAGGTTTTCATCCAGAATGGTCCTGTATTTGGCTGCATCCATCTTCCCCTCAATTTTAACCACCTTGCCTGTCCCTGCTGAAGAAAAGCAGGCCCAAACCCTGATGCTGCCACCACCATGTTTTTTTTTTTTTTTTAAAGTTATCTTTATTGACATTTCAAGATGTGAACAAAACACTACAGAGCCTATTGGGCATACCCTGGTTTGATCACTACAACTTACCAACTAAGAGAGAACAAAAACAAAAACAAAAAACAAAACCAAACAAAAGGGTGAGGCATTACAGAAAAATATGCATACCTACCCAAACCACTGTACGCTCAACCACCTGTGTAGAATATTCATATCAACCTGCCGATGCTACATATCCCCTACAAGGCTTACTCGAAATACTTAGGAGATAAAGTGTACATTATAATTACATCGTTGCATGCACGCTCCCCCCTTCCCCCCTAACTATTGGTTGAGCAACCCAGAGGGTTTATGAGGCCATAGATGCCACTTGGACAATTGGGGTACTTAGTGGAACGATACTAATCGTCCATCGAGTCAGCATTAGTGGACAGTGAGTCCGTCCAGATATCCCATACTTTGTAGAATTTTTTGGCACAACCGCGGGACAGGTAGGTAGCCTTGTATAGTGGTAGAGCCGCATTCACTAACCTCTTCCAAAAATTTAAGGAGGGCGCAGATGATGCCTTCCACCTGAGTACTATCGACTTGCGGGCATAGTAAAGTAATAATCCTAGCAGGGTTCTGACTGCCCGGCCTGGGGCCAAGGGTTCCACAAGTCCCAGCAGGCATACCTCTACAGACAGTGGTACTGGTACCGTGGTGATGGTCGTAATAGAGTTGGTCACCGCAGACCAAAAAATTGTGATCTGAGGACAGCTCCAAAATATGTGAATAAAATCTGCTGGGGACGAGTTGCATCTCCAGCAGGAGGCGGGAATAGATGGATACATTTTGTGCAGACGCGCGGGCGTGTAATAAACCCTATGTACTATTTTAAATTGCACTAATTTATCTCTAGCTGATACTAGCTGTGAAAAAGGACACTCCCAGATTTCCTCCCAATCCTCAGCGTCCAGTGAGGGGAAGTCGACCACCCACTTTGCCTGGAGGTTTTCTAGTCCCGTGTGTATGTTAGGAAGTATCGCTTTATATATGGTGGATAAGGGCTTTGGTAGAGCTTCGTCCCTGAGTAGAGTCTCCAGGGTTGATGTATAAAAAGCAACCTGAGCATTATCAAACTGGGTGTTAAATGCGTGCCTAAGCTGCAGGAATCTAAAGAAGTGTGAGTTGGGTAAATCATATTGTTGTTTCAACCGGTCAAATGACAGCAGTCGGCCTTCCAAACAGAGTTGATTTATATATTTAATGCCCTTGCATGCCCAAACACTAGGGTCAGGAATGGACCCAAATTCCGGCAATTGTGGGTTAAACCAGAGAGGGCTGTGTGGCGATATATGTCCAGCGGGCATGGGTCGCATTGATTTTGCCACCAACCACGCCCGTATGACCGCTCTCATTGACGTTGTAAGAGGGAAAGGAGCCCTGGCACCCCGGTAAAGTAGATTCCTCAGCGCCTCATAAGATCCCAGATGTGCTGCTTCCAGAGCCACCGCTGCATTGGACTCATCAGAGACCAACCAGTTGTGGGCATGGGATAACAGAGCCGCCAAAAAATAGGAGTGGAGATCGGGACAAGCCAGGCCCCCCTCCCCCCAAGGTCTCTGCAGCACCGTCAGTCTGAACCTCGGCTGACCAGTTCCCCAGAGGAAAGATGATAAAATAGAGTTAATCAGGCAAAATACTTTTTTGGGGATCCAGACAGGGGCATGTCTGAGGACATAAAGAAAGGTAGGTAGGAGCTTCATCTTAAATAAATTTATCCTGCCGATTAGAGAGAGGGGCAAATTCGCCCACGCCTTTAATCTACTCCTCATCAACTGTATCAATGGCTCCATGTTAAGGGTATAATAGTCAGAGGTAGATGTGGAGATGTGAATGCCTAGATATTTAATTTTGTCTGCCCATATTAAGGGGAGGTTGGGGTCTGCTACGTCCTTTGCAGCCTTATCAATAGGTAAAATTTGGGATTTATCCCAGTTTACCTTGAGACCCGAGCATCCACGGAAGTTTGAAAGAATGGTCAGCGTCTCTCGAAGCGACTGGGCAGGGTCATTCAAGAAAAGGATGAGATCATCTGCATATAAAGCTACTTTTTCATGTATGGCTCCCACCCGTATGCCCCTAACCCCATCAGCCTGCCTAAGGGCTGAGGCAAGGGGTTCCATCACCAGGCAAAACAGAGCCGGCGATAGTGGACAACCCTGCCGCGTCCCTCTTTTAACCAAAAAAGGTGCGGACAAAGCACCATTGAGTTTTACTTGCGCTGTCGGGTCCTTATACAAAAGATCAATCCACCTACGGAATTCTGCACCAAAACCCATAACCTCTAGAACAGAAGACATAAAAGGCCATGCTACCGAATCAAATGCCTTTTCAATGTCCAGTGAAACCATCACCCTCGTGGAGGACTCACTGGAAGGCAGCTGAAGATGTGTGAATACTCTACGTAAATTTATATCTGTTGACTTCCCCGGCATGAATCCTGTCTGGTCTATATTGATCAGGGATGGAAGAATCGCCCTCAACCTGGTCGCTAATATTTTTGTCAAGATTTTGAGATCATAGTTTAGCAGGGAGATCGGCCTATATGAAGAACAGAGGGATTTGTCTTTGCCAGGCTTAGGAATGAGGACTATGTGTGCCTGGTACATAGAAGGGGGCAAGAACATCTGTTTTTTACTTTCAGAGAAGACCTTCAGCAGTTTCGGTGCAATTAATGAGGCATACATCCTGTACCACTCACCAGGAAGTCCATCCGGACCTGGTGTTTTGCCACTGGGAAACGAGCAAATTGCCGCCTCTATCTCCTCGGTGGTAAAATCTCTATCCAAGAATTCGAGATCCTCCTGCGAAAGAGTGGGCAGGCGCAGAGAGTGTAAAAACTCCCTACGCCGGTCCTCAGGCCAGCCAGGGGCTGCTTCATATAGTTTTTCATAGAAGGATCTAAATTCACCCAAAATCAGCTCAGGAGAAGAGAGCGTCTGACCATCAGACCCACAGATCTCCGACACCACAGTCTGTGATCTAGAGTCCGCCCACCACCATGTTTGACAGTGGGGATGGTGTGTTGAGGGTGATGAGCTGTGTTGCTTTTACGCCATATCGTTTTGCATTGTGGGCAAAAAGTTTGATTTTGGTTTCATCTGACCAGAGCACCTTCTTCCACATGTTTGGTGTGTCTCCCAGGTGGCTTGTGGCAAACTTTAGACAAGACTTTTTATGGATATCTTTGAGGAATGGCCTTCTTCTTGCCACTCTTCCATAAAGGCCACATTTGTGCAGTGTACGACTGATTGTTGTCCTATGGACAGACTCTCCCACCTCAGCTGTAGTTCTCTGCAGTTCATCCAGAGTGATCATGGGCCTCTTGGCTGCATCTCTGATCAGTCTTCTCCTTGTCTGAGCTGAAAGTTTAGAGGGACGGGCAGGTCTTGGTAGATTTGCAGTGGTCTGATACTCCTTCCATTTCAAAATGATCGCTTGCACAGTGCTCCTTGGGATGTTTAAAGCTTGGGAAATCTTTTTGTATCCAAATCCGGCTTTAAACTTCTCCATAACAGTATTACGGACCTGCCTGGTGTGTTCCTTGGTCTTCATGATGCTCTCTGCGCTTTCAACAGAACCCTGAGACTATCACAGAGCAGGTGCATTTATACAGAGACTTGATTACACACAGGTGGATTCTATTTATCGCCATCAGTCATTTAGGACAACATTGGATCATTCAGAGATCCTCGCTGAACTTCTGGAGTGAGTTTGCTGCACTGAAAGTAAAGGGGCCGAATAATTTTGCACGCACCACTTTTCAGTTTTTTATTTGCTAAAAAAGTTTAAAATATCCAATAGATTTCGTTCCACTTCACAATTGTGTCCCACTTGTTGGTGATTCTTCACAAAAAATTAAAATGTTATATCTTTATGTTTGAAGCCTGAAATGTGGCAAAAGTTTGAAAAGTTCAAGGGGGCCGAATACTTTTGCAAGGCACTGTACATAATGACATTAAAAAAAAATTGGGTTTACATCGACTTTAACCAAGAAGTGCATTCTATGCATCCAAAAATATAGAAAATATACCAAATCAGATCATTATTATTCAACCAAAAAATAATGCCAAAGCAATAACTCCAAGGCCAATAATAAATAACACCTTATCTCATCCGATTCTGCAACATGGCTGGTTGACAAATGGCCATTCAGTAACAAACTGAAAAGCGCAAAATGAAAAGTGCAAAATGAAAAGCATGAATCAACACTCACCAAACTTCTACTAACACGAAATTAGCAGATGGAGCCCAAAGGGTGGCGCTAAAGAGCAAAAAAACAACGTAGTACGTCACTACGTTCGTGATTGTTGGCCAACAATTGTGTGTGCAATACAGGTTTGGGCCAACGTCCTTCGGGCAAAATAAGGTGCCCATACCGCAGAGATGTGGGAAGGGCATACCCAAGTCTAGACAGCTGAAGTAAAAATGTGCACACTGCTGACACCCAAATTTGGAGAAGGAATGGCTGATAAAAAATCACTGGAACCTTGCGGGGCTTGCTATTCCATTGACGCCAGTTTGACGGGTTCCCTTTAAACATCAGGACATTTCTTGGCTATGGCGCTAACATCATGCGCACAGCAGGTTTATTTAAATTTGTTCTATTTCTTATTTACAAAGTCCTGAGATAATTTATGTATTGCAGTCATTTCTGAAGTAGAATGAAATAGGGGTCATTGAATTCCCTATATTGACAGCGACATTTCCTGCAACAAATAAACACTTACCATACATCTGATAGCTAAACTACAGGGACGAGCCGGGCCCAGAAGGCGCATCAATTGTCATTCACTTGTATAAATTATCACCTTGCAAAAGCAAATGTGTCCGCGATCTGATTATCATAGATTGCAGAACAGTCTGCTATGGGCTTTTATATCTGGACAATAACAGCCTGTAATTAAAATTAAGAGGCAGCAGGTTTCTTATTAATCTATTGTTCAACAAAGAGAATGCATATGGTGTTCTGGCATTTTCAGGAGATGTGTGGTTGTATGTTATAAAAGTAAACCTGTCACTTTAACAAAATGGTAACACTATACCCATCTCACCCTGCATTAGGCCCCCTACAATGCCCATTTCAACCCCCTCCTCTCCTGTCCTCTCCTTTGTTTTGCCACCCACCTCTGCAAAGTCGCCTGAAAATTTTCCACAGTTGTGACAGCACTGGGGACTGGCCATTGGCTACTCAGCCCCTAAGTGTGGGGAGGCGTTTAGTGTGGCAGTGCAATGTTGGTAAACCTAAGTATAGGCATTTAAGAGTTTCTGATTAATGAGGGGAAGAGGAGGGGAGAGGAAGAAGAGGGGAGGGGAGGGGAGTTGAGGGTAAGAGGAGGGGGGAGAGGAGGGGGGGAGAGGAGGGGGGAGAGGAGGGGAGGGAGAGGAGGGGAGGGAGAGGAGGGGGGAGAGGAGGGGAGGGAGAGGAGGGGGAGGGGAGGGGGGGGTAGTTTTGGGTAGTGTCTATGATTGTCCACTTTCTTATGTAGCACCCTTTAGTGTGTGCTACTAGTCTTGAGAGTACAAAAAAGCTTTTTCAGGCCAGGAATAACCTGAGTGATTGGGTCAGGGTTACTAGAGGCCAGGGCTGAATGATTTATCCTGGCATAAATAAAGTGCACAAAAAGTATAAAAAATTGTGTAAAACAACAATAGTTCAATGATGTAATCCAAGTGAATAAATGTGCTCTTGACAACACGGTTCCCACTGCCAAACGCTGACTGTAGTTCCACTAGTGCGCTCTCAGTGCTCTGACTGGAAGCCTTCATCCCCAGCGCTTCCCCCACCACCTGACAAGTTCTTACCTTGGGGCACTTCTTTCCAGCTTCCTCCACATGTCAGGCAGCGGGCGGCAGTCTGTGTCACCAGTCACGCACGAGAGACCTCCTCCAGCTCCACTCCCATTCAGCTGATCCTTAGGTTCACCCCCCTGGGCTCCGGTGGCCAGCTGCGGAGAGGCTAGATAAGCTGCAGGAGCAGCTTTGCTTTTAAGTCCTCGCTCCTCCAGGACAAGTGGCCCGGCAGCCTCAACCCTGCATTTGTCCTGTGGCCAGTCTGGGCCTGGGTGGATCCATCCTGGCTGTCTCTATGCACAATGCCGCTCGCCCTGCTCCTCCAATGGCTGCACATCACCCAGGGAGGGAGGCGGGGCGGGCAGGGAGCTGACACCCATTGCTGCTGGACATCAGCATGGTTGCCCATGGCTTAGTCCAGAGAAGGGGGAGATCTGCCTGCTCCTTCTCCCCACCCAGAGATTCGGCAGCCAGCCATATGGCACCACCTCCCGCTGCAGTCTGCACCAGCCACCATCCACCAGGGGGAACCGATCCTCTGGAGGGGACCAAGTGGCTGTGCCCCTAGGCGGCAGTGCACCCTAGGCGACTGCCTAGTTTGCCTAGTGGGAGCGCTGGCCCTGCGCACAGGTGAGGCTGCACTGATGGGCACAGGTGAGGCTTCACTGATGAGCACAGATAAAGTTGTTGTTAATATTTATTTTTAGAACTTAATTCTGCATCAAACATTTTGTGTCATTTCATGAGATAATTTATGAGGGCATGTTTAGGGGTGGAATTAGGGGTGGGGCAACTGGTGCCGAGGACCTGCATTATGTGTGTGTGTGTATATATATATATATATATATATATATATATATATATACACACACACACTGAAAATAGTGTCACTCCCGCTGTGTTATGTACCTCTCACCACAACGAGATCACATCAGTCAGGCTGTTGATCCACCGATAATTAACGGTAAAACACGAGGACGAGATCTCTGCATATTGCAATTAATCTTTACTTCAAAAATCCTTCTTCGTATACAATAAATGATCCAAGAAGCAACTGTACAGTTTCAAGCAGCGCATTGCTCCTTCTCAAGCCAAGCAATTTATCCACAGACAATTAACAGCAAAAAACTACAGCAACAGCAAGCCATGAGTGGCACACGTGGCTTCTTGGATCATTTATTGTATATGAAGATGGAGTGTATATACGCACACACACATACACTATGTTGCTTAAAGTATTGGGGCGCCTGCCTTTACACGCACATGTATTTTAATGGCATCCCAGTCTTAGTCCGTAGGGTTAAATATTGAGTTGGCCCAGGCACTGATGTTGGACGAGAAGACCTGGCTTGCAGCCTCCACTCTAATTCATCCCAAAGGTGTTCTATTGGATTGAGGTCAGGACTGTGTGCAGGCCAGTCTAGTTCCTCCACTCCAAACTTGCTCATCCATGTCTTTATAGACCTTGCTTTGTGCACTGGAGGGGGAATTATGGCGTGGGGTTGTTTTTCAAGGGTTGGGCTTGGCCCCTTAGTTCCAGTGAAGGGAACTCTTAAGGTGTCAGCATACAAAGACATTCTGGACAATTTTTGGACAAGGTTTGGGGATGGCCCCTTCCTGTTCCACCATGACTGCACACCAGTGCACAAAGCAAGGTCCATAAAGACGTGGATGAGCAAGTTTGGGGTGGAGGAACTTGACTGGCCTAAGGACTAATACTGGGATGCCATTAAAGTTCATGTAAAGGCAGGTGTCCCAATACTTTTAGTAATACACCGTAATGTATATATACAAAGAGAGAGAGAATTTGTGTGTGGGGGGGGGGGGGGGGGTTATGAAATACAATATACATCCTATATCTGTATGTTTCTATTGTCTTCTTTTGTATATGAATGATAGAATTACTCCTTTTTTTTGCTTTACAGCCCTAGGATGAGAGTATGTTAGTGAGGGGGGTAATGAATAGGATTAGGACCAAAAATGAATTATGTAATATATATTAAGGTTTATAATTACTGCATAGTCTACCATTTTTTTTTAATTATTATTATTATTATTTAAATTTCACATTTTTCAACTGCACATGCACATTGTGTGCTACTTTTTTACAAATTTTAAATATATATTTTAAAATATTCTCTGGGATAAGAGGGTATACGTACCCCTATAGAACAAAGAAAAAGAAGGAACATAATAAAGGAAAAGGAAGAATAAAAAAACTCATAGAACATTGACCGCTTCCTCTTGCCATTTGCACAATAATCTTAAAGCCATCATCACTGTCATTGGAAAGGTCAACCATCCAAATTAGTGACGATTGTATTTAATGGTAAATTACTCAAAACCACTTTTCTGCAAATAACATGTTTCAGTCAACTTCCAACTTAAAAAAAAAAAAAATACCCAAATCAATAAAGAGCAGAAAGTCACAGAAGTTTAAAAATCAATAACGAACCATTAAGATTGCTTGTAGCATTGTGTAAAGTGCACGCTATAATGAAAAGACATTCAAGCTTCTTTTCAATCCTTTTTGCCTTGTCAGCCTGGAACATTTAATCTTAAAATAGTATACCAGCTGAATTATATTTAATAAAGTTACACAACAGCCACTCTTGCCTCAGTTTCCCCTGTGTATAACAAATATATAGGCATTTATTACTGAACAGAGTGATTTTGCCAAAGTTAAGTTTGCCACAAAATTAATGATGTCACCACTGACAAAATTTTGCCCAGACAGAAACGCAAAATTTTGAGCTATTTAGGTGAAATTTGCTTTAAAAAGATAGAATGCTAACCCCCCCCCAGAGGGGCCACTGGAAATATGCAGATCTCCCTTACCTGTTTAGAGGCTCCCCACCCTTTGTTCAGTCCAATTAGCACTTTTCACCCAGACATGCTGATCGGTCACCACCACATCCACCTCCACGCTTCAGTAACTACTACCAGAGCATGCCCTCCAACTCTCTTGTGGGTTTCCTCCCCCTCCTCCTCCTCTTCCCCCTGAGACCATCATATCTCGTGCCAAGGGGAGCCACCATTGTTTTACCCTCATCAAGTTGGGGCAACACCACTACATAACCCCAGGGTACAGAGGCCACTCTTGACGTATTTCCATTACTCTTGTCGGGTGTTTTGGCGCCCTCTGTGGGGGAGTTGTGTATCTCCCCCCGGGGATCTCTCGGGTTTGACATAGAGGGTTTCCCTCCCCCCGACCCACTGTAGCAGTCATTGGGATCATCGGCACCTGGCTGTCCCTGAAGGTCCCTGAAGGTCTTTTCATTGTTTTCAAATGTAATATCCAATATGGATGCAGGAAATTATCATGCTCCCCAGCAATACTCTATGACACACTTATATCGTGCGGTTTCCAATCAGTTCCCTGAAGAAAAGTACTCAAAATGCGTCGGTCCCTTTTCCCGTACATGTAGCTTACATGTTTTGTGGAGTTTATGATTGTGATTTTTTCATATTGTATTGCATTTTCGTTCTGTACACTGCATCCCATGTACTGCTGTTTGTATATTTATTTTAACGTATGTTTCACATCTGTATCATTCACAGAATTTTTCTTGATATGGTTTACTCCAAATAAATTTATATATGCATTAAAGAGGAAGTAAACCCCGATGGGTTTACTTCCTCTTTGATTCCCTGCAAAGGTAAAGCATAATGGACTACTATGCATCGCATAGTAGTCCATTATGTGTCACTTACCTGACACAGGAGCCAGCGAAGTCACTGCTGTCCCCTTATGTACAGAGCCTCCATCTTCTTGGTGGGTCTCGCTGCTCCGGCGCTGTCATTCGCCGGAGCCATAACGACGTCACTCCCGCGCATGCACGCGGGAGCCACCACTCGCGGCATATCGCCGTTAACAGCTGCGCGCTCAGGTACCTGTCTTTTGGCAAATATCTAGGCTTACTTGTAGGTCAAAGTGGTTTGTAAGGGTTTACAACCACTTTAATACCCCAAGTAGCCTTTTTCCCATTTAAAGTCCCAATAAGAGGAACACTTTTCTGGTTACCCATTTAATAGGAATGCGGGAAAATCCTACTTTGCAGACCCGCTGGACACCTCCCCTTTTTCAATTAGCACTTTGGGCTCAGTCAAGGGGAAACTTTTTGACGTTTTTTAGCCAATCTGAATGCATGCTGGAAAGAGGGATGAGGGTACAAGATGCTCAAAAGGACACTTAGGTCTTGAGAGGACAGATTCCTGGAAAAATCCTGTTTCAGCAGTATTGGACCATTAAATAGCAGCCTCAAAATAATGCGGATACTGAAGGGGACAGCCAGTTATCGTGAGACCCTATGTGAGCAGTCAAAGTCCCAGCAACAACCTTTGGCATCTTACCCTAATACACTTCCTCACCTGGAGGTTGGAGCTATGGCTGAAAGGTCCATTCATGATGTCCAAGGGCAGCTCACAACCAGCAACTTGCAACACTCTTCAGCCACTCCAGCCCAGCTTCTACAGTTAATGTCCTCCAGCAAGTCTGACTCCCTTCATCTATAGGACCTGCCGAGGCTCAATATCAGTAGTTGTTCTGTATCACAAACAGGCTGCCTCCCAGAAGGGGAGGCCCCAGGAGAGAGAGCTCTGATCAGATCCTTCCAAATATTTATCTTGTTCTCAGCTACTCCTTCTGGGTCAGCCTCTGGGGAATTGTCTAGGATCCAAAATTATTTATAATCCAGTGACTGATCCTCCTACACCATTTCTGCAACACTCTTCCAGAGGCAGGCAGAAGCAATCAGACTCCAGGGTTAGGGATGAACCTGATCAGACCTAACAAGTACATTGTGGCTCAGCTGGCTACAGTAGAGCTATACATTAAATTTAGCCAGCACAGAGCAGGAGCAATACCTTTTTTTTTGTCTTTAGAGGGTGTGTTTTTATAGACGGTATTTAGAGTTGTTTAATTAATTTGTGTTTTTTTTTTCTCTTTTATGTGTATTTAATCATTGTGCACTGTTGATTTACATTTTTATTTAACTTTTTTCTCTTCTGTTTTATTTCTGGGAAAAAAAATATTTTTATTAGCTAAATGAAATCTTATAAATTAACATATAATATAGATTGTGCTTAAAACACTGATGTTACAGAGCATTGTGGGTTTTATGAAGATTCTTATTCTTTGTAGGTTCTGTCTGAACCGAGAAGACAGGGAGAGAAGTAGTTACTGCTTATTCCATTGTGTGTTTGTAAATTACAACTTGAACTATTGAGCTCTGTAAACCTGAGGCTTGGTCTGGTCCTCCATGTAATCTACCAAATGAAAAAAAATATATAATGACGCACTGCCATGTGGATCAAACATAAAAAAAAAAAAAAAAAATCCACAATAGAAAAATACACTCCATCAAGCTCCCAAAACTCTGACATGTTTTCATCTTACTCATAGAGACCTATGAATAGGCACAGAAGCAGGGTGAATACATTAAGCTGCTTTATAACAATAGAAGTCATGGTGGGGGGCAAAGTAAGTTCCTAGCCAACCGATTCCCACTATAAATCCTTGAAGATCAGCTGTAGGTTTAGGGTTCTGTGTATGCAAGTTTTTAGTTTCTATTGGTTTAACACAATAGGCTATGTATTATGTACTAAGTTGAAGTGTTTGTTACCCTAGCATTTCATATTCCTGATATGTGTCTGCTGTACCATGTACTTGTATGAAAAAGTATCCTGTTCTCTTTGTATTGCTTACTTTGTGTGAAATCCCTGGTGTTCCCCTTGCTCCCCTATTAAAAACTAACCTCACTAAACATGAGAGCACACCATGGTCAGTTCTCTAGCTATCATGGGAACTCTGCCTGTGCTTCTCCAATAATCAGACTTGTCCTGACACCCCCCCCCCCCCCCGTGCAGCCATTCACTGGGAAGATCAGTGTGCTGTTGCTTTTCCACCTACAGCTCTTATGCAACTGAGAACAAAGGGATTGTGATCACTTATTATAAAAAAGGGTAAAAAAAAAAGGTATTTAGGTATAATGGCTTTTTTGTATCTATGCACAAGTGTTTTGCCTTTCATTTCTATTTTCAACGGAATGGGATGTTTTACAAGGTGATCGTTTACAATCACTTTAATGATTGCAAATGGATGTAAATGTCATTTAAACTGGACTAGAATCTTTTCTAATATGATCTATTTTTCCATCCAAGGTACAAGGAGCACTGAAGAGGCAGTGGATGCAATATAAAACTCAGTGGGGACAAAGACGTCGAGAACATTGTTCTATGCGTTCAACTTCCTATACTGCAACATCTATAACAGAAGTTCCCATTTACTTGTACCCTCATGATTCCAACAGTGAACAATTAAATGGAAAATATGGAGATGACTCTGAAATCACTGCACTTAACTCTGGGGATACGTATGCCTGAACTAAAAAAAAAAAACACAAAAAAGACATTCCTCCAAAACCTTGAGATCTGCTCCTCAATGGAATAAAAGCCTTTACACAAGTATCAATAAGGTGACTTCTTTCTGGGGGTTGGCTTTACCAAGCACCCTATTGAGCTCGTCTCTGAAGGAGTTCAGCTGTTGATGGACCGGATTGATCTGACGCTCTGAGTAAATCCAGAGGAAAGTGCTTATAAAATGGTGAAAACAAAATGACATTCAAAGAGACAATAAACTATAGTAAGCTAGTTCTTCTGAAGCAAAACTCATGGACAGGGATATGGTGTAACGCGTGCTGCTAACAGCAAACTCGTATTGCTATCAAAAGACTTTTGACCTAGGGTGTATCATGTGCTAATCTTTGACACAATGCCATCAGTTATTTTATTTGCCACTACAGATGAGATCACACTCTCACTCCATTGTTAAAAAGAAAAGTAGAGAGCACAATTGTGAAGTAGTAGGAGGTGGTGCTAGGCTATGCCAATGTTTCCTTTAAAGTTAATTTCCATCTTTTTGCTAACCTATAGAAATGGGCAAAAAAGTTTTGTACCAGTACTTGTTAGATTTGTAACTAGTGTTTATTGCTTGTGTTGTACCCCAAGCCTTTACAGGACTTTAATGTGTCCAGTGTGCCCAGTAGGTAATTTTACAACTTACCTCGTTGGCTTGGGGACCAACACGCAAAATGCTAAGTCTATGTTGACTATGTGCTTACATCATCATAACCATCTGTTAATAAGCAAAATTTAAACATTTGTCTTTGGACACAGCAGATACTTAAAGGACAAGTTCACTTTTAAGAAAGAAACCATCAGCCCACCCTCAGGACCTAATCTAGACTAGAAACCCCCACCCAGGTGCTTACTTACTTCTCCATGACAGTTGCATCTTCTGATGTTTAGACATTTAACAGTGGGTATTGGAGCAACCAAAGGTGGGTTCCAAAACCAGGGAAACCCAAAACTACAAGGTGGGGTAAAACTGAGGCAGGAACCACTTCAACTGAGTCCTCAAATATTACAATAAACCAATCATTGGCTTCTACAATTCCATTTATACTTTTAATATCACTTTTGGGTGTCCTAATGTTGTAAAAGCCCGTGCAAACATAACAAAAGAAGGCTGATCATTTTTTTTCTACATAAAAAAATTAGTATTTACCTTTTTTAGCTGACTATACAGTAAAACCTTGGATTGCAAGCATATATCTTTCCGGAAATGTGCTTGTAATCCAAAGAACTCGTATATCAAAGTAAATTTCCACATAAGAAATAATGGAAACTCGAATGATTTGTTCCACAACCATTTATTCATAAGTCCTTCAGTCTATAGTCCATATAAAAAGATTATAGCAATGTGGTTGTGTAACCAAAAAATATTCATCCACAAATGGAAGCCTCCACAAGGGGATTAGAATAAAAAGACAGCAGGAGCTCCAGAGTATAAAAGAGAAGAGAGGAGCCTCTAACTGTAGCAATATAGTTACATTTATTAAAGGTACAACATTTAGCAACGCACATGGTTGATGATTAAAACAGGCACATCTAAGTATACAGGCATCTGGGGTAAAGCTGTCCACATAGACCATCCTCCGCACCGCCGGGTCTTACCGCTGCCAGTCTGCAATTGTGATCGAGAAGACTACCCTGCAGTAGAGCGATCAGAAAGCGAGGCTTGAAGCGCTCGTGGAGCACGTTGATGGCGGTGTGGCTTTACCCCAGATGACTACATACTTAGATGTGCCTGTTTTAATCATCAACCATGTGAGTTGCTAAATGTTGTACCTTCATTAAATGTACCCATATTGCTACACTTAGAGGCACCTTTCTACTCTTATATACATAGTTGTGATGTGACGCTACTCGTATTGCCTTGTAAAGCACTCGCAGACCAAGTTACTCGCAATCCAAGGTTTTACTGTTTTAGTGTTTTCACCAAATGTAGACTTTAAGTAGTGAACTCTACTCTTGGGGAGATAGTAAGGGAAATATTCAGGCACCTCTTCTGCTCAGGACTGGTCTTAGAATGTGGCTGGTCTATGGAATAAACCTATTATCCTTCCCAGGATTTTTGTTAGAGTTTAAAAGGTTATTTATAATCTTATGCCCCTTACACATGAGCGGATTTTCCGCTCAAGCTTTGCTTGCATAACACACGGTCACTTTGGACCGCCTATAACGTGGTGACATACAACACTACGACGAGCTGAGAAAATTAAGTTCAATGCTTCCGAGCATGCGTCCAATTGATTCTGAGCATGCATAGGAATTTTGTACGTAGGAATTTGTACAGATGATCGGAATTTCTGATCGGTACTTTTTCCGACCGAAAGATAGAGAACCTGCTCTCAATCTTTTGCTGGCTTAAATTCTGCCAGCAAAAGTCTGATGGAGCACATGGTCGGAATCTCTGACCAAAAGCTCACATCCGACTTTTGCTGACAGAATTTCTGATTGTGTATATGGGGCTTTAGACTTCTTGGGACAAGTCCCTCTTTCCACCCTTTTGGAGCAACTGCAATAGTCCAATACCCAATGCAGTAAATAATGTAATTTAAGTAAGGTAAGGTTTTGCAGATCACAAGCAGAAGTACCTGAATATATCTTTACATTAGCTTCCCTTACCCCCTACAAAGATTGCTTCAGCATCCAGAGCAAATTATAAATTTTGACCAGTGCTGTCAGGCTACCTCAGTCTACCTCTTATGGAACAAATCAAGTAGAAAACCTTAAATATGGGAATAAGGTCCCTACTCCATTATAAGCTGTCATAGAATGTCTGCCCAGCCCCCTCCCCCTTTCTTCAAACTCCGTACACAAATGTCCAGTTCAAAGCAGGCCAGAGGAATTATTTTTTTCACTATACAAGCAATTTTGTCAGGTAATATTATTACATTTACCTTTCACTTAAATCTGCAGCTCCTAGAAAGTTTTAGAACCTGTTTTAAAAAATCAGATATTGCATCCCTGCAGAATGCCTTTGGGAATCTCATTTCTTGCTTGTCTGCTTTTCTCAAAAGTCAGGTTATAAGCATCACGTACAAGAGAATCAGCATTGTTTTTTCTGATATCCTCTCTAGGACTCATCTAATTCTAAAGAGATGCAGAGATGGCAGCTTTTTTCATTACAATCCTAAGATCACTCGTGTCTGGGAGTACACAGTTCCTCGGGCTTGGTGGTCAGTGGGAGGATAAGCGTGCTGGGGTTTATGGTCATCAGAAGGAACAAAAAATACCTAGCGCCTGTAGTCATTGGGAAGAGGAAGTATGCCCCATAGTTGGTGTCAGCCTAAGGATTAGCGTCCAATAATTGGTGTCAGTGGGGTGAATAATGCACTATAATTGGTGTCAGTGGAAGGAGTAGCGCCCATCGTTGGTGTCAGTAAGAGGAATAGTACTCCATCTTTGGTGTCAGTTGGGAAATAGTGCACCATCTTTGGTGTCAATGGAAAGAATAGTGTCACATCATTGGCGGGGGAATAAAAGTACTATCACTGGTGTCAGTGGAAGGATAGTACTCCATAGTTGGTGTCATTTGGAGGAATAGTGCTCCATCCTTATTGTTTGTAGGAGAAATAACGCCCCATTGTTGATATCGGGGGGGGGGGGGGGGGACAAAAGTGCCATCATTAGTGACAATGGAAGGAATAGTGCTCCATAGTTTGTGTCAGTTGGAGGAATAGTGCCCCATCTTTATTGTTTGTAGGATATATAATGCCCCATCATTGGAGGGAATAGTACACCACCACTGGTGCACTATTGTTGGTATTGGGGGGGGGGGGGGAATAGTGTTCTGTGTTAGTGAGGGACAGGGGGGGTGTAGAGAACCATTATTGGTGTCCATAGAAAGAATAGTGCCCCATCGTTGGCTCAGTTGGATGAAATAGTGCACCATTATTGGTGGTTGCTGTCAATGGAAAAAATGGCGCCCCATTCTTGGTATCAGTGGGAGGAATAGTGCTCCATCGTCTGTGTTTTGGAAGAAATATTGCCCCAGTGTTAATTCCAGTGGGAGGAGGGTACTGTACCCTACCAATGGTGTCTGGGAGGAATTGTGCCCATCATTGATGTCAGTGGGAGAAATGATACCCCATCATAAGTGTATGTGGAGAGAATAGTGCCCATTGTGTCAAAGAGAGGAACAGTGCCCCCAAGAGAAGCTAAAGGCAAGCTAAGGACTATTGGTTTAGATGAAGGGGATTTCTTTTCTTGACAGCCAGCTGGATCCAAAGTTATCAAAATCTGTAGGATATATGGTGCCTTGAAAAAGTATTCATACCCCTTGAAATTATTAACATTTTGTCATGTTACAGCCAAAAACATAAATGTATTTTATTGGGATTGTATGTGATAGACCAACACAAAGTGGACATAATTGTAAAGTGGAAGGAAAATTCTAAATGGTTTTCAATTTTTTTTTTAAATATCTGAGAAGTCAATACTTTTGTAGAACCACCTTTTACTGCAATTACAGCTGCAAGTCTTTTTGGGGATGTCTCTACCAGCTTTGCACATCTAGAGAGTGACATTTTTGCCCATTCTTCTTTGAAAAATAGCTCAAGCTCTGTCAGATTGGATGGAGAGCGTCTGTGAACAGCAATTTTCAAGTCTTGCCACAGGTTCTCAATTGGATTTAGGTCTGGACTTTGTCTGGGCCATTCTAACACATAAATATGCTTTGATCTAAACCATTTCCATTGTAGCTCTGACTGTATATTTAGGTTTGTTGTCCTGCTGGAAGGTGAACCTCTGCCCCAGTCTCAAGTCTTTTGCAGACTCTATAGCTTCTTCCAAACTGTAAATGGAACTTCTAATAACTTTCTTTCAACAATGGCTTTCTTCTTGCCATTCTTCCACAAAGGCCAGATTTGTGGAGTGAACGACTAATAGTTGTCCTGTGGACAGATTCTCCCACCTGAGCTGTGGATCTCTGCAGCTCCTCCAGAGTTCCCATGGGCCTCTTGGCTGCTTCTCTGATTAATGTTCTCCTTGCCCGGCCTGTCAGTTTAGGTGGATGGCCATGACTTGGTAGGTTTGCAGTTGTGCCATACTCTTTCCATTTTCGGCTGATGGATTGAACAGTGCTCTGTGAGATGTCCAAAGCCTGGGATATTTTTTTTTATAACCTAACCCTGCTTCAAAATTCTCCATAACTTTATCCCTGACCTGTCTGGTGTGTTCCTTGGCCTTCATGATGCTGTTTGTTTAACCTCCCTGGCGGTATGATTATAGGTGCTGAAAGCGGTACAATTATTTTGCATGGAAATTTGGCGTTTTATATTGTAGGCCTGTAATTCTTAGGAACAACTCCCTTAAATCTGTTCAAACCAGAGTCTAGTAGACATCCCGGGTATGATAAAGTTTATAATATAATAAATAATGATAATAATAAAAATTATTCAATAATGTAATAAAATCCAAAAACACTGAAATTTGCAGAATTGTCGCTGTCATTAGATTTAGTGTTTGATGACGGATCTCCCCAGAAATTGCTATTGCTCAATTCTGCAAATGATTATAATTTATTATCGCTTTTTTCTAGTTGGTCTAAAATCACTTTTGACATAAAGGGACACTTTTTGGTTGCTATGGACAATCTCCAAATTGCAGGCAGAAAAAAAACTGTATTTATAATATAAAACTACATCTAGGTCACTGGACAGACCACCAGGGACAAAGGGGGTGTGTATTTTTTTTTATACAGTACTGTATGTGTTTTGTGTACTTTTACTTAATTTTACTTGAATTTGGCGCTGATCTCCGCTCCCGTGCGTCGTAACGTCGCAGGGAATGGAGCTCAGCGGCATTAGGGCACTGTGTGAATCGAGCGGAGGACAGCTCACTCACACAGCGTGGAGGACAAGGTAAGTAACCTCTCCCTGTATCCAGCGATGCGATCCCGAGTCTGGCTCGGGGTTACCGCTCGTGGTACTGAAATCCCAGCCCGAGCCAGACTCTGGATTACCACTAGGGAGGTTAATAAGGTTCTCTAACAAACCTCTGAGGGCTTCACAAAATAGTTGTATTTATATTGAGATTAAAGAGGAAGTAAATCCTGATGAGTTTACTTCCTCTTTCATTCCCTGCAAAGGCAAAGCATAATGGACTACTATGCATCGCATAGTAGCCCATTATGTGTCACTTACCTGACACAGGAGCCAGCGAAGTCGCCGCTGTCCCCTGTAGTCCGCCGCATCCATCTTGCTGGTGGCGTCTCGCAGCTCCGCCGCTGTCATTCGGCGGAGCCGCGATGACGTCACTCCCGCGCATGCGCACGGGAGCCGACACGCGCGGCAGATCCATTGTTAGAAATGCCGCGCTCAGTGCGCCTGCGCGTCGCTGTCTACGGCGCATGCGCCGTAGACAGCGGTGGCTGTCTTCAGGCAAATATCTCCTAAACCGTATAGGTTTAGGAGATATTTCTTGGACCTACAGGTAAGCCTTAATCTAGGCTTACCTGTAGGTCAAAGTGGTTTGTAAGGGTTTACAACCACTTTAAATTACACACAGGTGGACTCTATTTACTAGGGGTCACGGAGTAAAGGGGGCTGGATAAAAATACACGCCACACTTGAAAACCATTTATCATTTTCCTTCCACTTCAAAACTATATGCCACTTTGTGTTTGTTGGTCTATCACATAAAATCCCAATAAAATACATTTACGTTTTTGGTTTTAACGTGACAAAATGTGGAAAGTTTCAAGGGGTATGAATACTTTTTTTCAAGGCACTGTATTTCATCCAATTGGAATTTTTAAGTTAAAAATAGTTAAAAGAAACATTATTCCCTCCTAGAGACATTTATAATATTGCAAGGGTTTAGTTAAGTTTTATTGGAGATAACTATCTGCTTCTTTACAATAGATGATGCCTACTTTTTATAGAAATTTACATAATTTATCGTCTGCTGTGGAATTTCTCATCCTATTTAATGTGTGATCTATTACTGCAGGGAATATAGGCCAGCTTCTCATTTCGTTCCCCCGTGACAATCTTTTCTGTACGTTTTCGCTGTACAGTCTGTTCCACTCACTGTGACGTGTACTGAACACACCGAAAAAATAACCGCAATTGCTAAAAAAAAGGACTGCCAGCATGGAAATGTAACTTTTCCTGTAGAATGAAAGTTAAACTTCAGCTGTCTTAAAGGAAATTTGTGCTGAGATAAATGTAGACTGCAATTGCTGACCCCTCTTCCCGATAATGCTAGTTGGTAGTTGATGGGCTGTCATGCTGGTCAGGCGGCTCCAGTACTTTCTGAGTCACCGGGCTGGAACAAGTATGCATATCAGGAGTTTTCTGTGTTTCTATTTTGGGTCAGCATCTAAGAAGCCAGAGACGGCCAGACAAATAGCATTTTCAGAATGAGGTCAGCATTTGCAGCCTCCGTATTTTTCTCAGTACAGGTTTGGTTATAGTTGAACTTCAGGCAGACAGCTAAATACATACAATAAATAAATTACATATAGGCTGGGTTCACATTGCTGCGGTGATGAGATCGGATGTGATTCGCACCGCACTGCAGTGCAAATCACATCCAATCTCTGTGCGATGCGAGTTCAGCCATACAGATAGTATGGCTGAATTCGCATCGCACCCACCCCAAACTCGCACAGGACCCTATTTTTTGAGAATCGGATTGCATGGTGTGAACACCCATGCGATCCGATTCCTGTCCGAGTTTACAGATCGCACTGCGATATGCGAACTGATCTGGGGGTGTCATTAACATTTCACTGACACTCCCAGCAGTTCGCATAGGGCAGTGTGAACTGCCGCCGGGAGGCATGCGATGCGGGAAAACGCCACGGATTTGCGGCGTTCCCGCATTGCTGCAGTGTGAACCCAGCCTTAATGAAGTATTTTACCTGCCAAGGGGTTTGTATTTGGGAAAAAGCAGCACAATAGGGCCAAGCAGTTGTTCTGCAGCATTCATGTGCTAACAAAGTTCGTTCTGATAGGAGAGAGCAAAGTGAGAAAGAGAAGAGCTCATTAGTGTCCTGGTTCTCCTTTCACTGTCCAATCAAAGGCTGGGGGAGGGACCCAACTTGTAATGCCATGTATACATGGTCGGACTTTCCGGCGACAAAATCCATCAAATTTTTTTTTACGGATTTTCGCACAAACTTGTCTTGCATACACAGGGTCGCACAAAGTTGACGGAAAATCCGATCGTTCTGAACGCGGTGACGTAGAACACGTACGACGGGACTATAAACGGGCCAGTAGCCAATAGCTTTTGTCTCGTAATTTATTCTGAGCATGCCTGACACTTTGTCCGTCTGAATTGTCTACACGCGATCTGAATTTAAACAATTGTATTTTGTTGTCGGGAAATTTTAGATCCAGCTCTCAAACTTTGTGTGTCGGAAATTCCAACGGAAATAGTCAGATGGAGCCCACACACGATCAGATTTTCCGACAACACGATCCGATCGCACATTTTCCGTCGGAAAGTCAGACCGTGTGTAAATCTTAGAACTGGATGGACAGAAATCTAAGTCTTTTGGCTGAAGAACAGCTCCTTTATATGCATTTTATCTATGCATTTAGGTTTTTTTGCCAGGAGTACAGCTTTAAATGGTTAATATGCCAAATAAAAAAATGGTCGCACTAAATAAATAATATTCAAAAGTTAGTCATTAAACAATAGTCCATAAGGTGCTTAAACAGTAGAGTGAATAGTGACAAATAAATAAATTATTAAATAAATTAATTTAAAAAAGTCCATTGAAATGATATCCAAAAAAAGAGATGTTTAGCTGAATATCAACCAGGTGCACTTCCACTGTGATAATAAATAGGATGTAAGCTTACCAGATTTCAAGACTCCATGTTATAGGATTCTAGATAAGCTTTTGGATAATGACCCGACACTCAAAACAAATCCCCCAGTCGTAAGACTGGAATGGAAGGTAACATGGCTGGCCAAATACACCCCTAGCGTTTCTCAGACGTGACCAAATAAGGAAGAAAAAGAGGTCCACATTGTGTAAAACTCTAAAGCACCTTATTCTGAGAAAAGGTTACTAAACACTTCAATCCAGTAAATATCCAGAAGGTAAAATAGTAGTTCCCAGGATAAAAACGACTTGTATACAAGCTCAGATGGCATGGTTGGTTCAGACATAGACTCCGCTCTACATGTTTCGTCAGATGCGAGGTCATCGGGGCATCAAGCACCTTATGAACTATTGTTTAATGACTAAATTTTAAATACTATTTATTTAGCCTGGCAATTTTTTATTTTGTATGTTTTTGCACAATTGGTTCTGTTGTGACATTGCAAGTAGCTTTATTTCACCTATGATTATTATCACCTGCACAGTAATATTTTTTTTTAATTAAACGGTTAATAATCTATGTAGGTAAGGGCTTATGTAGTTTGTGTCCAGTATATTATAACACTTTTTTTTTACTAAAGTGGAGCTTCCCTTTAATCATACGGACAACGTCAAATTATTTAGCTTTGTTTGTAATATACAGGACTTGTGATAAACAGTGATCTGCACTCCTTCGGCATATACACATGTTGCTAAAGTAATCTTTTTATGATCGGAAACTTTAAAGGGAACAACTAAGGCATACTATCATTCATATCATTGCTTGTTTTCTTAGTTTTTTTTTTTTACATTAGGGTCACAATCCATGTATGAAGTGCTTATCAAATTGACTGCTATGCTGACCTGTAATTAAAGAGCACCTGTAATTAGTAGTAAACCCATACCTCCCAACTTCCCTGAGATGAGAAAGAGGGACACATTTTAGAAGATAGTATATAGGCATAGGGCACTCCCTCACAGATCCCCTATTTAGCTGTAGCATGATGAATGAATATGTAAAAAACAATTGTTTAACCCAGCCTTTCTCAACTTATTCAACACAGAGGAGCCCTAGAAATAACCTTTTAGTCTCAGGGAACTGCTAAAAATCCCTATATCTACAACTCATGCTACATTAGTCTGGTGGTCAGTGGGAAGAATGCTCCTCACACTTGTAGTCATTGGGAAAAATTACCCCCTTAGCCCTTGTACAGACGGTCGGAGATTCCGACAAACAAATCTGTCAGAGTAATTCCGATGGATTCATTCCGGAAGAGGTCCGGAAGTGATGTTGCATACACACGGTCGGAGTAAGTTGTTGGAAAATCCGATTGTACATAACTTTATGACGTTATTTCGTTACGACGGGACTACGTTCAGGCTAGTAGCCAATAGCTTTGGTCTAGGAATTTGATCTGAGCATGCGTGGCACTTTGTCCGTCGGAGTAGGCTACACATGATCGGAGTATGTCCGATCAGAGCATTTTGCCAGAAAATTTTACCGGCAAGTTGGAAAAGTTGGTCCGTCAGATATTCTAACAGAAACAGTCCGATGGAGACCACACACAGTCTGAATATCCGACAAAAAAAGGTCCGATAGGACACATTCCGTCAGAATCTCTGACCATGTGTGCAAGGGCTTACAGATATATAAAAAAAAAACAATGGTGTAAGTGGGAACTTATCTGAGAGGCAGAAAGTGCTGTTTGCTCAAGGAACCCCTAGCAACCTTTGAAGGAACCCTAGAAATCCATGGAACCCTGGTCAAGAAACCCTGGTTTAAACCCACAAGGACTTTTTTCCACCACTACTTTTTTTAGTACAGTTTTTTCACAGTAACCTATGCAATAATATAGGTGTTGGGTGATGTGTTTAGCACAGTGTAACACTTTCAGTAGTTAAATAGTACATTTTATAAAGAAATCTAAATGTTAGACAAAAAAAGGGACAAAAATCTGACCTCTTTTATAAATATCCAAAAAGAACTATACTGCATAATCCTGTAAATCAGCACTGGAAGTAGAGCTTATTCCATGTGAAAGGCAGAGTGTAAAGTTCATCTAGATGTCAACATTCATGGAACAATTGGAAGGATGCTTTCCAATGATAGAGAAAAAAAAAAGTCGTGCTTTCTACCTGCCACGAGAGCTCGTATTTCCCCCCTGTATTTGGGATAAAGCAGACCAATTTGCAAAATGGGTTTCAGGTCCTGCAGAAAAAAGAGCAGTTGGCAACTGTGGATTCAAATGATAGGAGAGCCTGAAAGCAGACACCTAGGGGTGTAACTTTTATACTTTATTTTAGCATCTAGAACAGTTTATCCAAATGGTTGGTTTGCTTTAACATTACCTTCAAAAACTTCAGAGTTGGAAGAATAAAATCCAACGAGTACTTATATAGAACGTAGCCAGATGTTGGCCAGATGACCATGACAGCTCTATAAATGTTTTATAGATCCTATTCCAAAACCCATCCCCCCACCCAATTCTGTGCAGTGATAAAGCCTCCACTCTTCTAGGAAGGCTCTCCACAAGATTTGAAGTGTGTTCAGGGGAATTTGTGTCCAGCCAAAAGAGAATTTGTGAGGTTAGGTACTGAATGGGAAGACTTGACTTGCAATCGGCACTCAGTTCATCCCAGAGGTGTTCAGTAGGGTTGAGGTCAGGGCTCTGTGCAGACAATTCAAGTTCCTCCACAAAATTGGTCAAATCATATCTGAACTCAATAATTTGGAAAGGTGTTCACATATCTTTAGTCACATAGTGTACCTTCCTTGTTGGTGGCATGGTGGTTGCTCTGAAACTACAGGCGCACTTTAATGGTTGGTTATCTCAATCTTTACATGTTTTACATTGACAAAGAACTTCAGGTTTGTAATCGTATACGTCAGAAGGAAATGTTACCTGTGCTATTTAGTAATAATGTGCGTTTGAGTGAGAATGGAAGATGACGTGTGGCAGCTTTTGTGCTGGATGTGGAAAGAGTTAAAGGAGATATTTTCATGACAAGTATTTTGCTCTACAAATATTTCTACTAGCGATGGCTTGACTTTGGTCAGTCTAGAATTTTATACCTGTTAAAGTGTTACTTGGCAGCTTGAAGAACAGATTTAAGTTATTTTATAGCTGGTTTTGAAAGAGACGTTCATTATTTTTTATGAAGAATATACAAGTTATTATATCATTCTGAAGAGGCTAGAAAATGCAAAATATAATCTGAAAAAAATTATATATACCCTACATAAAGACTATTTGTAGATTTAAGTATATTAGAGAGAGTTATATGTCTGATACATGAGTATTTTTCTAATCAGTAATTTAATTTTTAGCATAAATGAAAGATATAGAATATGTGAAAAATAAGAAATCTATTCATGCTATATTTTGGCTACAGAGAATTCAGCCTTATTTAAGGGGTTGTTCCAATTTTTAGCAATAATGTGTACAATGCCTATACGCTTAGTCCAGTGGTAACACATTTCAGATCCTATTTGATTCCTGGCCCTTGAAGTTATTTAGTCGGAAAAAAAAAATCAGACAAAAGCTGGGTATATTTAAACTTACCTTTTCCATATCCTTCTCCTAGAAACGTGTCCTTATTGCAGCGCAAAGCAGCCAGTGGAATCTTTAGCCTGGGTTCCCATCTGCTGCATTATGGTTCAACCTGCTCCTATGTCATCACTACTGTGTTTCAGGGACATGGTAGTGGCGTAGCGGCCAGCAGGTTGAACCACAACATGTGACGTTGGATGGGAAACCAACACAAGATTCCATCGATGGCTTTGCTCTGCAAGAGTGCACATTTTCAAGTAATGAGCATTAGGCTTTATTTCACTGTGAATTTTTGTTTAATTGGTAATGGAATTACTTTAAAAAGCAGTTTGGAGTCTGCTGGAGCTCTTTAGTAAGCATGCCTTCCAATTCCAAGAGACCTCTTAAGGTACCTAATAGCAGATGTAGGGGGCTGTTAAAGAGACCGTCTGAACCCCTGTACCCTTGACTGTGTACCTACCTCTCTGTATATTAGGTTAGTTTAATCTTATGAGCAATGGTCCAGCTGTGTACATATGCTTTGGACTATTTTTCCAAGGAAGGTGCCACGTTTCTTTCAAGGAATATGCTCTATTAAGATCCTTTACACAGCATTTGTCAAAGCATACAATCACAGCCCAGAGTAGGTGAAGCTAAGGTGGCCTTATCAAAAAGATCTATCAGCTTCACAAGAGCTCTTATTATGTCGATACCTGCCAATCATCACTGCTCTATAAAGGAGAGGTTTTTCACTTTATTGCTAAAACTGAAGAAGACCCCTTTAAGGAAACATAAAGAGCAATGGTGCGCAGTAACACAGAGTGAACAATTATATTCCCCTTTTATTCATAAAGTACTTTTGTTTTGTACCACTGAGGTTATGGGTTAAATCTCCACCATGTGAACATGCTGCATGAAGTATATTATCCTGGTGTTTGCGTAGCCTTCTCAAATTGATAATTTCCCTTGGGATTAATAAAGTAGTCTGAAACTGAAGTCTTCAGGTCTCTGAAGAAATCAAACTCCCCTTTAATAGAAAAGGTTTTATGGTAGCCTTTCCTCCGGGCTGTGTGTTCTACCCCTCGCCTCTTTCCAGCAGTGCGGCCTCCATCAGTTTCTTTAGCATTCAACACATCTGGGAGCATTGGAAGGCTGTGTTCTCCACTGCACGCTGTGGTTTCTTGTGTCAACTCCTACATCACTATAGGACTCAACAGTAAGGTAGGGGTTGGAGGATGGAACTACAGTGCACGATGGGGGGACACAGCCAACCAGCTCTTCCAAGCCCTGTCGAATGCCGAAAATACAGATGACCCACAAAACACCTTGGATGGTTTTTAGCATTAACCAGCCTTCCTCAAACTTTTCAACACAAGGGAACCCTTGAAATAAACTTTCTGGTCTCAGGGAACTCTTAATAAAAAGATCAATCTTACTAAAAAGATCAATGGTGTCAGTGGGAACTTTATTGCGAGGCATCAATTGCTCATTGCTCAAGCAACACCTAGAAATCTCTGGAGGACCCCTATAACCCTTGTTGAGAAACCCTGGTATAAACAAATAAATTAATTTAGACTTATGTTGTTTGGTCTAGTGCACCTTCCATTAGTTTGTACTTTATTTCAGGTAACCTGCTGGGATACCCACTGGAGGGTAGCTTTGTCAGCTGTGAGCTGCCTAACCTGAGCCAGTGAGGTCTCTGAATAGTTTTGTTCTCTCAATACTTTGTATGAACTCACATCAAAGTCCAAGCACCTCTTGGATGCTTTTTTCTTCATTTGAATATACTGATGGAGGCTGCAACACTGAATGGCAGGAAGGTAGGAAACATGGACGACCTGAGCGATGAGGTGACTAACTTTTCTATTGCAAGGGAATGCCAGTTTGATATTTTTAGCCATCTGGTAGGGTCTCCTTAAAAATATGGGTGGATTATTAGGCCTCCTACTAAACATACAGCGGGATTCAATCAACTGATGGCTCAGTTTTGGAAGGTTAAAATACAAAACGGGCTGTAGATCTAATATATACAAACAGGAAATACATCATTCCTGTTTAGAACAGTGAAAAGAATACAAGGGGATAGCTGATTGGTTACTTTGGTTCTTGCACCTTGCATATGGCTTTTCCTTTTCATGTTAAAGATCACACTCTATTACAGTTCATGTATTTAAGGGCTAACTTATCATCATTGATGCATTAACCTCAATGCAATACTGACTGTGTCTTTGTTACAAAGACTGCAGAATACAGTACAGAGAGGAAAACTAGGAATATTTTGTGATTATATATTTACTGAAACACAATGTTTGCTGTGAATTCTAAACATGTTTAAAAATCTGAAATGATTTGATTTTCAAATTTTGTTAAGGTAATGCTGAATCCAGGTCTGTTGATTGCAGGTAATGATATGTTAACAATTCAGTGGGCGTTATCAAAGTGCTGAACATCTGTGTAAAATATATTACTTTGCCTTTCTTTAGTAAAATAAATCAGTAAAAATAATAATATACTGTGATGTGTAAGTGATATGGTGTCATTTATCAGAAAGCAATTGACATGAGGCAGGAGAGAAAGAAAAGAAAGAGAAAGAAAAGAAAGAAAAGTGAAAGAAAGAAGGGAAGAAAGAAAGAAAGAAAGAAAGAAAGAAAGAAAGAAAGAAAGAAAGAAAAGTGAATGAATGAAAGAAAATTGAATAAATGAAAGAAAGAGAAAAGTGAAAGAAAGAAAGAAAGAAAAGTGAAAAAAAGAAAGAAGGAAAAGTAAATGAAAGAAAGAAAGAAGGAAAGAAAAGTGAATGAAAGAGAGAAAGAGAAAGAAAAGTGAATGAAAGAAAGAAAAGTGAAGGAATGAAAGAAAGAAAGAGAAAAGTGAATGAAAGAAAGAAAGAAAAGCGAATGAAAGAAAGAGAATTGAATGAAAGAAAGAAAAGTGAATGAAAGAAAGAAAGAAACGTGAATAAAAGAAAGAAAGAAACATGAATGAATCAAGGGAGGAAAGAAAGAAAGAAGAAAAAGGAGAAAAGAAAGAAAGATAAAAAAATGAAAGAAAGAAAGAAATAGAAAGAATGAAAGAAAGAAAAAAAAAAAGAAAAAAAAGATAAATGAAAGAAAGGTGAATGAAATGAGAAAGAAAGAAATAAAAGTGAATGAAAGAAAGCAAAGTGAAAGAAAGAGAAAGAGAGAAAGAAAGAAATAGAGAGAAAGAAATAACGAAAGAAAAGTGAATGAAAGAAAGAAAAGTGAATGAAAGAAAGAAAGAAGGGAAAAAAACTAAATAGATCTCCAAAAAATGTAGTTCTATGAGCAAAAATTTAATTTTACAGCAATAAAAAGGGTGTCATTTCATTGCAAAATCAAAGAAATACTTGATTTTACAATGAAATTTGCAATTACTGCACTAATCCCAATTTATCTCAAAGTATAAATTGTATATGGGAATCATTCTATCACCAGCATAGGAGTGACTAGAAGAGAAAAACTTGGTCTGGAATGGATAGTGAACATATTATCAAAGTCCCCAGGAAGGATGCCCCCCTGTTTTAATATAAGTGGGGTTAGGCACCTGTTTAAACATGTAGCAGTTTGCAGGGGGTTAATTGATAACTCAGGCTAAATATCATCCCATGATCTATTTTATTATTCATAGCAGTGTCCAGGCATTGAGTCCGTTGAATTAATAATGAATGGGAATAATGTTTGGATAATTTATTGGCAGCCAGTCTGATCCCACGTCATCCCGAGGTGACGGGCGTAGAAAATGTTCACGGATCTTGCTCCTTACATTTACTTTATATAAATCAAGACCAACCATTGACGTAAAGAAAAAAATCTATTTTAAATAACCAAAATAAAGGTCAAAAATACATAGAGGAGGTCAGAGGTGGCATCAAAGGCACTGACCAAAAGACACCCTTACTATGGGAGAAAATATAGACAATGCTACAAAGTGTGCTGAGTGGAACTTTAGTCAGAAAATTAAGTCCTGCTAGATGACTTTTTGCAGGTAGCACATGAAAAATAAGTATCTATACTGTTTAAAATCCAGTAATACACTGGGGTTGATTAACCACTTGCTGGCCACATACTGTATATATATGGTGGCCTAGTACATGATCCTGCACTTCTGGGTAGGGGGTGCGTGTCTAATCACAGCAGGAGATGATCGGCTGGTATCGCTGACTCAATGTATGCTGGCACCCGCCGATGCATTGGTGCACAGGAAGATTGGCAGTCTGCTTATGAAAACAAGGCAGATCGCTGTTCTGTCAGTACAGAAGACATGGATCCTTTGTCTCTGCTAAGCAGAGGTACTGATCCATTCCTTCTTCTAGTACAAGCACCTCCCCCACAGTAGTAAACAACTGGCTACGCACACATTTAAACCTTTGATCGTCCCTGATTTTAACCCCTTCCCAGCCAGCGTCATTAGTACAATGATAGTGCATATTTTTTTAGCACTGATCGCTGAATTATGCCGCGTACACACGATCAAACAATCTGGTGGAAAAGTCCGGCAAACTCAAGTCCGCCGAACAATCCCCCCCGTGTGTAGCCTCCGGCTGACTTTTTTGACCAGAAAGTACGGCGGACTTAGAAAGTAGTTTTGTACTCCAATCTTCCCGCCGGACTTGCATTTCGGCAGACAATCCGGCAGTGTGTATGCCAGTCCGCCGTACTTTTCAAATGAACTGACTTTTCCCGCCGGAGAAAAGTCTGCTAATTTTGAGCACGTCTCCAGGTAGGCGGGGCCCGCAAAGGATGCGTCGCTGACCCCGGCACCTGGTATGGACTTAAAGGGGAGCCCCAATGCCGAAAAAATCGGCGTGGGGGTCCCCCCCAGGTCCACATCAGACCCTTGTCTGAGCACGCTACCCGGCCGGCCAGGAAAGGGGGGGGACGAGCGAGCGCGGTCCCCCCACCCCAAAGCACCTTGTCCCCATGTTGAGGACAAGGGCCTCTTCCCGACAACCCTGGCCGTTGGTTGTCGGGGTCTGCGGCGGGGTGCTTATCGGAATCCGGGAGCCCCCTTTAATAAGGGGGCCCCTGGATACCGGCCCCCCACCCTATGTGAATGAGTATGGGGTACAATGTACCCCTACCCATTCACCTGTAAAATAAAGTAAAAAAAACACAACACACAAGATAAAATAGTTTATTGCACAGCTCCGGGGGTCTTCCGTCTTCGGGGGTCTTCTCGCCGGACTCCTCCGCTATCTTCTGCTAGCTCTTTTACTAGCGGAGGAGCCCGGCTTTCTTCCTCAAAGAGAAGAACAGAAGGCGGCGACGACAGCGGCGACAGAAGACCGGGCCACCGCCTGTAAAAGAGCTAGAAGAAGGCACGGTGGCCCAGCAGAAGAACCGAAGAGGGGGACAAGACCCCCAAAGTTGGAAGAAGAGGGCAGCAGCGAGGAAGAAAGCCGGGCTCCTCTGCTAGTAAAAGAGCTAGCAGAAGATAGCGGAGGAGTCCGGCAAGAAGACCCCTGAAGACGGAAGACCCCCGGAGCTGTGCAATAAACTATTATCTTGTGTGTTGTTTTTTTTTTTACTTTATTTTACAGGTGAATGGGTAGGGGTACATTGTACCCTATACTCATTCACATAGGTTAGGGGGCCGGTATCTGGGGGCCCCCTTATTAAAGGGGGCTCCCGGAGTCCGATAAGCCCCCCGCCCGCAGACCCTGACAACCAACGGCCAGGGTTGTCAGGAAGAGGCCCTTGTCCTCATCAACATGGGGACAAGGTGCTTTGGGGTGGGAGGGCCGCGCAGCGTTTTTTTTTCGGCGTTGGGGTTCCCCTTTAAGTCCATACCAGGTGGCGGGGCCAGCAAGGTCTCCTTCGCGGGCCCCGCCTACCTGGAGACGTGCTCGAAATGAGCGGACTTTGCTCCGCGTGTGTGGGCGAGTCCGTTCATTTCAAAAGTACGGCGGATAGTACGGTGGACTTAGTACGCCGTATTAGTTCGCCGAAAAAGTGCTGTGTGTGGGCAAGTAGCCCGTTCGGAAAGTCCGGCGGACAGTCCGGCGGGAAGTCCGCCAGACTAAGTCCTCCGGATCGTCCGCTACGTGTGTACGCGGCATTAGTGTTACTGGTCCCCAAAAATGTCAGTTTGTGTACGACTGTCCACTGGAATATCGCAGTCCCACTATAAGTCACTGATCGCAGCCATTACTAGAAAAAAAAAGAAAAATATCCAATAGTTTGTAGACGCTTTCCAGTTTACTAAAACTGGAGAGTGCACAATTTTGTGCAGCTGTGCATAGGATAAATCAGCTTCTATCTTCAGCTTGTTCAATTATGAATTGCCCCAAAACAATCTGGAAGCTGATTGGTTTCTATGCAGAGCTGCACCAGATTTTGCACTCTCTAGTTTTAGTAAATCAACCCCACTGCCTCACCCTGCTTTGCCATAGTGCCAAAAATCAGAGCCACTAGAGGCTGATCTTCTGACAGATTAAAGATTTACTTCTGCTCAAGGGCTCTGGGCTTCAGCAGCAAGAAGAAAAAAGGAACAATGCTGAAGGCAATTTACTGCACACACTCATTTTGGTAGCATAGTTATTAATGTGGAATATATGTTCCTTGCTAAAGAATATAATTTTTTTATCAAATTGTTATGGATAAAGTTTTGCTTTAAAAGAATATCAGAACTGGACTGTGGAGCAATGGAAGAAGCTGGCCTAGTCTGATTATTTCTGCTTTCTTTTGCATCAGGTGGATTACTGGGTGTGTGTGCATCGCTTACCTGGGGAAGAGATAGCACCAAGATGCAGTATGGGAAGAAGGCAAGCTGGTAAAGGTAGTGTGATTATTTGGATAATATTTTGCTGGGAAACCTTGGCTTCTGCCATTCATGTGGATGTTACTTTGACATGTACCACTTACCTAAGCATTGTTTGTTACTGCGATGGATCCCCTTACTCAAGAGAATGTCTGCCATATAAGCTTATAATCTTCTCTTACCCAATACCAGCACAATCCAAGCTCCCTTAGCCCACCACCTAGTCACTTGTGGAGGCATCACTGAAGGTACAGACACAGGCACAAAGAGATATACATTCAGGGGACAATCCCCCTTTTTTGCATAATATGACACAGGCAGGGTAAACTTTACTTCCTCCAGTAACATGGCACACGGGTATATTCAACTTTCCAGCAGTAGACAGTCTTTAGGAGGGGCTGCTGGAGAAATCCCCCCTCCCCACTAGCATTGAATAGCTGACAGTGGTTTCATTAACCTCCCTGGCGGTATGATTCAGTCTGGAATAAGGTGCTGAAAGCGGTACAATTATTTTGCATGGAAATCTGGCTTTTATTTTGTAGTCCTGTAATTCTTAGGAATAACGCTCTGAAATCTCTTCAAACCAGAGTCTAGCGGACATCCCGGGTATGATAAAGTTTATAATATAATAAAGAATAATAAAAATTATTCAATAATGTAATCAAATCCAAAAAAAACTGAAAAAGGGACATGTTTTGGTTGCTATGGACAATCTCCAAATTCCAAGCAGTAAAAAACTGTATTTATAATATAAAAGTGCATGCAGGGCATTGCACAAACCACTAGGGACAAAGGGGGTGTGTATTTTTTACTACAGCACTGTAATCTGTAAGATTACAGTGCTGTGTGTGTTTTGTGTACTTTTACTTTTTTGAATTTGCCGCCGTTCTCCGCTCCCGTACGCCGTAACGCCGCAGGGAACGGAGCTCGGCGGCATTCGGCACTGTGAATCGAGCGGAGGACAAATCGATCACACAGCGCGGCGGACATCGCTGGATCCAGGGGACAAGGTAAGTAACGATCCCTGTGTCCTCCCCTGCATCGAGCGGTGCAAGCCCGAGTCTGGCTCGGGGTTACCGCTATTGTAATGAAATTCCCAACCCGAGCCAGACTCGGGATTACCGCTAGGGAGGTTAATATGTAAGCCAATCCACATATACATCTCATAATACTTTCCTTCCAAGGCAGACAAACAGTAGAACAATGGGATACAGGCACTTAACAAACACATAACAAACCTCTTACCTCCTCACACTATCTAGCAATGGTCTGAGACGAAAGGTGGAATTTATTTTCACATATTTCTTGGGATATTGTTCAGAAATATTACTGCCCCAAGTAAAAGAGTCCCTTCATTTTTTTAACACAAACCACACATATAGAGCCCAGGATAACAGGGGTAAAAATAAATGCTGAGTCTGATGTGGTTGTACTGGGAGTCTGGTTAGTGCAGACCTGACTGGGGTAAGTTGGGTTCCACAAGCCACCCACCCTCCACCACCCAAAGTGACTCCCGTCACACATCTCCCCTTTCGGGAGAAGACTAACACAGAAGGAGACCCCAGATGGATTGACTTCGAAGTTAGTCTGAAGTTCCAGTCCCCTAATGTCTGTACCCACACAGTACCCCAAACAAACTGTCCCGAACAGAGCATTACTCACCCAGCCAACCTCTGCCTCTCTTGTAGAACTTACCCCCTGCTCCTGGGGAGAAGTGCAGACTGGTCCTTCCCCCGGGGGTCCTTTCAGCTGCTGGAGAGAAGACAGGCTGGCTCACTCCATCATGCCGACTGCCCAGTATCCCTGCCCTGGGGTATACAGGTAGAGACTGGAGTCCCATCCACTACTAGTTGAAAATCCCCTAGTGTTTGCAGAGCAAGGCTGATATCCTCCTGCCCCAATGCCAGACCTTTGTCTGGTGTTGTGTCAGTGGAAACCGAAGTTCCATCCACTACCACAGGAAATCCATCTTTTGTTAGTTGAGGGCAGAGGCCAGCAGTGTTCTGCCCTGTTAGCGTTTCAGCTGGGGACCCCACATTATCCACTCCAGCCGGCTTCCTCCACTCCCTGACTGTGTCTGTCTGCCACTGGGGAGTGACCATCACCTCCTCATCCTGGGCCTCTGGAACTGCCGCAAGTGTGGGGCAGAGGTCTTGGACCCTCTGTCTGGTTGTCAGCACTTCAGCTGGAGAAGTTTCTTACAACTCCACAGATGCTGCTGGCAGAAAATCCATGTCCCTGTCAGTGTTATGGGAGAAAGGCTGACTGCCTCTTCTCTCAGGAAGGCCGAAGCCACTGTTGGTGCTGGGCAGAGCCCTGATGCCAGCTCTTCTGCTGGAGGCTCACCAGGTTGTTCTTCCTCAGCAGAAAAATCTATTAAATCCCCATCGCTGGAACTGGTGTCTGGGGATAGAGGTTCACCATCTCCTGTCCTTAGAACAAAGAAGATGTTACTGGTGCTGGGTAGAGGCTAGCAGAGCTCTGACCTGTTGTTAGCATACTCTTACTCTGCCCTATTGTCGACACTTCAGCCATTATTTCTGGACTGTCGGCTGGTACTTCTGGATATTCCCAGGCAAAGGGAGCCTAGCCCTGCTGCTGAGCGAATTCTAGCAGCTGTCTGTAGGTGATCTCCAGTTCCCATTCCTGAACAGCCAGAAACTCTAAATCTTCCTGTGCCCAGAGCACTTCCGAGACATTCAGTCTTCGGTTTCTGTAATACACGATTTCCTCCAAACCCCACTCCAGATCACTCCCAAAGTCAGGGTCCATGATCGGCCTCCAGTACAACAGTCCCAGGCCATCATAGTCAAAGCCTTTCATGGGGCTGTCGTCCACTGTTCATGAGGACACTTGGGCTATATACCAGTGGAGAGCTCTGTATCTCTCGTCCAAACACAAGGAGAGGGGCACCTCTGGGTGCAGATTTGTTTAAAAGTACAAATTTATTTTTAAGCTGGTAAAAACAGACTCACATTTTCCATGAGCGATTAAAGCATTGCGATCCATCCAAAACAATTTGATCAGTCATTCCATCCATCTAGTCTGCAGTCCGCCTGGCTGCTCTTTACTGTGTATCCACTGTTTAGATCGAAAAATGCCGGCCACAGTGGACACAGTGTGTGTCAAATGAGAACGAGGCTTGAGGCGCTGCTGCAAGCGGGACGCGAGGAGATGACGTCACTACTCGGCGACGCGTTTCCTGAGCACACGGGTCGCGATGGAGAGGCGACAGCACTCCTTCTTCAAAGCCAATGATGAATGTCAATGGGGGCATTAAATAAAAATATCAAAAGGGAGTGGCCAGACATTGTTAAATCAAAAGGAAATAATAATAAAGAAAGAGGAGGAGATGGAATGGGGAAGGTGAAAAAATTAATTAACTATGAGGACAATGGGAAAGTTAAATGGAGGGCAAAGGAAAAAAAAAATAACTATGAGAGCAATGGGAAGTGGTCAAAATTAGAAAAGAAAAATATTTTTATTTGAGGAACTATAACAACAGTGGGGGCATTAAATGCAAATAAGAAAAAATTAAATAATATTACAAATAAAAATAAATGTAAATAAAAATAAAACTATAAATAAATAAATAATAATAATAAATAAAAAATAAAAATGGAAATAAAAATAAAAATGAAAATGAAAATAAATATAACAAAATATATATAAAAATAAAAATAAGAAAAATAATAATAATGATGGAAATAAAAAGAAAAGGGGAATGGTCGGGGGTCTTTCAATTAAAACAAAATGAAAGGTGAAAATGAGGGAAGGAAGGGGAAATTAACTATAAATACAATCTGCCCACTTGCGACAACGCACAAGCATCGTCCTCATAGACCTAAATCACATGGGCAAAGATTAAGGAGGAATATATCAGTATTGTTCTTTTATTAGCTCAGAAAGCTCATATATAAATATAATCATATAAAAAATGTGACTTATATAATTCCTATGGGATTATACGCCATAAATACATAATGGACGTTTAAATCTGTATATGGATTGTTGTGAGGGGGTTTCTTCCCTACTGTGTGTATTGTTTTAGGTGATTTGCGCCTCTACTTGTCCTACAGCCCAGATAAGCCTGCTTAACTCAGCTGTCCACTCCTGGTTCGGTTGTTCCACCAACAGCACTCACACTTCATACTGCGACCAATACCTTACATGGATGAAGTGGAGAATTTCTCCCTGGTGGCCCTGCTCGCAAACTAGCGTTTCCTTCCAGAGGTCCCAGTGGACAGAATCATACCATCCCAGCAGGACCTGCTCTGATACTGGTCCCCCAGTGGCTGGTACCTGTATTTCTCCTCTTCTTCAATCCAGACCTTGGATACCAGTGGATACTTTGCTCCCAAGGCAGACAGAAACAATAGAACAATGGGATACAGGCACTTAACAAACACATAACAACCCCCACCCCACCTCAAACTATCTAGCAATGGTCTGAGACGAAAGATGGAATTTATCTCCACATATTCCTTGAGGGATATTGTTCTGAAATATTACTGCCCCAAGTGAAAGAGCCCCTTCATTCTTTCAACACAAACCACATATATAGAGCCCAAGATAACAGGGGTAAAAGGAAATGCTCCGGAAATGAGTCTGGTGTGGTTGTACTGGGAGTCTGGTTAGGGCAGATCCGACTGGGGTTCTCAGTCACCCTGTGACATACACAGAGGAGGGGCACAGGGAGTTGGAAAAATGGTTCCCAGAGCTCTCTAAGGTAAATTGGGTTCCACAAGCCACCCGCCCAAAGTGACTCCTGTCACAATGACCAAGTACACCCCTTCATTGAAACCGTATTTCCTGATGGCTGTGGCCTCTTTCAGCAGGATATTGTGCCCTCCCACACTGCAAAAATGGTTTAAGAAGGGTTTGAGGAACACATCAACAAGTCTGAAGTGTTGCCTTGGCCTCTGAATTCTCCAGATCTGTGCATCTGTTGGCGGTGCTAGAAAAACAAGTCTGATCCAATGAAGGCCCCATCTTGCAACTTACAGGACTTAAAGGATCTGCTATCGATGGCTTGATGCCAGATACCACAGCATACCTTCAGAGGTCTAGTGGAGTCCATGCCCTGATGGGTCAGGGCTGTTTTGTGGAAAAGGGGACCTATTTAATATTAGGTGGACATTAAATAGACAGTTGACTTTGCAATGGAAGTTGCATCTTGCAGGGCAATTTTCCCCAGATCTTAGAGAATACGGTGATATTTCACTTTGCAAAGAACACCTAATCATGTGTAAGGAAAATAAAATAAAAGAACAGAATTTTTGCTTGCACATGATAGCATGATGGAAATCAGCAGATCTTCACCACATTCCCTAAACTCTGAGAATAATTGCAAAGTGCAATTTCCCTTGCAAAGTGAACAGTCTATTTGCCTTTAGTAAATTAACCCCCATGTTCAGAGTTCCTGGACTTCCCGCTGGCTTCACTAAATCTCCAAACTTTTCCTGGTCTTCTCATCCCTACATGTGAGTCTGTAACAGTCTTTTGTTAAATGTGATCAGCCTATATCAGTCGCTTGTAACATGTGAATGGCACCTATCCAGCTACTGAAAAAACAAATGAAAACATTTGTGATTAAAAGGCACTTTCCCTAACTTGACCCTACTTTTCAACACTGCCTGTTTAACTATGCCCACCCACAGTAAGTTGCACCTGCTTTTTACAGTGTCATGCTTTAGGATAGCTCTTGTTCTCAATGGGGTTGATTTACTAAAAAGAAAAAAAAAAGCACTGTTCACTTTGCAAGGGAAGTTGCATTTTGCAGGGGAAGTTTCTCCAAAGCTTAGTGAATGTGGTGAAATTTCACATTGCAAAGAATACCCAATCAGGTGCAAGAAACACTGCAAGCAGCCATAACTGAAGTATCAATCCTGTATGTACTGGCCACAATCCTGCCTTACTGAACAGAACCATTGTTTCTATAGCTGAGAATATAAATGATACAATAAATCCCCCACATTACAGATGCTCTGTTACAGCAATTTGCACAAAGATGAAATCTCTTTCACCGGATAAGGCATGCATTTGTAAGAATAACCTACACATACAGTATGCAAGGCTGCTGTGATAAGGTATTGTGACCCCAATGGAGGGCTAGATGCTTCATTGTCTTCTTTTTCTTTATTCCAGTGCAGATATTTTTCATTATTGTCTGTATTCGTGATGTCTGCTGTTCTTTTCAGGATATTAAAATAAGGAATAATAAAAAAGGGGGTGGAAAAACAGCCAAATGCAATAGGTATGCCTGTAGAAAAGTACACCAGATAGTTTCTATCACTGTGTTTTTATTTTATTGTGTTATTGTGTTCCTTTTCACAATATCATATTTTTGCCAAAATTCCCCAAAGTCAATCTTTTTGTAAGAATCAGAGTAATATCCATATATATTTTAGGTGGCCCTGGATTCTCAAAGTTTTTTTAAGCTCTGTTGTATTGCTGTATATGTATATACACAGTGGTGTTTTAGGATATATATTCTACATGTGGTTACCTTCTAGACTCTGAAGCCAACCCCCCAGTGTCCATAACTCTGGCATCCTATAGAAAAAGACATAGCTGCCCCTTTGCCAAGATTTAAGTTCTGCATATTCAAACTTGAATACTCAGACACCAGAGCTTCACCTGCCCTGCCCCTACTCAGAGCTACCCCTGGGATCATCCTTCCTGATTGCTTGTAGCTTGTATTGTTAATGGACTTCTAGATACTGACTGCTACAAATACAGCTTTTCTCCTTTTAGGGTGATGCAGAATGAGACCCTAGCGTGCTTGGTTTGGTAAGTTAACATTTACTTTTCAGGGTCGTGTTCTTGGTGTACGATAGGGAGAAAAATAAGTTGGGTGTCAGTGGCTTTAGTCTTTTTACAATGTATTGCTTAACTCTAGGAGAAAGAGTTTAGAGGCACAGAGTAACACAAAACAGCACCAAAAATGACAGGTATTCTGGTAGTAGCAGTCCCCTAAATAGCAGCCTCTTGATAATTGCTGACCTTGCTAGAGAAGCCAATCAGGTCTATGATCCACTAAGCATAGTCTCAGTGTTTTTTGAGTAGCAGTCATTCCCTCTCTAATTAATTTGGCCCGTGATCCTTTCACAGCAGTCAAAGACACTTTAATCTGTAGGCAATGAATCCTTACAATATCCAGAATTCTACAGGGCTGTTCTGCGACACTCTTCAACAAGAAGATTCCTCATAATTACTTCTTCCAGACAGCTATCCTTTAGCCCATTTCCCTCCAGATATACACTCCAGAAGGGCAGCTAAAGTTGTTGGACCTCCAGCACATGCCCCGGGAAACACCCAAATAAAGAGCCCTACAGACCAGTCTTTCTCAGCCGTTTTTCCCAGGGGAATAATATTCAGGTCTCTGGAACTGCTGCTAATGCCAATTCATTGGAAATCAGTTAGAAAAATTCCCCTTAAATTGGTGGTCGGTGAAATTAATGCAACCATTACAGTGGTGGTCAGAGTGCCACCTCTACAGACAGTAAAAAATGACTTTAAGACTCTATAATGTGGTGTTGATCCCGGAACTATGCAGGCACCATCAAATGAGGGGGGGGGGGGGGGTCAGTCTGCCACAGCCCAATGAAACCCCTATCAACATCTGGTAGAACCCAAAGGTTCCATTGAACCCTGGTTGAGAATGGCTACTCTAGACAGACATTGTCTCTAGGCTTGCCTGGAGGGTAAAGACAGGCCTCTTGAAAGGTTCACCAAATATCTATCATCTTCCAAACCATACCTCTGAACAAGTGCCCTAGGTCAGATAATTATTCAGTGATATAATCAGTGAGTGTTCTTCCCACACTGTTTACTGGAACTTCTTCAACAGTAACAGGCAGAAGCAATCAATTCACTGAGCTTAGGAAAATCAGCAGAGTTTAGAAAAATGTAAACAGAGCCCTGACTCTTTACAGCCTAGATGATAAACACATTAAAGTGGTTGTAAACTCACTTTACAAAAAAAAATAACACCTGAAAGACAAAGGCATAATAAGCTAGTATGCATAGTTATTATTATTTCATGTTATTAACAACTTCCATACAAATTACCACAAATGTTACATGGTTCTGTATTTTCTAAAAGGGGCAATACTGGGAGGTGAGTAGGGGGTGGAACCAAGGAACGGTGCTTGGAGATGGGTAGGGGCGACAAGGGATGACTAGGAAAGGGCAAGTTCCTGCATGTATTCTCTGGGGAAAAAAAGCCCTGCCTACACTAGTTATGAAGCCTGCATCTCTCACACATATGATGTTTTGCTCTTGCAAGTTCTTTTATAGCAGCAGGAATAGCTTGAGGCTCGCACATAGCAGCATCTAAAAAACATGAACTTAAAAGGGTTATAAACCTTTGTGTTTTTTCATCTTAATGCATCCTGGGACCCCAGAAGAGCAGGTTAGGGGCCACTCTGTGCAAAATGAGCAACACAGTGGAGGTAAGTATGATATGTTTGTTATTTAAAAAAAAAAAACCTTACAATCACCTTAAAGCGGAGTTCCGCACTTTTTTAGTTTATTAAAAGTCAGCAGCTACAAAAAGTGTAGCTGCTGACTTTTAATAAACAGCCACTCCCCTGTCCCATGGTCCAGGGATGCGGCCACCCAGAGCCTCGCTCCTCTCCCCCTCCTCTCCTTGGCCCTATCATAGCCAGCTTTTGGCGAGTCATGCTGCGCTCTGCTAGTGGCCAGGCAATCTTCTGGGACCTGTCATGTGTCCCAAAAGATTGCTGGCAGGGAGGGGCCGCCTAGGGGGAGAGGTTGTTGACCCTGGATGATGTCTGAATAAAGGCAGCCAAGCACAGGAAGAAGGAAGTGGGACAGGAAGTCCCACTCTAAACTAAGTACCGTATTACCGGCATATAAGACGACCTCCTACTTTTTAAATTAAAACTTTGGTTTTATGCTGTACTCACAGTATAAGACGACCCCCTTGTGCGGTAATACCGTATGTTCAGAAACAAAGTTGTCGCCGGGTAACATGCTGTTTCACAGTATACATACAGTATACCGCCCTGAGCCAATCACGGTGAGCTATGCATTCTATTATTGAATACAATGCCTGCTCGGATTGGCAGAGGCTGTAACATCATCAGCAAGCACCTCTGACTCTCACAGCCAATCCGAGCTGGCTACTGTATGTAGCCTGCTCGGATTGGCAGAGGTTGTTACTCCAATCCGAGCAGGCGCTGTATTCATTAATAGAATATATCGCTCGCCGGGATTGGCTCAGCGGTGTATACTGTATGTATACAGTATTACCGCACACTCCAGAGGGCTTAACATCCAGCGGAAGGCTGGCATATGATAACCCCAGATTTATACCTGGCGTATAAGACGACCCCCGCTTTTTGCCCATTTCTTTTTACTGTAAAAGGTCGTCTTATACGCCAGAAAATACAGTACCCACTTCCCCCCAGCCAAAAAAAAAAAAAAATGGCATGCTAAAATGTGGCATGTCAGGGGGTGAGGAGTGCTTAAAGCAGACGTTCCACTTTTGGGTGGAACTCCGCTTTAAAGTAGACCTAGCACAAGATAAAAAATTTTAGGTGTAAGTGTAGCATTTTGAGGGATATAGTACTTTCACATGAATCAGTACTTCCCCTGGCAATGCCTTCATCTCCTTTATACTTTAGAACAGAGCCATCTTTATTCAGACATCATCCAGGGTCAATAACTACTTCCACAATTGTTATACTGGACCTAAATACGGCCATACATGTTACAGGTTAAAATTTCTCTGAACATGGGAAATCACTCAATTCCTCATTCCAAGATAAACAGCATGGATGGAAGAATCTGTAGTTCTGGCTTTTATATTCAGACAGCCTGCACCTACCGCTATCAGAAATACCAGAACATTGCGGGGACCTGATTAGATGTAGACACTGTTCAGCTGGGAATTATCCGCCCAGCTCCTTTGACATAAGTTAAATGAAAAGCCAACTTGTGTCAAGCCGGGTGGTGCCAACTGAGCCACATACGGGACGAGTTTCAGCTGGTGCAGCAGAAATTCAGTTCATCTTGGTGCTTGTGCAATTCTTAGCCATGTTCACAAATGACTGATACCGATCAACCAATCAAATTGTTGAAAGAAAGGTGCATTTATTTCAAACACTGCAATGGAAAGACACAACACACAGAGACCACATGTGAGCCAAGTGAAAGAGGAAGTATCTCTGTCTTACAAGCATCAACTTAAACAATTTATAATCATGAATATGCATAAGCTCTAGGCGTGTTCTAGGCTGTAATCTAGGTGTGATCGTATAGTTAGTCCAATCAGAGTCCATTTCTTCTTAATAGCAAGCTAACAGTTAAATGGGTGTTAACATCATGTGACCAACAGAAAGTTTAACTCCAGAGGTAAGTCACCACGACAGTCGCTGGCTAAAACTGGTTTGATAAGAAAGTCTATTCCTGGAGTTTTATCAGCAGTGCATGTAGTCACAGGCCCAGAAGTTTTGTTTCCTGTGTAAAGACAAAACAAGGGCAGCTATAAGCTCTAAAGCCTCGTACACACGATCAGATTTTCTGATGGGAAATGTGTGATAACAGGCTGTTGGTGGAAAATCCAACCGTTTGTACGCTTAGGGTTGCCACCTTTTCGTCAAGTCAAACCCGAACACTTTAGCAACGTGCGGGAATTTTTATTGCAGTACACGCTATAGACACTCTATATGATTGTAGGAGACTTGGGACACCTTTGAGTTACCCTAGGAGAGTAGTAAGGAGGCGCGGATAGCGCGCTGCAGTGAACAGTGGCTGTGGCCAAATTGTGTTAACAGTGGAGAGGGGGGTAGATTTAAAGGCACATGGTTAAATAAAACAAAATCATTTGAGTGACCATAAAATATGATTAGATTATTAAAAGAAATGTCACAGTTAAAATATGAACCTAGCCTACCTTAAAAGTGGACACTATCAGTAGGGCAGTGGATGGTGTCAGTGGGCAGTAGATGGTGTCAGTGGGCAGAGTGCATTGTCAGTGGGCAGAGTGTGGTGTCAGAGGGCAGAGTGAGGTGTCAGTGGGCAGAGTGTGGTGTCAGAGGGCAGAGTGAGGTGTCAGTGGGCAGAGTGAGGTGTCAGTGGGCAGAGTGCGGTGTCAGAGGGCAGAGTGAGGTGTCAGTGGGCAGAGTGAGGTGTCAGTGGGCAGTAGATGGTGTCAGTGGGCAGAATGCGGTGTCAGTGGGCAGAGGATGGTGTCAGTGGGGCAGAGTGCGGTGTTAGTGGGGCAGAGGATGGTGTTAGTGGTGCAGAGGATGGTGTCAGTGGGGCAGAGTGCGGTGTCAGTGGGGCAGTAGATGGTGTCAGTGGGCAGAGTGCGGTGTCAGTGGGCAGAGTGCAGTGTCAGTGGGCAGAGTGCGGTATCAGTGGGCAGTAGATGGTGTCAGTGGGCAGAGTGCGGTGTCAGTGGGCAGTAGATGGTGTCAGTAGGCAGTAGATGGTGTCAGTGGGCAGAGTGCGGTGTCAGTGGGAAGAGTGTGGTGTCAGTGGGAAGAGTGCAGTGTCAGTGGGAAGAGTGAGGTGTCAGTGGGCAGAGTGAGGTGTCAGTGGACAGTAGATGGTGTCAGTGGGCAGAGTGCATCGTCAGTGGGCAGAGTGCGGAGTCAGTGGGCAGTAGATGGTGTCAGTGGGCAGTAGATGGTGTCAGTGGGCAGTAGATGGTGTCAGTGGGCAGAGTGCGGTGTCAGTGGGAAGAGTGCGGTGTCAGTGGGAAGAGTGCGGTGTCAGTGGGCAGAGTGCGGTGTCAGTGGGAAGAGTGAGGTGTCAGTGGGCAGAGTGAGGTGTCAGTGGGCAGTAGATGGTGTCAGTGGGCAGAGTGCATCGTCAGTGGGCAGAGTGCGGTGTCAGTGGGCAGTAGATGGTGTCAGTGGGCAGAATGCGGTGTCAGTGGGCAGAGTGCAGTGTCAGTGGGCAGAGTGCAGTGTCAGTGGGCAGAGTGCAGTGTCAGTGGGCAGAGTGCGGTGTCAGTGGGCAGTAGATGGTGTCAGTGGGCAGAGTGCGGTGTCAGTGGGCAGTAGATGGTGTCAGTGGGCAGTAGATGGTGTCAGTGGGCAGAGTGCATTGTCAATGGGCAGAGTGTGGTGTCAGTGGGCAGAGTGAGGTGTCAGTGGGCAGAGTGCAGTGTCAGTGGGCAGAGTGTGGTATCAGTGGGCAGTAGATGGTGTCAGTGGGCAGAGTGCGGTGTCAGTGGGCAGTAGATGGTGTCAGTGGGCAGAGTGCGGTGTCAGTGGGAAGAGTGCAGTGTCAGTGGGAAGAGTGAGGTGTCAGTGGGCAGAGTGAGGTGTCAGTGGGCAGTAGATGGTGTCAGTGGGCAGAGTGCATCGTCAGTGGGCAGAGTGCGGTGTCAGTGGGCAGTAGATGGTGTCAGTGGGCAGTAGATGGTGTCAGTGGGCAGAGTGCGGTGTCAGTGGGAAGAGTGCGGTGTCAGTGGGCAGAGTGCGGTGTCAGTGGGCAGAGTGAGGTGTCAGTGGGAAGAGTGAGGTGTCAGTGGGCAGAGTGAGGTGTCAGTGGGCAGTAGATGGTGTCAGTGGGCAGAGTGCGGTGTCAGTGGGCAGTAGATGGTGTCAGTGGGCAGAATGCGGTGTCAGTGGGCAGAGTGCAGTGTCAGTGGGCAGAGTGCAGTGTCAGTGGGCAGAGTGCGGTGTCAGTGGGCAGTAGATGGTGTCAGTGGGCAGAGTGCGGTGTCAGTGGGCAGTAGATGGTGTCAGTGGGCAGAGTGCATTGTCAATGGGCAGAGTGTGGTGTCAGTGGGCAGAGTGTGGTGTCAGTGGGCAGAGTGAGGTGTCAGTGGGCAGAGTGAGGTGTCAGTGGGAAGAGTGAGGTGTCAGTGGGCAGAGTGAGGTGTCAGTGGGCAGTAGATGGTGTCAGTGGGCAGAATGCGGTGTCAGTGGGCAGAGTGCATTGTCAGTGGGCAGAGTGCATCGTCAGTGGGCAGAGTGCATCGTCAGTGGGCAGAGTGCGGTGTCAGTGGGCAGAGTGAGGTGTCAGTGGGCAGTAGATGGTGTCAGTGGGCAGAGTGCGGTGTCAGTGGGCAGAGTGAGGTGTCAGTGGGCAGAGTGAGGTGTCAGTGGGCAGAGTGCAGTGTCAGTGGGCAGAGTGTGGTATCAGTGGGCAGTAGATGGTGTCAGTGGGCAGAGTGCGGTGTCAGTGGGCAGTAGATGGTGTCAGTGGGCAGAGTGCGGTGTCAGTGGGAAGAGTGCAGTGTCAGTGGGAAGAGTGAGGTGTCAGTGGGCAGAGTGAGGTGTCAGTGGGCAGTAGATGGTGTCAGTGGGCAGAGTGCATCGTCAGTGGGCAGAGTGCGGTGTCAGTGGGCAGTAGATGGTGTCAGTGGGCAGTAGATGGTGTCAGTGGGCAGAGTGCGGTGTCAGTGGGAAGAGTGCGGTGTCAGTGGGCAGAGTGCGGTGTCAGTGGGCAGAGTGAGGTGTCAGTGGGAAGAGTGAGGTGTCAGTGGGCAGAGTGAGGTGTCAGTGGGCAGTAGATGGTGTCAGTGGGCAGAGTGCGGTGTCAGTGGGCAGTAGATGGTGTCAGTGGGCAGAATGCGGTGTCAGTGGGCAGAGTGCAGTGTCAGTGGGCAGAGTGCAGTGTCAGTGGGCAGAGTGCGGTGTCAGTGGGCAGTAGATGGTGTCAGTGGGCAGAGTGCGGTGTCAGTGGGCAGTAGATGGTGTCAGTGGGCAGAGTGCATTGTCAATGGGCAGAGTGTGGTGTCAGTGGGCAGAGTGTGGTGTCAGTGGGCAGAGTGAGGTGTCAGTGGGCAGAGTGAGGTGTCAGTGGGAAGAGTGAGGTGTCAGTGGGCAGAGTGAGGTGTCAGTGGGCAGTAGATGGTGTCAGTGGGCAGAATGCGGTGTCAGTGGGCAGAGTGCATTGTCAGTGGGCAGAGTGCATCGTCAGTGGGCAGAGTGCATCGTCAGTGGGCAGAGTGCGGTGTCAGTGGGCAGAGTGAGGTGTCAGTGGGCAGTAGATGGTGTCAGTGGGCAGAGTGCGGTGTCAGTGGGCAGAGTGAGGTGTCAGTGGGCAGAGTGAGGTGTCAGTGGGCAGAATGCGGTGTCAGTGGGCAGAGTGCATCGTCAGTGGGCAGAGTGCATCGTCAGTGGGCAGAGTGGATCGTCAGTGGGCAGTAGATGGTGTCAGTGGGCAGAATGCGGTGTCAGTGGGCAGAGTGCGGTGTCAGTGGGCAGAGTGCGGTGTCAGTGGGCAGAGTGCGGTGTCAGTGGGCAGAGTGCGGTGTCAGTGGGCAGAGTGCATCATCAGTGGGCAGAGTGCATCGTCAGTGGGCAGAGTGCGGTGTCAGTGGGCAGAGTGAGGTGACAGTGGGCAGTAGATGGTGTCAGTGGGAAGAATGCGGTGTCAGTGGGCAGAGTGCATCATCAGTGGGCAGAGGGCATCGTCAGTGGGCAGTAGATGGTGTCAGTGGGCAGGATGCGGTGTCAGTGGGCAGAGTGCATCGTCAGTGGGCAGAGTGCAACGTCAGTGGGCAGAGTGCATCGTCAGTGGGCAGAGTGCATCGTCAGTGGGCAGAGTGCATCGTCAGTGGGCAGAGTGCGGTGTCAGTGGGAAGAGTGCGGTGTCAGTGGGCAGAGTGCGGTGTCAGTGGGCAGTAGATGGTGTCAGTGGTCAGTAGATGGTGTCAGTGGGAAGAGTGAGGTGTCGGTGGGCAGAGTGAGGTGTCGGTGGGCAGAGTGAGGTGTCAGTGGGCAGAGTGAGGTGTCAGTGGGCAGTAGATGGTGTCAGTGGGCAGAATGCGGTGTCAGTGGGCAGAGTGCATCGTCAGTGGGCAGAGTGCATTGTCAGTGGGCAGAGTGCATCGTCACTGGGCAGTAGATGGTGTCAGTGGGCAGAATGCGGTGTCAGTGGGCAGAGTGCGGTGACAGTGGGCAGAGTGCGGTGACAGTGGGCAGAGTGCAGTGATAGTGGGCAGAGTGAGGTGTCAGTGGGCAGAGTGAGGTGTCAGTGGGCAGAGTGTGGTGTCAGTGGGCAGAGTGCGGTGTCAGTGGGCAGAGTGCATTGTCAGTGGGCTGAGTGCAGTGTCAGTGGATAGAGTGAGGTGTCAGTGGACAGTGGACTTTTAATTACTAAAAAAATAAACAAAAAAATCAAAGCAATCCACAGGCACCCCATAAATAGAGAAGAAAAGATATTAAAGACTACTGAGTGAGCACTGCACAATGAAGTAATGATGCCAGGATGGTACTGAAGGTAAAACTAGACTGCAATCTTTAATTAGCAGCCATGTCCCTGGAAAGACAAGCATGACAGTCCAACACTGGATAGCTTGTGGACTGTGAACTGCAGGGAAGTGAAGACCCTCAGCTCTGCACTCACCCAGCGGCCTGTCTGTGTCTCCTTAGCTCGCTCAGCAGGCTCTGTGTCTGTTCCTCTCGCTTTATGGAAAGGTCACATGATCGGCTTGCAGAGGGGAAGAAGAGCCGAGGCTGTGTGTCTACATGGAGTAGGCAGTGGCGAGTCTCTCCCCCCTCACAGCCGCCCTGCAAAGTGTCACAACTTAGGTTACACAGTGCAGGAGACTCGGCCACAGCGCCAGGCAGTGCAGGCAGGGAGGGAGACACCTGCATGGGGAACACCAATACACAGTAATGATAGGAGACTCCTCAGCACTGTGTCCGGGGGTCAGGTGGACTGATCCCTGGACACAGGATTCAAAACCTGTACTGTCCGGGTGAATCCCGGGCGGGTGGCAACCCTATGTACGCTCCATCGGACAATTGTCGGATTTTCCGTGGAGGAATGTTGGATGGCAGGCTTTAAAATTTCCCATGGACAACAGTCTGTTGAAGGATTTTCCGAGCGTGTGTACACAGGTCCATCGGACAAATGTCCAAAGTACAAATGCATGCTCAGAAGCAAGGATGAGCCAGAAGCGGTCGGTCTTGTAAACTGGCGTTCGTAATGGAGAATTAACATTCGTGACGCGGAAAATTATGAAATCTCTAAATGCAGCGCACATTCTCTTCTTCTTTAATGGGATAATAATGAAGCTACTTTGCTGGTGATACTGATGGAGTTGTTGCAAACTAATTTTCTAATGATATCAAGAATAATATTATTATGCTTGTTATTTTTATATATATATATATATATATATATATATATATATATATATATATATATTTTTTTTTTTTTTTGGTGGTGCAAGTTACAAAGATCAAAGATACAACTACCGTATGTTGGTGTCCCTTGTCAATTTTACATTGTATTTTTTAACCGGTTCCCGACCGGTGCACGCCGATGTACGTCGGCAGAATGGCATGGCTCAGCAAATGGGCATACCTATGCGTCCCTTTAAATTTGCCAGAGTGCCATTGCGTGCACGCCAGCCGGGACCTCTGTGAGTCGGGTCACGGGTCCAGTGGACTCGATCGCTGCAGGGATACCTGGGATCGCCTCACAGAGAGGAAGTATGGGGAGATTCTATGTAAACAAGCATCTCCCCATTCTGCCTAGTGACAGTGTCACTGATCTCTGCTCCCTGTGATTGGAGCAGAGATCAGTGTCGTGTCACATGTAGACACATAAATCACTCCCCAGGACATACTTAACCCTTACACTGCCCCCTAGTGGTTAACCCCTTCACTGCCAGTGTAATTTACACAGGAATCAGTGCATTTGTATAGCACTGATTGCTGTATAAATGACAATGGCCCCAAAAATGTGTCAAAAATGTCCCATGTGTCCACCATAATGTCGCAGTCACGATAAAAATCACTGATCGCCGCTAATACTAGTAAAAAAAAAAAGATTAATAAAAATGCCATAAAACTATCCCTATTTTGTAGACGCTATAACTTTTGCACAAACCAATCAATATACACTTATTGCGATTTTTTTTAAATCAAAAATATGTAAAAGAATACGTATCAGCCTAAACTGAGGAAAATGTTCGGGGAGATTTATTATTGCAAAATGTAAAAAAATAATGCGTATTTTTTCAAAATTGGTGCGCTTTTTTGTTTATAGCGCAAAAAATAAAAATCGCAGTGGTGATAAAATACCACCAAAAGAAAGCTCTATTTGTGGGAATAAAAGGATGTAAATTTTGTTTGGGAGCCACGTCGCACGACCGCGCAATAGCCAGTTAAAGCAACGCAGTGCCGAATCGAAAAAAGTGCTCTGGTCGGGAAGGGGGTAAAATCTTCTGGGGCTGAAGCGGTTAAAATGTAACTGCCTACTCCCAAACTGACATTTGAAGTAAAACACATAGCCAAGTATTTTTCTCTACAATTTTTTTTATTGTGCATTAAAAAAGGAAAACAAATAAAATTAGACATGATATCTGCCAATAGAACTTAACCAACAAATGCATTCTATGCATCCAAAAATATTAAAAATATAACAAATAAAATTATTATTATCCAACCAAAAAATTTAATAAAAGCCTCATGCATGTGTCCTGCTTCTTAATATAGGGGGTCAACAATGCCAAGAGTTGGTGAAATCAAGGGTCCGCCATCCAGAGATAATTCCAAAAATCATCTGGATTATTCACCTGGAGCTCCCGCAGTAAAGACATATGACATAATTGGTCACAATTAATAAAGCTACCAATTTTTGGTCTAAGAAATCTTCCTCCTCCAGTTCCTGGACTGGACTTGGATCAAAGCAATAACTCCAAGGCCAATAATAAATAACTAACATGAAATTAGCAGAAGGAGCACAAAGGGTGCCGTTAAAGAGCTGAAAAACCACATAGTACGTCACTACGTTCGCGTTTGTTGGTCGACAATTCCTTGTCGTTTGTATACAAGACAAGTTCCTGGCCAACGCCATTCAGACAAAAGTTTGAGGTTTTGTTTGCAGAGAATCCGATCGTGTGTACGAGGCTTTAAGGTGACAGATTTTATATATATATATATATATATATATATATATATATATATAAAAACTTAACAATACCTCAAATAACCACTCATTACATCCAAGGTATGCAGAATACCATCTCTGAATGCACAACACATCGAACCTTGAAGCAGATGGGCTGCAGCAGCAGAAGACCACACCAGGTGCCACTCCTGTAACCTAAGAACTGAGGCTACAACTTGCAGAGGCTCACCAAAATTGGACAATAGAAGATTGGAAAAACGGTGCCTGGTCTGACGAGTCTCGATTTCAGTTGCAACATTCAGATAGTAGGGTCAGAATTTGGTGTAAACAACATGAAAGCATGGATCCATCCTGCCTTGTATCAATGGTTCAGGCTGGTGGTGATGTAATGGTGTGGGAGATATTTTCTTGGCACACTTTGCTCCCCTGGGTACCTATTGAGCATCGTACCTGAGCATTAGTACCTGAGCATTAGTACCTGAGTATTGTTGCTGACCATGTCCATCCCTTTATGACTACAGTGTACGCATCTTCTGATGGCTTCTTCCAGCAGGATAATGCACCATGTCACAAAGCTCAAATCATCTCACCACTGGACAATGAGGTCCCTGTACTCCAATGGCCTCCAAACTCACCAGATATCATCCAATAGAGCACCTTTGCGATGTGGAGGAACGGGACATGTGCAGCCGACAAAGCTGCAGCAACTGCGTGATGCTATCATGTCAATAAGGACCAAAATCTCTGAGGAATGTTTCCAACACCTTGTTGAGTCTGTGCCATGAAGAATGAAGGCAAAAGGGGGTCCAACCCGTTACTAGCAAGGTGTACCTAATAAAGTGACTGGTGAATGTATATACTCTGCCTAACACAACATACCTGAATGCCCAAAAATACATTTAATGGAACCAGGGCCAGATTGATGTAGGGGCTATTGGAGCTGCAGCTCCAGGCCTCTACTTTAATATAGGCCCAGCAGGGTTGCACTGACCATTTGGGCACTGCCATTGCCCTACTGATGCTTCCCACTGCCAAACTCAGCCCCAAATGCATTTTGACATTTTTTTTAAATAAAAATGAAATTGTAAAAAATAATTGAAAAAAATGAAATAAAAATATTTCAAAAAATGCTGACACCGTCCACTGCTCTACTGACACCCTCCACTGCCCCCCCAAAAAAAGTTCAATTGTAAAAAAACTAAATAAAAAAATAACAATGTAAACAATAAAAGATTGCAACAAATAATTGAAAAAAAATTATAAATGTAAAATTTGGGCTCATTCAAACGGGTTCTCTTGCACATACAGTGTGAATGATTATGAATTAAAATACATAATTTGTTATAATAAAAAAAATGTGTGTTTAATTTTATTTATTAACCATAAAAATGGCCCTTTAAACTCCTCAGCACTAGGCCCATGATGCTCATAATCCGGCCCTGGTTGGAACACAAAGCTGAATCCCAGACAAATATAAATGAATGCAGCTCTGTGACCATTAATACATCATTACATGTATTTTTTAAGTGCAAGCCATGTAAGTATCTGAATTTGACCTGGCATCAGTCTCTTGCACTCCCTCTACAGCAGAGCTCAGACTTGGAGAGAAAGAAGCAGTACAAGGAGTTAATCAGTCTATGTACGGACAAGAAGCCTGCTTCTAGTAGGAAAAAGCAAAGTGAAAGGGAAGTGAGCTCATCGCTGTGCTTCTCCTTTCATTGGCTGGGGGAGTTCCAGGACCACCTGGGCTCAGAGCAAGGGACTTAACAGTTTCAGGGCTAATCATTTTTATTCCACCAGTAAATACCTAATCCTATCTTTATGTTATTCTTTTATAATCCTCTACACAGCAGATTGGGAAATGGAGGGTCAGCACTGGGTCATGCCATCAGGATGTATTTGCACAGTACAGTGAGTACAGCAGTGTGAGCATGCTTACAGGAAGGGGGGCTCAGGGATAACAGAGTTATTTTGCCTAACTCCAGTGTTTGCAAAGAGTTGCAGGACCTGTTTGCGCTGTCTGTTAGGCGTACCTGGATCACAAAACAGGCTAAACAGAGTTACAAATCCATTGCCAGGTTAAAATGTATTCCAGCTGTGTATTAAACTGTTTGCCTGGAGTTTAGCTTTCATGTTACTAGCTAAATCCTCCACGGCTCACTTCCAGTTTATCCCAATATATATCTTGTGAATACCGAGGATTAAGCTTGGGTGAAGGCATTAATTGAGTTCAGTTCTGTGTAGCGTGTTGCTATGGAGTATTTCTGTCACAGTGATATTCAGTGATTCTCTGTGAAGTTTACCAATTATGAAGTTCTGCAGCCGCGTTCACATCCAGGTTATAAAGTCACAGTGAGATGTTCTATTGATCATTTCTACATATAAGGAAAAGTCATGGACCCCGAATCATTGCAAACGGACACTTATTCCACCCAGCAAGCACCTCCGAGTGCCTGCCCGGGTCCGTATAATTCTTATGTACATCCTGGGACCCTCCACCCCCTAACAACTCCTTAACCACGTCAGCTCCGGAAGATTTTACCCCCTTCCTGACCAGAGCACTGTTTGCGATTCGTCACTGCGTCACTTTAACTGACAATTGCGCGGTCGTGCGTCATGGCTCCCAAAACGAAATTGACATCTGTTTTTTCCCAACAATAGAGCTTTCTTTTGTTGGTATTTGATCGCCTCTGTGGTTTTTATTTTTTGCGCTATAAACAAAAAAAGAGCAACAATTTTGAAAAAAAAAACGCATTTTTTTTACTTTTTGCTATTTGCTATAATAAACATCCCCCAAAAATATATTAAACAATGATTTTTTTTCCCTCCGTTTAGGCCGATACGTATACTTCTACATATTTAAAAAAAAAAAAAATCGCAATAAGCGATTATTGATTGGTTTGCACAAAAATTCTAGCATTTACAAAATAGGGAATAGTTTTATGTCATTTTTATTATTTATTTTTTTTAAATGGCGGCGATCAGCGATTTTTATCATGACTGCGATATTATGGCGGACACATCAGACATTTTTGACACGTTTGGGACTATTGTCATTTATACAGCAATCAGTGCTATACAAATGCAGTGATTCCTGTGTAAAAGACACTGGCAGTGAAGGGGTTAACCACTAGGTGGCAGTGTAGGGGTTAAGTGTGTCCTAGGGGTGTGTCGCTAACTGTGGGGAGGCGTGGCTGTGTGTGACACATCACTGATCTCTGCTCCAATCACAGGGAGCAGAGATCAGTGACATTGTTGCTAGGCAGAACGGGGAGATGCTTGTTTACTTTAGCATCTCCCCGTTCTTCCTCCCCATGAGGTGATCACGGGTATTCCCGCGGCAATCGAGTCTGCGGGACTCGCGACCCGACTCATGGAGCTTCCCGCGGGCGTGCGCCACCGGCAGCGCTCGCGGGGGCTCCCGCCACCTCTTAAAGGGCACGTACAGGTACATGATTCTGCCTTTATGTGCCCTTCTGTCAACGTATATCGGCGTGAGGCGGTCGGGAAGCGGTTAACCAACAAGTGACGGTGTTACAGTTGTGCTACATATTTCAGAGAATACGAATGATAACACAAAATCTTTTCTTTCACTCGTGGTTAGTGTTTTGCTGAAGCCATTTATTATCAATCAACTGTGTTTACTCTTTTTACATCATAATGGCAGCGGCAAACCTGCTGATCTCACAGGTGTAGTCAGGCGCTGGCTATTATACCTGCCATTCAGGGACAGTGAACAGCATTAATTAATGTGGGGTTGTCTCCCTCTAGTGTTGGCTTGGACTCTATGGGGGTTATTTACGAAAGGAAAATCCACTTTGCACTGCAAGTGCACTTGGAAGTGCAGCTGCTGTAAATCTGAGGGGTAGATCTGAAATGAGGGGAAGCTCTGCTGATTTTATCATCCAGTCATGTGCAAGCTAAAATTCTGTTTTTTATTTTCCTTGCATGTCCCCCTCAGATCTACAGCGACTTTACTTCCAAGTGCACTTGCAGTGCATATGTAGTGCGAAGTGTATTTCCCTTTAGTAAATAAACCCCAAGAGCAAAGCATCATGGGATGTGTAGTTCAGAATGCTGAGGTTTAAATTCCAGCAGGACTGGTTTGAACTACCACTACCAGAAGACAGAACAGAGGGATCTCTGCAGACAGCATTGCTTCTCCACTACAGAGGACCGGAGACTGTTCCAGATCTTCCAGTGACGCCTGCACTCCAGATGCAGGTAGCCCGCGGCGTGTTGTGACGGGGTCAGATGCCATTTCCAGAGTCAGGAATCAGAGGGAGTTCCCGAAAGAGCCTTCATCACCAGCATCTGCATCGCTGGCAGCAGCTTCTGGTGAGCAGGCATTTGCCCAGATTCATTAGAACACTGCATATAGACATCATCTACTTAATCCAGCTCTCTGGTACTTGTGGTGCCAATGAAGTCAGTCTTTACACTCTATGAACACTGTATGCAGACATCTATATCCTATTCACATCTTTATTAACAGCAATCCTATTGGATACAATACTATCTATTAAAGTCATAAGGGAAACGTGAAATACAGATACCTCACAGATCAGCCAACTTTGCTATATCTCACCATCCAGGATAACTTTATTCATAACACTATAATGCTAGCTGAAGATTGCCGGATTCCAAAGAGTGACATTTCAACCTTTATATTCTCTCTTTATTTGCTCAAGTGACTACAGTTATTTAACTGATCATATGTACAGCATTATGGCAGTTGAAGAATTATTAGAGGCCAGGATGGCAACTTCCTTGACTGAAAACCATAGAAGGGTTTACTTCCACTTTGACCAGCTTGTCTCGGAGTTGAAAACAGAGAAAAGGACGGTGGGGTGAATGAACCCGGGACTTTTAAGGTGTTGACAACAGAATAATAGATATTCTACAGATATCCATAAAAAGTTTTTATTACAATAAATACAAATAACATGACAAAATAAAATTATCTATATCAAGTTCCATAGAAGACAAAACAGATAATTGAAGCAAGAGATACCACTCAGAATATACCACTCAACATGTTTCGCTCATCGGAGCTTCCTTGGGAGTTTAGGTACAGTGTATGGTATGCTAAAAACAATAGATAGACATGGATAAGGTTTCACATTGAATAATGAAAATTACAATCCCAAATACATCTAGTGATTTAATAACATATCAAGAAAATATTACAGGTGAATAGTGATCCAAAATAGAGCTTACCCAGGTTGCCAACAAATTCAGATATGGATTGGATTGGAGTAGCATCAATCATAAAAACCATCAAAGGTAAAGGGCATCAATAAAGTTTTTCAACCACAAGCTCCAGTCTAAATGGCCACAGGACTGGAGGACAAAGAAGTTCTATGTCTTTTATAGAAATAAAAAACAGTGGTAGTTTAAATTAAATCAGATGCCGACCAATGACATCTAGTTGGTTTAAAGTAGAATGAAATGATCCTTTGCTGAAGGAACATTCTTCGCTGTAGATGTTAGGAACTGTGCATGGCTGTGAGTTATAGAAATCCCAGCCATTGAAGACAGCAATTCAGGCTGTGACGCTTATAGCATCACTCCCTGTGCTCCACCTTCATCAACTGCCTCCCTAATGGGGTTCCTCACTATACTATACTATACTATGTCTCTCTATTGTTTTTAGAATACCATATACTGTACCTAAACTGCTGAGGAAGCTCAGATGAACGAAACATGTTGAGTGGTATATTCTGAGTGATATCTCTTGCTTCAATTATCTGTTTTGTCTTCTACAGAACTTGATGTGGATATTTTTATTTGGTCATGTTATTTGTATTTATTGTAATAAAAACTTTTTATGGATATTTGTAGAATATCTATTATTCTGTTGTCAACACCTTAAAATTCCTGGGGTTTGTTGACCCCATCGTCCTTTTCTCTGTTTTCATTAATTAGGGATGTGGTGTTTAGTTTGATGTCTTCGCCCCCATTATTGTTTCTCTTGTTTCAGAGTTGTCCATGACAGAGCAAACATTGTGTCCATCCTGGCTTGAGCCTTGAAGTGCAACCCCATGTGTGAGGGAGGAGGAGGCTGCAGCAGAACGGACCCGATCGAAGGTATGATTAGTGCTGTAATCTCTGCATCTGGATCTTCGTGCACCACATTTTTATCTCTCTTATTTCTTGTAGAACCACACCCATAATAAGTGAATAGCCCACCCCTAATTATAGTGATGCTCCGCCTACAGTGCCTTTCTGGAAAAACCTTACAAAACTTTTTGAAATGTTGGCACCATGCATTATGGTATGTAAAACAATGGGGCACATGTCCAGTCCTGCTGATGATGAGGCTGATGAAGGGCATTTGGGGCAAAATGTTTTCCAAATTCTATTCCTCTTTTAGGAAGAAGCATGGCCAAAGCTCTTTTGGCCATACTTCTCCCATGGGTCACAGGAATGCACTTAGTTCTGTACTCCAGTGATCCAGATTGAACTGACAGCTGGCTAAAGCCTGCTGTTGGCTGACATCACAGAGCCAATCCAGGCTCTGCAGGGATCCCGACAATAATGTTGGGATACACTCAGATGCCTTACCGGCAGCTCGTTCAGCACTCCAATGAGCGCTAGAGGGGCAGAGCATAGAAAGGTGATTGACTAACTGTTCTCTACTCATTCAGGCCCTAGAACCGAGCAATCAGCAGTCATGTGATCACTTGGTTTTTGGTCTCAGAGCTGGTGGGGGGAACAGCTACAGCTCAGATATATGCTGTGCCCATCTAGGTGAGTATGTATGTTTGCTATTTTTTATTCCCATACTTTTCTTTTAAAGCTCCTTAAATCTAAACTCCGAAGTGCTGAAGCATTTAAAAAAACAATCGTCTGTCTTGGTTCCCCATCCCCACATCTCCATCACTGATCTATCTATAAGCCAACCACAACTGACAGCAACTTTTGGTATTGATTCCCTCCACTATGGGGTTTCCTAAATATTATCTAAGTGGTGTGAATGTTCTTTACTAGGCTCTGGGTGGTCTTGTTCCAGCAGCCAATCAGAAGCTAATCCTGGGCAGCCACACCCCCGAGGAATATATCTGCTTCTGCTCCATTGCAGGAGAGCTGATTATATAACATAGTAGGCAAGGTTAAATAAAGACAACAGTTCAACCTGTGTAGGTGTGTGTGTGTGTGTGTGTGTGTGTGTGTGTGTGTGTGTGTGTGTGTGTGTGTATAAAAATCATTTACCATATCCCCTTAAATTGTTTACATTAAGATGCCCATCCAAGAGTCTTTTTAAAACTATCCATACTTTCTGCTACACAACCGATTGTGGAAGAGAGTTCCACATCCTTACCACCCTGACATTGTAATGCAGCGTAATGGTAAACCGCTTCTCTTCCAGTCTCATCGTGTGGCCCCGTGCCCTCTTACACTCCCTGGGTCTGAAAAGTTTCCTAATTACGCTGGGATCATCGTTGAGATATTTGTACATCGCAATCATATTCCCTCTCAAGTGTGTCTTCTTCAGTGAGAATAAATTTAGCAAATGCAGCGCTATGTGATATATCATTCAGGTGAAAAAAGATATATACCCGTATTTACCGGCGTATAACACGCACCCCAATTTAAGAGGGAACTTTCAGGAAAAAAAACTTTTTTTTAAATAAACCACTCTGAAGAAAAATAATGGTCAATGAGCATCAATGCAGCCTGATCTGTGCCCATCTGCAGCCTGATCTGTGCCCATCTGCAGCTTCAGTGCAGCCTGATCTGTGCTCATCTGCAGCCTTGCTCCTCACTACAGTCTAATCAGTGCCCATCTGCAGCTTTGCTCCTCACTGCAGCCTGATTAGTGCCCATCTGCAGCCTTGCCGAAATAGACAGAGCTGGATCTCCTGTGTACTCGGGTTGGCGCCACGCCCAGTCCCACCCTTTGGCCCGGCCCCTGTGATGGACATAACGCCGGTCCAATGCCAGGACGTCAATGCTAGGAACCATCCAGGGGGTGGGACTGAGCGTGACTGTGAGCAGAGCCGAGTACACAGGAGATCCAGCTCTATTTCGGTGGAGCACGTCCCTTCCTTCCCCTTGGTGACAGCCTATGTCTGCGTATAAAATGCACACATGCTTATATATATATATATATATATATATATATATATATATATATATATATATATATATATATATATATATATATATATATATATATTCAAAACTTATTTTCAGCAAGTCCACAGTGAATATATATATATATATATATATATATATATATATATATATATATATATAAAAAGCAAGCTAGACTCGACTTCTCTCAGCTCTGCTCACAGTCACGCCCAGGACCTGTGTTATGTCTATCATAGAGCAGGACTGGTCATGACTGTGAGCAATTTTCCCCTGATTTTAAGGGGAAAAAAGTGCGTTTTATATGCCGATAAATACAGTGCAATGTATATATATATATATATATATATTCAAAACGTATTTTGAATACATTTAAAATACAAAAGGGGATCCTTGGTCTCTTTTGTATTTTAAATTGAGGATACCATCTTTGGATTACACCTGGGGGAGCCTGTAAATCCTGCTACTTAGAGCCCAGAGGTGGTTCATCTGCTGTTGTGGACCAAACTTAATTGTGCGGTCACACAATTGGAGGTGAGCACAGTCACATGCGGGGGGAGCGAGTGTGAAGTCACGGTTAAAATGATTTGTATCACAATCACAGAGACACTTTATGGGACATTATAATATATATATATATATATATATATATATATATATATATATATATATATATATATATATATATATTTATTTATTGATTTTTTTTTTTCACTATGGACTTGCTAAAAATTTATTTTGGATATATATATATATATATATATATATATATATTTTTTTTTTTTTCACTGGTGCCATAAATTTATTCAGGTCCTTTTGTAAGGTTTATATATCCTGCTGTGTTGGTATTACCCTGTATGTTTTTGTGTCTTCAGCAATGAGATCAAGCTATTTATCCCACCCTCTATACCAGTGATGGCGAACCTTGGCACCCCAGATGTTTTGGAACTACATTTCCCATGATGCTCTTGCACTCTGCAGTGTAGTTGAGCATCATGGGAAATGTAGTTCCAAAACATCTGGGGTGCCAAGGTTCGCCATCACTGCTCTATACCATTTAAAAATAAATGAAATAGAATTGGTTCCAGGACAGAGGCCTGGGGTACCCCACTAACCACTCTAGATCATTCTGAGTTTACATTATTTATCATCACCCTCTATATAACATATATAACACCCCCTATATAACATATATAACATCCCTTATATGACACAATAGAGCTCCTGTCATTCAGGGGCAGCTTTTAGAAAGTTTAATCAGTTCATCTGTGAAGGTTCCCATTTATCCAGGTCATGGTATAGCTCAGGAATCTTCAAACTTTCCAAACAAAGGGACAGTTTACTGTCCTTTTAGCCTTTGGGGGGGGGGGGCAGACTGTGGCCAGTAGGAGTTGGAAATTCCCTAGCATTAATGGGACTAAACAATGTCTCAGGCTTGGTGGTAAGTGGGAGTAAAACTGTTACATAGTGGCTGCAGTCAGTAGGAGGAGGAATAGTGCTCCATCATTGGCATTAATGGGAGGAACATTGACGCACTATTGGTGTCAGTTGAAGAGTGGAAGGAATAGTTCCTCATCATTGGTGTCAATGGGAAGAATAGTGCCCCCATCGTTGGTGTCAGTGGGAGAAATTGTGCCTCATTGTTGGTGTCAGTGGGAGAAATGGTGTCTCATTGTTGGCGTCAGTGCCTCATAGGGTGAAGAATAGTTGCCAAAGGCTAATCAAAGGGCCACAGTTTGGAGACCACGGATATAGCTATTAGTATTTAGTCATATTCAACTGGATTCTGTTAGCTGAAGATGTTTTGTAGCTTATCCAAGCCATTGAATGGAAGAAGCATTGTGGACAAGCTATGAAACGTCCTCAATATTACAATACAAGGCCAGTAACATGTGACTACTAATAGCTATTATTCAGTTCAGTAATGGATGGGACCACCAAGATGAATCAATGTTCTTAATTGTGTCAGTAATTCAGGGGGTGCAGAAGACTATTTAATTGGCTGCCATTGAACGTCGTTGCCTAACCACTGCATGAATACCATAGGAGACCAGTCTAATTGGGAATTGTATGTGCTAGGCTTTGGTGCCAACCAGGGCCTGACTGAGCACTTCATGGATGAAGATCGGAAGGTAAACTGTTAACTCCCATCTCCAGTATTGCTTTGCATTTTTAATAGTCTGCCCAAAAGCGAGTAATCAGCATCTGCAGGCTGACCTGCTGAAGCAATATGGTTACAGTTACTTATTATTAAAAGCTCTCCTGCAGAAGTGAATTGATATGGCAGGCACAGTGACAGAATGGCATTTAAAAGATTAGCTCCTCTCTGGAAACCCTCCAGCTTTCATCCTCAACGAGATAAAAATAAAACTTGCGCTTGGAGTTGTGCCAAGTCCCTGTGTATCCAGCTACTGCCTCACCATAATGATATTAACCATCTGCATACTTACATACCAGCAATCTGGGGATTTAATTGGCTCCTATTGTAATGACAAGCATAGTATTAAAGTGGTTGGAAAGGCAGAAGTTTTTTTTACCTTATGCATTCTATGCAGTAAGGTAAAAAACCTTCTGCATTCAGCTCTCCCCACAGCCCCCTAAATACTTACCTGAGCCTGATTTCAATCCAGTGATGTGCACAAGAGCCAGGGTCTCTCGCTCCTAATGGGCTCAGATACAGCAGCAGGCTCCTGCTGCTGTCAATCGCAGCCAGTGAGACGAAAGCGGGGGGCTGGTCTCGGGAGTGAGCATGCACGAGTTCCCCCATGACAAGCACCTTGACTTGGGGGCACTCAGCAGGGGGATGGAGCCAGGAGTACTGGTCGGAGACCAGAGAAGAGGAGCATCGGGGCTGCTCTCTGCAAAGCCATTACACAGAGCAGGTACAGTGCCTTGAAAAAGTATTCATACCCCTTGAAGTTTTCCACATTTTGTCATGTTACAACCAAAAACGGAAATGTATTGTATTGGGATTTTATGTGATAGACCAACACAAAGTGGCACATAATTGTGAAGTTGAAAGAAAATGATAAATGTTTTTCAAAATTGTATACAAATAAATATCTGAAAAGTGTGGCGTGCATTTGTATTCAGCCCCCTTTACTCTGATACCTCTAACTAAAATCTAAAAGTAGTGGAACCAATTGCCTTAAGAAGTCACCTAATTAGTAAATAGAGTCCACCTGTTTGTAAATTAATCTTAATATAAATACAGCTGTACAGTAAAGCCCTCAGAGGTGTGTTAGAGAACCTTAGTGAATAAACAGCATCATGAAGGCCAAGGAGCACACCAGACAGGTCAGGGATAAAGTTGTGGAGAAGTTTAAAGCAGGGTTAGGTTATAAAAAAAATATCCCAAGATTTGAACGTCTCACGGAGCTCTGTTCAATTTATCATCCGAAAATGGAAGGAGTATGGTACAACTGAAAATCTACCAAGACATGGGCGTCCACCTAAACTGACAAGCCGGGCAAGGAGAACATTAATCAGAGAAGCAGCCAAGAGGCCGATGGTAACTCCGGAGGAGCTGCAGAGATCCACAGCTCAGGGGGGAGAATCTGTCCACAGGACCACTATTAGTGGTGCTCTCCACAAATCTGCCCTTTATGGAAGAGTGACAAGAAGAAAGCCATTGTTGAAAGAAAGCCAAAAGATGTCCAGTTTGCAAGAAGCCATGTGGGGGACACAGCAAACATTTGGAACAAGGTGCTCTGGTCAGATGAGACCAAAATTAAACTTTTTGGCATAAAAGCAAAACACTACGTGTGTCAGAACACTAACACTGCACATCACCCTGAACAAACCATCCCCACCGTGAAACATGGTGGTGGCAGCATTATGTTGTGGGGATTCTTTTCTTCAGCAGGGACAGGGAAGCTGGTCAGAGTTGATGGGAAGATGGATGGAGCCAAATAAAGGACAATCTTAGAAAAAAACCTGTTACAGTCTACAAAAGACTTGAGACTGGGGCAGAGGTTCACCTTCCAGCAGGACAATGACTCTAAACACACAGCCAGAGTTACAAGGGAATGGTTTATATCAAAGCATATTCATGTGTTAGAATTCAAGTCCAGGCCTAAATCCAATTGACAATCTGTGGCAAGACTTAAAAATTGCTGATCACAGACGCTCTCCATCCAATCTGACAGAGCTTGAGCTATTTTGCAAAGAAGAATGGACAAAAATTTTACTCTCTAGATGTGCAAAGCTGGTAGAGACATCCCCAAAAAGACTTGCAGATGTAATTGCAGTGAAAGGGGGTTCTACAAAGTGGGAGGTCTGAATACAAATGCACGCTACACTTTTCACATATTTATTTGTAAAAAATTCTGAAAATCATTTATCATTTTCCTTCCACTTCACAATTATGCGCCACTTTGTGTTGGTCTATCATATAAAATCCCATAAAATACATTTACATTTTTGGTTGTAACAAATTGGAAAATGTCAAGGGGTATGAATACTTTTTCAAGGCACTGCATGTTCCTGACACTCGTTAGAAGTAAATCAATTAATTGAATAGACTGCAAAATGTATCCAACATGATGGAAAGAGTTCAGTCAAATGTAACTAACTGCTACTACCTATGTAGGAGCTCGTTCACACCAGATGTGCTGAGCTGCATTGATTAACGCAGACTCAATACAAAGGCACAAAGAAAACAATTGTTCTCGATATGCTCTGTTCACATAATACATGTGCAGTGATGTGCATTGCATAAAAATGCAGCATGCCTAAATTCTTACAGAGCGGAAGTCACTGCATGTCAACACACCACAGCACATTGCAATGAAGTTTTCTTTTACGGCATTCCAATAAAGTAAACAGTGCGCTGTAGTAACTCATTGCACCTCCCCTACACAATGCCCACCAGCACAGACCATAGCATATGCCCACTGATATGAATAACCCCCTAAAAACATATACTAGTATTTTTGAGTCCTGAACACAATATAAATCGGAAAAAATATATACAAAAGCATTAGCCCTTGTACACACGGTCGGACATTCCGACAACAAAATCCAGCGGATTTTTTCAGACTGTTTTTGTCCGAAACTGGTGTTGCATAAACACGGTCGGACGAAGTTGCCGGAAAATCCGATCGTACAGAACGTGATGACGTTATTTCGCTACAACGGGACTATGTTCAGGCTAGTAGCCAATAGCTTTGGTCTCGTAATTTGATCTGAGCATGCGTGGCACTTTGTCCAATCGGAATTCTCTACAAACGATTGGACAAAGTCAGATCAGATCATGTTGTTGGAAAAATTTATACCTAGCGCTCAAACTTTGTTGGTCGGACATTCCGACGGAAAAAGTCAGATGGAGCTCACACACGGTCGGATTATCCGACAACATGGTCCGATCGGACATTTTCCATTGGAATTTCCGACCGTGTGTACAAGGGCTTATACATTCTCTTGAGGGCTCATTTGGGCCTTTAGGCTACTTTCACACTGGGGCGTTGGGGGCATCAGTGGTAAAGCGCCGCTATTTTTAGTGGTGCATTACCATCTTTTTTTTTGCTGAGGTTTTCGGCTGCTAGCGGGGCGCTTTTAACCCCCCATAGCAGCCGAAAAAGGGTTAAAACCACCACAAAGCACCGCTGTAGAGGCTCTTTGCAGGCAGTTCGTGGCACTGCCCATTGATTTCAATGGGCAGGGGCACTTTAGGAGCGGTGTATACACGGCTCCTACAGCGCTGCAAAGATGCGGCTTGCAGGACTTTTTTAGCCGTCCTGCCAGCACACCGATCCAATGTGAAAGCCCTCGGGCTTTCACACTGGTGAGACAGGAGAGGCTCTTTACAGGCGCTATGCAGGCACTATTTTTAGCGGTATAGCGCCTATAAAACGCCTCAGTGTGAAAGTAACTTTAAGGGTATTTTTTTGTAAACTCAACAAAAGGGGGATTGTGAGCAGTTTAGCAATTTGAGGAGTTCCACAGATTTAAATGTGAATTATATCAAATGGAAATACACTCTGGGAATACTTTGAGCGATCTTGCATTCATCAAGAAGGTGTTTTTCTTGCAGAGAACCAAATGTGGAGGAAGAAGATAAGTGACGGAGTAATCCTCCTACACATGGCTCTGCTCCACTGACCTCCATGCTTCCCACTCTCCGTCTTCTATAGATCTGCAGTTCCTCATTGCTGTCAAACCATCAACTGAATCCTCCCTCCTTTCTGCTCTGTGTCTCTTTTATCTACCCATTAAAGGAAGCCCATAGTCACAATTATATACTGTATAGGCTGCCATTACTGACCATCTTCTGAAACCACTAGTTTCCTCATTGTATCTTATTTCAGTATTTCCTAAGGTATTGACCCAGAACAAGCAAAAGTGATTGGATTTTTTGGGTCCTTCTGCCCTCCTCCAGTAATGACCCTCCCCGCACTTGGATCTTAGTGACACTGACACACCTTGAAACTGTTTAAATGGGATTTATTGACAGTAAAAATCATGTAGGAATAAAGGGTGGGTTAGGTGAAATGCAATGCAACGCAACAATAACCAATAAAAAACAATTCAATTTGTTTAAAAAAAGTGAGCTGCAGGAGGAGGGGCCAAGTATCCCCTGTTGACGTCAGCCATGACGAGGAGAGGAGAGGAGAGGAGAGGAGTAGACCAGCAGGCAGCCACGTGAGTGCCGAGTGGGTCTTGGAAATAAGGTATTAGATAACATGATGCTCCCCAGTGTATGTGATTTTATAAAAATATGTTGCTTAACAGAGAGAACTATAGAAAGCAAACACAGTTATTCTTACAACAGGAGAGGAGCATCAGGGAACTGACAGGCAGGGAGGGAGAGAGAAAATAACGGAGGAGTGGACACAGAAGGATAGAGGAGAGAGTGGATGACGGAGGCACGTAAACTGACCATGGTGTCAGGGCTCAGTAGCCATGATAAGCCATGATAAACCATGCTCAGTTTACAGGGGGGAGGGCAGAACCAGAAATGTCAGCCAGGTATTTTCAGGTGATACAAAGGGCCAAATTACACAGCACAAGCACTGTGCTTTTTACCATGCTTTCAGGCTGGGTTCACACTATTGAGAATTGAATGCAGGAGAATCCTCATCCAATTCGCATTTCAGGAGACTGTGACTTGCTCTCAATGGAGCCAGTATATACATCTCAGGGATAGCTGTGGAGCGGTTTGCAGAAGAGTCCTGTGCATCTTCTGGTCCATTTCAGGTCTGACTCCAGCCAAAAATTCTGGGCCTGATTCGTCCCTGAAACGGAGAACAGGGACGCACGCACCGGACCCCTGCTGTGAGCTGCTCCGCACAGCAGTATGAACCCAGATCTAAGGAACAGGATCTCATTTTTTTTTATAGGGTAACAAAGACTTTAACAATGTATTATGATTTGTTCCGACCACTGTAGCTCTCACGTTTGCTACACAGATTGGTCTGCATTGTAAATGTGAAGAAAAATCTAAATAAATGGATGTGAAATAAAGAAAAGGAATGTGTATAGTAAATAATAAAGTGATCAGAATACAGCATTTTCACTATAGTGGACCTTTACGTAAAGCAGAAGAGACCAAAGAAACATTGATGGATTGGAATGTAATAAATAGCAACAAGATGGGTAATTAGAGCTCTAGGGAATGGAACCTCATCAGAGATAAATGGAAAAAGCCATAAAATATTCAACAAACCTGTCCAGGAGTGGTATATGGAGAAAGTTGGAGAAGAGCTACAGGAGAACATTATACAGCTAGGCAACACTCAGAGACTGATGACAATGAATGATGATTATTATTTTGTTTTTTTTGTATTAATTTTTGAATGTAATAAAGACATAGTTGATTTACTCTGCACAGAAACCAATCGGCTTACAGGTTTTATTGTCAAAGCTTAATTGAACAAGCTGAAGTTAGAAACTGATTGGCTACCATGCACCAAGTTTTGCACTCTCCAGTTTTAGTAAATCAACCCCTTAGCCCTTGTACACACGGTCGGAGAATCTGTCGGAATGAGTCTTATCGGACCGTGTCATCAGATAATGCGACTGTGTGTGGTATGCATCGGACTGATTCCGTCCGAATCTCCGTCCGACCCAATTTTCCAACATGTTGGAAATATTTCCCGACCAACTGGGCCGGACGGACCTAATCCGATCATGTGTAGAGCATTTTCATTGGACCAAGTGCCACGCATGCTCAGATCAAATTCCTACATCAAAGCTATTGGCTACTAGCCTGAATGTAGTCCCATCGTAACGAAATTACGTCATCACGTTCTGAAAGATTTTTCGCCAACTTGGCCCGACCGTGTGTATGCAACAGTTTCGGACTAAATCCGACGGGCAAAATCCGACGGATTTGGTTGGCAAAATCTCCGACCGTGTGTACGTGGGCTTAGAGTTAGAAGTAACAGGATCACAGACCTATAAAACCAACATTGAAACTGTGACATAGCCTACACGCAAGCAAAGCCAATTGTTTTCCTAAGTATAACAAGCCCCAGTGATCATAGGTCTATATCGGCTTGCCGAGCGTAAAACTTACATATATGGCGACAAGTGCATAGTATACTTAGTACGTGACCCTTCACTTCCAGGTCTTGGGCACGCACGCATGCTGGCGGCGGCCTGCTCCCACTGTGATTATACACAGTCGGTAGCTGATTGGTGCATAAAGCAGATTCGATGTCCACCGGCACCCGCTGATGCTTCGGGAAAAGAGGCAGAGTGGCAATCTAAACAAGGCAGATTACCGTTCTGTCAGTACAGAAGGCATGAATCCTGTGTTCCTGTAAAGTAGAAAAACTGATCCATGCTTTCCACTAGTCAAAGCACCTCCCCCACTACACTGAATTACCAGCTAGGCACACAGTTGACCCTTTTAAGCCTCTGATGTTAACTCATTCCCAGCCAGTGTCATTAGTACAATAGTACTGTATTAGTGTCACTGGTCCCAAAAAAAAGTGTCAAAAGTGTCAGTTAGTGTCTCCAATTTGTCTGCCACAATATCACAGTCCTGCTAGAAGTCACTGATCACTGACATTACTTGTTAAAATAAATAAATAAATAATAAAAAATCTCATGATTTGCAGATGCTATAGCTTTCGCGTAAACCAATATACGCTTATTGGGATTTTTTTTAACCAGAAATATGTAGCAGAATATATATTGGGCTAAATTTATGAAGAAATAATTAGATTTTTTAATTTTTTTTATTGGATATGTTTTATAACAGAAAGTAAAAAAAAAATAAAAATATATATATATATATATATATATATATATATATATATTTTTTTATTTTTTATTTTTTTTTAATTGAGAGACTTTTTTTGTTTATATAAAAACTGGTGATCAAATACCACCAAAATAAAGATCTATTTGTGTATAGCGATGCACGCCCACGCAATTGTCAGTTAAAGTAACGAAGTGCCTTAGAAATGGCCTGGTCATGAAGGGGGTAAATCTTCTGGGGGTCAAGAGGATATACATCCCCTTAATACAGAACTTTCAATAAGGAGACCAACCTTCCCCACTCCAAGTCCAAAAAGACCTAGTTGTAGATGGAAAAGAATAGCCAAGCAAGGATCCCAGGACAATTCAGTCATCAAAAGATAGCCTCTAGTGGAGCCTTTCTCAAATGTTTTAGCCCAAAGGAACCCTTGCAATAATTTTCAGGTCTCGGGATACCCCTGCAAAGATTAGTCCTGTGGTGGTCATTGGGAAAATACCCCTCCCATTGGTAGTGGCCAGTGGTGAAGAATACTTCCCCTACAGTGATAGTCAGAGTGCAACCCTTACAGTCTTGCCAATAGTGTTGGCCCTGGAACTATGCAGAAACCATCACATGAGAGGTCATTGGGGTTCCATGAAATCCTGGTTAAGAATGGCTGCTCTAGTGTATCCAGTTGATCAGAGAGCTAGTGGTGACACTTGTGGTGAATCTCTCCATTGCCTGCTTAGTTAGAAGTAGTATGTTTTGATTCTAACCAGCTGCCTCAGGCTTAAAGGGGCTGTAAACCTTTGTGTTTTTTCTGACAGTGACCGGCTCCCCAGCCCATTTTACTTACCTGAGCCCCGTAAATTTCCTTGGCAGAGACACGCTTTCCCTCTCGGGTTGCCACTTCATCCCTTTAATCCAGGACACATATGAATTACACAGGTTCTCAGGCTAATTTATTGCAGATAAGGCACCGAGTTTATACACCACCTTAATCAGCCACAGAACCTGTGTAATTGATGTGTGTGTCCTAGATAAAAGGGATAATGTGGCAACCCTATTTCCCTCTCTGCACTGGGTTCCGGCTCTTGATTGGATAGATTGATAGCTGCGCAGCCATTGGCTCCTGCTGCTGTCAATCAAATCCAATGTTGCAGGCGCCGGGGGCAGGGCCGAGTCAGGCATTCGTGTCTATGGATGCAAATGCTGGACTTGGGAGCACGCCCTCAAGGTAAGCCACCGGGAGAGCGCTTCTCCTAGGGGGTTATCTAATGCGAGGAAGAGCAGGGAGAGCTGCCGGGGGACCCCAGAAGAGGATGTTTGGGGCCACTTTGTGCAAAACGAGCTGCACAGTGGAGGTAAGTATGAAATGTTTGTTATTTAAAAAATAATAAAACACGAAGCCTTACAATCACTTTAAGCTAGCCATAGACGATTTAAACCATGTATGGGCAGGCTGACTGTACCGAGTTTGACTGATCAATCAACTTGGTTGCATCCAGCCTGTTGGGTTTTTCATGCTATTATTGCCAGCAGCTATAGGCGCTAGCAATAATCACTGTGTGTTCTCCTGGCCAGGACGGCTCCCCTCGTAGGGAGAACACAATAACAATCTACTGTGTTGATGGGGAAATTGAGCAATTTTGCTCTACCCCTACTGGTGGAAGCAGCTTGACATAAAAGTAACAATGAGTCGATTAAGGCTTTCTGGGCTTATTAAAGAAGGTGGAATGGGTTTTTAAAAAAAAATCATTTTCCCAGTGTAAAAGAGTAATATGTTCAAGAAATTTCTGAAAGCGGCAGTGTTGGGCAAATGTTCTACCAGAACCAGCAAGACAAATTTTCAGGTCGAAAGTAAGTGAGATACCGGAGAGGCTGGAAGTAAGGTTGACCACATCTCAATGATGATTATTTCAAAAGTGTTTTATTACACTAAAACTTTATCTACCATTAAAATTATTTTATTTGTTATCTTAAAAACTCAAAATTAAATATTCAAAGATTGCTAAATAAGAAAAAGACTCTGAAGTCAGAGCAAACACCCTGGGGTATATCGTTCGGTTTAATCTATTTCATAAAAATTGGTGTAGAAAAGATTGCATTATGAAAAGATCTTCCCTTGATACGTTCACTTTAACATTAATTCTTCAAAAGACTATGACTGTCCAAATAATTGAAATCCTGTCACATTTTCCGTTAGTGATCGTTATTTACATAATCATCTCCCTTGTCCTCTTTATTGTGGGGGCTGCCATAGACCATAATGTATGCAGAACTAAAGGCAAAACTTTTTTTTTTTCATTTTGGATACAGTAAGGGTACAGGGTAAGTATAGCCCTTGTCAGCTTTTTTGCCCATTGGGGAGATTTCCCTTCACTTCCTACACTATAGTTAAAACAAGAAGAGAAAGGAAATCCCTACAAAGTGAGGGAACCCCTAGTTGTCACTAGAACTAGTGTCCTCATTGGAAGAATTCCCCTCTACTACTGGTCCAGGGACATCCTAAAATTTAGGATTTTCTTTCTGTTTCGCTTTCAGTGATAAAGGTCACCAGGACAATTTAAGAGGGTGAATCGGGACATAGACAGCAATAAACCTCTCTCCACTCTATCCAAAACTAAAGAAAAAGTCTTCAATTATACTTTTATGCATACAGCCCTGGCCAAAAGTTTTGAGAATGACACAAATATAAATTTTCACAAGGTCTGCTGCCTCAGTTTTTGAGTGATCAGATGAATTGCAATTAATTGCAAAGTCCCTCTACACCATGGAAATAACAAATACTGGCAGCCTTAAAATGAGGGTGGTGCTTGAAATCATTCTCCCTCTGTTAACCATAGTTACCTGCAAAGACACATGTGCAATCATCATTGCTTTGCACAAAAAGGGATTCACAGGCAAGGATATTGCTCCTACTAAGATTGCACTTACAGTGCCTTGCAAAAGTATTCACCCCCATTGGTTTTTACCTATTTTGTTACATTCAGCCTTTAGTTCATTTTTAAAAAAAATCTAAATTATATGTGATGGATCAGAACACTAATAGTCTAAGTTGGTGAAGTAAAATTAGAAAAATATATACATACCGTATATACTCGAGTATAGGCCGACCCGAATATAAGCCGAGGCCCCCAATTTACCCCCAAAAAACTGGAAAAAATTATTGACTCGTGTATAAGCCGAGGGTGAGACATGCCTGTCCATCCCTGTGTGTCCGTCCATCCCTGTGGGTCCATCCATCCCTGTGTGTGTGTCCATGCATCCGTGTGTGTGTGTGTGTGTGTGTGTCCATGCATCCGTGTGTGTGTGTGTGTGTGTGTGTGTGTGTGTCCATGCATCCGTGTGTGTGTGTGTGTGTGTGTGTGTGTGTGTGTGTGTGTGTGTGTGTGTGTGTGTGTGTGTGTGTGTGTCCGTGCAGCCTACCTGTGTCCAGCCTGCCTGTGTCCGTCCAGCCTGTGTCCATCCAGCCTGCGTCCCGTCCAGCCTGCGTCCCGTCCAGCCTGCGTCCCGTCCAGCCTGCGTCCCGTCCCGGCCCGGCCCGTCCCGTCCCGGCCCGGCCCGGCCCGTCCCGTCCCGAGCCGAGCCTCCGTCCTTCAGCTCTTCGTCGGCGGCCATTCTAGGATTCAAAAGCCGCGCCTCCGTCGGTGATAGGCGGAACACTCAATTTCCCACTGACTGCTGTTCCGCCTATCGGATGTCCGTGATAGGCGGAACACTCAATTTCCCAGCAGCCTGTGTTCCGCCTATCACGGGCATCGTCTCATCCTCGTCCGTAGTACGAGGATGAGACGATGTCCGTGATAGGCGGAACACAGGCTGCTGGGAAATTCAGTGTTCCGCCTATCACAGGCGAAGGCGGAGGCGGAGGCGCGGCGTTTGAATGTTAGAATGGCCGCTGTCTGTCTGCTCGATACGCTGATCGAGCAGGCAGACAGCGATGACTCGAGTATAAGCCGAGGGGGGCACTTTCAGCCTCAAAAAAGAGGCTGAAAATCTCGGCTTATACTCGAGTATATACGGTAAAACTATTTTTCAGAAATAAAAAACTGATAATTGACATGTGCGTATGTATTCACCCCCTTTGTTATGAAGCCCATAAAAAGCTCTGACGCAACCAATTACTTTCAGAAGTCACATATTTATTAGTTAAATAACAAGGGGATTCATCAGAGAAAATGACTTTACCCCAGTCCTCAGCAAGCTCAAGAACACAGCCACGAATAAAGAATTGTACAAAAACATCCTCCGAGAGCAACTTCTCCCAACCATTCAAAAACAGTTTGGTGAGGAACAATGCCTTTTCCAGCATGTTGAAGCACCTTGCCATAAGGCAAAATTCATAACTAAGTGACTTGGGGAACAAAACATAAAAATTTTGGGTCCATGACCAGGAAACTCCATAGACCTTAATCCCATTGAGAACTTGTGATCATTGCTCAAGAGGTGGGTAAACAAAAAAAACAAATTCTAACTAACTCCAAACATTGATTATGCAAGAATGGGCTGCCATAAAGTCAGAACGTGGCCCAGAAGTTGATTGACAGCAGGTCGAATTGCAGAGGTCTTGAAAAAGAAGGGTCAAAACTGCAAATATTGTCTCTTTGCATACACTTACTGTAATTGTCAATAAACGCCTTTGACACTTATGAAATGCTTGCAATTATACTTCAGTATACCACTAGCATCTGACAAAAATATCTAAAAACACTGAAGCAGCAGACTTTGTGAAAATTTATATTTGTGTCCAATGGCGGCTGGTGGTATTTTTTTGGAGGGGGGTGGTGCAACACCCCCCATTGAGTCAGGTCACAGGCACCCCCCCAGTCGGTTGGTCACCAGCTCCACACTTGCCCCAGCTAGGTCATGGGCAGCGCTTCCTCGGGGGCAGCAGGTGGTGGCTTCCCCTGCGTCCTTCTCCTCCTTGGCGGCCAATAGGACTGCTGCTCCTCTCTGCCAATCAGGTGACGGGTCTCAGGATCCACTTCCTGATTGGCCAGGAGGAGAATCAGGAAGACAATGGCGAATATTATTTTGCTACTGTCACACAACTGGGTGGGGTCAGGGCGCAGTGCTCTGCGCCTGGAGCCCACCCTTTTTAAAGCCAATTGGAGCCTCAGGCTCTAATCATTTGTTTCTTAAAAAAAAAAAAAACATTGGAATCCTTGGATCCAGCATCCTTCATTTAGATTAGGGGCCGGGTGCATGGATTAGGGGGGTGGCGCCCTGTATGAACAGGCCACCAGTGTTTGTGTCATTCTCAAAACTTTTGACCAGGGCTGTATAATATCAAAAAGAACAGAAATATAATAGCAATAAACAATAGTGCAGGCATGGGTATCTACTAAAAAACAAAACAAAAAAAACACCTTACTATAAATAGAAATCTTACCTTACTATAAATAGAAATCGAAAAATAGAACCTAAAAAAAAACCTCTGTTGGCCAGGCACATGGGGTACCCCGATCTAAGATATCAAAACTGTTTCACTAATACAGTTGTTATAATGGGGATAACATTCCACCAAGCTATTATTTAATCACTTGCCGGCCATATCACTTAGAATTATAGCTGCAAGGAGGAGCTACTGCACTGGATCATGTACCTAGTATGTGATCTAGCACTTCCAGATTGGGGGTGCACAGGCACATGGCCCGGGGCCTGCTCCCAATGTGATTGTTCACAGTGGGAGCCAATCAGTGGGTACAGCAGACTCAATGTCCACCGACACCCGCCGATCCTTTGGTACACAGGCAGAACGGCAGTCTGCCCATGTAAACAAGGCAGATTGCCGTTCTATTAGTAGGGAAGGCATTGATCCTGCAAAGCAGGGACATGGATCCATGCATTACCCTAGTAAAAGCACCTCCCCCACAGTTTGGTAAAACACTGGCTAGGCACACAGTTAACCCTTTGATCGCCCCTGATGTTAACCCCTTCCCAACCAGTGTCATTAGTATAGTGACAGTGTATATTTTTAGCAATGATCACTGTATTAGTGTTACTGGTCCCCAAAAAGTGTCAAAAGTGTCAGTTAGTGTCCGGACTGTCCGCCACAATATCGCAGTCTTGTTATAAGTCGCTGATAACCACCATTACTAGTAAAAAAAACATTAAAATAAATACAAATATTCCATAGTTTGTAGACACTATAACTTTTGCACAAACCAATCTATACACTTATTGGGATTTTTTATTACCAAAAACATGTAGCAGAATACAAATTGATGAAGAAATTCGATTTTTTACATTTTTTTTGGCTGGATATGTTTTATAGCAGAAAGTAAAAGATATTATTTTTTTTTCTCAAAATCGTCGGTCTTTTTTTATTTACAGCACAAAAAATTAAAACCGCAGAGGTGATTAAATATCACCAAAAGAAAGCTCTATTTGTGGGAAAAAAAGATATCAATGAAATTTTGTTACAGCATTGCATGGCCATGCAATTGTCAGTTAAAGTAACGCAGTGCCGTATCGCAAAAAATGGCCTGATCATGAAGGGGGGTAATTCTTCCAGAGGTCAAGTGGTTAAACAGAACATGCAGTATACATTTCTCATGTATGTTGAACCAAATATTCAGGAACACACTTGTCAATTACAATTCCTTGGATACCTTTTCATAGCAACAGTATATCCAGTGGAGACCAATTCAATCCCTTTATATAATGCGCACGTATTTTCAATCCACTAGACAACAGATTGTTGTAGGAATTATATATACAATTGTTTATATTGTTTATAATTCATGGGACCACAGATTGCAGTGAAATGTGGTTGCAAAAGAATTAAAAATAAATGTGTTTATAATCCTGGACTATGCATTATCACAGTCAGGTGACGAGTGGCCCCGCCCTCCTCATATAAGAAACGTCAGCGCTGGGATCTCCGCAGTCTCCGCAATGGAGACAGAAGAAGGATGTATGGACAGAGCTGGACTGAAAGATCCCCCGTCGCTGGATATGATCATCCATCGCTGGACCCCAGGGATCCATCGCTGGATAGCAAAAGTGGATTAGCACCGCTGGAATCTTTTTTTTATTTTTAATAAAGGAATTTTTCAAAAGTGTGTTTGTCTTATTTAACCATTTTGCCACTTTCTTTGTGAAATGGTAGGGGTACTTTTGTACCCCGTTACCATTTCAAACAGGGGGGGCAGGATCTGGGGGTCCCCTTGTTAAAGGGGGCTTCCAGATTCTGATAAGCCCCCCGCCCGCAGACCCTCACAACCACCGGCCAGGGTTGTGAGGATGAGGCCCTTGTCCTCATCAACATGGGGACAAGGTGCTTTGAGGGGTCACAGACCCCCAAAGCATCCTCCCAATGTTGAGGGTATGTGGCCTGGTACGGTTCAGGAGGGAGGGGGGCCGCTCTCTCATCCCCCCCTCTTTTCCTGCGGCCTGCCAGGTTGCGTGCTCGGATAAAGGGTCTGGTATGGATTTTTAGGGGGACCCCACGTCAATTTTTTTTTTAAATTTGATAAGGGGTTCCCCTTAATATCCATATCAGACCTGAAGGGTCTGGTATGGATATTTAGGGGGACCCCCACGTAAAAAAATTTTTAAATTTGACACGGGGTTCCCCTTAATATCCATATCAGACCTGAAGGGCCTGGTAATTGAATTTAGGGGAACCCCCACGCTTTTTTTTTTTTTATCAATGAATGAATGAATTGTCGGCTAATACAGAGAACACTCATTTAGTGTTCTCTGTATTACGGGGAGCCGACAATTTAGCCGCAAGTGATTTTAAAAGACTTTTTTTCCTGCACAAATGACACTTTGTGCAGGGACAGTTCTAAGCACCAGAAACATGCGCCCCTTCACAGGCATACTATAGATACCCCCCAGCTACGAAATTTAAAGGAATATTACACTTTTATTGTTTCACTTTAATCATTATTAAAATCACTGCTCCTGAAAAAATGGCCGTTTTTAAAACTTTTTTTTGCATTGATCCATGTCCCCTGGGGCAGGACCCGGGTCCCCAAACACTTTTTAGGACAGTAACTTGCATATTACACTTTAGATTGTGAACGTTCGAGTCCCATAGACTTTAATAGGGTTCTAAAGTTCACACGAAGTTTAGGTCTGTTCGCAGGTTCTGGTGCGAACCGAACAGGGGGGTGTTCGGCTCATCCCTACTGTTAAACCGCTGTATGGTCTTGGCCACCGTGCTGCAGCTCAGATTCAAGGTCTTGACAAGCTTCTTATAGCCTAGGCAATATTTATGTAGAGCAACAATTCTTTTTGTTCAGATCCTCAGAGAGTTTTTTGCCATGTTAAAATTCCGGTGACCAGTATGAGAGAGTGAGTGTGATAACACCAAATTTAACACACCTGCTCCCCATTCACACCTGAGACCTTGTAACACTAACGAGTCACATGACATTGGGGAAGGAATCTCCCTTTTGTTGCCAGCGGTTTAGACATTAATAGCTGTGTGTTGAGTTATTTTGAGGGGACAGCAAATTGACACTGTTATACAAGCAGTACACTCACTAATTTACATTGTAGCAAAGTGTCATTTCTTCAATGTTGTCACATGAAAAGATAGAATAAAATATTTACAAAAATGTGAGGGGTGTACTCACTTTTGTGAGATACTGTAAGTGGAGGCCATGGTGACACTATGTGGATGAGAAGCTTCTGGTCCCCAATCATATTCCAGCCTTGTGTGTAACTTATATATGCACAAAATTCATTCAATACACAAAAGCCATCCCCTGGGTTCACACCGCCCAAGACTTCAAAGTCGTGCGACTTTGAAGTTGGACCCCAGCGCAACTTCAGCGCGACTTGCATGCGACTTCTTTAACAGAAGTCAATGCAAGTTGTACCAAAGTTAGACCAAAAGTAGTGCAGGAACCTTTTTTTTTCTAAGTCGGAGCAACTCAAGTTACACCGATTAGAATGGTTCTATTGCACTGAATCGAATCCGAATTCTGATGCAACAAGTGCTACAAAATCGGAGAAATTGTCGCATCAGTGTGAACCGGGCCTAATAGCAGAGGTCTAAATGTTCACAACTATTGCACACTCAGGACTCAAATGTACGCTTCCAAATTCACTCGGAAGGAAGGGATTGAGTTTGTTAAATTCCATCTCTTCGCCTAATAAAAGCACCTCACATAGTATAGTAAAACACTGGTTAGGCACACAGTCAAACCTTTGATAGCCCCTGATGTTAACCCCTTCCTAGCCTTTGTCATGAGTACAGTGACTGTGCATATTTTTAGCACTGATTACTGTATTAGCGTCACCAAAAACATGTAGCAGAATACATATTGGCATAAAGAGATTGGATTTTTTTTTTTAACTACTTAAGGACCGCCTCCTGTATATATACGTTGGTGCTTTGAAGAGGGATATCTTGGTAATGGCAGCAGCTGCTGCCACAACCAAGATATCCCTCTTTACAGGAGGTGGTCCTGTTTACGATAATGGTGGTCTCCCATGCCCTCCGCCGCTTACCGGAGCCGTCGGTAGCAGCGGAGGCGATCGGGTTCTTCTTGTTGCTTGGTATGGAGACGAGTGAGGCTAAGATTGCCCCCACTCGTCCATATACCATAGGAGGGTGGAAGCGACGTCAAAACGTCACTTTCGCCCATACCTCTTAAAGGAACATTTTTTCAAATGACATTTTTTTTTTATTATTGCATTTAAGTCCAAATATGAGATGACCCCAGATCTCATATTTAAGAGGACCTGTCATCCTTTTTATATTACAAGGGATGTTTACATTCCTTGTAATAGGAATAAAAGTGATCCAATTTTTTTTTTAAAACACCCTGTCCCGATGAGCTTGTGCGCAGAAGCAAACGCTTAAGTGAGTAGAGCCCGCATATGAAAACGGTAGTCAAACCACACATGTGAGGTATCGCTGTGATCGGTAGAGCGAGAGCAATAGACCTTCTCTGTAACGTAAAACATGTAACCTGTAGAATTTTTTAAATGTCACTTATGGAGATTTTTGAGGGTAAAAGTTGGGTATCAGTTTACTCAGCGTAACATTATCTTTCACAATATAAAAAAAAAAAAAGTGGGCTAATTTTACTGTTGTCTTATTTTTTTTATTCAAAAAAGTGAATTTTTTCCCAAAAAAGTTTGCTTATAAGACCGCTGCGCAAATGCAGTGTGAAAAAAAGTATTGCAATGACCGCCATTCTATTCTCTAGGATGTTAGAAAAAAAAAACAATATACAATGTTTGGGGGTTCTAAGTAATTTTCTAGCAAAAAAAAAACTGTTTAAAACGTGTAAACACCGAGTCTGAAAAAGAGGCCCGGTCCTTAAGTAGTTAAAAAGATGGGATTTTTTTTCTTTCTTTTTTGTTTATAGAGCAAATGTCAAAAAAGGTAAATATAGTCAAAACATAGCCATAGTTCAGAAACCGGAACGGATAGTCAGACAAGCCAAAACGTCAGGGAGCCAGAGAAGAGCGTAGTAGAGCAGCAAGCAGGATCTGAGGCCAGAAGGAATATCAAGCAAGTCTTTAACAGGAACACAGGAGATAGTCTCTGTGATGTTGACCAAGGCGAAGGCAGAGATCATCTGGCCTGGAAGGCTTAAGTAGGCAGGACTGACAAGCAGGATATCATCAACAGGTGAGTCACTGTGGAGAGATAGGAGCTGGTAATTAGCCAACAGCTGAGCGGCCAACTTTGAGAAGGAAGGGCTGAGCCCAGCCCTGACAGCAAAAAATAAAGACACAAAGTTGATCAAATACCAAAAAAAGAAAGCTCTATTTGTTGGGGAAAAATAGGACATTAAATAATAAATTAAATTAATTTGGGTACACTGTCTTATGACTGCGCAATTGTCAGTAAAAGTAACGCAATGCCGTATGGTGAAATGGCCTGGTCATGAAGGGGGATACATATTCTGGAGGTCAAATGGTTAATATGCAAAGCAAACTAACCCATCGACTGGTAAACCTCTTTCTTAAAGTGTTTAGCTTCACATTCAAATTCAATGTCATTTGAACAATTTTTGACTGTCCTCACATATTGGTGCACAGCTGTAATTAGGGCCAGTAAATAAACACTGCTTGCTTGCAGTCAATTGTTGGTAGCCCAGCTTTTCATTAAGTATTTCTAGGAAATAAATATCATGCACAGGGGTGTAGATGATGTCCTCTTTTTCTGAATGGGAATTTAGAATTTGCTAAATGAATTCTTGGAAGAACGTAATGTGACTATTACAATGACATTGTAATAACTTATTACCTCTCCTTTTGCCGCCACATCCAATCACTGGCTAAATCTCGCTGCCTTAACCTCCACAAAATTTCCAGAATTCACTCCTTCCTGACTAACACCACAAAACAACTTATTCACTCCTTGGTTATTTTCCGCCTTGACTACTGCAACTCTCTCCTCACTGGTCTATCCCTCTTCAGTCTATCATGAATGTTGCTGCCAGACTAATTCACCTTACTAACTGATGCATGACTACTGCCCCTCTCTGCCAATCCCTTCCCTGGCTTCCCCTACCCCATTGTATAAAATTCTAAATACTAACCACAACATACAAGGCCGTCCACAACATCGCCCCAAGCTACATTGCCAACCTCATCTGCAGATATCACCCAAATTGTCCTCTCTGCTCCTACCAGGACCTCCTGCTTTCTCGCTGCCTTGTTACCTCCTCCCATGCTCTCCTCCAAGATTTCTCCAGAGCTTCTCCCATCCTCTGAAACTCTCTGCCCCAGTATGTCCAGTCAGCCCCTACTCTGTCCGCCTTTAGATGGTCTCTGAAAACTTACTTATTCAGGGAAGCCTACACAACCTACACCTAAGAACTGTACCCGAGTCACCTCCATCAGATTATTCTCGGCAGCTATTACCTTTTGTACCACCTCCTCCCTTTAGAGTGTAAGCTCCATGAGCAGGGTCCTCCTATTCCTACTGTATTGAACTGTATTGTAATTGTACTATCCTCTCTCTACATTATAAAGCACTGCACAAACTGTTGGAGCTATATAAGTAAATCCTGTATAGAGATTACATTTTTAGATTTCACAATATATCTTAATGAAGGGGGCAGAACTCCACTAAATTGTCTTAGAATGGCGAGGCTACAAACAATTTATATTTATCTGACCTCAGCCAATCCCTGAGAGGGGGTGCCCAGAAGGTGTGGCAGGGGAGAAAATAAATGTTTGGGAGGATCTGACCAGAGCTCTCTCTCTCCCGGGGTCTCCCTCTGGGTAGCGGTCTGTGTTTGTTACCAAAGAGCTGTTGTGGTTTCAGGCCTCAGCGTGTGCTTGGCTGAGGGCCTTGGAGGAAGCTGGACTTAAAGAAACTTGCAAAAAGTTACTACCTGTGGAAGTTGAACTGAAAAGGGTACCCTTTCACTGAACAGTGTCACAGGGAAGCTGGTTGTGAGCCTTCTCTGGACATTGTGAGTAGGAGGTTTTGTCAAGAGCTCCAGGAGTACCAGTACTTTGAAGATTAGATGCCAGAGGTTGCTGCAAGGACTGTGACTATTCATATAGAGTCTCAGACTAGTTGGCTGTCCCCTCTGCTTTCAGTACATATCAAGGCTACAATGAAAGAACTTTACTTGTGAATTTGTACTTCTACACCTGCTGGTATTTTGGAGTATCTTTCACCATCAACCCTCTACTCACCTGTGTACTTCAATACATCTTCAAATAGACACCCCTATACTGAGCCTGCATTTTGTCAATGTGCTTTGGAGCTGGTACCTAGGCTGGCAGCCTCTGGGCAGATAAAAAAGACCTGAGTTATTTCCTGTGGCCCCTCCACAGGTTAGTGCTACACACAAATTGTGAACATTTATGGCTCTGCTATCAATCAGGAAGCTTCCTGAAGACATAAATTATGGTGAAATATGCTAAGATAGAGTTACAGAGATGCCAACTGGACTTCCAGTGACCTTTAATGGCTGCCATACCCTAGGTACGCCACTGTATGGCTGCCATACCCTAGGTAGGCCACTACCTTTAAGCCCTATGCACTAACGCAGATACAGTATTGCTGGAAGGAGCTGGGTGCCGGTATATATGGCACATTACCTTGTGAATGCAATACACATATGTGGTTAAGGTATGCATATTGGCTGAAGTTTAAATAAATACGGGTTGGGCTATGATGGCTTTTGCAGTCTTCTCATTGCTTCTTTGAGTATATGAAAGCCAAGAAGCAGTGGGGGGGACCTGGAGTTGCATTAAAGAAGAAAGTCCCTAAATATCTGTGTGCGTTCTTTGACCCATATATACATAGGGTCTCAGTTTAAAGTGTGTGGTGACACAAACATAGGAGAGTTTATGTTTGCACTGGATTTGAGTAAAATTATTTTGACTATAGTATGTTAGAATAACATTTTGTACTCTGTATTTAAGCACCTGTGTTTATTTTTTGGTGACTCAGTTTTGATTGGCAGTCAGGGTTTACAAATAAATAAATATATATATATATATATATATATATATATACACACAGTATCTCACAAAAGTGAGTATACCCCTCATATTTTTGTAAATATTTTAATATACCTTTTCATGTGACAACACTGAAGAAATTACACTTTGCTACAATGTAAAGTAGTGAGTGTACAGCTTGTATAACAGTGTAAATTTTCCGTCCCCTCAAAATAACTCAACACACACCCATTAATGTCTAAACCGCTGGCAACAAAAGTGAGTACACCCATAAGTGAAAATGTCCAAATTGGGCCCAATTAGCCATTTTCCCTCCCTGGTGGCAGGTGTGTTAAACTTGTTGTTATTGCTCTCACTCTCTCATACTGGTCACTGGAAGTTCAACATGGTACCTCATGGCAAAGAACTCTCTGAGGATCTGAAATAAAGGAATTGTTGCTCTACATAAAGATGGCCTAGGCTATAAGAAGATTGCTAAGACCCTGAAACTGAGCTGCAGCATGGTTGCCAAGACCATACAGCGGTTTAACAGGACATGTTCCACTCAGAACAGGCCTCGCCATGGTCGACCAAAAGAAGTTGAATGCACGTGCTCAGTGTCATATCCAGAGGTTGTCTTTGGGCAATAGACATATGAGTGTTCGAATAATTGTTATGGGCTGCTGGCGCTACCTCAGGTTGATGTTAGGTCCAAGCCTGCATTAACCATTTATTAACCCTAAAGACTATATATATATTAAAATCGTGTTTAATATTATATCCCAATTGCTGTGATTATGCCAAAAGGGTTTTTTCTCTTATATCCTTAATCCAACCAAATGTGACTACACAACACTTGTATTAATTACCATAAGTAAACTCACTAATAGAGATGAGCTTCGTGTTCGAGTCGAACGTACGTTCGACTCGAACATTGGCTGTTCGGGCGTTTGGCTCATGATTGGCCAAGCATGCACTGTGACCCCGCATGCTTGGCCAATCGCAGCGCCAGCAGCGAGGAGAGCCATGATTGGCCACAGGCATCCTGCCTGTGGCCAATCATAGCTCAGGCTGTGTAGTGCACGCCCCACACTATATAAGGCCGCCTTTGAGGCGGCCTCGTGTAGTGTGTTGGAATCTGAAGCAGTGGGTGTTCTGTGTACCTTCAACACAGTTACACACCAATCGTTTTTGGCTGATTTCCTATCTTGCTCTTGTGTAGTGGTTATTGTCTGTGCCCTGACCGCAGTATACACCACTATACTATATTCACCTCACCTATATAGCTAGCTAGTGATCTATCTTTAACCACTTAACAACCACCCATTGCCGATTAACGGCTTCAGGGCGGTTGTTTAACTCTGAGAGGCCGTTAATTAACGGGCTCCCAGAATTCTGCTCTCGCGCGCCCCCTGGGGCGCGCACTCAAGAGCATCCGTGACCGCCGGGTCCGCAGGACCCAGCGCATCACGGATCACGGTAAACGGCCGCTCGTCGCGGCCGTTTACCACGTGATCGCTCCGTCAAATGACAGAGTGATCACTTGTAAACAAACCGGCGTCATGTTATGACGCCGGTTCCTCCCTCCCCTCTCTGTACCGATCGGTACAGCGGAGGGGAAAGAGATCGGTGTCAGCAGCGATGTGGGCTGCATCTGCAGTGCCCACATCGCTGCTCACCGAATTTAACCCCTCAATTCCCTGCCAATACTCTGCAATACCAGTGCATACTCTGCAGTACCCTGCCATTACTCTGCAGTACCCCCCATTACTCTGCAGTACCCTGCCTTTACTCTGCAGTACCCCCCATTACTCTGCAGTAACCCCCATTACTCTGCAGTACCCTGCCATTACTCTGCAGTACCCCCCAATACTCTGCAGTACCCGCCATTACTCTGCAGTACCCCGCCATTACTCTGCAGTGCAGTACCCTGCCATTACTCTGCAGTACCCCGCCATTACTCTGCAGTGCAGTACCCTTCCATTACTCTGCAGTACCCTGCCATTACTCTGCAGTACCCTGCCTTTACTCTGCAGTACCCTGCCATTACTCTGTAGTACTCCCCAATACTCTGCAGTACCCTGCTATTACTCTGTAGTACCCCGCCAATACCCCGCCAATACTCTGCAATACCAGTGCATACTCTGCAGTACCCTGCCATTACTCTGCAGTACTCTGCAGTACCCTGCCATTACTCTGTAGTACTCCCCAATACTCTGCAGTACCCTGCTATTACTCTGTAGTACCCCGCCAATACTCTGCAATACCAGTGCATACTCTGCAGTACCCTGCCATTACTCTGCAGTACCCCCCATTACTCTGCAGTACCCTGCCTTTACTCTGCAGTACCCTGCCATTACTCTGTAGTACTCCCCAATACTCTGCAGTACCCTGCTATTACTCTGTAGTACCCCGCCAATACCCCGCCAATACTCTGCAATACCCTGCCATAAATTGCCATACCCAGCCATACTCGGAGATACCCAGCCATACTCGGAGATACCCAGCCATACTCGGTGATACCCTGAAATACCCAGCCATAGACGCCCCCCACCCCTCACCGCCCTCCGGTGCTTCTACCAACTCGCCAGTACGATCAAAGCCAGAATCTTTTTTTTATTTTTTATTTCAGGCTTCCCAGCCTAGAGGTGAGATGTGGGGTCATATTGACCCCCAGATTTCACTGTAAAGAGGACCTGTCACCCCATATTCCTATTACAAGGGATGTTTACATTCCTTGTAATAGGAATAAAAGTGATCAAAAATATATTTTTGGGGAAAAAAAATGTCAAACTAAAATAAATAAAGTAAAATGAACAATAAAAAAAAAAATAAAAAATTAAAGCGCCCATGTCCCCATGTGCTCGCATGCAGAAGCGAACGCATGCGTAAGCCCCGCCCACATATGAAAACGGTGTTCAAACCACACATGTGAGGTATTGCCGAGAACGTTAGAGCGAGAGCAATAATTCTAGTCCTAGACCTCCTCTGCAACTCAAAACATGTAACCAGTAAAAAAAAATTTATGAAGAAAAAATTACTAATCTGCAAAATTTTATAACAGAAACAAAGAAAAATTCATTTTTTCGCAGAATTTCCGGTCTTTTTTCTTTTATAGCACAAAAAATAAAAAAACTGAGAGGTGATTAAATACCACCAAAAGAAAGCTCTATTTGTGTGAAAAAAAGGACAAACATTTCATATAGGTCCAGTGTTGCATGACTGAGTAATTGTCATTCAAAATGTGAGAGCACCAAAAGCTGAAAATTGGTCTGGTTATTAAGGGTGTTTAAGTGCCCAGTGGTCAAGTGGTTAATAATAGAGCTTGCAGTCAGTAGTGTTAGGAGATAGTGCGTGCTGTCTGCGTGCTCTGTACCCAGTACATACCGCTATAATATAGGGCAGGCCCCTACTTTCAAACATCCAACTTACAAACATCTCCTACTTGCAAACAGAAGGAGACAACAGCAAGTGAGATGAAAAAAGATGTACGGCAAAACAAATTATACAGGGGTGATAACCCTTCCCTATGTTTTCCAAAAAGCTTAAAAATAGTTTTTTTGACTGGAGCTACACTTTAAAAATGTACCAGTTGAAAATTACAAACAGATTCAACTTAACACAACAAACCTACACAGTCCCTGTCTTGTTTGCACCGCCTGTATACTGCTGTTCTGAGTATATAGGGCCTGGGGGCCACACGCATTTCCTTTTTTTAATATGGGTACAGGGTTCCCCTTAATATGCGTACAAGACCCAAATAGGCTGGTAATGGGCAGGGAGGGCTACCCATGCCATTTTTCTCAATGATTTTCAACCATATTGCAGGAACCAGATATAACATTAAAACCTCAAGCAGTTTTAAATGGTGTTATTTCCGTTAAATGTCATTTTGTGCAGGGACTGTTCTAAACACGGGAAACACGTGGCACTTCACAGGCATACTACAGACACCCCCCAGGCACCATATTTAAAGTAATATTTCACTTTTTTTTTTCACTTTAATCGTCATTAAAATCAGTGCTCCCGCCAAAACGGACGTTTTTAAAACTTTTTTTTGCATTGACCCATGTCCCCTGAGGCAGGAGTCAGGTCCCCAAACCCTTTTTAGGACAGTATCTTGCATATTAGCCGTTAAAATTAGCACTTTCCATTTCGAACGTTCGAGTCCCATAGACTTCAATGGGGTTCTAACGTTCGTAACGAACGCGGGGGCCGTTCGCAAGTTCTGGTGCGAACCGAACCGGGGGGTGTTCGGCTCATCCCTACTCACTAAATCTATCACTTCTTTTCAACAAAGAGCTAAAAACAAAAACCACAAACAAAAGGCAAAAAAACAAAAAAAAAACAAGTGATATTCAAACTATTCTGTGATACTGAAAAAAATCCCCATATATGGGAAGTGTAACATCTATATCTCCACTACACATGCACAATCCTTGTGCTAATTATTATTTATGCTGTAAACCCCCAAAAAATAAATAGGTTTGTGTGTAACACCAAAAAAAAAAAAAAATGTTTTATAGTTTTTTTTCTTTGAATGAGGTTGTATTTGTCATAATTTTTTTTTTTGGTGTTACACACAAACCTATTTATTTTTTGGGGGTTTACAGCATAAATAATAATTAGCACAAGGATTGTGCATGTGTAGTGGAGATATAGATGTTACACTTCCCATATATATGGGGATTTTTTTCAGTATCACAGAATAGTTTGAATATCACTTGTTTTTTTTTAATGTTTGTTTTTTTGCCTTTTGTTTGTGGTTTTTGTTTTTAGCTCTTTGTTGAAAAGAAGTGATAGATTTAGTGAGTTTACTTATGGTAATTAATACAAGTGTTGTGTAGTCATATTTGGTTGGATTAAGGATATAAGAGAAAAAACCCTTTTGGCATAATCACAGCAATTGGGATATAATATTAAACACGATTTTAATATATATATAGTCTTTAGGGTTAATAAATGGTTAATGCAGGCTTGGACCTAACATCAACCTGAGGTAGCGCCAGCAGCCCATAACAATTATTCGATTTCTATACACAGGTTGTTTATGCAGCCTGTGTTTTTCAGGGAGGCAGCAACCTCATAAAATTAATTAAACTCCTATATTTTGCCAAAATTGAAGTTATTTATAAATTAAGGAATTAAAATTAATAACAAACCATTAAGAGAGAAAGGATCTGGGGGTACATAAATATTCATATATATCACTGTCTGATTGTGGCCTATTCCATAAGCGCGGCCTTTTTTGTATAATTGTGACATATGAGTGTTGCCAGCATTTCTGCAGAGGTTGAAGGGGTGGGAGGTCAGCAAAAAAGTGTGTTTTGTCTACAGTCAAGCATGGTGGTGGGAGTGTCATGGTCTGGGGCTGCATGAGTGCTGCCGGCACTGGGGAGTTACTGTTCATTGAGGGAACCATGAATGCCAACATGTACTGTGACATACTGAAGCAGAGCATGATCCCCTCCCTTCGGAGACTGAGCCGCAGGGCAGTATTCCAACATGATGACGACCCCAAACACACCTCCAAGATAACCACTGCCTTGCTAAAGAAGCTGAGGGTAAAGGTGATGGACTGACCAAACATGTCTCCAGACCTAAACTCTATTGAGCATCTGTGGGACATCCTCAAACAGAAGGTGGAGAAGCGCAAGATCTCTAACATCCACCAGCTCTGTGATGTCATCATGGAGGAGGGGAAGAGGACTCCAGTGGCAACCTGTGACGCTCTGGTGAACTCCATGCCCAAGAGGGTTAAGGCAGTGCTGGAAAATAATAATGGCCACACAAAATATTGACACTTTGGGCCCAATTTGGGCATTTTCACTTAGGGGTGTACTCACTTTTGTTGCCAGCAGTTTAGACATGAATGGCTGTGTGTTTTGAGGGGACAGCAAATTTACACTGTTATACAAGCTGTACACTCATTACTTTACATTGTAGAAAGTGTCATTTCTTCAGTGTTGTCACATGAAAAGGTATAATAAATTATTTACAAAAATGTGAGGGGTGTACTCACTTTTGTCAGATACTGTGTATGCCTGTGATAATGCATAGTCCAGGATTATAAACACATTTATTTTTAATTCTTTTGCAACCACATTTCACTGCAATCTGTGGTCCCATGAATTATAAACAATATAAACAATTGTATATATAATTCTTACAACAATCTGTTGTCTAGTGGATTGAAAATACATGCGCATTATATAAAGGGATTGAATTGGTCTCCACTGGATATACTGTGTTGCTATGAAAAGGTATCGAAGGAATTGTAATTGACAAGTGTGTTCCTGAATATTCATTCATATACTTCTTTCTTGTATTTCTTTTTTGGTTTATCCTAGGTGAGATTATTAATAGAATTTGGTTTTGTCACCATATAAAGGATCCTATACCCACGGTTAATAAAGAAGAAGGCAAAAAATGTAATCTTAAACTGGCAATACACCATACAATTTTTTTATTCAATTATCTTTAGATTTACCTTCAACTGCATAGTAGAAGGGCCTACCTGATTACACACAAATGAAAGTATTTAGATTTGACCTCATATTATATGGTTTTGGTAAATCTAAAGGAAATCTATAGAAGAAAATTGTATAATGTATGGCCAGCCTTACATATTGGGGTTTATTTACTAAAGCTGGAGAGTGCAAAATTAGGCTCACTTCTGCAGAGAAACCAATCAGCTTCCAGGTTATATTGCCAAAGCCTAATTGAACAAACTGAGGTTAGAAGCTGATTGGCTACCATGCACAGCTGCACCAGATTGTGAGCGCTCCAGTTTCAGTAAATCTCCCCTATTGATAGGTTAGCGATATCTCAGAAGGGGAACATGAGTCCAGCTGGACAGGGCAGTTTTTGTTGTTTTTAAGGCTACATTCACACTGGTGGGCGCTGGCGGTAAAGCGGTGCTATATTTAGCGCCGTATTACTGTCGTTTTAGTGGCACTATTCGGCCTCTAGCGGGGCGATTTTACCCACAAATAGAGCTTTCTTTTGATGGCATTTGATCACCACTGCATTTTTTTATTTTTTGCTACAAAAAAAAAAAAAACTATTTTGAAAAAAAAAACAATATGTTTTACTTTCTGCTATAAAATATATCCAAAAAAAAAAGGAAAAAAAAATGTCTTCATAAATTTAAGCCAATGTGTAGTCTGCTACATATTTTTGGTAAAGAAAATCCCAATAATCGTATATTGATTGGTTTGCACGAAAATTATAGCATCTACAAACTATGGGATATATACTGGAATTATTATTTATTTATTTTTTATACTAATAATGGCAGCAATCAATGACATTTAGCAGGGCTGCGATATTCCTGCAGAAATCGGATACTAACTGACACTTTTGACAGTTTGTGGGAACCAGTGACACTAACAGTGATCATTGCTAAAAAATATGCACTCTCACTGTGCTAAAGACTCTGGATGGGAAGGGGTTAAATTAGGGCAATTAAAGGATTAACAGTGTGCCTAACCAGTGTTTTTTTATTGTGTGCTGATTTTACTCCATCCCTTCCCCTCATCAGAACGGAGCTGTTCCTTGTTTACATAGGCAGAACTCCATTGTGTGTCTCTGCCTGACGATTGGCAGGTGCAGTGGATGTCCAATGCCTGATCCTCGCAGATCAGCTTCTGCTGTGAGTAATCCTAGAAGGAAGTGCCCTCTAGGAGGAGCAGGAACCCCCTAGGAGGAGCCCCCTAGGAGGAAGTGCACAATTATATATATATATATATATATATATATACACACACACACACACACACACGTATATCTGCTATGGGGTGGTCCGAAAGTGGTTAAGATTATGTTTTTGTCTATAGCAGTCCCCCATAAGGGGGAGGGTGTTGGCAGTGGCAGCCCGTAATGTGGGGTGCAAGGGCCGCCCCCCCAGTCCATGCGTCCGGGCCCCTAATCTACAAGCGGGGCACCGGATGCATGAATTTAAATTTTTTTTTGAAGCACCTGATTAGAGCCAGAGGGGTCTAATAGTCTACAAAAAAGGGTGGGTTCGGGGGACGGAGCACTGCACCCCAGCCCACCCAGTTGTGTGGCAATGGGGACTTAATATTTACTACTGTCTCCCTGATTCTCCTCCCGGCTAATCAGGAAGTGGGTCCTGAGACCCGTCACCCAAATCACAGAGAGGAGAAGCGATCCTATGGGTTGCTGAGGAGGAGGAGGGAGAAGACGCTGGGGAAGCCGCTGTGAGGCACCAGGAGGAGGAGACGCTGCCTGCCACACACTGCCCGGAGGAATCACATCACGCGACCTATATGGTGCAAGTGCCGGGCTTGGGACCTACCTGACCGACCAGCCAACTTGTTTGCTGCCCCCCCAAGAAATATACCAGCAGCTGCCACTGGGTGTTGGACTTAATTATGTGAATCCGAAGTACACAGGGAAGCTCCAGGCTCATTTTTGCATTTTTTGGAAGTTTGTAAGCTATTTGTTGTTGATATCTAGCTAAATCTCTATATTTTTTGGAGCGAGTACAATACATTTTTTTTGCTTTCCATAAGTTCCGTAACAAATTATCATAGTTCAAAAATGTTGAGGTCCAAAAATAACTTTGTAGATTTACTTGAAGAAACATGAGAGATTAGTTTTATTATAAAAGTAGAACACTGTTCAGTATACTTTGTAAGCCTTCTTTCAACCTTTAAAAGCATTTTTTTTCCATTAGGAAAATGTATTTTTAAAAAGAAATAAGTGACCCATGAAATGACATATTTACTTTTAGAAGTTTGTGCTATACAAGTGAGTGTTCGGGTCAAGAGAGGTTCAGAACCTTCTTTTTGTACAAAAGGTATTTTTATCAGGTTTCAAGAGGAAAATGGTATTGCAGACTTAGAAGCATTTGGGAACATAGTGGATCAAGATTGGACTTATAACAGCTAACTTTTATTGGAAGAAACGTACAGTGGTGTGAAAAAGTGTTTGCCCCCTTCCTCATTTCCTGTTCCTTTGCATGTTTGTCACACTTAAGTGTTTCGGAACATCAAACCAATTTAAACAATAGTCAAGGACAACACAAGTAAACACAAAATGCAATTTGTAAATGAAGGTGTTTATTATTAAAGGTGAAAAAAAATCCAAACCATCATGGCCCTGTGTGAAAAAGTGATTGCCCCCCTTGTTAAAACATACTATAACTGTGGTTGTCCACACCTGAGTTCAATTTCTCTAGCCACACCCAGGCCTGATTATTGCCACACCTGTTCACAATCAAGGCATCACTTAAATAGGAGCTGCTTGACACAGTAAGGTCCACCAGAAGATCCTTAAAAGCTACACATCATGCCGAGACCCAAAGAAATTCAGGAACAATTGAGAAAGAAAGTAATTGAGATCTATCAGTCTGGAAAGGGTTATAAAGCCATTTCCAAAGCTTTGGGAATCCAGCGAACCACAGTGAGAGCCATTATCCACAAATGGCGAAGACATGGAACAGTGGTGAACCTTCCCAGGAGTGGCCGGCCGCCCAAAATTACCCCAAGAGCGCAGCGACGACTCATCCAAGAGGTCACAAAAGACCCCACAACAACGTCCAAGGAACTGCAGGCCTCACTTGCCTCAGTTAAGGTCAGCGTTCATGCCTCCACCATCAGGAAAAGACTGGGCAAAAATGGCCTGCATGGCAGAGTTCCAAGGAGAAAACCACTGCTGAGCAAAAAGAACATCAAAGCTCGTCTCAATTTCTCCACAACACATCTTGATGATCCTCAAGATTTTGGGACAACATTCTGTGGACCGATGAGACAAAAGTGGAACTCTTTGGAAGGTGTGTGTCCAAGTATATCTGGCGTAGAAGGAACACTGCATTTCATAAAAAGAACATTATACCAACAGTAAAATATGGTGGTGGTAGTGTGATGGTCTGGGGCTGTTTTGCTGCTTCAGGACCTGGAAGACTTGCCGTGATAAAAGGAACTATGAATTCTGCTGTTTACCAAGAGATCCTGAAGGAGAATGTCCGACCATCTGTTCGTGTACTCAAGCTGAAAGGAACTTGGGTTCTGCAGCAGGACAATGATCCTAAACACACCAGCAAGTCCACCACCGAATGGCTGAAGAAAAACAAAATGAAGACTTTGGAGTGGCCTAGCCAAAGTCCAGACCTGAATCCTATTGAGATGTTGTGGTATGACCTTAAAAAGGCCGTTCATGCTCGAAAACCCTCTAATGTAACTGAATTAGGACAATTCTGCAAAGATGAGTGGGCCAAAATTCCTCCAGGACGCTGTAAAAGCCTCATTGCACGTTATCGCAAACGCTTGGTTGCAGTTGTTGCTGCTAAGGGTGGCCCAACCAGTTATTAGGTTTAGGGGGCAATCACTTTTTCACACAGGGCCATGATGGTTTGGATTTTTTTTCACCTTTAATAATAAACACCTTCATTTACAAATTGCATTTTGTGTTTACTTGTGTTGTCCTTGACTATTGTTTAAATTGGTTTGATGTTCCGAAACACTTAAGTGTGACAAACATGCAAAGGAAGAGGAAATGAGGAAGGGGGCAAACACTTTTTCACACCACTGTAGCTTAGAAACCTTGCCCTTTTGCCCTTTTTATACTTGTACTGTAGCATTTTGCTATGATTTTTTTTTCTTTTATGATTTTTTTTTTTTTTAACCACTTGACCACTGGGCACCCTTAATAACCAGACCAATTTTCAGCTTTCGGTGCTCTCACATTTTGAATGACAATTACTCAGTCATGCAACACAGTACCCATATGAATTTCTTGTCCTTTTTTCACACAAATAGAGCTTTCTTTTGGTGGTATTTAATCAGCGCTGGTTTTTTTTATTTTTTGTGCTATAAAAGAAAAAAGACCGAAAATTCTGTAAAAAAATTTTTTTTTCTTCGTTTCTGTTATAAAATTTAGCAGATTAGTAAATTCGGTTAAAAAATTTGGCTAAAATTTATACTACTGCATATCTTTGGTAAAAATAAGTACAAATTGGTGGATATTATTTGGTCTTTGTGAAAGTTATAGAGTCCACAAGCTATGGTGCCAATATCTGAAAATTGATCACACCTGAAGTACTGACGGCCTATTTCAATTCTTGAGACCCTAACATGCCTTAAAAGTACAAATACCCCCCAAATTACCCCTTTTTGGAAAGAAGACAACCCAAGGTATTTAGTAAGAGGCATGATGATTTTTTTGAAGTTGTTATTTTTCTCCACAATTCTTTTCAAAGTCAAGATTTTTTTTCAAATTTTTTTTTTCACAAAATTGTCATATTATCAGTTTATTTCTCACACACAGCATATGCATACCACAAATTACACCCCAAAACACATTCTTCTATTACTCCAGAGTATGGCAATACCACATGTGTGAGACTTTTACACAGCGTGGGCACATACAGAGGCCCAACATGCAGGGAGCACCATCAGGCGTTCTGGAGCACCCAGGCCAAATCTGACATTTCTCTCCTACATGTAAAAATCATAATTTATTTTCTAGAAAATTACATAGAACCCCAAAACATTATACCGTATATACTCGAGTATAGGCCGACCCGAGTATAAGCCGAGGCCCCCAATTTACCCCCAAAAAACTGGAAAACTTATTGACTCGTGTATAAGCCGAGGGTGAGACATGGCTGTCCATCCCTGTGTGTCCGTCCATCCCTGTGTGTGTGTCCGTCCATCCATCCCTGTGTGTGTGTCCATCCATCCATCCATCCCTGTGTGTGTATCCATCCATCCATCCATCCCTGTGTGTGTGTGTGTGTGTGTGTGTGTATCCATCCATCCATCCATCCATCCATCCCTGTGTGTGTGTGTGTGTGTATCCATCCATCCATCCATCCATCCCTGTGTGTGTGTGTGTGTGTGTGTGTGTGTGTGTGTGTGTGTGTGTGTGTGTGTGTGTGTGTGTGTGTGTGTGTGTGTGTGTCCGTGCAGCCTTGTGTGTGTGTCCAGCCTACCTGTGTCCCAAGCCTCCGTCCCGAGCCGCCGTCGTCCCGAGCCTCCTCCGTCCCGTGCCGTGCCTCCTCCGTCCCGTGCCGTGCCTCCCCCGTGCCGTGCCTCCTCCGTCCCGTGTCTCCTCCGTCCCGTGCCGTGCCGTGCCTCCTCCGTCCCGTGCCGATGGATCGCCGCTCTTCTCGGCGGCCATTCTACAATTGAAAATTCCGCCTCCGCCTGTGATAGGCGGAACACTCAATTTCCCAGCAGCCTGTGTTCCGCCTATCACAGACATCCTCTCATACTCGTCCGTAGTATGAGAATGAGCGGATGTCCGTGATAGGCGGAACACTGCCTGCTGGGAAATTCAGTGTTCCGCCTATCACAGGCGGAGGCGGAGAAGGAGGCGCGGCTTTTGAAAATTAATGTCCGCCGTCTGTCTGCTCGATACGCTGATCGAGCAGTCAGACAGCGGCGACTCGAGTATAAGCCGAGGGGGCACTTTCAGCCTCAAAAAAGAGGCTGAAAATCTCGGCTTATACTCGAGTATATACGGTATATAGATTTTTAGCAAAGACCCTAGAGAATACAATGGTGGTTGTTGCAACTTTTTATCTTGCACGGTATTTGTGCAGCAATTTTTCGAATGCGTTTTTTTGGAAAAAAAAAACTGTTTTGTGCTTAAAAAAAAAAAACAGTAAAGTTAGCCCAATGTTTTTGCATAATGTGAAAGATGAAGTTACGCTGAGTAAATAGATACCTAACATGTCACTCTTCAAAATTGCACAGGCTTGTGGAATGATGTCAAACATCGCTACTTAAAAATCCCCATAGGCGACACTTTACATTTTTTTACTAGTTACATGTTTTGAGTTACAGAGGAGGTCTAGGGCTAGAATTATTGCTCTCGCTCTAACGTTCGCAGTGATACCTCACATGTGTGGTTTGAACACCGTTTTCATATGTGGGCGGGACTTAGGTATGCGTTCGCTTCTGCATGCGAGCACATGGGGACAGGGGCGCTTTAAATGTATTTATTTATTTTTTATTGTTCATTTTACTTTTTTATTTTACTTTACATATAATTACTTTATATATAATACTATATTATTTATTATTATTTATTTTAGTTTGACTTTTTTCCCCAAAAATAAATATTTTGATCACTTTTATTCCTATTACAAGGAATGTAAACATCCCTTGTAATAGGAATATGGTATGACAGGTCCTCTTTACAGTGAGATATGGGGTCAATAAGACTCTGTATCTCACCTCTAGGCTGGGAAGCCTGAAATAAAAATTTTTAAAAAAGATTCTGGCTTGGATCGTATTGGTGAGTCGGTAGAAGCACCGGAGGGCGGCGGCGGGGGGGGGGGGTGTCCCCTCTCGCCTCCTGTAAGAACGATCAAGCAACGGAACAGCCGCTATGATTGTTCTTATGGTGTAGGGAATCGGCGGCTGAAAAAGCTGATATCTGAATGATGTCTGTAGCTACACCCATCATTCAGATATCCCCGCACAAAGTCAAGGACATCATATGACGGCTGGCTGGGTATTGCAGGGTATCACCGACTATGGCTGGGTATTGCAGGGTATCACCGAGTATGGCTGGGTATTGCAGGGTATCACTGAGTATGGCTGGGTATTGCACGGTATCACCGAGTATGGCTGGGTATTGCAGGGTATCACCGAGTATGGCTGGGTATTGCGGGGTATCACTGAGTATGGCTGGGTATTGCAGGATATCACTGACTATGGCTGGGTATTGCAGGGTATCTCCAAGTATGGCTGGGTATGGCAATTTATGGCAGGGTATTGCAGGCTATTGCAGAGTATTGGCGGGCAGAGTATTGGCAGGGTATTGCGGAGTATTGGCAGGTATTGCAGAGTATTGGCAGGGTATTGCAGAGTATTGGCGGGGTATTGCAGAGTATTGGCGGGTATTGCAGAGTATTGGCGGGTATTGCAGAGTATTGGCAGGGTATTGTATACACCGCTCCTTCACAGCTCCAAAGATGCTGCTAGCAGGACTTTTTTACCGTCCTGCTAGTGCACCGCTCCAGTCTGAAAGCCCTCTGGCCTTTTCGATTGGAGAGACAGCAGCGGCTGTTTCAGGTCAGTTTGCAGGCGCTATTTTTAGTACCTGCAAAACGACCCAGTGTGAAAGGGGTCTAAGACTGGGATGCCATTAAAGTTCATGTACGTGTAACGGCCGGCGTCCCAATACTTGTGGAAATATAGTCTTTGAGTTTTGGGATTTTAGATTTCACACTTTAATTTTTATATTTGAGTTGTATTTATAGCAGAGTGGGGAGTTTACTTATTGTTAACACATTTATTTTTCCAGGACACACACTTCAATGAAATGAGAATGTCTTGCAGAACAGCTGATATGCTAAGGAGTAAGCACGGCTCATCGATTTAACTCTTATATGTTAGACTCAAACAGGCTGGTTGGGGGTGGAGGGGAGACACCCCCTGATGTTCTTGTTTTACAGAATAGGTTGTTATTCTAACATTACCATCACAGTTGTGTTATAAGTGCTTTGTTTGGATGTTAATAGTGCTTAGCAGTTTTCTTCTTTAAGCATTCAAAAAGAATACCCACTTAACAAGACAATTATTCATGGCAGCCCTGCCATCCCACCAAGACCGGTGGCGAATGATGCCCGCTGGAGCCGATTGATGATTTAAGCGCTGCAAATGTTATTGGTTTCGGGTTCAAGCTGAGAAAAATTGAAGATAAAGAAAATGGCATCTGATCTATCCAGTCGCTCAAAAAAAGCAGTAAATCATTACAGAGCATTCCTCTGGGTCCGGAGTCAGCCATCGATCTGAACTAAAAAGGCTGAAATTTCACAATCACTGCAAAACAGAACCTGCAAGAATAAGAGTTCCTTACTTTTACCTTGTATACCCAAATCCACACACTCCTTCAGTGGCTACTTGATCGATCGTTATGTTTTGCTAAATGTACCTGCTGAATATGTGTTTCTACAATGATTCCTTCACCCCCCACCTCTGGGTCCCCGGATTATGCAGTTTCTTTAAAAGGCCCTCTGTCATTACCTATAACACCTCTGTGATCCGGCTATCATTGAAACAGTTATTTCCCGATTCAAACACTGTAATCAATCACAGAGCCATGAGGACACCCTGTGGTGTATTTGTAAAAAAATCTATTTATTTTAATTTGTCCTGTGAAAACGCATGTACATTTCTTCTGCGTGCATGCTATCATACTATTTTCTCTCCAGGTCTTCATAAAATGAATCAGAAAAATAGTGCAAATGGCCACTAGATGGAGCAGATAATCAAAGGAAATAAATATTCGTTTAGTATAACTAGCTCCACCTAGTGACCATAATGCAGTATTATTCTGATTCACTCTACTCTTTATAAATGAAAATGTGTTTCTACAATAACCCCTTCACCAAGGCCACTGGGCCATCAGCTTTAAAAGAGGCACCTTCATAATTTATAACACCTGTGTGATCAGGCTAACTTGATTCAAGCACTGCAAATCAGTTCCAGAGCAATGATGACACCCTGGGGTGTACTTATATGAAAAAAAAAAAAAAATCATAGAGTTAGTCACCCTGTGAAAATGCATGTACGTTTGTTCTGTGCAAATGTTATTAGACTATTTTCTCTACAGGTTGAATGTTCTTCATAGGGTGAATCAGGAAAATAGCATTTGCATTGGCACAAGAACAAATGCACAGGCAGTTGTACTAGATGAAGCTCTGCACACATTACATCCCCATCTTAACTTGGTCTGGATCAATCTTGGAGGACTGTAATGGGCTGATGCAAAAGAGGAAGAGAAGGAGAACAAGGGAGAGAAGCAAGCCGGCATGTGGGGAAAAGCCTGGGTTGCTGGCTGAATGGAACCCTGCCATAAGCTGACCACAATCGGAAGAGACGTCAGAAAAGCAATAATACTGCTTACCACACAGGATCTCATAGACCGAGAACCTTTTCGCTGGGAGGGTGTGGTGTGTGATTTAGCTGCCCGGTGAGATCAGACGTATGCAGACATAGAATTATGCATGCTAAGTCTCTCTGCTTTTAGGCTATGCTTGGCCTAATAGATTCTTTGAATTATATCAAGGCGTGTCGGTGAGTGCTGGGTGAGCAAGGTGTGCAGAAAAGTCACATAAAAATATAGTGGCACTCCACATATATTTTATACTATGTGTGTGTATATATATATATATATATATATATATATATATACATATATATATATACACATATAGTCAATAAGGAAAGTATGCTGCCAAACATATCCCAGGGTAGACTGCAGGGGATAAAAATGTGGGAAACACCAATTTCTCTCAGTCAATAAACAGAGTTTTTAATCTATTCCCAGATTCCTCCTGCAGCACTGTAAAAGTGTATAAATGAGTCCATATAAAGTGCTGATTTATAAATATATTCAAGCCGTGACAGCTGGTGCTCAATAATTTTGGGGGGTGGCAAACTAACATCAACACTCCCCCCCCCCCATGGGAGACAGACGGGAGAGTCTGGTCTCCATCTAACAGCTTCCCTTCAATGCCATGGACAGAGGGGCCACCGATCACACCCAGATCAATCGCACCCACATGCCCCTCCCGTGTCCTGGACGGAGACTTCTGGGGAATGAAGAACGAGCTCAGGAGGCAGATCGCAGAGAACCCCCTCTTCCAGCAGAGGTATGAAGATGGCCAGGACTAGAATTCTTCTCCCCACCAAACAGGAAGTGGGTCATGAGATTCCCTGGCCAATCGGGTCTCCTGCTTGGCCAGACAGAGAATCAAGAAGACAATAGCGAATATTAATTCGCTATCGTAATACAACTGGGTATGCACTCTGTGCTCCAAGCACACCCATGAAGCCAATTAGAGTCTCAGGCTCTAATCATGTGCTTAAAAAATAAAAACCCCATTGGAATCCATGCGTCTGGCTCCCTGCATGTCGATTAGGAGCTGGCTGCATGGATTAGGGGGGCAGCGCCCCTGTGCCCTGCATGGATGGGCCGCCACTTTATCCAAGTAAAATGTTCCGTGCAAAAGTGCTCCCATTCATAAATCCAAAAAGTTGATCAAACATCTCAAATCCAGTTCTTAATAAAGTGTTCCATGTGCAGTGCACTATTTCTTTTCCTTCTTAATCCAGACTGTGACCCCTCCTTCCGCTGGGACCCACTCCCAATAGTTAAAAACACTCACCAAATATACAGTATTCATTCCCTTGTTCAAGGGGGAGCAAGACCCAGCCTGAGGTTCGTGGCATCCCTGGGAAATTGACTTGGAACTACATTGGATCCTGGCTATTGCTTGGCTGGGGGACCTCTGTTCTTCCCTCCCGGAGTATTGCATTCAGGGAAAATTTCCCAAGAATCCAGGACACAAGGAAGTGGAACACAGAAGTTGACTGAAGTGCGTGGCTGCACTGAGATCAGGAAACAATGAGTACCAGCGTTCTGGGTCTAAAGACTTTCCTCTACTGGGAGATCAGCAGTTGCTAGTTTGTACACTCAGGACAGTATTCCTGTTGATTCCGTTTTGTACTGTTCATCTATACACTTCAAAGTGTCCTCATTTTCAAGTTTTCAGTTACTGGACTATCCAAGTTCTACCCCCAAAAAAATGGATGGCTTATCTCAGTACCCATGGATTACAAAAGCATAGTAAAAAAAATTAAAAAAAAATTAAAAAAAATCATAGAATTTTATTTCAACAAATATGTTAAAAGGAGACATATGCCCATATACAGTACAGTGCCTTGAAAAAGTATTCATGCCCCTTGAAATTTGCCACATTTTTTCATGTTGGAAACAAAAAGTGTTAATGTATTTTATTGGGATTTTATGTGATAGACCAACACAAAGTAGCACATAATTGTGAAGTGGAAGGAAAAGGATAAACGGTTTTCAAAATATTTTACAAATAAATGTAGCACCCTTGAGTTTAGTCAGAGAGCTCCTCAAAAATGTACTTGCCAAGAGTAGTTATCTTGGTCGATTGATTGGGATCTATTGATTTCTCCCTAAGCTTAGCCTGGTTGCACTTTTCTCTTCTACCACTAGGTGGCAAGGTACTTGGTGGTAACTAGATACGAGAAGGGCAACCCAAGGTCAGGGTATGAGTATATGGGTGTCTTTAAGGGTTTTCTTTAAGCCCTTGGCCTGCTTGGAGGTCATATATTCCGGGGGGGGTCATGTGATCTGTGTTCTGTGCCATCTGGGTGGACATGTGTTGTCTCCTCCAGACTGCTAGGCTAGAGATTGGACCTATCCCAGGGGGCATTTGGCTGCCAGGCTGTGTGAGGGCCTATCCAGAAGTGAGAGGGAAGCACAGGGTTGGAACTGCGGCATGCAGTCTAAAAGTGACGGTCACAGAACCTGTCAGGAGGCGGAGGTAGAATGAAAGCTGTCACCACAAAGGGATCAATCACCTTTACCAGGGACCACAGTGAGTAACTTAAGAAAGTACCGGAATCATATTCTCACCAAACGGGCACGGTGGAGAATTGGGAAACTTCAGGCGGTGATCAAGTCAGGGACCCAACCAGCAGACGAGCTAGGGACCGAGCCGGTACAGCTAGGGACCGAGCCGGTTAGCAGGGGTGAAGCTTAAGACGTATCTGGAGTGCCAAGCTAGGGACCCAGCAGAAAAGCAGGAGTAATGCTTGAGGGGATACCCACGCAAACTTGGAGGAGCTCAAGGTATTCATAATCAGTGGGTCTAGTGAGAGAACAGGAACTCAGTGTTGAAGAACTGCAAGGAGCAGTTGTAATGGAGCTGAAAGAACTGATACGTTTGAGTTAGAAACTGTTAAAGGACTGTTACCATAGGAGACAGCAATCCTGCATGTGAAGAAGTGGCACCTTGCTGGGACCTTTCCCTGTACGGCTGTTCTCCTATTGAAGTCTCAGAGTCTGCCAATTGAGTTAGCAACTATCTAAGGTTGCCCTGGCCCAAAATATATAAAAGGACTGTCAAAAGAAATAAAACCTCTTATGCTTTCAAGAAGTGGCTGGCGCCCAATGACTTTCACCATCTTTGCACCCACTATGCCTCACAACCCACCACATATTGAAGGATGTCAGCTATCAGCCTTGAAGGTTTCCATTAGACCAAAAGAGGTAAAAGACCTTGCTACATAAATATGTGCAAAGTGTGGCGTGCCATTGTATTCAGCCCCCTTTACTCTGATACCACTAACTAAAATCTAGTGAATTCAATTGCCTTTAGAAAGCCATAAGAAGTCCCAGTTGCAGTTTGCGAGAAGCCATGTGGGGGACACAGCAGACATATGGAAGAAGGTGCTCTGGTCAGATGAGAGCAAAATTAACTTTTTGGCCTAAAAACAAAACACTATCTGTAGCAGAAAACTAGCACTGCACATCACCCTGAACACACCATCCCCACTGTGAAACATGGTGATGGAAGCATCATGTTGTGGGGATGCTTTTCTTCAGTGGGCTCAGGGAAGTTGGTCAGAGTTGATGGGAAGGTGGATGGAGCCAAATACAGGGCAATCTTAGAAGAAAACCCGTAAGACCTTGTACAAACGGTGAGAATTTCCGACCACAAAATCCGTTGGATTTTTTCAGACGGATTTTTGTCAGAAACTGGTGTTGCATACACACGGTCGGACAAAGTTGTCGGAAAATCTGATCGTTCGGAACGTGATGACGTTTGTTCGTTACAATGGGACTAAGTTCAGACTGGTAGCCAATAGCTTTGGTCTCGTAATTTGATCTGAGCATGCGTGGCACTTTGTCCGATCGGAATTCTCTACAAATGATCGGACAAAGTCCGATCGGATCATGTTGTCGGAAAATTTTATATCCAGCTCTCAAACTTTGTTGGTCGGACATTCCGACTGAAAAAGTGTGATGGAGCCCACACATGGTCGGATTATCCGACAACACGGTCCGATCAGACATTTTCCATCGAAATGTCTGACCATGTGTACGGGGGCTTAGAGTCTGCAAAAGACTTGAGACTGGGGCGGAGGTTCACCTTCCAGAAGGACAACGGCCCTAAACATACAGCCAGAGTTACAATGGAATGGTTTAGATCAAAGTGTTAAAATGGCCCAGTCAAAGTCCAGACCTAAATTCAATTGAGAATCCAACTGAGTTGGAGCTATTTTTTAAAGAAAAATGTCACTCTCTAGATGTACAAAGCTAGTAGAGACATCCCCAAAAAGACTTGCAGCTGTAATTGCAGAGAAAAGCGGTTCTACAAAGTATTGACTGGCCACACATTTCAGATATTTATTTGTAAAACATTTGAAAAACATTTTCCTTCCACAATTTTGTGCCACTTTGTGCTATCACATAAAATCCCAATAAAATACATTTACGTTTATGGTTGTAACCAGGGCTGGTGCAAGGATTTTTGACACCCTAGGCATAACCTCATTTTGCTGCCCCCCCCCCCCGGCTCCACCACTGACTCCACCCCTTTGCCCTGCCCATGTACACCCCACCTTTTTTAATGGCTGCTACTATTTTCCATTGCAACACTTTGTAAACCAGCTAATTGTGGAAAGTCTCACCTGTGGCCATTAATACCACTTCACCTGTGCCCATCAAATACAGCCTCACCTGTGCCCATCAAATGCAGGCAGCCCCACCAGTGCCCATTAAACACAGTCTCACCAGTGCCTATCAAACACAGTCTCACCTGTGCCCATTAATGCCGCTTCACTTGTGCCCATCAAATGCAGTCTGACTTGTGCCCTCACTATGCCGCTTCACCTGTGCCCAAACGCAGTCTCATCTGTGCCCATAAATGCCACTTCATCTCTGCCCATCAAACAGTTTCACCTGTGCCCATCAAATACAGCCTAACCTGTGCCCATCAAATGCAGGCAGCCGCACCATTGCCCATCAAACACAGTCTCACCTGATCCCATTAATGCTGCTTCATCTGTGCCCATCAAATGCAGTCTGACTTGTGCCCTCACTATGCCGCTTCCCCTGTGCCCATCAAACACAGTCTCATCTGTGACCATTAATGCCGCTTCACCTGTGCCCATCAAACAGTTTCACCTGTGCCCATCAAATACAGTCTCAGCTGTGCCCATCAATGCCACTTCACCACTGCTATTCAATGCAGCCTCACGGGGGGGGGGGGGGGGGGGGGGCTTGGTACATACTTGGCATTTTGGCAGATCAATCATCAGTGAATATAAATACATACAATACACACAACATTTGAAAATTGAATGTCATTGTCAATGTATACACAAGCTCCTTATTAAGACAGTTTCTCGCTTACACAATGTACAATTCTGCTTTGTATGCCTGTACCTGCCTCTGTCCGTGCCTCTTCCAGGCCGGAGAGCCACCGCCAGGCACCACGCTACGAGACTATCCCATGATTTTACTCCGCTCCACTCCAGTGTGACACGGCCCGCCCAGGAGAGCGTCTTTGAGGGGGGGGGGTGCTGGACACACACGTCAGAGCGGATAGTGAAGAGCAGAGAGCATGGGGGGGGGGGGACACAGGACACATGTCACTGTCAGAACTCAGAACGATCTCCGCTCTGAGTCAGAGGCTCAGAGCGGAAAGCTGGCTGAGGGGTGAGAATCTGCTGGAAAACATGTCAGAGGCGGGAGAGCGGCAGGGGAGTTGTTCTGCACAGTGTGGACACACATGATGGCACTGATGTTACAGCAGAGACCGGGTGGGGGGCAGGGGCGCTGCCCTGCTTCACACATATCAGAGGCTCAGAGCAGCTGCCTGGAGTATAGTATAGTTGCAACTGCAAGCTCTGTGGACAGTGGCCGGGCGCCCTAGGCGGCAGTGCGCCCTAGGCGGCTGCCTAGTCCGCCTAGTGGGAGCACCGGCCCTGGTTGTAACATGACAAAATGTGGAAAATGTCAAGGGGTGTGAATACTTTTTCAAGGCACTGTACATTTGACATGTCCTTTAAGATAAACCTTTACCCACAGCCACAGGGATCAGAAGTATTTGGCATCTAGTGATCAACTAAATCTAGATCAGACCATGCCTGTGAGCTCCCTAGAGCCCAGACGTAGCTATGTAAATGACTATAGCTTATGCTGGGTACACAATATTCCATACCATAGAATATTTATGAAAATGTATGAGAATAAGTCTAAGAAATGTATGCATGATGAATATGGAACAAATAATTGAAGTACATTCAAATGAGAGGCTCAGATTATCCTGCTGCATAGTGCCCGCTTAGATTTTCTTAACTGTTCTCTGCCAGCATGAACAAAGCTTTTACAACCTTGTGCTTTTCTGCCCTTCTGTCTTCCATATCCGCTCATTTGAGGAGATGGAGAATTTCCTAGTGAGTCCGGGATCTTCATGTGGATAATCATATAATAACTCTGTGTAATGTTATGTAATACAATATAATGCTACATAACGTAATAATACAAAGGTAGAGAGGTCTGCTCTAGTCATTTACTCCCAATGCTTGTACTTCCCCCTATACTTTACAAAAGAAAAAAAAATCATCTACAGAAAATATCAACCTTTAAATCACTTTCGTGTCTCGGGGAACCTCTGCTAAATTCTTACATCTCTCGCTCATAATCCATTTACGTGGTCACTAAGTTGTAAATATAATAATTAAAAAGTTGGGTTGAAAAAAGACGCAAGTGCATCTAATTTAACCAGTAGAAATGAATAAAGAAATATATACAATCTCCATATACAGAATTCTATACTCATAGTTGATCCAGAGGAAGGCTAAATCTCCTATAAAATCATCATTCAATTTGCTCCAGGAGGAAAAAATAAATTCCTTCCTGTTCCCCCCTGGACACAATAAAATATTGCCTGAATCAACAATCTAAGGATTGTACATAAATTAATAAAGACAGAGGCGTAAATAGAATCTTCAGGGCCCCGGTGCAAGAAACCATGAAGGGCCTCCGCCAGGGGTGTCTGCTAGGTCTACAAAAGATCTTGGGCTAGAGCCCATAGCAGCGAAGTAAAGAAAGCTATACGCTTGGGCAGGCATAAACATGTATATAATATACATGTGTATATGATACCGTTACATATCTGAGTGTGGATCCCTCCTTACATCAGGGTCCCCAGAGAGCCCCCCTTACATCAGGGTCCCCAGATAGCTTTCCCCCTTACATCAGGGTCCCACAAGAGCCTCCCCTTACATCAGGGTCCCCAGAGAGCCCCCCCTTACATCAGGGTCCAAGAGATCCCTCTTTACATCAGGGCCCCCAGAGTGCCTCCCCCCTTTCATCAGTTTTCCCAAAGAGCCTCCCCCCTCACATCAGGGTCCCCAAAGAGCCTCCCCCCTCACATCAGGGTCCAGAGAGCCTCCCCTCACATCAGGGTCCCCAGAGCCTCTACTCACATCAAGGTCTCCAGAGAGCCCCCCTAACATCAGGGTCCCCAGACAGGTGCCCCCTTACATCAGGGTGCACAGAGCCCCCCCCTAAATCAGGGTCCCCAAACCACTGCCCCCCCTTCCAAAGGTTCCCTTGTAGCTGGCTGGTCTCCACTGTGCACCTCCAACCCCCAGCACATCTCTGGACCCCCCCCCCCACCTGGGGGGAGGTGGCGATTGGCTGCTCTATGGTGTCTGCAGGCCCCTGGATCTCCCTGGGGCTAGTAGTTTGCTGCTTAAGTGTATACAGTGGAGAGGGTGAGGGGCCTCTGACCTGACCAGGTATCAGCAAGAGTGCAGAAGCAGAGCTGACTCACTTGTAAACTGAGTGACGCGGATACATTCCTGGGTCAGAGGCCCCCCCCCTCTCCACTGTATACAGTCGGGAAGAGAACTACTAGACCCAGGGAGATCCCGCCACTTGCCATAGAGCTGCCGATCGTCGCCTCCCACCTCCCCCCACCCCATACTAAATTGACAGCCAGAGGTGTAGGGGGAGATGCCGCCCCCCCCCCCCCCCTCACAGTGGCAGAACGCAAGGGCCCAGTCGCAAGTGCAACTACTGCGAACTTGAAAGTTCTGCCACTGAATAAAGACTGTGATATATTGACACACAGAGCAGAAAGTTTATTTATTATTAACGCTTTTTTTTTTTTTAACGCATAAAAATAAAAAAAAATGTGCCTCAATGTAGATCTATCGCACCTGCCAGACTAAAAAGAAAGTGCCCCATCAGGGACGAAGGCTCATATGCCTGCTCTGCCATCTGACAATTCTTAAAGTGTTAAGGGGCATTGCCCCCATGTGACGTCACTGATCCAGCATGCATCGATCGGTGACGTCGCCAGGTGGCTCAGCCCCTTACCTATTTAAGAACTGTCAGATGGCGTTTAGCGTTCATCACGGCGGAGCTTTTTGTTTTCTTTTTTTCGAGTCCGGTGGCGGCGTCATGATTGACAATGAATATACATCGGGGGGACATAGTTTAAAAAAAAAAAAAAAAAAAAACAACTTCCATACCAGGCACTTACTCCCCCTTACTGCCCAAGCCAATTTTCAGCTTTCAGCGCTGTTTAAATGACAATTGCGCGGTCATGCTACACTGTACCCAGACAGAATTTGTATCATTTTGTTCCCACATAAAAGCTTTCTTTTGGTGGTATTTGATCACAATTTTTATTTTTTGTTAAACAAATAAAAAAATACCTAAAATTTTGAAAAAAAAAAAAGTTTTTCTTTTGTTTCTGTTATAAAATGTTGCAAATAAGTTGTCTCCTTCACTGATGGGCACTGATAAGCCGTCACCAATGGGCATGATAGGCGGTACTGATATGCAGCACTGATGGGCATTGATAGATGGCACTGATGGGCACTCATGGGTGGTACTGATGGGCAACACCAATGGTCACTGAAAGGCTGCACTGATGGGTACTTATGGGTGGCAGTGATAGGCGGCACTGCTGGGTACTGATATGCAGCACTGGCAGGCATTGGGGATGGGCATTGATTGGCATTTCCCTGATGGTCTAGGGTGGCATACCTGGTGGTTCAGTGTGGTGGCAATCCCTGGTGGTCCTGATGGCATCCTGGTGGTCCATCCGAGCACAGACCCCCCCTGTCAGGAGAGCATCCGATTGGCTCTCCTCTACTCGAGTCTGTCAGAAGTCGAAAAGTCGAGAAGTCGAAAAGTCGATCAACGGCTCCGTTAGAGGCTCTTTACCGAGATCCGTGTAGCAGTGTGTCAAACTGACACACCACCGATCGCCGCGATGAGCTCCCCCATGAGCATGCGAGAGCATGCGAGAGCAGTTGTTCTGGAGTTCTGTCATATGATGTCCACCCAGAACAAGAGCCCCGCCACCCAGCCGTCATTTGACTGTGGGTGGTCGGCAAGTGGTTAATAAAGGAATTGTCAAAAACTGTGTGTGTATTTTGAAAGAAAAAAATGAAAATTTATATCAAATACTTACCGTAATTTTCCTTTCCTGATGGACTCCATGGCAGCCTACGTATGGGTTAATCCCGTCTCTCATACCTCATAGGACCCCACTCCCATAAATCTTTGCTTCTGGACAGAGACTGTGTTCCGTAACCTAGCCTACTCCAGCAAATGGGAGGGAACTCCTGCTGCCATGAAGTCCATCAGGAAAGGAAAATTAAGTATTTTATATACATTTTCCGTTTTCCTGACAGACTCCATGGCAGCCTACGTATGGGAAATAACTAGCCATACACACCCGGGTGGGAAATTGCTGGTTAACGAAACAAGGGTTTAATTGGCACCGTCAACAGATAAGACATGTAAACCAAAATTAACTGAAGACAAAGAAGCCGGCTCAACACAATAATGCGTCATAAAGGTATTAATTGATGACTATGAGGCCCGTTACAGATCACTTCCGGAGAAACATGACGAGCTGCCCCACATGATGTGGAAACGCTCCTGGTAGAGTGAGCCATCACCGCCTCCAAAGGAGCCAAACCCTTAGCTTTATAAGCCCCTTGAATAGCCTGAACAATCCAAGCTGCGATGGTTTTTGAAGAAGCACGCAATCCTTTATTCTTTCCGTGAAAGTAAACAAAAAGATGATCAGAAATCCGAAAAGGAGCTGTGGCTTCTAAGTATTGTTTTAGAACTTCTCCAACATCACCAAGGGTGAATGTTAGAATCTTCGGAAGTCCGAAAAGTTGGAAGAACAATCTCCTAATTCTCATGAAATACAGATTTAACCTTAGGTTTTGACCCTAACATGGGAACAAAGACCACACGATCAGGAAAGAACGTCAGAAAAGGTTCTTTGCAACCTAGAGAACTGATCTCGGAGACCCTCTTGGCCGATGTTATGGCTACCAGGAAGGCAGTTTTGAGAGAAAGATCCTTAATAGATAATTGATCCATATGTTCAGGCCTCTTCTCTGAGAAGAAATCCAGGACAAAAGGAAGATCCCACTTGGAGAATCTTGTTTTTTTCTGGGGTCTGAGTCTTATTGCTCCCCTGAAAAACTGTCTGATAAGACGATGTCTGGCCCAGGAGACGCCAGTAAATGCAGAAATTGCCGAAATCTGAACACGTAAGGAACTCACTAATAAGGATAGGTCCAGTCCTGTCTGTAGGAAACCCAAAATGTCTTGAATCTTCGGATCACTACAGGAACCATCAGTGGAAGAAATATAATCAGCAAACTCTGCCCAAATTCTTTGATAAACCTTATTAGTACCCGGCCTTCTAGCATTCAGTAAAGTAGCGATAGCAGTACTTGGACACCCTAATGCTTCCAACCTTCCCCTTTCAAGAACCAGACCATCAGATGAAGATGGGATGGGCATGGGTGAAGAGATTTTTCCTGCAGCAGGTGATCTGCTCTGGAAGGGAGAGGAACTGGATCCCGAAAACTCAACTGCATTAGGAGTGGAAACCACGGCTTTCTCCCACCTGAGTCTTGAAAGGAATCGAAGGATGACCGGAACTGGGGGAAAGGCATAAGCTGTGCGAAACCTCCATTGATCCGTCAGTGCATCCATACCGAAGGCCTGGGGACAACGACACCTCGTGTAATATTTCTCCAGTCTGAAATTGCACGGGGAGGCAAACAGGTCCACTTCTGGTAAGATCCCCAGAGACAGATTCCATGTGAATACCTCGGGCTGGAGAGACCATTCGTTGTTGTCCAGGGAGAACCGCAAGAGGAAGTCCGCCTGGACATTCTGAATTCCGGGGAGGTAAACCGCCATCAAATTCGCCAAGTTCATCTGAGCCCAGGACATGATCGGGCTTACTTCCTTCAGTAGAGAGAGACTGCAGGTGCCCCGTTGTCTCTTGATATAAGATACTGCTGTCATGTTGTCCAGCCTTAGGAAAACCAGAGGCTCCCGAAATCAGGTGAAGAAAAGCTTGAAGAGCACGGAGAGCAGCACGAAGCTCTAGAACATTCGAGACTACGTCTCGAGCTGGAACATCCCATACATCTTGGGCTATTTCTGACAGACAAAGGGCACTCCAGCCCCTGTTGCTGGCGTCCATCGTTACCATGATCCAGGAGACGGGGGCTATGGAATGGCAATTGAGGAGATTCTTCCGTTGTAGCCACCAAAAGAGACTCTCCCGCATAGAGGGGGTTATCCTGACAAGATGATCCCGAGACCCTGGGTCCCACTGTTGAAGAAAACCCTTCTGAAAGGAACGCATCCTCCATTGTGCCCACTTTACCATGGGAGCTGTGGACACCATGGTGCCGATTATCTTGAGGCACTGCGAAGCTCTGAGAAGAGGAGAATGCATTGCAAGCTGAATCCTGCCTCGATTTACCGGAATTTTCTCCACAGGCAGGGAAATAGTACTCTTTACCGTGTTGAACTGGGCTCCAAGGAATATCAGAGACTGAGTTGGATCCAAATGACTTTTTTCCATGTTCAACAGCCAACCGAATTCCATGAGTATAGAGATTACCTGAGTTCGATGTATCAGCAGCTGTTCTTTGTCTTGAGAAAGCAAAAGTAGATCGTCCAGATAATGGTGTAACCAAATACCTCTGATTCTGATTAGCGCTACCACAGCCAGTTAGAGCTTCGAAAACACTCGAGGCGATGTTGTAAGCCCGAACAGGAAACATATAAATTGACCGAACTGCGAACCGAAGATACTTCTGAAAATCTTTTGCGATCGGAACATGAAAATAACCATCTTTCAGGTCTATAGAAATCAACCAGTCGCCTGGTTGTATTGTCTGACGTATTGTTAGCAATGTTTCCATCTTGAATTTTTCCTTCTTGATGAAGGAGTTCAGGTGCGTCAAGTCGATGACTGGTCTCCGAGAGCCATTCTTTTTGAGGATCATGAAAAGGGGGGAGTAGACCCCTTGAAATTTCTCCTTGGTTGGGACCGGAATGGAAGCACCTTGAGCCAACAGGGAGTCTGTGTAAGACAGAAGTACTTGTTTCTTTTCTTCTACAAGTGGTAGGACTGTAGGAACAAACCGATGTATGGGTGGACTGCTGAACACCCAAGAATGACCTGAGGAGACCGTCTTGACAGTCCAGTAGTCTTGAATCGAAGCAGCCCAGACGTGCCAGAAATGGAGTAACCGAGCCCCTACTTGCTTTGTCTGGACAGGCCCCATATCAAAAGGACTTGAAAGCATCTCGTCCCCCTGATGTGGTTGATTTAGAGGATTTCTGGCTTGAAGACTGAGTTCTTCTCCAGTTTTTCCTAAGTTCCCGACCAGGCCTGTAACGACGAGCATCTCTAGCTCGCTCCTGATCTCGAATGAGGCTCGCGACTGCGCAGAACGAACGGAAGAGGCGGCGGACTGGAACGCAGATGTGCTCCAGCCGCCATACATACTGAAAAGAGGTAAAGGAAAGGGACAAACTACACACAAAAACAGGCTGCCACAATCAGAATAATTATGCCAAATGCGATACCGCCACGGCACGATCCCGATCCATCCTGACTGGGGGCACTTCACCCACTGCACGAACAGGACATCAAAACAGAGGCTTCCTGCTAATAGCAAAGGATGTATGGCCAAATTGCCGCTTGCCTGCCAATGGCGGGTTAGTAAGCTCTTCCTGGCATCACATATGTCGCCCATATCCACCCAGCTAATAGCTGAGACTGCTGGAATCCATAACCACCATCAGAATATTCGTGCAAACAGGACTGGACCGGAACTACTCTTCATAAGGTAAGAAACACCTTAGTCCTAGGAGGAGGACAAAAAAGGAACACAGTCTCTGTCCAGAAGCAAAGATTTATGGGAGTGGGGTCCTATGAGGTATGAGAGGCGGGATTAACCCATACGTAGGCTGCCATGGAGTCTGTCAGGAAACATGTTTTTCTTTGTTTCTGTTATAAAATTTTTGCAAATAATCTTACTTCATGAATTTAGGCCAAAATGTATTCTGCGACATTTCTTTGGTGAAAATAACCCAAATCAGTGTTTATTATTTAATCTGTAGGAAACTTATAGAGTCCACAATCTATGGTCTATATATATATATATATATATATATATATATATATACATACATACATACAATATATGAAAATGGATCAGTACCCCATTTCTCTGACCTCATTTCTTGAGGCCCAAAAATGTTAGGACAGTACTGTACAAATACCCCCCAATGACCCCTTTTTTGAAAAATAGACGGTCCAAGGTACTTAGTAAGAGGCATGGCAAGATTTATGATGTTGTAAGTACATCATCATCATATAACTGGTGTGGCAGTGATCAGTAACACTGACTGGTGTATTGACAGTATATAAAAAATATATATCTTTTTTTTCTTAATTATTTCTTTCAATTTTTTTAGCAATACAGTGTTGCCACACTGAAGTGATCAGGGTTTTTTTTTTTTACATTATGTTTGCTTATACCAGTGAATTTTCCTGATTTAACCACTTGCCGACCAGCGCACGCCGATATACGTCCTAAATTTGAGGACGGATATCGTTGTTTTGGCTGCCATAACCCCGGTATCCTCAAATTTGGTGGGCAATCTGCTACAAGATAAAAGTGGTCTCTGCAGCGGTTTCCCCATGAGCTCACTTTTATTGGCGGCGGGAGAGGGCCACTCCTTCCCTCCGCTGCTTACTGGAGCCGTCGGCAGTGGCTGAGGCGATCCGGTCCTTCTCCTGACTGGGCATGGAGATGAGTGAGGGGAATATGGCCCCCACCCGTCTCCATGACATTGCAGGGCGGAAGCAACGTTAAAATGTCACTTCCGCCATTAGCTCTTAAAGGGCAATTTTTTTTTATTGCATTTTAGTGTAAATATGAGATTTGAGGTCTTTTTGACCCCAGATGTTATATTTAATGGGTCCTGCCATGTTTTTCTTCTAATACAAGGGATGTTTCCTTGTAATAGGAATAAAAGTGACAATTTTTTTTTCTTTTTTTAAAAACAGTGTAAAAATAAAAAATAAAGGGTAAAATAAATAAGAAAAAAACTACGACGAGCTCACGTGCAGAAGCGAACGCATACATGAGGAGCTCCCGCATATGAAAACGGTGTTCAAAGCACACATGTGAGGTATCACCACTATCGGTAGAGTGAGAGCAATAATTCTAGCCCTAGACCTCCTCTGTAACTTAAAAGAAGCAACCTGTAGAATTTTTTTAAACCACGCCTATGGAGATTTTTAAGGGTAAAAGTTTGTCGCCATTCCACGAGCGGGCACAATTTTGAAGTGTGACATGTTGGGTATCAGTTTACTGTAAGACTGCTGTGCAAATACGGTGTGACAGAAAGTATTGCAACGACCACCATTTTATTCTCTAGAGTGTTAGAAAAAAAAAACGTATAATGTTTGGGGGTTCTATGCAATTTTCTAGCAAAAAAAAAAACGTTTTTAACTTGTAAACAACAAATCTCAGAAAGAGGCTCGGTCCTTAAGTGGTTAAGCAATCATTATTACTGACTGAAATTGTTTTTGTGAGGCCACAGGTAATCACAAATGGGCTGTGATTGGCCCTGTCTGTACCATGTGATCACTGTGACCAATCACAACTAGCAACATAATTGTACACAATGGATGGCATGAAAGGAAGCCATCCATTGTTTACAATTGTCTTGTGACCTGCTGTGATTGGTCACAGCGATCACATGGTAGCGGCAGCAGGCTGGTACACTGATTAGTCATTGGCTATGTCCATTGAAAACAGCCAGTGACAGATCATGGTGTGCGAGGTGCGTTCCCAGAAGGACAAATGCCCCGCCTGGCCGTCAGTTGATAATAGGCTGGGCAGGAAGTGGTTAATTAAATGCAGTGGCGGTCAGGGGAAGCATTAAGGGTACCCTTCACCTGCCCATGCTATTACATAGGGCCACACATGTGAGGTATCACTGCTAACGTTGGAGTGAGAGCAATTATTCTAGGTCCATCATTCATGATTAACGCTACACTGATAACATATAAAGCATTACCTAAGAATATTTTTAGGTACTGTAGTTTCTCACCATTTCACGTTTGCATGCAATTTTGAGTCTTGATATGTTTGATATCTATTTACTCAATGCAGCTCTATCTTTTATATTTTACCAAAAAATGGGTATTGTGTTAGGGTGCATAAAAATGTATTTCAGTGTATTTTAACCTGAAAATATGTTTTATAAACTGATAAACCTGGTGAAAGTTAAATCAGACTTCAGCCTTCAGGATAATTATGATATTCCCTAACTAACACAGCAATTTAGTGTGTTTTACCTGTCACCCGCAGAAGCCTTTTAAATGACTCCAGGGAATGGCAAAGAAAAGCTGCGCTCGGTCAGGTCCCAATTTCTCCGGCATCTCCGTGACGTAATTTATGTAGAGTACGAGAAGAGGGAGAATCGTCTACTTACAGGCTAAACGGGGCATACTTGTGCCAAGTGAATTAGCATAAAGACCGCATTTACAAACCGCTTTCCTCCCAGATGTACAGTCTAGCAGCAGCAAAAGGATAAAGCGTCCTAATTAATGTATAATAAAGAAAATATATGCATTGCACCAGCTCTGCCTGGAATAAAAAGCAACTCTAGCATGGCGAATGGGAAAAGAAATCAAACTGCTGCCATTAGTAAAAACAAGCAACAAAGATAAAATATCTCCAGTGAAAGAGGACCATAAATAAAGGTAATGTTTATAAACTGATGTTAAAGGAGAAGTACAGCCAAATCTCGTTGGGCTGTACTTCTCCTGTTGGTCACAGGAGTGCAGTTTGTTCTGCACTTATGTGAACTGTTTTCAGCAGACAGCGGGCTGCCTGCTGTCGGTTGTCGTCACGGAGCTGATCCAGGATGGGGAAAGATCGCAACCATATGGCACATTAAATACAATCATGTTTTACATTGAGCATATTATTCCCCTTCCCTCCACCACTACCGCCTGTATTTAAACTGCACTAACTTGACCATCCAATAAAAATAAAAAAACATTTTGGAAAACTGGTTATCCTGTAAGAGGGTTGAAGTTCCATTAGGTGCAGCATCGGGAGGGTAAGGGTTATTGCCTTTTTTGCAAAGGGTTGCTTTGTTTTGGCAGATTTCCTTTGGGTATGTTATAATGCTTGCTCCCCAGACAGAAGGGAAACAAAGTATTTGACAAACACCCTGCCACATTACAAGGCAGCAAATGTCACAGAGCAGCTAGACACACATACACAATATTATTATTATTATTTAAGGTACTTATATAGCGCCGTCAGTTTACGCAGTGCTTTACATATACATTGTACATTCATATCAGTCTATACCCTCAAGGAGCTTACAATCTAAGGTCCCCAACTCACATTCATATACTAGGGCCAATTGAGACAGCAGCCAAATAACCTACCAGCATGTCTTTGGAATGAGGGAGGAAACTGGAGTACCCAGAGGAAACCCACGCAGGTACAGGGAGAACATGCAAACTTCAGGCAGGTAGTGTCGTGAATATATATATATATAAATATATATAGATATATATATATATAGATATACATACACACACACAAACATCTATATACAGTATCTCACAAAAGTGAGTACACCCGTCACATTTTTGTAAATATTTTATTATATATTTTCATGTGACAACACTGAGGAAATGACACTTGTCTACAATGTAAAGTAGTCAGTGTACAGCTTGTATAACAGTGTAAATTTGCTGTCCCCTCAAAATAACTCAACACACAACCATTAATGTCTAAACAGCTGGCAACGAAAGTGAATACACCCCTAAGTGAAAATGTCCAAATTGGGCCCAAAGTGTCTATTTTGTGTGACCACCATTAATTTCCAGCCCTGCCTTAACCCTCCTGGGCATGGAGCTTCACAGGTTACCACTGGAGTCCTCTTCCACTCCTCCATGACGACATCACGGAGCTGGTGGATGTTAGAGACCTTGCGCTCCTCCACCTTCCATTTGAGGATTCCCCACAAATGCTCAATAAGGTTTAGGTCGGAAGACATGCTTGGCCAGTCCATCCTCTTTACCCTCAGCTTCTTTAGCAAGGCAGTGGTTGTCTTGGAGGTGTGTTTGGGGTCGTTATGTTGGAATATTGTCCTGCGGCCTAGTTTCCGAAGGGAGGGGATGGTGCTCGGCTTCAGTATGTCACAGTACATGTTGGCATTCATGGTTCCCTCAATGAACTGTAGCTCCCCAGTGCCAGCAACATTCATGCAGCCCCAGACCATGACAATCCCACCACCATGCTTGACTGTAGGCAAGACAAACTTGTGTGTGTACTCCTCACCTGGTTGCCACCACACACGCTTGACACCATCTAAACCAAATAAGTTTATCTTGGTCTCAACCAGGGCTTTTTTCTCAAACAGTAGGTGCTGGAACTCAACCACAACCCCCCAAAACCCCTTCACCTACATACCAGGATTGCATTACATACAGAGTTTGGGGGGGGGTTGCACACAGAGTGCAGTGCTGTCACTTGTAAACACAGAAACCGGACTTCTGTGTTTACAATTGATGGTGGTGAGCAGACTGAGCCAGAGGTGGTGGAACTAAGTTCCACCAAGTTCCCCCTGAAAAAAGCCCTGACAGACCACAAGACATGGTCCTGGTAATCCATGTCCTTAGTCTGCTTGTCTTCGACAAACTGTGGGCTTTCTAGTGCATCATCTTTAGAAGAAGCTTCCTTCTGGGGCGACAGCCATGCAGACCAGTTTGAGCCGTATGGTCTGAGCACTGACAGGCTGACCCCCCAATTGGGCCTAATTTGGACATTTTCACTTAGGGGTGTACTCATTTTTGTTGCCAGCGGTTTAAACAGGCTGTGTGTTGAGTTATTTTGAGGGGACAGCAAATTTACACTGTTATACAAGCTGTACACTCACTACTTTACATTGTAGCAAAGTGTCATTTCTTCAGTGTTGTCAGTCACATGAAAACATATAATAAAATATTTTCAAAAAGGTGAGGGGTGTACTCACTTTTGTGAGATACTGTATATACTATATCTCTACACTGCTCAAAAAAGGAACACTTTTTAATGAGTATAGCATTAAGTCAATTAAACTCCTGGGATATTGAGCCGGTCAGTTAAGTAGCAGAGGGGGTTCTTAATCTGTCTCAGTTGCTTTGGTGTTAATGAAATTATTAACAGGTGCATTAGATGGACAACAATGATACGACCTCCGAAACAGTTTTGCATCTGGCTAGGGTCAGTGTCACTACTGGTAGCATGAGGGGATACCTGGACCCTTTAGAGGTTGCACAGGCAGTCCAACTCCTCCAGGATGGCACATCAATACGTACCATTGTCAGAAGGTTTGCTGTGTCTCCCATCACAGTCTCAAGAGCATGGAGGAGATTCTAGGAGACAGGCAGTTACTCTAGAAAAGCTATACAGGGCCCTAGAAGGTTCCTAACCCCTCAGCAAGACCGGCATCTGCTCCTTTGTGCAAGGAGGAACAGAATGAGCACTGCCAGAGCCTTACAAAATGACTTCCAGCAGGACACTGGTATGAATGTCTCTGACCAAACAATCAGAAACAGACTTCATGAGGGTGGCCTGAGGGCCCAGTGTCCTCTAGTGGGCCCTGTGCTCACTCCAGGGCCCCGTGGAGCTCGATTGGCATTGGTCATTTAACACCAGAATTGGCAGGTCTGCCACTGGCACCCTGTGCTTTTCACAGATGAGAGCAGGTTTGCCCTGAGCACACATGATAGACGTGAAAGGGTCTGGAGAAGTCATGGAGAACGTTATGCTGCCTGTAACATCATTCAGCATGGCTGGTTTGGTGGTGGGTCAGTGATGGTTTGGGGAGGCATATCCATGGAGGGACGCACAGACCTCTACAGGCTAGACAATGGCACCCTGACAGCCATTAGGTATCGGGATGAAATCCTTGGACCCATTGTCAGACCTTGCGCTGGTGCAGTCGGTCCTAGGTTCCTCCTGGTGCACAGCAATGCCAGGCATCATATGGCAAGAGTATGCAGCCAGTTCCTGGAGGATGAAGGAATTGATAGCACTGAATGGCCTCCATGCTCGCCTGACCTAAATCTAATAGAGCACCTCTGGGACATTATGTTTCGGTCCATCCGACACCACCAGGTTGCACTTCAGTCTGTTCAGGAGCTCAGTGATGCCCTGGTCCATCGTCTCTTTACGAGCATGCCCTGATTTTGTCAAGCATGCATACAAGCATGTGGGGGCCATACAACTACCATTGTGATTTGCTGCAATAAAATTTCATCAACATGAACTAGCCTGCTGCATAATTTTTTCACTTTGATTTTCGAGGAGTCATTGAATTCAGCCCTATGTAGGTTGATAATTTTAATTTCCATTGAACAATGTGGCATCCTTTTGTTCCTAACACATTATTATTATACATGATTTATATAGCGCCAACAGTTTACTCAACGCTTCGCAATATAAAAGGAGACAATACAGTTACAATACAATAAAAGACAAGAGGATTAAGATGGCCCTGCTCAGAAGAGCTTATTATCTAATAGGGTGGGGCAAGTGGTACAAAAGGTTGTAACTGTGGGGAATGAGCTAATGGAAGTGTTAGAAGATTAGTTGGAGACGTGATAGGCTTTCCTGAAGAGATGAGTTTTCAGGGATCGCCTGAAGGTAGCAAGAGTAGGGGATAGCCAGACCAGTGGAGGTAGTGAGTTCCAGAGGCTGGGAGAAGCTCTGGTGAAATCCTGGATATGAGCATGGGAGGAGGAGATGAGAGAGCTTGAGAGTAGAAGGTCTTGAGAAGAGCAGAGAGGACGGTTTGGGTGATATTTGGATACAAGATTGGTAAAGTAGCTTGGGGCAGAGTTGTGAATGGCTTTGTATGTTGTGGTTAGTATTTTGAATTTAATTTGCTGGGTGATTGGGAGCCAGTGTAGGGATTGGAGGAGAGGGGTGTCAGACACTGAGTGGTTGGTAAGGTGGATAAGTCTGGCAGTAGAGTTGTAAATGGCTTTGTATGTTGTGGTTAGTATTTTGAATTTAATTCGCTGGGTGATTGGGAGCCAGTGTAGGGATTGGAGGAGAGGGTTGGTAGACACTGAGCAGTTGGTAAGGTGGATAAGTCTGGCAGCACCATTTATAATAGACTGAATAGGGAATAGCCTATATAGAGGCAGGCCAATGAGAAGGGAGTTGCAATAGTCAAGGCGAGAGATAACAAGAGAGTGAATGAGGAGGTTGGTGGTTTCATTTGTTAAAAAGGGGCGAATTTTAGAGATGGTTCGGAGGTGAATTCTACAAACTTTTGGCAACGATTGGACTTGGGGCTGAAATGACAAGTCAGAGTCTAGGATTACACCGAGTACCCTGGGGTGAGGGGAGGGACTGATAGTTGCATTGTTGATTTTGATGGAAAAGGCATGGGAGGGGGTACTGGCAGGGGGGAATATTAACAGCTCAGTTTAAGAGAGATTTCGTTTTAAGTAAGTGGTGTGACATCCATGCTGATATGTCAGTTAGCAAGTTAGTAATGCAAGAGGAAACTGAAGGAGTGAGGTGAGGAGTAGATGGATAGATTTGGGTGTCATAGGCGTATAAGTGGTATTGGAAGCCATGGGCGGTTATCAAGTGACCAAGGGAGGAGGTGTAGAAAGAGAAGAGAAGGGGTCCAAAAACAGAGCCTTGGGGGACTCCCACAGAAAGGGGCAATGGAGAGGAGGAGACAGAGTTGTAGGTGACACTGAAGGAGCGCTGTGATAGATAGGCAGAGAATCAGGATAGAGAATCTAGGAGGCCAAGGGAATGTAGTTTATTGAGAAGGAGTTGGCAGGGCCGTCTTTAATATTGATTGGACCCTGGGCAAAACTTTTCTTGGGGGCCCCCCATGCACTTTGGCTCTCCACCTGCTCTGAGACATACAATTAATAGCAGCTAGACTCAAAATAAGTTTACGGAATCAGATGAGGCAACTATTGCGATTGGTTGCCAGAGGTTACAGTGTATCATTACCGCTCACTGACTGGTTGCTAGAGGTTACAGCACACATTATGGCTCACTGATTAGTCGCTAAAGGTTACAGCACATGATTTCTGCTTGTTGATTGGTTGCTAGAGATTACTGTGGATATGACCTCAGGGGGGCATGATATGCATATCAATGCTGCTGGCTGCCCCTATTTACATATGAATGCTGGTAATTTACATGTAAACATAGGGTCTGAAGGTGAGACATCTTTACACAACAATAAGGCAGAGCTGGGCAGCATTAGTAGCAGCACTTCACGCTGAGATATCGGGACACAGCACAGGACTAAAACCTCAAGGGACGAGGGAATTTAAACAGGATAGTTGGCAAGTTTGGGCCCCACAACAATGACAGGGCCCAGGGCAGCTGCCCCTTTTGCCCTGCCTTAAAAACGGCCCAGGAGTGGGTGGTCAACAGTATCAAAACATTACCTAGTAGATATCAGTATAGATATCCAACTATTGTTCTCCATTTAGATCTGATGTGTTTTCATAGTGTTCCTTTAATTTTATTGAGCAGTGTGTATATATATATATATATATATATATATATATATATATAAATATTGCATATAGAGAGAAAGAGAGAGAGAGAGAGAGACCGTTTTCCTCTGTTCCAACCTGCCACCGTCTCAGGGTATAGTTGTACAGCTCTTTACAATTTTTAGTCTTGGAGTTGCATTGCTTTTGCCATCAATATGTGACATATTGTAGAGCTCACACTTCCCCAAAAGGCCAAAACGATTGTGTGAAATCCCTCTAATGTACTCAATGCAGCTTTTTTTCCATTTGTTTCCTGCACCCTGCACCCCCTGTGCCTTCTATTAATGGAAGGCAGCCAACGGTTCCCACTGCTTTAGGCAATTACAGATACAATACCTAGAGATCTGTTTCCAGCTTTTGTCTGCTGTATCAGTGGTGGGTAACACAGAGAAAGAACACCGCAGAGATGTAGTGCTCACTAACGCAAAAGTCTTTTCACACCATTATAAAAGCCACTGCCTGCCTGTTAATGTTCCCATTCTTCGTCAGATCCTTCTTCTATCAATGCATTTTTTTACACATGCAGTGTCCTCTGAAGATTGATCTTTAGAGGGATTTGGCAGGTGGTTTTGACTCATTTGTTTGAGGATTGGACACATTCAAATGTAATTTATGGGTTAAATACATTTTTAAAAAAAACCTTTGAGGGACTCCAAGATCCCTTTTTCCAGATTCTCTTTTTCCGTACTTTCTCCATACAGTTCATTTAAACATTTCCCTTGGGGGATTTCGCCTTTAATCCCGTTTTATATAAAATCTTGATTTTTAGACACCGTTCTCGCTTGCCTCCAGTAGTTTACTGTAAATCATAAGACAAAATGGAAAAACACCTTTCTCTCAGAACAGACAAATGAACAAAGACATACCGTAATTCTGCCAAACCAATTGTTTCAGCCATATCTTCTCTGCCGTCTTCCCACACTGAGTGCCCCTTGGGGACTGAGCCGCCCACGCCATTTACTGCAATTCTAGAGGTTTCTCCTTCTGTCCTGTCCTTTCATGACAAATGAACAGAGTAATAAGGGTGCTTCCCAAGTATAGTAGGGATGGTAGGGCTTTGTGTCAACGAGGAACCAAAGGCTGGATTTTGAGTCTAACTTCAAATTTTGCATTATTTTAAATAGTTCGTTTGGACCAAGCTGAACCAAAATAACTATATAAAGTAACATAAAACCTGGAGTTAGGCTTAAAGTATATGTTTGGACCAAACTCTTTTTTTTGCTTTGGGTAGATTAGAGAAGTGTTAAGCTGATCAAATATGGCCATATTAGGTCAATTAGGTCACCAGCATTGTTGCCTCTTTGTTATATGTGGCTGTAGGGCAGAGAATCCCATGACCGCAGCTGATCGTGGATGTTATCATGTGACAGTTCTCATGGGTTTGGGCCTAACTTAGTTTAGCATGAATCTTAATAATGTTGTCCAAATATGGTTAGGGGCCATATTAGGTCAATGATGTCACCAGCATTCTCTCTCCTTTGTTACATGCAGTTGCGTAGTGGGGAATTCCATGACCACACCTGATTAAGCTGATGGCCTGAACCTTGACTCATCCCTACTTACCAACAATCCAGCCTAAACACTTACTAAATTTCTAGAAAAAGAAAGAGTTGTAACCAGAACAAGACGTGAAGGGTAATCTTACAATGATGACACTTGTTTTGCCAATAACTGTATAAGTGGGGATTTCCCCTAACTTTGGAGAAATTTACCTTTTTTCCTCCTCTTTTGTCTCAGACAGAAATGAAGGGAAATCTCCGTAACAGGACACAGACTGCAAATAAACAAGCCAAGAACGTTTAAATGATTAGACCACATTTAGAACCATGTTTCCATGACTCTATTTAGGGTGTAACATGAAACATGACCACATTTACAATCCCCCCCACTTACCTGAATTGCAGAGTGCTTCTCTTTGGGGTGCCCTGTTGTTGTTTGAATTTAGTGCAGCTGTATATGGCTCTGCTCACACAGCCACGTCATCTATTTACAGATCCATTCACACAGATCTATGAATGGGAAGACTACAAATCCCATATGCCACAACAGGAGAGGGACTCACAGATCTCAATGGAGCACAAGTACGTTGAAGTGTCTGCACTTATACTCCATTATTTATTTACTCCAGCTCCATAAAAGAAGGTCCTTACCTCTGTACAGAACTGGGGCTGGGATGCAGGAACCTGTGTATTGCACCCACAACACATTGAGTGAAATTCCAACTCCCTGCAGGCATTAATGCAAAAATGGAACCTATGCATCCCAACCACATCACTACCTGTGTGAGTTTGCATGTTCTTCTTGTACCTGTGTGGGTTTCCTCAGGGTACTCCGGTTTCCTCCCACACATGCTGGTAGGTTAATTGGCTCCTGTCTAAATTGGCCCTAGTAGAATGAATGTGAGCTAGGGACCTTAGATTGTAAGCTCCTTGAGGGCAGGGACTGGTGTAAATGTACAACACACACACACACTATATATATATATATATATATATATATATATATATATGAAAAATAAAAAAATTCTAAATTTAATTTGGATTTGTATGAAAAACAAATTTTTGTTAGGTTTGTTAACATTTCGTAACAATTACGAATGTTTGTGATGAATTTATCATTATAAGGGGCTCCCACCATCCCTGTGCTTTGTTGACTTCCTGGGTTTTTTAACTTCATCATAACGAATAATCGTAATTAACAAACATTCTTATTTTATCCGATTCTGAATCTCCCATCAACTTCTAGTACCTAGTCTCCCACTCCCATATTAAAAAAGGCAATTTTCTCAACCCTCATTCAGCAGCAGAAGAAAACACCAGTCATGTTTCCGTTGTAACAGAATTTGGATCCAAAATTCGTAAACAAAATTTGGAAGCATAGCAATTCGTATTTCGGATCCTCCCAAATGTACGAATTTCTGGAAATCCGTACGAAGCTAATCGCACATGTCAACTTTAGATATACTTTAAACTGCAGTGTACTGAACCAGCCAGGCAGTGGCTATTTTCTCCTAGATGAAGCAGACCAATCAGCTGATCACTGTATAGCAGAATTAGAGAAAGATGCTGAGAAAATAAACCTTTCATCTATCATTGAAGAACACGTGCCCTTTAGTTGCCGTGTGATTACTGCCATAGTGAATATATTGTAAGTATGCCAAGTGTATACCAAACCCACCTGTGAGCTTCCTTACGGTCGTCATACAAATTTCCAAAAGAGCGGCGGCTCCCGTTCCCCTCGCTCCAATTGTTCTCTACCGTGCTATGTCACTCCGCCCAATGCGTATCGTCACGACCACGTGACTTCCTCAGGGGTCAGCCTGAAACCAGTGTAAGGGAATCATTCTTCTACTGGACACCAATGTAGTAGCAAAATTTTTCTGCTGGCCATCTATGTAAGGAGAGCATTCTTCTGCTGGCTATCAATGTAGGAGGAGTATTCTTCTATGGGCCACCAATGTAAGGGAAATATTCTTCTACTGGACACCAATGTTATGCCGCGTACAGACCATTGGAATTTCCAAAAAGAAAACAGTGGATTTATTTCCGATGGATGTTGGCTGAAACTTGTCTTGCATACACATGGTCGCAAAATGTTTTCGGAAATTCTGATCGGCTAGAACGTGCTGACGTACAACACGTATGACAGGACTAGAAAACTGGAGTTAGTACTTACCGGTAACTCCTTTTCCGGTGGTCTTCCAGGACAGCCTTTGAGAGATGGAGCTCCTCCCATCGACACAGGAAACACATTGCCACAGTTCAAAAGGCGGTCCCTCAGGTCCCTGGTCAGTCATTCACCAAGAACCGAAGGATGGAACTGAAAAACATATAAACCATAACAGGTAATAACATTAGTACATCACTATAATCAAATAAAGGGTGGGATCGTGCTGTCCTGGAAGACCACCAGAAAAGGAGTTACCGGTAAGTACTAACTCCAGTTTTCCCAAGTGTTCTTCCAGGACAGCCCTTGAGAGGATCCCCAAGTACTTACCAGATTAGGGGGGGGACCACGGCCTGGAGGACTTTCCTCCCAAAGGCCTGATCCTGACTAGACATTAGGTCCAGTCGGTAATGCCTTGTAAAGGTGGAAAAGCTTGACCATGTGGCTGCTTTACATACCTGCTCCGGGGTGGCACCAGCTCTTTCTGCCCAGGATGCAGACAACGCTCTTGTTGAGTGAGCTTTAACACCCTCAGGAGGATCTCTATTCAAGGCCTTATACCCCTCTGCTATAGCTAGCCTAATCCATCTAGCTATGGTTACTTTTGAAGCTTTTTGCCCCCTACGCTGCCCGGAAAAAAGGACAAAAAGGGAGTCAGAGATTCTGAAAGGATTTGTCACTTTAAGATATTCTAGAATACACCTCCTCACATCCAATAAATGAAAACGTTCTTCTTTCTCATTTGCTGCATTTTGACAAAATGAGGGGAGGACAATATCTTGGGACCTATGGAAGCTAGAAGCTACTTTTGGTAAGAACCCAGGGTCTGTTTTTAGTATGACTCTGTCTTCTAGGATCTGTAGAAAAGGTTCCCTGATGGAAAGGGCTTGGATTTCACTGACCCTACGGGCTGAAGTGATTGCTACCAGGAGTACTGTCTTAAATGTAATAAGCCTTAGGGAGGCCTCTGAGATAGGCTCAAAGGGTGACCCCAAGAAAGCTTTTAGTACAACTGCTAAATCCCAGGATGGGACTTTGCTGACACTGACCGGCTTACGTCTAGCGATTGCCTTACAGAACCTAGCGACAAAAGGATTTTCCTGTAAGCGTTCATCTTGGTACACACTTAAGGCAGCTATCTGAACCTTAATAGTACTTAGGGTTAATCCTTTGTTTACACCTTCCTGTAAAAACTGTAGAATATTAGCCGTATTTATGTCACGGCTATTCAGCCAGCTATTAAATTCTTTCCAGACTTTTTTGTAAATAGCCCTCGTGACTGATTTGCGACTCTGTAGTAAGGTCGCAATTACCTCATCTGTCAGACCCTTACTCCTTAAGATTTCCTCCTCAGTAACCATGCTGAAAGCTTCAGTGGCCAGACTTCAGCTTAATTTGTCCGTTTTCTGCGGCGCAGTCTGCCTGTGAGGTTTGTATCTGTCTTTCGGTACGCGTGGATCAGTTGGTACCTGTTGTTAGGCACTTCTGGTCCGCTCGTTTCTGGGTTTCAGGTCATTCTTCATAGGTCTGGCTGTTCTTCAGTACGTTCAGTTAAGCTTGTTTGTCCAGCCGACCGTTTCAAAGCCATGGAGAGTGGACGTACTCGCGAACGAGTTCGTGCTATATGGGGGCTTGGTGTTGGGGTTAATACTTTGACCCGAGCCCAGTCTGTGAACAGGGTGAGGAGGAGTTCATGGACAAAGAATTGGTTGCGCCAGCGCGACCAATTCTCGCATATGCCTTTACTCCGTGAGATTTGTGAGAATAATCCTGATGATTTCAGGAATTATCTCAGGATGACGGACCCCGTTTTTCACCGTCTGCTTGCTTTGCTGACCACTTATATCACCAGGCAGGATACCTGCATGCGGCAAGCCATCACTCCGGAGCAGAGGCTCGTCGCCACGTTGCGCTACTTGGCGACAGGGAGAAGCCTTCAGGACCTCAAGTTCTCTACAGGCATCTCCCCCCAGGCTCTGGGGATCATTATTCCAGAGACCTGTTCTGCCATTATTCGGGTCCTGCAGAAGGAATATATGAAGGTAAGTTTGTTCTTTTAATATTGCATTATATGCATTGTATGTTTGTATTAATTTCATCATGACTTTTAATATCCATGACAGGAATATGCTGTGAATGTCCCCTTTATATGAATGCATGCAATTGTTTTTTTGATGTATTTTTTTTTTTTCTGTCATTTTTTTTAGAGCTTTTACCTTTTTGTGTCCCAGGTGCATATTTGCTTTCACTAACGTCTCCAGCATGCAATCCTGGGCCCCTATACACCCACAGCCGAGACTGTTTTTCTCTAATTCATATTGTCAGCTCCATTGTACTGTTTTACTGCCCCCCACCCTTTGTATACACCCTTTGTGTGTGTGTATATATATATATATGGATTGTATACTCATTAATTAGGCCCCCACCCCACTCAAATTGGTTGCAGGGATTGTATACTCATTAATTAGGCCCCCACTCCACTCAAATTGGTTGCAGGGATTGTATACTCATTAATTAGGCCCCCACCCCACTCAAATTGGTTGCAGGGATTGTATACTCATTAATTAGGCCCCCACCCCACTCAAATTGGTTGCAGGGATTGTATACTCATTAATTAGGCCCCCACCCCACTCAAATTGGTTGCAGGGATTGTATACTCATTAATTAGGCCCCCACCCCACTCAAATTGGTTGCAGGGATTGTATACTCATTAATTAGGCCCCCACCCCACTCAAATTGGTTGCAGGAATTGTATACTCATTAATTAGGCCCCCACCCCACTCACCCACCTAACTTATGTCCCCTGGTCCATCAGAGGGCTGAGTAATCTGTGAATTGGGCCGTCTATTTGTTTTTTTTGCAGAAAAACATTTTCAATATTTATGTTTAACTGCTGTTCCAAAATGTTTTTGAGTTTTATTTGTTATGAATTGTTTTGATTTAATGACAATTTTTTTTTTCCTGTGTTTGACTCCCCAGTTTCCTTCCACGCCACAGGAATGGCAGACTGTGGCTTCCCAGTTCGCTGTCCGTTGGGACTTTCCCAACTGTGGAGGGGCGATCGACGGGAAACATGTGCGGATTGTGCCCCCACCCCATTCGGGGTCCTACTACTGGAATTATAAGGGGTTCTATAGTGTGGTGTTAATGGCGGTGGTGTCAGCACAATATGACTTTCTGTATGTGGATGTGGGGAAGAACGGCCGGATGTCTGACGGAGGAGTGTTTAGGCAGACCGAGTTCTGCCACCGTCTCATCGCTGGTGGCCTGGACTTGCCACCAGATGCTGATAATGTGGAGGGTCTACCTTTTGTTTTTATTGCTGATGAAGCGTTCGGTCTGAGTGACCATTTGATGAAGCCCTTCCCCCAAAGGACGCTCACCCCGGAGAGGAGGGTTTTTAATTACCGGCTGGACAGAGCAAGAAGGGTTGTGGAGAATGCCTTTGGTATTATGGCCAGCCGGTTCCGTCTGTTTTGACAGCAATAAACTTGGCAGAGTACAAACTGAACTATGTCATTCTCTGCTGCTGCATTTTACACAACTTTTTAAGAAAAATTTCTGGAACCCATTACCTGCAGCCAATTGGGCCTGAGGCCGGACTAATGCCAGAACTCACAGGGCTGGATCATGCCCATCCTGGCTTAGCCCCCCAAACAGCACGTGAGGTGCGTGACCAGTATGTCACCTATTTTAATGGTAGGGGGGCTATTCCAATGCCAGCTGACCAATAAAGATTTCCTTTTGTTTAAATATGTATTGTCTGATCAAATTTTTAAGTTTGGTTCTTGTTTGCTTTTCAAGGTGCTTGTCTCCTACATTCTCCTAATTCAGGGATATGCAATTGGCCGACCTCCAGCTGGTGCAAAACTACAAGTCAATCATGCCTCTGGGTCTCATGCTTGTGGCTGTCAGTCTTGCTATGCTTCATGGGACTTGTAGTTCTGCAACAGCTGGATTTCCACTAATTGCATATTCCTGTCCTAGTGCATTTGTATTGCAAAGTGGTTTTTGCCAATAGTAAATAAGGCCCTTTGTGACAGAAAACACAAAATGACTTCCCAAACTGGTATTGAGTATTGAAAGAAGGAGACACACACACACACATCTTTTTTTTTAATTTTTAATAGTGCACATTCCAACAAGTGCCTCTTTTTTTGGTATTTTTCTTTTTGTTTTGTTTTGTTTTGGTAAACAATTTTTTTTGTAAACATATAAAAAAAAAAAATATATATATATATATATATATATATATATATATATATATATATATATATATATATATATATATATATATATATATAATAAAATAAAAAATATATATAAAATCACATTTTTAACTATTTACAGAAAACAATGGGTAAAGCCAAATTTTGAAGATGCACACCAAAAATTGGTAATGTCAACATGTGCTATGTACCCTCATGAGTGATCAATGGATGTGTTTGGTGGGTGCAACCTCTCCTCTCACATACTAGAATGAGGAAGGGTTTGCAAACACAAAATGCGTACATTGCGATCCTCTGATGGCACATAGCACATGTTGACACACCGTGTGCATCTTCAAAATTTGGCCTCTAAAAACACCTAAAAACAATGTTATAAAAACATTAAAAACTTTTTTACAAGGAATGAAGAACATGATCTTTCGTTTTAGGGAAAAGGGGCTTAGATTCTCCCTAAAACATCGATCATGTTCTTCATTTCCTGCTTCATAGTGTCCAGTTGTCGTTGCATGTTTTGCATCTTGTTCTGCATTTGATCAATCTTGCCATTCCAGGCCATGATCTGACCAATCAGTCTCTGGGCACTGTCGGAGGAAAATGGCTCCGCGGCTTGTCCTTCCACAACCAGATCATCACCTAAAAACATGTGTAGATAAAAAATGTTGTTAAAATATACAGCCATTAATTGTTTACCTTAAGCTGGGTTGTCAGACACTCACTTTGTGGGGTGCGTATCTCCACCAGCTCTTCCTCCTCCACATCTAGCCCTGGGCTGGGCTGCTCCAGCTCTGGCAATGGGCTTGGGCTAACTGCCCAATCAGGCTGGTGAGGTCGGGGGGTCCTGGGCTGCTCCGACTCTTGTCTGAGTCTTTGTTCCCCTATGAGAATGAAAAACTCAAAAAAAAGGTATACTTTTAAGCACAGTGATATTTGAGTTCAGAAATTGGAATATGAAACATTGGTTTGAAGTGGTGTACAATTATTAGCTGGTTATTACAAGATCCTAGTTTAATACATCATTTAAATGACATTTTTTTAGTTAGGCTGTGTTCAGACTGCTGCGATGTGCGAACGCTGCAAATCTACTGTGGTTTCACGCATCGCATGCCTCCCGGAGGCAGTTCACACTGCCCTATGTGACCTGCTGGGAGTGTCAGTGTAAAGTTTTATTGACACCTCCAAATTATTTCTCATATCACAGTGCAATCTTTAAACTCGGACAGGAATCGGACCACATAGTGTGAACACCCATGTGATCCGATTCTGCTGTGGACTAAAAAAAGGGCCATGTACAAGTTTGGGCCGGATGCGATGCGAATTCAGCCATACTATATGTATGGCTGAAATCGCATCACACAGAGATCACATGTGATTTGCACTGCAGCAATGTGAACCTAGCCTTTAACCAAACTGCGATACTTTCTATCTTTTGTCCAAGTTTCACAGACGGACACACTCGAATCATCCCCTGGTGTACCTGTGTGTGATTATGTCAAAAAATGTTCTATGATGTCCCAAACTACACTAAATGATTCCCAGTCCAGATGTTGAACCAGCATTTTATCTATCTATCTATCTATCTATCTATCTATCTATCTATCTATCTATCTCTTTTTTTTTAGATAGACTACATTACACTGAATAAATTTATGAAACAGCTGCAGCTATAAAGACATGTACACAAAGATATCCTAAACTGAGTGTGACAATTCAGTTTATCATGAACAATACAAAAAAATGTATAACTAATTAAAATCTAATCCAACACCAGATAAATTTACACCATATACAAATTCACGCTATTTACGTCCACATATACGAACGAGCATATTCGCTCATTACATGAACGATTAACCACACAAACGATCAAATTCGCCAGATTTACAAATATATCGTATACACCTATACGAACGATTATGTCCGACCGTCACGATAAGCGCAGAGTACTCACTTTTTTTCAGGGCCTTTTTGATTCTCCTGTATTGGTCCGGCTCCCTGGATTTTATGTCGGACCATCGTTTCCGGAGCTGATCTTTGGTCTTCGGACCCCAAATTTGCTCTCCAAAGTGCTCACAACTATCGTCATGATGCGATCCTTTTGGATATTGGGTTTGGGATACGGGCCATTTTCCCCATCGTAATCCTCCCTTCGGAGTATATCCACCATCTCTTCAAAGGCCATGTTTGTGGCCTAAAACCTCTTCCTTGCTCCGGAAGCATGGGGTTCAGGGCTTTCCTCAGCGCTGCTAACTGAAAATCCGTCCGCCATCTTTATCTATTCAATCTCCCACAGCGGAACAAGGGTAAAAGGGGCGGGGAAATACGATCACAAGGAACGTCAGGGGCGGGCAACGTGGGCAACGCAGGCGGAGCTTGAACGCATGCGCTGTATATAAAGCGTTACCGCGAGGCCGTACGTTTGTCCGAACGGAAGCAGCGAGCGATACACGCGACGGTAAGATGGTTATCTTTTTATTTTTAGGGTTTTAGGCCTGCGTTAGGAATGTATATAGTGTTATTTTACCTTGTGGATGGTTAGTTGATTTTAATGTGGGTTGGTGTTTTGTGTGGGTGTGTGGTGGGGTAGTGTGTGTGGTAGTGTGTGTGTGGGGGTGGGTGTGTGTGGAGGTGTAGTGTGTGTGGGGGTAGTGTGGGTGGGTGTAGTGTGGGTGTAGTGTGTGTCTCGGCTACATTGTCACAATATAAATAGTGTGCATTTGGTCTGACATTAGTATTTATGTTTTTCTTTTTTTTTTTTTTTTTCAGAAATCAAAATGCAAAAGTACACTCCAGACCCCTTTAAGGAGGAGGCATTCCTGTCAACATTCATTGATATGTTTGAGATGCACAGGAACCTGTGGGATTCCAAGCACCCACTATATTCAAGCCGTCCTGGCCGGAGGAAAACACTGGGGACAATTTTGAAGTTTGTGAAAACCCGACTCCCCCAGGCAGACATTAAGTTTGTGGGCTCCAAAATTCAGGGCCTGCGTAACATGTATAGGCGGGAGCGCCACAAGATCCTAGAGTCCCAAACATCAGGAGCAGCAGCAGATGAGATATATGTACCTAGGCTGTGGTATTACAACAGGCTGCATTTTCTGGATGACCCGTCAGAAGCCAGGCAGTCACTTTCCACTCTTCCGTCTACCCGTCCCTCCACCCTTCCCTCCACCTCAGGTGAGCCACCCCAGGAAGATCCAGACCCTTCCTTGCTGGACGAAGTTGATGCGCCCAGCTGGAGCCAGGTATATTTTAGTTCCTAAAGTTAAGATTGCTCAAATATTAATGATGTAAAGTTCAATGTTTGAATTGCTTCCAAATCTAGGATTTCATCACAAATTAAATTAGATATAAGGATACAGTAGTTTCCACAAATGTGGCTAAAATCTTGGTGAACTGATGGAAAAATGATGGTGTCAAAATGATAGCCTTTTGTATTTCAAGACAAATGTATTTGCAAGTGAGAACTGTAAAATTGTTAGTGATTGATGATTTCAAAATATAGACATATTTTATTTATTTATTTCTTTATTTTTTACACAGGATGAGCTCACCCAGGAGGAGGCCGGGACCAGTGGTATGGAGGAGGAGGCCGGGACCAGCCACACGCAGGAGCTAGCTGGGTCCAGCAGGAGTCGGACCGAAAGCCAGCTCCCTCCCCTCCGCCTAGCCAGCAAAAGGCCCAGGAGGATGACACGGACAGAGGAGGAGTCATTGGCGCTTATACGTCAAGCCAGCCAATTGCTGAGTAAACCCCCCAATCCTGAAGAGGCCTACGCTACTTATTTGGCCAGCAAGTTGCTTGAAATGGAGAAGGGACAGCGCAACTTGTGCGAGGCGATTTTCTTCGACAGTATTCAGCGGGGTCTGAAGGATGAGCTAACACCAACCACCAGACTCTACAACACAGACCCTACTGCTCCTCCTCCTCCTCCTCCTCCTCCTCCTACCACAAGTCCACCACCAGAGGCACAGCCTCCAGCGAAGCGTGGAGGGAAGGCTAGACGGAAGAGTCAGAAGTGACTGCCTGGCTTCAGTCTGCTCTGACAGAAGACGCAGGCTGTTGTAGTACCACAGTCTGGGGACATAGATCTCATCTGCTGCTGTTCCTGGTCTGTGGGATTCTAGGACCATGTTGTGCTCCCTATTTACATGTTACACAGGATCTGAATTTTGGTGGCCACTCACTTGATGTGTGCCTGGGGGACAAAAGACTTCACAAACTTCAAAATTGTCTCCAGTGTTGCCTCCCTCTTGATTTTGTTTTGTACAGACTAAAAATAAAGATTTATTATTTCCAAAAATATTGTAATTTTTTTTATTTTGGAATAAAAAAAACAGAGTTTATTTGTGAGTAGGCAGGTACATGTCAAAAGACTATGGGGGTTATTTACAAAACACACGTTCATGTTAATATAAATATGCTAACTACAAGTGCAATTTTTAAAGCACTGCAAGTGCACTTGGAAGTGCAGTCGCTGTAAATTTGAGGCTAACATTTGAAATGAGGGGAAGCTCTGCTGATTTTGAACATTCAATCATGTGTAAGCTAAAATGCTGGTTTGGGTATCTATCTATCTATCTCTACTTACATAGTCTGCTTGGACAAAAAAAACGCAAGTCCATCTAGTTTAACCCCCCCCCCCCCACACACACACAAAAAAAAAAGCAAAATAAATAAATAATTTTAAACTAACAATAGTAGTTCCAAAAATATATAGTAATAGATAAATTATAAAATTATATATATATATATATATATATATATATATATATATATATATATATATTTATTCTCAAATTGGAATATTAATCATAGGATGAGGATGAATAAAAACATTTGTGATAACTCTGTGTGAATATAAGCAGCAAAGCTACTTCACCTTTCTTGCATTATGAAGAAGAAAAGAATGTGCTATATTAAAAAAACACAAAATCAGCAGCATGACGAATATGCTAGCTTCAATACGAACACTAGTTTTACAACACTGAGCGCTTCCGCCCTGTAAATCCTTTCTGGGCATGCGTCATTCTTAAGCCGCGTACACACGGGCGGACTGTCTGGCCAACTTAGTCAGTCGAAACACATTTCAGCGGACAGTCCGCTCGTGTGTGGGCTTCAGCGGACTTTTTCAGCGTGCAGTCTGGCGGACTAAGTATTTCGGAATTTCCGTAATATTGTCCGTCGTACTTTGGTTTCAGCGGACAATCCGCTCGTGAGTAGGCTAGTTCGACGGACTAAGTATGGCGCATGCTCAGAAAGGATTTACACGGCGAAAGGTTGCATTGCTGTGTATTGGACTTCCTATTTCTAGTCCCGTCGTACGTGCTGTACACGTCATCGCGCAAACTTTCGACGGACTGTTTTGCATCCGTGTGTGGTCAAGTCCGTTCATTCGAAAGTAGGACGGACTGTCCGTCGGATTGTCTGACGGACTAAGTATGCCATACAGTCCGCTCGTGTGTACCCAACATTAGAGGCGGACAGTCTGTTAATTGTAGCAACGTTGTGAACCATGGTCTCCTGGGCCAGAATGGTGCCACTAGAATCAAACAGGTTTTTTCCGTGAGGAATCTTGCTAGGACCCTCGGAATGAGATGAAGAGGGGGAAATGCATAAGCCAGACTGAAAGTCCATGGAGTTTGCAAGGCATCTACAGCCAGGGGCTGATCTCCTGGGTTTAGCGAGCAAAAATTGGGAACCTTTGCATTCTCTTTGCTCGCAAAAAGGTCTACTTCTGGTTTTCCCCAGTGAGTTGTTATGAGATTGAATACCTCTGGGTGTAAGGACCACTCTTGGTTCGAAAGCTTTTTGTCGACTCAAGAAGTCTGCCGTGCTGTTCAGCTCCCCTTTCAGGTGAACTGCAGAAATGGATTCCAGATTGGCTTCTGCCCACTGAAAAATGCGTCTGGCTACCAACATCAAACGAGGACTTCTGGTACCTCCTTGTTTGTTTATGTATGCTACAGCCGTCATATTGTCTGAACGGACTTGTAGATGGTGACCCTGTATTGTGGGGTGAAAGGCTAAAACAGCTCTTAGGATCGCTGTTAGCACCTTCCAATTGGAAGAGAAACATTTCTCTTCTGGGGTCCACTTGTCCTGGACCCAGCTTGAGCCGAGGTGGGCTCCCCAGCCCCAGCTGCTCGCATCCGTTGTCAGCGTTGAAGTGATAGGAAGGACCCAATGAACCCCTTTGTTTAGGTTCTCCCTGTCCTTCCACCACCAGAGGGAGCGTTTTATCTTTGAGGGGATCGATATCTCCTCTTCCAGAACTCTGCCCTTTAATTGTTCCAACAGAAATCCCTGAAGGTCTCTTTGGTGGAACCTGGCCCATTGTACGGCTGGAATGGCTGCCGTCATAAGACCTAAGACCGACATTACTTCCCTCACTGTACATTTGGGGCTGCATTGAAGAAAAGATGCTCTCTGCCACAGATTCAAAATCTTTTCTTCCGGCAGTATAATTTTCTGATCTACAGACTTAATCCAGTAACCCAAATACAGGATCTCCTGTGTTGGGGTTGTCTTGGATTTCTCCTGACTGACAATCCACCCTTACCGACTCAGGCTGAGTTGAGTCAACTCCAGATCCTGAGAAAGACGACTCTCCGAGTGTGCTATTAGGAGCAGGTCGTCTAGATAGGGAATAATTGAGACTGATTGAAGCCTCAGTGGAACTAAAGCCTCTCCGAGAACCTTGGAAAAGATTCTTGGGGAGGATGACAGACCGAAGGGGAGCGCTCTGCACTGAAAGTGGTAAACTTTTGTGTCTATCTGCACTGCCATCCGAAGGACTTTCTGGCATTCCTCCCTTATTGGAATATGCAGATAAGCATCCCTTAGATCCAGGGTGGCTATAAATATCTCTTTCTGGAGAAGGTTCTTTATGGAATAAATGGACTCCATCCGAAATCTCTTGTAACGGATGGATCGATTCAGTGGTCGGAGGTTCATAATTAGTCTGAACCTCCCTGACGGCTTATTTACCACGAAAATGTGCGAGTAAAAACCGTCTCCTTGTTCCTGAATATGGACTGGTGTCAATACCTCTTGATCCACCATTTCCCCTATCAGTAAAGGTAAGGCCCTGGCCTTTTCTGAGTGACTTGGAAGCTTTGTCACCAAAAACTTTGAGGGAGGGCTGCTGTGGAATTCCAGCGCATGACCCCTTTTTATTATATTTAAGACAAACTCGTTCGAGGTTGTCTCTTCCCATTGTGGAAGAAATTTGCTTAATCTTCCCCCCACAGGAACCCTGACGTCACTGGGGTTTGGGATCCTGATTGGGGCGGCTAAACAGTATGCCCCCTTTCCCTTTATGTCCTGACCAATGTTTTTTGGGGGTTGAACTCTTCTCTGATTTAGAGGGTTCCTTAAAGGGACGAAAACATTTTCTTTGGAAATTTTTCTTTTTTGCGGGAAAGGTTTTCTTTTTATTCGCCGTCCTTTCTAAGGCGGAATCTAATTCAGGCCCGAAGACTAAGTCTCCTGTAAAAGGGACGCTGCACAGGCGGGTTTTAGACGCCGTGTCTCCCCCCCAAGTTTTCATCCATATTGACCTCCTAGCTGCCACTGAAAGTGCTGCTGACTTGGCCGTAAATTTTACGGAGTCCGTGGAGGCGTCAGAGATGAAACTGGTGGCCTTAAAAAGCATAGGGAAGGATTTCAGAAGCTCCCCCCTAGGATTGCCTGCTTTTAAATGTTCCTGTAGTTGCGACAACCAGAACTCCGGGTTTCTAGCTACACAAGAAGTGGCTAGAGCTGGTTTTAAGCCTGCCATAGAGGCATCCCAGGCCCTCTTTAAGACAATGTCTGTTCTCCTGTCCATGGGATCTTTCAGGTGGCCCATATCCTCAAAGGCCAGATCAGCCTGCTTTGAGACTTTGGACAGAGGGGCGTCTAGTTTAGGATTTTTATTCCAGACCGCCTCTGGGCTCTCATCAAAAGGGAACCTTCTCTTAAGAGATTTAGGAAAGAAAACCTTTTTATCTGGTTCAGACCACTCCTTAAGGACAAGGTCAGAAAGCACCTTATGTATAGGGAAAACCCTTGCTTTCTTTTTCCCCAGAGCCTCATACATCTTATCATGTCTGGATAACTGAGTTTCTTCCTCCTCAATTTCCAGTGTATCATAGATAGCCCCCATTAGCTCATCAACTTCCTCAAGAGACAATCTATACTTTGAGGCTTTAGATGTTGCTTGATCCTCTTCCTGATCAGAGTCTGTGTCAGAGGAATCGGGGCTAATCAACGTGGGGCTAGGCTCCGACCATACGGGGCTGCCCTGAGCTGGGTGTTGTAAGGCATGGTGAGGAGGAGATTGCAGTTGTTTTACTCGTGGAGGCAGCTGACCCTACGTCAGTGATTAACTCCCGAAGGGATTTAAAGGTCGACGCCATTTCCTCTTTAAAGGAGCCCAAAAATTTTGCTAAGGGGGAATCTGCCTCAGATTTAAGCAAGCTTGCAATGCATTGCTTGCATAGGGCTTTGTTAGAGCCAGAGGACAACCTATTCCCACAATTAGGGCACTTTTTGCGGCCTGCCTGGTCTTCCTTTGGTAGCTCTTTAGCCTGAAAATAAGAAGACAAAGAATTTTTTAGCGTCAGCTCCATGTCCCTCCTTAGAATCACCACCAACTGCATACATCCTTAACTGTGAGTTAACCACCACTGTGGGGCGCTACAGAACCCAGCCTACAAACACCACCACTCCACTAGAGTAATAGCATGCCCAGCAGCCTACCTGGGATTGGCTGGTGCCTGTCTCCGCCGGAGTGTCCTGGGGAATAGCCTCCATGGTCCCCCTCTGCCGCTCCGGATCCCGCCGCTAGTCCGGTATTGCTGGACGCTGGTCGGGACTGTACAGGCACAGCGCTGGCTCTCCCTCTCCTCCTTGTACCCTAGAGAACCGGAACCGGAAGTCTCGGCACACAGTGATGACGCGGTTCCGCCGGAAATGACGCTTGGCGTCTCCGACCCCACCGCAACAAGGAGCAGAGATGGAAGGTTCCACTCACCGCTCCTGGGGGAAACCGGCGTCATTCTGCCCCTGGCCACCTCGGCACTGGAAGGAGGAGGGTAACAGGTCTGCTCCGATTCAGCTGGACGGTACCCGAGCCACAAGAAAAAAGGCATGGACCCAACTGCAGCCAAAAAACAGGACCTGGTCCCTTATGGCTTACAGGTTCTCAGGCAGCCCCTGAGAGGGGCCTCCAGGTTCCTGGCAACATGTTCCTCCGACGGAGGAAACACAAATGACTGACCAGGGACCTGAGGGACCGCCTTTTGAACTGTGGCAATGTGTTTCCTGTGTCGATGGGAGGAGCTCCATCTCTCAAGGGCTGTCCTGGAAGAACACTTGGGAAAAAGGAAGTTCAATAGCCAGTGCGCCACCCTTTGGGCTCCTTCTGCTAATCTTGTGTTAGTAGAAGTTTGGTGAGAGACGATTCGCGCTTTTCAGCCTTGTGCTTTTCCGATTGTTACTGCTCTTCAGTTTGTGCTTGTGGGTTCGTATCTGGTTTTCATTGCGTGTAGTCAGTTCACATCTGGTTTTCAGTGTATGCTATTTCTAGTACGTATTTGATTTGATTTTCAGTACGTTCTTGTCCGCTCGTTCCTGATTTTCAGCTCCTTCTTCTCAGGTTCTTTCTGTTTTTCAGTGCATTCTGTTAGCTCTTTCTGACCATCTGAACAGTTTGAAGCTATGTTGCAGTTATTTACAGTACTCGTCATAGAGTTCCTGCTATGTGGGGGCTTGGTGTTGGGATTCTTACTTTAACCCAGGTCCAGTCCATGAACAGGGCGGGGAGGAGTTCATTGATGAAGAATTGGTTGCTCCAGCATGACCAATTCTCTCACATGCCTTTTTTTTTGCAAGAGATCCAGGAGAATAATCCTGATGATTTCAGGAATTATCTCCGGATGACGGACCCAGTTTTTCACCGTCTGTTGGCATTGCTGTCTCCTTATATTATGAAGCAGGACACCTGCATTCAGCAAGCCATCACTCCCAAACAGAGGTTCATCGCCACCTTGCGGTACTTGGTGAAGGGGAGAAGTCTGCTGGACATCAAGTTCTCGACAGGCATCTCGCCCCAGGCTCTGGGAATCATTATTCCAGAGACCTGTTCTGCCATCATTTATGTCCTTCTGAAGGACTATATTAGTGTAAGTTTTCTCCTTTAACATCCCATTCTATGTATTTTTTGTTTGCTAATGTATTGTATTTCTTTCAGCATTCCATAATTACCATGATTGTAATATGATGTGAATGTCCTCTTTATCCTCATGCATGCTTGAATTTTTTAATGCTCCTTTTTGTCCTTCATGCATGTAGCACTACCCCCCCGAAGGAGCTGCTGGTTTGATTGGGCTTACCGTTACCTTCTCCTAATCGATCTTCGTCTAGGTGTTCTCGTGGTAGATGGCCCAGTAAACTCAGAGACTGACGACAGATCCGCTTAAAGGGATTTTTTATTTGCAAATGTAGACAACGAACAGTCTCTCAAAATAGGATCAGAGGGTTAGGAAGAAAGTTCAGGTACTCTTAGTGTCAAAGTCAAATAATGAAGCACTTGCTTACTTTGACTAAATCCAGAGAATAGCCATTCACAACTGGATGTTCACTCAAGTTGGATAGTCCCTCTCTCACAAGGTCTAACAGCCAACAAGGTGTGTTACTCAAGAACAAGTCTCTGCCACAGACGTTGTTGTAGAACATACAGGAATACGTCTCTGCCACAGACGGTGTTGTAGACTTCAGGATACTAACACTTATGGAACACTCGTGTGATACCTGGATCTTTCAAGCCAGCTTGGCGATACCCACGAGACCGGATTCACTTAGGTACTTCAACCCTTCCAGGCTCTTGCTAAGAAACCAACCCGTACGTGATATTCTTCTGAAGAGTCCTCCCCTGGATAGCTATGAAGCTACTGGGCCTCTCCAACTACTGGAGACGACATTGGACCACCTCAGAAACCTGCTTTAGTTTCCTTGCCTCAGGCTAGCCAGCCCCGAGACAACAAGTCGGGTGGATCCACACCCCAGGCCATAGCCTTCCTGGAGTTTGGTCAGGAGGACCAGGACCATGGAGTCAGAACATCCTTCTGGACCGGAACCCGAACTACGTGACATCCGCATCTTAAGTACCCTCTCCCAGAGAGCACAGCAAGAGCGACACTCCCACTGGGCGAGCTCCGAAAGAGAGTAAACTTAAAGCACCCAACTAGACTGTGGTTCCATGCCTGCCAGAAGAGACAGTGCCCCCTGTGGCCAGGCTGAACATCCTATAGTCCAGTCAGACTGATGCTGAGGTCCAAATTTAGAACAATTGTACCTGAACCAAACTGCAGTTCAGGTGTAACCTTAACTTTCAGAAAGCATAGCACGTGCTCTTCAGGAGCCGGCACTACATGCTAATTTGCCTTCACTAACCCCCCCAGCATGCTATCCTGGGCCCATACACACCTAGCCTAGTCACTTAATGTATTTTGTCAGCTCCATTGTAGTGCTTTACCCTAAACACCCCCTAAAATGTGTACAAATATTATTGTTGTCCTTAAATTCAGGCAGAGTGCAAGAGGCTTTTTTGGGGGGAGGGGGAACTCATTTGGAACCCTCCCTCCCCCCCAACCGCTAAAGTCAACCGATACCAATACTCTAGGGGCAATTGATGGGAAACACATCCACATCGTGCCACCCCCAAAATCGGGGTCATACTATTACAACTATAAGGGGTTTACTAGTATTGTGATGTTGGCGACATACGAGTTTCTCTATGTGGACGTGGGGGAAGAATGGGCAAATGTCGGATGGTGGAGTCATCGCCCAGACCGAGTTCTACAGATGGCTCCAGAGTGGTTGCTTGGGCTTGCCACCTCTGGAAGACAGCGTGGCTGGCCTACCGTTTGTCTTTGTCGCTGATTACGCATTTGGGCTGGGTGTTCACTTGATGCGGCCGTTCCCAATGAGGACCCTCACCCCGGACCAGAGGGTTTTTAACTACTGGCTGGCCAGAGCCAGAAGAGTGGTGGAGAATGCTTTCGGGATTATGGCCAGTCGGTTCCGCCTATTCCTGACGCCAATCAACATGGAGGAATATAAACCAAACCATATAATACTTGCATGCTGCATTCTACGCAACTTTCTCAGGAGAAATACTACAAACTATGTGGCCTCAGTTGGGCCTGAGGCCAGATTTCCAGAACAAACAACAACCCTGATGGCGCTAGAAGCTGGCCGCCCGCGAGGTCCGTCAAAAATATATGGAATACTTTGCGGTTATGGGGGCCATTGATATGCGAGCAAATGTTTAATAAACATTTTTAAAATACTTTTTTTGTTAACATGAAATAATATTTGATTTGATTTACTGCTTGTGTTTCTTTTAGCTGTCTCCTAGGATCTCCAATGGGCTTTTCTTTTTGGCCATTTTCTTAAATAGTGCAATCGTAATTTAGTTGATATATGAGGTGACAATCTCTTCTTCAGCTAACTTATGTTGTGGGTCTGCTACACACACACACACAATGTTTTTGTTGTTAATAGTGATGGCCGAACGGTTCGCCCGGCGGTCGTTTCGCGGCGAATTTCCGACATTCGCGGTCCGCACGTTCGAACGCCTTTTTCCGTCGTTCGCCGCGGCGGACTTACGTGTTTAATGTATACAAGAACTTTAACCTTTGGTGACACGTTTATCATGTGATACAGGACAGCCAATTGAGACATGACAGCACATGGACACTTGTACATTCCCCCTAACCTATAAATACACCCGATCCGGTGGCCATTTTACATTCTTTCTTCTGTTAAGATAGGGACAGGTTCCTGTGTGGAGTAGGGAGAGATAAACCACTAGCTATTTGGTACACAAAAGTTCTTTTCAGGACTGGTATAGGTGTTAGGTGTTGATAGGTTTGCTGTGCTGCTGATTCTTGCAGCAGCCTGAGTGTCTTTTGTTAGTTTAGAGAAAGGGAAAGGACGGTGTATGCTACAGGGACAGCCAGATTAGTCTTTCATCATCATCATCATCATCATCATCATTAGCTGTTACTATCAAGGTCCACAAAAGAGCTGTTCCAGTAACCACTAATCGTTCTCTTTTTTTGCCAATTTGTATAGGGACAGGAAGGAAGCAGTGTTGTCAGGCAGTGAGGGTAATTTTAAAGACTTGCTGTTATTATTAGTTCCACAAAGGTTCTTTTCAGGACTGGTATCAGTGGTACAGTAATAGGCTTGTACATGTATAATATTCTTTCTTCCAAATATAGAAAGGATATTATACTTGACTGCTGCCCTTCTGCTGCAGTCTGCTAAACATTCACAACTCACTTGTTCCACAAAAGTTCTTATAAGGACTGGTAACTTGGTATAGGGTGCTACGGTACATAGGCTTGAGTGCGGTACAGTCTGCTGTTCTGTAAGGACCGCTATCGGTCCACAATAGATAGGGTTGACGTGCACCACTGCTGACCGCTGCCCTATACTGCAGCAGTCCTTCAGCGGTATAGGGACTGACGTACAGTCTGCTAATCACTAACACACAACCTGCTTGTTCCACAAAAGTTCTTATAAGGACTGGTAACTTGGTATAGGGTGCTACGGTACATAGGCTTGAGTGCGGTACAGTCTGCTGTTCTGTAAGGACCGCTATCGGTCCACAATAGATAGGGTTGACGTGCACCACTGCTGACCGCTGCCCTATACTGCAGCAGTCCTTCAGCGGTATAGGGACTGACGTACAGTCTGCTAAACACTAATACACAACCTGCTTGGTCCACAAAAGTTCTTATAAGGACTGGTAACTTGGTATAGGGTGCTACGGTACATAGGCTTGAGTGCGGTACAGTCTGCTGTTCTGTAAGGACCGCTATCGGTCCACAATAGATAGGGTTGACGTGCACCACTGCTGACCGCTGCCCTATACTGCAGCAGTCCTTCAGCGGTATAGGGACTGACGTACAGTCTGCTAAACACTAATACACAACCTGCTTGGTCCACAAAAGTTCTTATAAGGACTGGTAACTTGGTATAGGGTGCTACGGTACATAGGCTTGAGTGCGGTACAGTCTGCTGTTCTGTAAGGACCGCTATCGGTCCACAATAGATAGGGTTGACGTGCACCACTGCTGACCGCTCACCTATACTGCAGCAGTCCTTCAGCGGTATAGGGACTGACGTACAGTCTGCTAATCACTAACACACAACCTGCTTGTTCCACAAAAGTTCTTATAAGGACTGGTAACTTGGTATAGGGTGCTACGGTACATAGGCTTGAGTGCGGTACAGTCTGCTGTTCTGTAAGGACCGCTATCGGTCCACAATAGATAGGGTTGACGTGCACCACTGCTGACCGCTGCCCTATACTGCAGCAGTCCTTCAGCGGTATAGGGACTGACGTACAGTCTGCTAATCACTAACACACAACCTGCTTGTTCCACAAAAGTTCTTATAAGGACTGGTAACTTGGTATAGGGTGCTACGGTACATAGGCTTGAGTGCGGTACAGTCTGCTGTTCTGTAAGGACCGCTATCGGTCCACAATAGATAGGGTTGACGTGCACCACTGCTGACCGCTGCCCTATACTGCAGCAGTCCTTCAGCGGTATAGGGACTGACGTACAGTCTGCTAAACACTAATACACAACCTGCTTGGTCCACAAAAGTTCTTATAAGGACTGGTAACTTGGTATAGGGTGCTACGGTACATAGGCTTGAGTGCGGTACAGTCTGCTGTTCTGTAAGGACCGCTATCGGTCCACAATAGATAGGGTTGACGTGCACCACTGCTGACCGCTCACCTATACTGCAGCAGTCCTTCAGCGGTATAGGGACTGACGTACAGTCTGCTAATCACTAACACACAACCTGCTTGTTCCACAAAAGTTCTTATAAGGACTGGTAACTTGGTATAGGGTGCTACGGTACATAGGCTTGAGTGCGGTACAGTCTGCTGTTCTGTAAGGACCGCTATCGGTCCACAATAGATAGGGTTGACGTGCACCACTGCTGACCGCTGCCCTATACTGCAGCAGTCCTTCAGCGGTATAGGGACTGACGTACAGTCTGCTAATCACTAACACACAACCTGCTTGTTCCACAAAAGTTCTTATAAGGACTGGTAACTTGGTATAGGGTGCTACGGTACATAGGCTTGAGTGCGGTACAGTCTGCTGTTCTGTAAGGACCGCTATCGGTCCACAATAGATAGGGTTGACGTGCACCACTGCTGACCGCTGCCCTATACTGCAGCAGTCCTTCAGCGGTATAGGGACTGACGTACAGTCTGCTAAACACTAATACACAACCTGCTTGGTCCACAAAAGTTCTTATAAGGACTGGTAACTTGGTATAGGGTGCTACGGTACATAGGCTTGAGTGCGGTACAGTCTGCTGTTCTGTAAGGACCGCTATCGGTCCACAATAGATAGGGTTGACGTGCACCACTGCTGACCGCTCACCTATACTGCAGCAGTCCTTCAGCGGTATAGGGACTGACGTACAGTCTGCTAATCACTAACACACAACCTGCTTGTTCCACAAAAGTTCTTATAAGGACTGGTAACTTGGTATAGGGTGCTACGGTACATAGGCTTGAGTGCGGTACAGTCTGCTGTTCTGTAAGGACCGCTATCGGTCCACAATAGATAGGGTTGACGTGCACCACTGCTGACCGCTCACCTATACTGCAGCAGTCCTTCAGCGGTATAGGGACTGACGTACAGTCTGCTAATCACTAACACACAACCTGCTTGTTCCACAAAAGTTCTTATAAGGACTGGTAACTTGGTATAGGGTGCTACGGTACATAGGCTTGAGTGCGGTACAGTCTGCTGTTCTGTAAGGACCGCTATCGGTCCACAATAGATAGGGTTGACGTGCACCACTGCTGACCGCTGCCCTATACTGCAGCAGTCCTTCAGCGGTATAGGGACTGACGTACAGTCTGCTAAACACTAATACACAACCTGCTTGGTCCACAAAAGTTCTTATAAGGACTGGTAACTTGGTATAGGGTGCTACGGTACATAGGCTTGAGTGCGGTACAGTCTGCTGTTCTGTAAGGACCGCTATCGGTCCACAATAGATAGGGTTGACGTGCACCACTGCTGACCGCTGCCCTATACTGCAGCAGTCCTTCAGCGGTATAGGGACTGACGTACAGTCTGCTAAACACTAATACACAACCTGCTTGGTCCACAAAAGTTCTTATAAGGACTGGTAACTTGGTATAGGGTGCTACGGTACATAGGCTTGAGTGCGGTACAGTCTGCTGTTCTGTAAGGACCGCTATAGGTCCACAATAGATAGGGTTGACGTGCACCACTGCTGACCGCTCACCTATACTGCAGCAGTCCTTCAGCGGTATAGGGACTAAGAGTTTTGTCACAGGGTCATTTAAAAAATGACATGCAGAGGAAGAGGCAGGCCCTTCCGCAGGGGTGGTAGGGGTAGGGCAGGAGCAACAGGCTTGAGCCAAAGTGGGAAGTTGCAGAAGGTGCGTTCAATTACTTTAAAGGATGCACCAGACTTGGTTGAGTGGCTCGCTCAGCCTTACTCTTCTGCACCCTCCTCATCCTCTCGATCTGCACCCTCTTCTTCACTCTCTGCTATGTGCACCCCCAAAGACACTACCACCAACAACACGACCACCACCACCACCACCACATACCTTCCGCTTGAGTCACTGGAATTATTTTCCGATCCATATCAAGAGGACATTTCTGATGCGCAGCCACTCTTGGTATTGGATCAGGAAGAGGAGGTAGCAACAAGCGCTACTCAGCAGTCTGACGCCAGTACCCAGATCAGCCCAAGGAGGAGGTTGGTCCCCGGTGTTGCTGCCTACTCTACTTATAGCGGTGGGGAAGGTGACGTTGATGATGACGTGTCTAGTGATGTCACGTGGGTGCCCACAAGAGAGGAAGAGGAGGGGAGTTCAGAGGGAGATATGGACCAGCAGATAGGGAGGAGAAGCAGCAATGACTTACATTGCACAGCAGGGACAAAGCAGACTGCAAATGTATCAGGAGCGAGTCATCGACCATGTACGGTCACATCTGGCGCTCCCAGGACACCGGCACATGGCTCCGCAGTGTGGGCTTTTTTTAACGTGTCCGCTGCTGACAATAGCGTTGCCATCTGCAATCTTTGCAGTCAACGCGTTAGTCGCGGTAAGCCCAATACTCACCTAGGGACGACCGCCTTAAGAAGGCACATGAGCAGCCATCACCGAGCCCAGTGGGAGCAACGGAACACACAAAGCCACACTGCAGGCTCTCACCGTCCAGCCTCGTCTTCTACTTCTCCTTCTCCTCTCTCCTCACAATTGTCCTCCACTCCACCTTCCATCACGCCAAGCTCACATTTTTCTGCAAAAAGGCAGGCTTCCGTGGGCCTAATGTTTGAGCGTAAAAAAATGATGACGCCGGATAACCCTCTTGCCCAACGGTTGGCGGCTGGCTTGTCAGAACTCATAGCCCGCCAACTACTGCCATATAAACTGGTGGACTCGGAGGCCTTTCGCAAATTTGTGGCCATTGGAACACCACAATGGAAGGTCCCAGGAAGGAAGTATTTCTCAGAGAAGGGCATCCCAGAGCTATATGGCCATGTTCAGCGGCAAGTGAATGTATCTCTGGCACACAGTGTCGGTGCCAAGATACATCTGACCACAGACACGTGGTCTAGCAAACACGGGCAGGGAAGGTATATCAGTTTTACTGCCCACTGGGTGAACCTTCTGACGGCCGTCAAGCATGTAACCCGTGGCACCCGTGTAGATTTGGTTTTACCGCCACGGATTGCATGCAGGCCTGACTCTTCTTCTCCTCCTCCTACTCCATCCTCCTCCCTCTCCTCCTCAGCTGCCTCCTCCTTTTCCGCTGCTAGCGTCTCTTCCACTGCACCGCCCAAGCTCCCCAGAACCTATTCCACATGCCAGGTGAGACGTTGCCATGCCGTGCTGCGTCTGTTGTGCCTGGAAGCAAAGAGCCACACTGGCCCGGCACTCCTTTCAGCTTTGCGTTCACAGGCAGATGAGTGGCTAACACCGCTCAATTTGACAGTTGGTAAAGTGGTGTGTGACAACGGTGCCAATCTGCTTAGCGCATTGAAACAGGGCAAAATCACGCACGTGCCGTGCATGGCACACGTCTTAAACTTGGTCGTGCAGCGATTCCTTGTCAAATACCCTGGGGTCCAGGACATCTTGCGGCAGGCAAGGAAAATCTCGGCCCATTTCAGAAGATCTTACACGGCCATGGCTCGCCTTGCTGACATTCAGCGGCGACACCATCTGCCGGTCAGACGTCTTATTTGCGATTGCCCGACGCGATGGAACTCAACCTTCTATATGCTTGATAGGCTGCTCCAGCAGAAACGTGCAGTTAACGTCTACCTGTATGAACTCTGCGAAAGAAACGGTTCTGGGGAGCTGGGTTTTTTTTCACCGCGCCAGTGGCTGCTCATGCGCGACACATGCAGACTTCTGCGGCCATTTGAGGAGATCACCAAACTGGTCAGTCGCAGCCATGGCGCCATCAGTGACATGGTACCTTATGCCTTCTTTCTGGAGCGTGCATTGCGTCGTGTCATTGATCAGGCTGTGGAGGAGCAGGAGCGGGAAGATGAGGAAGTCGCAATGCTGGATGAATTCCCAGGGGGGGCTACTCTATCTGAGACAAGTCAACAACAGGAGTCTGATGAGGAGTCAGAGGAGGATGGTGCCGGGGCGGATGAGCAGGAGCAAGAAGAGCATGCTTTAAACCTTTCTGGGATCCCTGTTGTGCGAGGATGGGGAGAGGAGAATGAAGAGGACGACATTATCCTGGATGATGAGCAGGAGCCAGGCCACCACACCGCTTCCACTTTAGTGCAAATGGGGGCCTTCATGCTCCAGTGTTTTAATAGGGACCCCCGTATAAAAAGCATGAGGGTCAAGGACCAGTACTGGGTGGCAACGTACTTAGACCCCCGGTACAAACACAAAATGGCGGAAATGTTACCGCCGTCGCAGAGGGCTGTCAGAATGCAGCACTTCCAGGCCTTGCTTCGAGAAATGCTGCATTCTGCTTTTGCGTGCGCTGGCAGAGGAGCAATTCCCACTCCCAGAGAAGGATTTGCGGGTACCAATCCAACAGCGCCTGCAAGAAGAGGCCGGTTTGAAGATGTGTTGGTGACTTCGGATATGAGGTCATTCTTTCAGCCGACCCATCGACAGGTGTCATCCGGATCCAGCATCAGGGAACGCCTAGACCGTCAGGTGTCCGACTACATTGGGTTAACGGCCGATGTGGACGCTCTGAGGAGTGATGAACCCCTAGACTACTGGGTGGGCAGGCTTGACCTCTGGCCAGAGCTTGCCCAATTTGCAATCGAACTGTTGGCTTGCCCCTCATCCAGTGTCCTGTCCGAAAGGACGTTCAGCGCAGCAGGGGGGATTGTGACCGATAAGCGTACTCGCCTAGCTCACCACAGTGTTAACTACCTCACATTTCTAAAAATGAATGAGGCATGGATCTCGGAGGAATTCAACACATGTGATCAGTAGACCATGTATATGTCTATAAACAATTTTTGGAATCAAGCACACAGACCTTCTTAATTCATTTGGCTCACTTCCCTGACCCAAAAAAGCACACCGTACTATATGCCCCTACCCTCCTCTTTGAAGAGGTTGAGCGGTGTCATATTTCTACTGGGGCTGCTTATTATGAGGGGTTCCCACCATCCCTGTGCTGTGCTGACTTCCTCCTGGGTGTTCTTATTATGAGGGGCTCCCACCATCCCTGTGCTGTGCTGACTTCCTCCTGGGGGTTCTTATTATGAGGGGATCACACCATCCCTGTGCTGTGCTGACTTCCTCCTGGGGCTGCTTACGGTGCTGCTGTCAGCGCTGTATGTCACGGAGCTGCTGTCAGCGCTGTATGTCACGGAGCTGCTGTCAGCGCTGTATGTCACGGAGCTGCTGTCAGCGCTGTATGTCACGGAGCTGCTGTCAGCGCTGTATGTCACGGAGCTGCTGTCAGCGCTGTATGTCACGGAGCTGCTGTCAGCGCTGTATGTCACGGAGCTGCTGTCAGCGCTGTATGTCACGGAGCTGCTGTCAGCGCTGTATGTCACGGAGCTGCTGTCAGCGCTGTATGTCACGGAGCTGCTGTCAGCGCTGTATGTCACGGAGCTGCTGTCAGCGCTGTATGTCACGGTGCTGCTGTCAGCGCTGTATGTCACGGAGCTGCTGTCAGCGCTGTATGTCACGGAGCTGCTGTCAGTGCTGTATGTCACGGAGCTGCTGTCAGCGCTGTATGTCACGGAGCTGCTGTCAGCGCTGTATGTCACGGAGCTGCTGTCAGCGCTGTATGTCACGGTGCTGCTGTCAGCGCTGTATGTCACGGAGCTGCTGTCAGCGCTGTATGTCACGGAGCTGCTGTCAGCGCTGTATGTCACGGAGCTGCTGTCAGCGCTGTATGTCACGGAGCTGCTGTCAGCGCTGTATGTCACGGAGCTGCTGTCAGCGCTGTATGTCACGGTGCTGATGTCAGTGCTCTGTATTACGGTGCTGCTGTCAGTGCTCTGTATCTCCTGCACCCTCTTGTTTGCCTACCCTGGTCCCTGACCTTCCCTCTCCTCCATTGCCTTCATTAGCTCCATAGTCCTGAATTGTCAGAACAATTTCCCAAATAAAAAAAAAATGCTTGTAGTTATCGATCCCAAATTCACCTCATACATGTATTATGCTATTGTCCAGGTGGTGGGACTACGTGCTACCCCCTAATAATTACCCCGTGGCCGCAAATTCGACCTAAAGGTTTGCGAAATTCGCCTCCCATTGAAGTCAATGGAGCCCGCGGCGAACGGTCGTTTTCGCGAACGTTTGTGTCCGTTCGCGTTTCGCGTTCGCGAAACGTCCCGTCGGAAGTTCGTCCATCACTAGTTGTTAATATATGTAATGCATTATAAAAACGAATCCTTTTCAGCACCGCAAATTAATTGTTTTGAGTCCCCAAACTGGCCTGATTGGGTCAAATTTTAGAGCACTGGGGGGTTATTTACTAAAGGCCAATCCACTTTGCACTGCAAATGTACTTGAAAGTGCACTGAAAGTGCGCTTGTAGTGCAAAGTGGATTTGCCTTTAGTAAATAACCCCCATTGTCACTATAAACACCAAATTACTACAAAAACTGGTATTGAGTATTGAAAGAAGAAGCCACACTTTGTTGAGTAGAAAATATTTTACTTTCACATGTGCATTAGAAAAGGGTTTTTGAACAAACCAACATATTTGTTGTATAACATTTTTAGGTTTGACAGTACAAATAGCCTTTTTTGGTTTAACCACTTGACCACTGGGCACTTAAACACCCTTAATAACCAGACCAATTTTCAGCTTTCGGTGCTCTCACATTTTGAATGACAATTACTCAGTCATGCAACACTGGACCTATATGAAATTTTTGTCCATTTTTTCACACAAATGGAGCTTTCTTTTGGTGGTATTTAATCACCGCTGGGTTTTTTATTTTTTGTGCTATAAAAGAAAAAATACAGAAAATTCTGTAAAAAAATGAATTTTTCTTTGTTTCTGTTATAAAATTTAGCAGATTAGTAATTTTTTCTTCATAAATTTTGGCCAAAATTTATACTACTACATATCTTTGGTAAAAATAAATACAAATTGGTGGATATTATTTGGTCTTTGTGAAAGTTATAGAGTCCACAAGCTATGGTGCCAATATCTGAAAATTGATCGCACCTGAAGTACTGACGGCCTATTTGAATTCTTGAGACCCTAACATGCCAGAAAAGTACAAATACCCCCCAAATGACCCCTTTTTGGAAAGAAGACATTCCAAGGTATTTAGTAAGAGTTTTTTGAAGTTGTCATTTTTCCCACAATTCTTTGCAAAATCAAGATTTTTTTTACTTTTTTTTTTTTTTTCACAAAATTGTCATATTATAAGTTTATTTCTCACACAGCATATGCATACCACAAATTACACCCCCAAACACATTCTGCTATCACTCCCGAGTACGGCGATACCACATGTGTGAGACTTTTACACAGTGTGGCCACATACAGAGGCCCAACATGCATGGAGCACCATCAGGCGTTCTGAAGCACCCAGGACAATTCTGACATTTCTCTCCTACATGTAAAAATCATCATTTATTTGCTAGAAAATTACATAGAATCCCAAAACATTATATATGTTTTTTAAGCAAACACCCTGGAGAATACAATGGTGGTCGTTGCAACTTTTTATCTCGTACGGTATTTGCGCAGCAATTTTTCGAATGCTTTTTTTTTGAAAAAAAACAGTTTTGTGCTTAAAAAAAAAAACACAGTAAAGTTAGCTCAATTTTTGCATAATGTGAAAGATGAAGTTACACCGAGTAAATCGATACCTAACATGTCACTTGCGAGCACATGGGGACAGGGGCGCTTTAAAAAAAAAAATAAAAAAATGTATTGTTCATTTTACTTTATTTATTTTAGTTTGACATTTTTTTCCCCAAAAATAAATTTTTTGATCACTTTTATTCCTATTACAAGGAATGTAAACATCCCTTGTAATAGGAATATGGCATGACAGGTCCTCTTTACAGTGAGATATGGGGTCAATAAGACCCCGCATCTCACCTCTAAGCTGGGAAGCCTGGAAAAAAAAAAAAAAAAGATTCTGGATTTGATCGTATTGGCGAGTCGGTAGAAGCACCGGAGGGCAGCGGGAGGGGGGGGGGGGTGTCTATGGCTGGGTATTGCAGGGTATCACCGACTATGGCTGGGTATGGCTGGGTATCTCAGAGTATGGCGTTGCAGAGTATTTCGTTGCAGAGCATTGCAGGATATTGGAGGGTGTTGCAGAGCATTGCAGTGTTGCATGGTATTGGCGGGTGTTGCAGAGCATTGCAGAGTGTTGCAGGGTATTGGTGGGTGTTGCAGAGCATTGCAGAGTGTTGCAGGGTATTGGCGGGTGTTGCAGAGAATTGCAGAGTGTTGCAGGGTATTGGTGGGTGTTGCAGAGCATTGCAGAGTGTTGCAGAGCATTGCAGAGTGTTGCAGAGCATTGCAGAGTGTTGCAGGGTATTGGCGGGTGTTGCAGAGCATTGCAGAGTGTTGGCGGGTGTTGCAGAGTGTTGCAGGGTATTGCAGGGTGTTGCAGGGTATTGCAGAGTGTTGCAGGGTATTGCAGAGTGTTGCAGGGTGTTGCAGGGTATTGCAGAGTATTGCAGAGTATTGCAGAGTATTGCAGGGTATTGCAGAGTAATGCAGAGTATTGCAGAGTAATGCAGAGTATTGCAGAGTAATGCAGAGTAATGCAGAGTAATGGCAGGGTATTGCAGAGTAATGCAGAGTATTTGCAGGGAATTGAGGGGTTAATTTTTCGGTGAGCAGCGATGTGGGCACTGCAGATGCAGCCCACATCGCTGCTGACACCAATCTCTTCCCCCTCCGCTGTTCCGATCGGTACAGTGAGGGGGAGGGAGGAACCGGCGTCATAACATGACGCCGGTTTGTTTACAAGTGATCACTCCGTCATTTGACGGAGCGATCACGTGGTAAACGGCCGCTATGAGCGGCCGTTTACCGTGATCCGTGATGGACCTGGCGGTCACGGATGCTCTTGAGTGCGCGCCCCGGGGGGCGCGCGAGAGCGGAATTCTGGGAGGACGTCATATGAAGGCCTCCCAGAGATAAGAAACCGCCCTGTAGCCGTCATTTGGCTATAGGGTGGTTGTTAAGTGGTTAAACAGGCATGTTTAAAACCATAAACATACACAACTCAGGAACTTACAAAGTTCAACTTTGACATCGTGAAGGCAATATAATACATTAGTATGTCCAAACTATGTTGATATTGTCTACATCAGATGGGGTGATGTCATCCCTGTGAAAGCCAAATTTTGTAGATACACACAAATTGGGAGTCAAAATGTGGATTTCCCTCCTGATCCCATGCCTAATGTCAACATGTACTAGCTCCCATCATGGGGGATCAACAGACGTGTTTTGGGGGTGCAACCCCTTCCTCTCATGTACTTTAGTTGCGAGGAAGGGGTTCAACCCACAAAACGCATACCTTGATATCCCATGATGGCAGACAGCACATGTTGACTGTGTGCATCTTCAAAATTTGGCTTTCTTAAAAATTTAAAAAAAATTGTGAAAATCAGAAAAATACAAACAAACTTGAATAATTTTGGGGTGTTTTAGATTCTGCCTAAAACATCAATGATGTTTTTGAGTCTTTTTTCCGCATCATTGATATCTTCCTTGATCTTCTGTAAATTACAATTGCACACCATGATCCCCCCGATGAGGACGTGTGCACTTGCACTTGTGAAATGAGATTCTTCTTCCACAACATCCACATTACCTAAATAAAAAAAAAAACACACCATGTATTATAAATATGCAGGCATACATCTATTACCCGAAGCTGTGGTCTCAGACACTCACCTGTTGTGGTCACTATTTCGCCCACTTCATAAACCTCTCCTTCCTCCACATCCTGAGGTTGTGATGTTGTGACTTCCCCTTCTTTATGTGGCTGGGGGTCCCTGGTGTCCTCTGATGTCCCGTGTCTTTTCTCCCCTAAGTGAATTAAAAAAAGGTATACTTAGCACACAGATATTTGAGGCCAGAAATAGGAATATGGAACATTGCTTGGAAGTGATGTCAATGATAGTCTGTTTTGGCAGAGTTCAAAGCTGAAAACATGATTTTTTTTGCCTTTCTAAAGCTGGAACAATTACCTGTTTTGTGCAAGTTTCACATGTGTAGAGACCCCTAGCATCCACTGGAGCACCTGTGTGGGACACCCTAAAAAGTTTGTTCTGGTGTCCCACACTAGTGCTCCTGCTTCCAGATGTGTAAACAGCTGCTGAGTGTCCTCTCCTTACACTGAATCAAATTTGCATTTCATTCTAGTTACAAACCCATCTAGACAACAATGTAATAAACTTCTTTTAATACAAATAGGCATGAACAAATGTTGTTAACCTGCATCTACCAAAAACATTGTATTAGTGAGGGAACAAAACGTTTACTAAACATGATTACTGTGCCCACTAACCTGAAACTTGCCATTTTAAACTGTACAACAGTAAAGAAAAGCACATGGAGCAGCACGAACGTAATAATAATAATAGGAACACACAACAAAATACTTACTTTTTTGCAGCAATCTCTTGATTCTTCTGTACTGATCCTGCTCCCTCATTTTGAGGTCTGACCATCGTTTCCTCAGTTGATCCTTGGATTGCTTTACCCCAAAATTTTCTGCAGACTTTTCACAACTTTAGCCATGATCTTGGCCTTTCTCACATTTGGGTTTGGGTAAGGTCCATGCTTTCCATCATAGTCGGCCCTCTTCAAGATGTCCACCATCTCTACAAAGGACATATTTGAGGCCTTAAATCTCCTGGATTGAGATGTTTGTGGCTCTGGGCTTTCATCATCCCCCTCATTGCTGCTCTCCTCTGCATGCACTTGCTCTTTCTTCACCATGTGCTCTCCCACTGCGCCGAAAGAGAAGGGGCAGGGAATATACTAGAAAGAAGGTCAGGGGCGGGCAGATTTTGACACATGCACAGTGTATATAAAGTAGAACATGCATGAGGCATATGTACGATCTATGAGCAGAGGACGGAGTAGCATAAGTGACAATCGTGATAACAAAGGTACAATTTGAACTTGGGGCATCAGTGGTCTATACTGCTTATAGATTGAGGCCTATATTGGGACAAGATTAGGAGAGTTTAGCCTAACATTAGGGTTTGTCTTGTGTTGTGTCTTGCAGATAAAATGGATTGATTCAATGATCACAACTTCCTCCCCCAATTCATTGATATGTACAGAGAGCTGCCCTGTCTGTGGCAGATAAAACACCCCTTTTATACTAATAAAAGAAAGAGGCAGGCAGCGCTGGATCAATTGCTGGAATTGGTGAAGTTCCCCACGGCAAACAACTATTTGAAGGCTAAAATTGGTGGCCTGAGGAGCACATATAATAGGGAGCGCAAGATTCCATGAGATCAGGAGAGATCGGGAGCAGCAGCAGATGGCATTTATGTCCCTGGGCTCTGGTACTACGACAGACTGTGATTTCTGTCAGACCAGACTGAAATCAGGCTATCACTCTCAACCCTTCCTTTCACCTCCAATGAGGCTTCAGAAGTAAAACCTGGGCTTGAGTTGGGTATAGCACTGTTTAACATATGTCTCAAAATTGTGTTTGATTGATGAATAAACTAAAACTATGTCCCATTTTCATACATACATATAAAGCCTCAGCCAAGAGGAGGTTGTGGAAAGTGGCAAACAGGAGGTAGTGGGGGAAAGTGGCAGCCAGGAGGTAGCGGGGGGGGGGGGGGGAGTGGCAGCCAGGAGGTGGCCGGGCCCAGTAGCCTGAATAAAAGGTTCCTCCCCTCTGCCTTCCAACAAAAAGTACCAGGAAGGGGAGGAACGTACAGGAGTCAGCGCTTTCTTCTTTGATTCGGGAGGCTACTGTGGCCATCAGAACCACCCCAATCTTCAAGAGGCCTATGCCTGCATGGTAGCCACCAAAATACAGGAAATGGAGGTGGGCCAATGCCTCTTTTGAGAGGAAGTGATCTGGCCCTAAATAAGGGGTTGAGGGGCAAACTCGCAAGCAAAACCTGTCTGAGTTGGACAATCCTCCTCCTCCACCTCCTGCCACAACTCCAACACCAGAGCCACAGCCTGGAAGCAAGCATGGAAGGAAGACAGGAGAGTGATGGCCTGGGTTCAGTCTGCTCTGACAAAAACGCAGGCTGTGGTAAGACCACAGCCTCGGGACATACAGGTCATCTGCTGCTGCTCCTGATCTCTCAGAGTCATGAACCGTATTGTGCTCCCTATTAAATGCACTCCTCAGGCTACCAATTTTTCCTGTCAAATAATTGAAGTCTGCCCTGTGGTAAATAGGCTTCGCCAATATCACCAGTTTATCCAGCATTGCCTTCCTCTTTATTTTATCATGACCCCTAATAAATGCCTATTTTATTTTCACAAATACTTGGCTATGTGTTTTAGTTCAAAAAGGACAGTTTGTTTGTGAGTAGGCAGGTATATTTCAAAAAGTCAAATTAACAAGGGACACCAACCAATCTTTTTGAGGTAAAAAAAAAAGGAGATCTTGATAAAAAAAAAAGTAGATCACTATAAAAAAAAACATTATTCTGGCAAAAAAAAAAAAGATTATTCATGAGATCACGGGAAATAATAAATCAATTTGTCAGAACTCTGTGTGAATATCAGCAGCAAAACATTTTCATTACTCTAGCATTACAAAGAAGAAGAGAATGCGCTGTATTAAAAGACTAAAAACATTTCAGCGTGACAAATGTGCTATCTCCATTATGAACGCTAGTTTTACCAGACTGAGTGCTTACGTCTCGTACTTGATTCAGAGCATGCGTGGAATTTTGTGCATCGGAAATGTCTACACACGCTCGGAATTTATGATGGATTTTGTTGTCCGAAAATTTGAGAACCAGCTCTCAAATTTTGTTTGTCGGAAATTCTGACAAAAAATGTCCGATTGAGCCTACACACGGTCGGAATTTCTGACAACAAGCTCCCATCGAACATTTATTGTCGTCTGTAGGAGGCATTAGAGAAGCTTTCAACTACCAGACACCAATGTAAGAGAAACATTCTTCTACTGACAACCAAACATTGTTCTACTGGACACCAATGTAAGAGAAACATTCTCCCACTGGCTGCCAATGTAAGAGAAGCATTCTTCTACTGGCCACCAATGTAAGGTGAGTATTCTTCTACTGGACACCAATGTAAGAAAAACATTCTTCTACTGACCACCAAACATTGTTCTACTGGACACCAATGTAAGAGAAACATTCTTCTACTGGCCACCAATGTAAGAGAAGCATTGTTCTACTGGCCACCAATGTAAGAGAACCATTATTCTACTGGAAACCAACATCAATGCAAGAGAAACATTTTTTTTTTTTACTGGCCACCAATGTAAGAGAAGCATTGTTCTACTGGCCACCAATGTAAGAGAAGCATTCTTCTACTGGAAACCAACATCAATGTAAGAGAAACATTTTTTTTTTACTGGACACCAATGTAAGAGAAGCATTCTCCCACTGGCTGCCAATGTAAAAGAAGCATTCTTCTACTGGCCACCAATGTAAGGTGAGTATTCTTCTACTGGACACCAATGTAAGAAAAACATTCTTCTACTGACCACCAAACATTGTTCTACTGGACACCAATGTAAGAGAAACATTCTTCTACTGGCCACCAATGTAAGAGAAGCATTGTTCTACTGGCCACCAATGTTACAGAAGCATTCTTCTACTGGAAACCAACATCAATGTAAGAGAAACATTTTTTTATTTTTTTTACTGGACCCCAATTTAAGAGACGCATTCTCCTACTGGTTGCCAATGTAAGAGAAGCATTCTTCTACTGGCCACCAATGTAAGGTGAGTATTCTTCTACTGGACACCAATGTAATAGAAACATTTTTCTACTGGCCACCAATGTAAGAGAAACACTCTTCTACTGGCCACCAATGTAAGATAAGCATTATTCTACTGGCCAAACATTATTTTACTGGACACCAATGTAAGAGAAGCATTTGTCTACTATACACCAATGTAAGAGAACCATTCTTCTACTGGCCACCAATGTAAGAGAAGCATTCTTCTACTGGCAACTAGTGTAAGAGAAGCATTATTTTACTGGCCACCAAACATTCTTCTACTGGACACCAATGTAAGAGAAGCATTTTTCTACTGGACATCAACATGAATGTAAGAGAAGCATTTTTTTTACTGGACACCAATGTAAGAGAAACATTTCTCTACTGGACACCAATATAAGAGAAGCATTCTTCTACTGGCCACAAATGAAAGAGAAGCATTCTTCTACAAGAGAAACATTGTTCTACTGGACACCAATGTAGGAGAAGCATTCTTCTACTGGACATTAATGTAAGAGAAATATTTTTTTACTGGCCACCAATGTAAGAGAAGCATTGTTCTACTGGCCACCAATGTAAGAGAAGCATTCTTCTACTGGAAACCAACATCAATGTAAGAGAAACATTTTTTTTACTGGACACCAATGTAAGAGAAGCATTTGTCTACTATACACCAATGTAAGAGAACCATTCTTCTACTGGCCACCAATGTAAGAGAAGCATTCTTCTACTGGCAACCAGTGTAAGAGAAGCATTATTTTACTGGCCACCAAACATTCTTCTACTGGACACCAATGTAAGTGAAGCATTTCTCTACTGGACACCAATGTAAGAGAAGCATTCTTCTTTTTTTTTTTTTTTTTTAACTTTTTATTTATATCAGAAAAAGGGTCCACACAGACCAACACAATACAAACTATCCACATAATTTACCGTTAGCGAGGCAATACATGAAATACAATATCAATACCCTGCTAGCATTATCGCCAAAAAGAATAAACAGCAGTATGTGGAGTTGGGGCTTCACATCATCTTGTGGTCTCACTTCCCAGTTTCTTTTTAACTAACTAGGTATCTCTATCGATACCACTTCCAGTGTACAGGGGGGGATAGGTGAAGCAATGGAGAAGGAAAAACAGAGGGGCGAAGAGAAGAAAGGGGGGTAAATCAAGTAAGGGGTATAAAGGGGGGAGGGAATGTAAGAAGGGGGGAAGCAAGGTATGCTACCCAATCTTGGAGTGCGCATATGACCATTCTGAATTACATATGTGGGGCCCATCTCTGCGGCCCCCAGGCTCAACGTATCCTGGATGCTGCATACAGTATCACCCGTCTGTGTCCACCCGTCTCAGGGCCTGGCCCTCAGCCGAGTATATGAACGCATTCCAGGCCTGCCAGGTTTTAGTGAAAATCTCCTCTCTAATTTGTGCTGTGAGGATGAGATCCTCCATTTTCCTAATGTCCTCCACTTTACGAAGCCAGAGGTCAATGGTTGGTGGGAGGGACAATTTCCAATGGAGCGGTATGCAGGCCTTAGCCACATCAAGTAGGTGGCGGATCACTGATTTCTGGTATTTCCTGTCGGGTACGTCGGTGGCGTGTAAGAGATAAAGTGCTGGGTCGTCTGTGAGAGGCAGGGCCGTGAAGAGAAGCATTCTTCTACTAGCCACCAATGTAAGAGAAGCATTCTTCTACAAGATACCAATGTAAGAGAAACATTGTTCTACTGGACACCGATGTAGGAGAAGCATTCTTCTACTGAACATTAATGTAAGAGAAACATTCTTCTACTTGCCACCAATGTAAGAGAAGCATTGTTCTACTGGCCACCAATGTAACAGAAGCATTCTTCTACTGGAAACCAACATCAATGTAAGAGAAACATTTTTTTTTACTGGACACCAATTTAAGAGACGCATTCTCCTACTGGCTGCCAATGTAAGAGAAGCATTCTTCTACTGGCCACCAATGTAAGGTGAGTATTCTTCTACTGGGCACCAATGTAATAGAAATATTCTTCTACTGGCCACTAATGTAAGAAAAACACTCTTCTACTGGCCACCAATGTAAGATAAGCATTATTCTACTGGCCAAACATTATGTTACTGGACACCAATGTAAGAGAAGCATTTTTCTACTATACACCAATGTAAGAGAACCATTCTTCTACTGGCCACCAATGTAAGAGAAGCATTCTTCTACTGGGCACCAGTGTAAGAGAAGCATTATTTTACTGGCCACCAAACATTCTTCTACTGGACACCAATGTAAGAGAAGCATTTTTCTACTGGACACCAACATGAATGTAAGAGAAGCATTTTTTTACTGGACACCAATGTAAGAGAAACATTTCTCTACTGGACACCAATGCAAGAGAAGCATTCTTCTACTGGACATTAATGTAAGAGAAATATTTTTTTACTGTAAACCAATGTAAGAGAGGCATTCTTCTACTGGACACAAACGTAAGAGAATCATTCTTCTACGGGACACCAATGTAAGAGAATCATTCTTCTACTGGACACCAATCTAAGAGAAGTGTTCTTATACTGGACACTAATGTAAGAGAAACATTATTCTACTGGACAATGCAAGAGACACATTGTTCTACTGGACACCAATGTAAGAGAAGCTTTCTACTACTGACCACCAATGTAAGAGGCATTGTGTTTCCACTGACCTTCGATGAATTGGTTTCAGCTGAGAATCTTATTTCAAGGTTTCCTCTGTGGTAAAAAAAAAAAAAAAAAAGTTAAGAAGGGCTGACTTAGACATTTGCACTGTGTATTAGTGACAAAAGTAACCCATCGGAGACTTTACTTCTATAGTTGTAAATCTTTCTAATAAGGTACCGGTAAGTGTCCTCTAGGAGAAATAACAGTGTTAAACCTCGGTAACTGGTTCATTGGAAGGATTTACAGCATGCTGAACTTGACTTTTTATTACACCCAAAGGGATGCATGGGAACCGATTTTTCACACAACAGCTGCATTAGATTAAAAAGAAACACGATTCATTCATGTCACCTCTGTGTTTTTTTTTTTATTTGCTCACCTAAACCATCTTTTCAATGAAAATGAGAGAGGAGAGTTTGATTTAGAAATTTGTACCTTGCCACTGTAAATGCCACAATATCATTGCCAGTAAGCGTGTCTGCAGTCGCTGCAGGTGAAATGTCCCAACGAGAATGACCATAAATGACAGAATGCAAAGGCCATACAGGAAGCTGAAGGCAGAGAAAAGATGAGATTTGAGTGTCTTATTTAGTCCCTTCCCTGGTTCCTTCTTTCCCTCCTCATCAACATGCTAATGATATTTTTAAATGTAAATCTTTTTTTCATTACATACCTTATTTTAGGCCCAGTGACCTCATCACTGTGTGCTTCTATATGCAATGGCTGGTGGCAGTAGCTGGCAGGGTGCTGTACACAGCTTCCCGAAAACATCTCAGCACCCTGCTGCCTCAGTGCTCCTCTTAAAGTGATAATAAAAACAATATTTTTTTTTAATAATAAAAAAAACAGGTTATACTTACCTGCTCTGTGCAGTGATTTAGCATAGAGCAGCCCCCATCCTCTTCTTTTCAGATCCCCTTCCGGTATTCCTGACTCCTCCCTCCTGCTGAGTACCCCCAGAGCAAGCAGCTCGCAATGAGGTCACCCGAGCATGTCTATTACACACAGAGCCACGGCTTGGCTCTGCCCCCTCTCTTTTCTCATTGACTCACTTGCTGTGATTGACAGCAGCAGGAGCCAATGACTCCGCCAATGAGCAGGGAGAGACCCAGCAGAGCAGAGGCTCCCATGCACAGCACTGGAGAAAGATCAGGCTCAGGTAAGTATTAGGGGGGCTGCTGCACAGAGAAGTTTTTATTTACCTTGATGCATAGAATGCATGAAGGTATAAAACCTTGAGCCTTTAGAACCAGTGTAAGAGCAGCCCTCAACCCTGATGCAAGCAAGAAGGTTCAGCATTAGAGAGCCATTTTTCATCTAAAAAAATATATTATAACGCAGAAAAAGTACTTAAAAGATTGTACCTTTTATTGCTGGCCAATGTTTTTAGTGAGTCCTGGAATCCCCAAAAGCCAGGGAGCTCTGATATGACTGCACTGACTCTGGGCCACAGGGTTAAGGTCTGGTCCACCTCTCCTACACTTTACTATTGTGCACTCTGCAGAGATCCAACCAGTGACGGGGGGACAAGGTCACCTAGAGCCCAGGGCAAACGTGCCAAACTGTGCCCCCCTCAAGAAGTATTATGTGTCAGCAAAATCCCCCCTTTAAAAAAAAAAAAGGGCACTAATTTGCATGATCACCTCCTAAGCATAAATCCCCCCTAATCGCAATACAAAACTGCCCCTCCATCCCCCAAATCCCCCGACAAAAAAAAATCATCCCTCCTAGCAAATCCTCCACCCTATCCCCTCTCCTAATACAAGCTTCCCCAAAATTAATCCCCTCCCCCTACTATATCACCTCTTGTAGCAGCCCCCCCTCCTCAAAATCCCTTCCTAGCACAAATCCTCTTCTCCCATCCCCCTCCCAACACAAATTCCCCTCAATCACCACTCCTAGAAAATACCCCCCCCCCCCCACCTATATTTCCCCTTCTAGAATAATTATTTCTTCTCCTGCCCCCAAAATTCCTCCTCCCAACCCAACCCCCCCAACTCACATGATGCCACAGTGCCCAGGGCAGCTACCCCTCCTGCCCACCCCTTGCCCTGGATACTGCTTGCCCCCTGCTTAGTCAGACCTTTAGTACTGCAGTCAGCAAAGCTTATACTTCTTGCTGATTGGAGAGCTCTGGCTGTGACTCCAAAGGGGGCATGGTGGACCTCTGCAGGGAGATGACTGCTTCCAAAACATCAGCATGGGTCCTTCTCTGCAGCATGCTGGCCCGGCAACAGGCTTTTCCACTGGTCATAGCTGCTTTAAAAGAAAGTAATCTGTAATGCCCCATACACACTATCAGATTTTTTCCTTTGGGTTTACCAAAACCATGTAGTACAAGGGCCTGCCTGATTGCATACAAATGGAAACTACTAAGGTTTGACCTCATATTAGATGGTTTTGGTAAATCTGAAGAAAAAAATTTGGCAGAAAAACTGATAGTGTGTATGGGGCTTTAGACTTTGCGCACCTCTTTTTTGGATGCACCTGGAATGTAGGTAGGTGACCTAAAGTGAAAGCTCAATTTGACTTTAAAATGCATCGGCAAAGTATCCTTTAAACTTTTGGACAGAACAGGGAAGAGTTAGGCCGCGTACACACGGGCGGACTGTTCGCTCAACTTTGTCCGCTGAACAGTGTTTCAGCGGACAGTCCGCTCGTGTGTGGGGCTTCAGCGGACAGTTTCAGCGGACAGTTTGACGAACAAAGTTTTTCGGAAATTCCGAAAAACTGTCCGCTGAAACTTGGTTTGAGCGGACAGTCCGCCCGTGTGTAGGCCACTTTCGAAATGAGCAAACTGTTCCCGCTCGGAGGAAAGTCTGCTCATTTCGAGCGCGTCTCCAGGTAGGCGGGGCCCGCGAAGGAGACGTCGTGGGCCCCGCCGCCTGGTATGGACTTAAAGGGGAACCCCAACGCCGAAAAAAATCGGCGTGGGGGTCCCCCCAAAGTCCACAACAGACCCTTGTCCGAGCACGCTACCCGGCCGGCCAGGAAAGGGGGGCGAGCGAGCGCGCCCCCCCTCCCGAGCCGTACCAGGCCGCGTGCCCTCAACATGGGGGGTGCCTTGGGGAAGGGGGGGCCACGCGGCCCCCCCACCCCAAAGCACCTTGTCCCCATGTTGATGAGGACAAGGGCCTCTTCCCGACAACCCTGGCCGTTGGTTGTCGGGGTCTGCGGGCGGGGGGCTTATCGGAATCCGGGAGCACCCTTTAATAAGGGGGCCCCCGGATACCGGCCCCCCACCCTATGTGAATGAGTATGGGGCACAATGTACCCCTACCCATTCACCTGTAAAATAAAAGTACCCAAAAAAAAAACACAACACACGAGATAAAATATTTTATTGCACAGCTCCGGGGGTCTTCCGTCTTCGGGGGTCTTCTCGCCGGACTCCTCCGCTATCTTCTTGTAGCTCTTTTGCTAGCGGAGGAGTCCGGCTTTCTTCCTCCCCGCCGCCGGCCTCTTCTCCCGACTTCGGGGGTCTTGTCCCCCTCTTCGGTTCTTCTGCCGGGCCACCGCGCCTTCTTATAGCTCTTTTACAGGCGGTGGCCCGGTCTTCTGTCGCTGCCGCCTTCCGTTCTTCTGCCGGGCCACCGCGCCTTCTTATAGCTCTTTTAGAGGCGGTGGCCCGGTCTTCTGTCGCCGCTGTCGCCTTCCGTTCTTCTTCTTGTTCTTCTTCTTCTCCAGGAGATGTTGACACGTCGCTCTCTCCGGCCGGAATGCCAGAGCCGCGCTGTGCGGCCACTTATATAGTGACAATGGGGCGGTGTCACATGGTATATGTCACATGGGTTGGTCACATGGTGACCCCGCCCCCTTACGATGTCATAGTCCCCATGTGACATCAACCCATGTGACCAACCCATGTGACATATACCATGTGACACCGCCCCATTGTCACTATATAAGTGGCCGCACAGCGCGGCTCTGGCATTCCGGCCGGAGAGAGCGACGTGTCAACATCTCCTGGAGAAGAACAAGAAGAACAAGAAGAAGAACGGAAGGCGACCGGAAGGCGACAGCGGCGACAGAAGACCGGGCCACCGCCTGTAAAAGAGCTATAAGAAGGCGCAGTGGCCCGGCAGAAGAACCGAAGAGGGGGACAAGACCCCCGAAGTCGGGAGAAGAGGCCGGCGGCAGGGAGGAAGAAAGCCGGACTCCTCCGCTAGCAAAAGAGCTACAAGAAGATAGCGGAGGAGTCCGGCGAGAAGACCCCCGAAGACGGAAGACCCCCGGAGCTGTGCAATAAAATATTTTATCTCGTGTGTTGTGTTTTTTTTTTGGGTACTTTTATTTTACAGGTGAATGGGTAGGGGTACATTGTGCCCCATACTCATTCACATAGGGTGGGGGGCCGGTATCCGGGGGCCCCCTTATTAAAGGGGGCTCCCGGATTCCGATAAGCCCCCCGCCCGCAGACCCCGACAACCAACGGCCAGGGTTGTCGGGAAGAGGCCCTTGTCCTCATCAACATGGGGACAAGGTGCTTTGGGGTGGGGGGGCCGCGCGGCCCCCCCTTCCCCAAGGCACCCCCCATGTTGAGGGCACGCGGCCTGGTACGTCTCGGGAGGGGGGGCGCGCTCGCTCGCCCCCCTTTCCTGGCCGGCCGGGTAGCGTGCTCGGACAAGGGTCTGTTGTGGACTTTGGGGGGACCCCCACGCCGATTTTTTTCGGCGTTGGGGTTCCCCTTTAAGTACATTCCAGGCGGCGGAGCCCGAAATGAGTGGACTGTTGCCTCGTGTGTGGGCGAGTCCGTTCATTTCAAAAGTTGCGCGGACTTAGTACGACGAACAAAGTTTGCCGTATTTGTCCGCTCAAAAAGTGCCGTGTGTGGGCGTGTTCGTTCATTCAAAAGTTTGAGCGGACTGTTTGACGAGTTTAGTTTCGGCAGACAGTCCCCGCGTGTGTACGCGGCCTTAGAACTTCAGGTTTACTGAAGATTGGCAAGGGAGATTTCCCCTCACTTCCTGTCTGAGGACCAATGGGTCACCAGAACTGGAAGTGAGAAAAAAAACTGCAAGAGAGGTCCATACAGTGGGGGATTTTGCTTCAGGTTGTATTCACACCTGAGCATTTTCAGCTCGTAAAATGCCTGAAAAACACCCAAAAAGCAAAATCCCATTCATTTCAATGGCACCTGTTCACATCTAAGCATTTTGAAGCAAAACACCTGAAAAATGCCTGAAGCTCCAAAAAAGTACACAAGCTTCTTTTTGGGCAGATTACATGCATTTTTTTTCTTTTTTACATTGGTGACCCTTCAACCTTTCTGTACAAAATCGCAGCAAAAAAACACGGTAAAAATCATGGCAAAAACACACAGCTTTCTGCCTGAAAATGAACCACTCAGGTGTGGATGCAGCCTAAAGTGCTACTAAACCCAGGACTCTGCATTCCCTATATATTGTCTCCCACAGTACACAGCATATGGAAATGCAATTGTTTTAGTAAATATAAATTGCTAAATACCTTTTCTCATCAGCAGTATATAGCAGTCTTGTGACTTCTATCAGTGTCTGGTTAGAGTTTGTAGGAGGAGTTTTTATTCTCCCCTGATTGTCTTATGGGGCTGAAGGACCCCTGACCCTCTGAACAGTGCTGATTGGCTCTGTGCTGATCACATGCCCCCTCCCAAGAAAAAAAACCCTCTAGCAATAAACACCAAACTGAGCATGTGCAGAGTACCCTCAAGGTCCTGTTCTATCAGGAGATAGATTGGGGACAGTGGAAGTAGAAGATCAGAGAAGACAGGCCTTTTTACACAATGCAGAGGTTAACCTGTTAAGTTCCACAGTGCTGCACTGCAGGGGTGCCGATGTGCATGGCCAGAGGTCACGATGACCCCCCGGCCACACATGATCGCGGGCACAAGAGCCAAAACAGGGACGTGTATGTATAAACACACAAATCCCTGTTCTGTGAGGAGAGGAGAGGCAGATTGTGAGTTCCTACTAGCTAGGAACAGCGATCTGTCATCTCCTCTTGTCAGTCCCCTCCCCCTATAGTTAGAACACACCCAGGGAACACAGTTAACCCCTTGATTGACCCCTAGTGTTAACCCCTTCCCTGCCAGTGACATTTACAAGGTAATCAGTGCATTTTTATAGCACTGATAATTGTCGACGGTCCCAAAAGTGTCTGATCTGTCCGCCATGTCGCAATCTCGATAAAAATCATCACAGATCACCGCCATTACTAGTAAAAAAAAATTATAGTAATAAAAATGACATAAATCTATCCCCTATTTTATAGACACTATAACTTGTACAAACCAATCAATATATGCTTATTGCGATTTGTATTACCAAAACTATGTAGAAGAATATGTATCCGCCTAAACTGAGGAAAAAAAATAGCTTTTTAAAAAAAATAAAAAAATGGGTATATTTATTATAGCAAAAAGTACAAAATATTGTGTTTTTTTTCAAAATTGTTGCTGTTTTTTTTGTTTATAGCGCAAATAAAAAGCACAAAGATGATCAAATACCACAAAAAGAAAGCTCTATTTGTGGGGAAAAAAAAGGACGTCAATTTTGTTTAGGTACAGCGCCTCATGACCGCGCAATTGTCAGTTAAAGCGGCGCAGTGCTGCATCGCAAAAAACGGGCAGTTCATTGAGCAGCCAAATCTTCTGGGGCGGAAGTGGGTAAAATAAAAGACGTACTACACTATATGGATTCTCTCTCCTTTATGCATGAGTCACAGGCATATAGAAAGATATAAAAGAAGTGTAATCTCCCTTCTCGCCAGCCTAAGCCTGATAGACCCACATGCAGTACTGCTAAGGGGTCCATACCATCTGGTGAGTTAAAGCACAAGGGTGTGTGTGAAGCACTGATCACCGTGTGATATCTTTGGAGAACTAAAGCACTGTAGAGAATTTTTTTGCACAGGAGCACTTTTTGAAGAATAACTGCATTTGGGAATGGTTTCAACTTTCAACCCAGACTTTCACTGGCTACATGCTTGCCGGTTCACATTTGATTTTTATATGATTTTTGATGATATTATCTATATGCCTTTGAGATTCAAAGTTTATGATGTACAGTATGCACAATATTTGCACTTTAGCAATTTGCACTTTATTCTGGTACTGTTTGCGTTGTGGTTTGTGGTTTTATTATTTTGATTGTGTTATGAACAGGAGAAGTATATAAGCACAACTCTATTAACTCTGTCAGCTATTTAGTGCAGGTGGATTTTTTTTTTTTTTTTTTTAGATTAAAGTTTAAAAATTGTTCTGGCTGAATTTACACTTTGAAGAAAATCTGTACAGGGCAGAAATATGAAACAAGTCATTGCTGACCTTCTGAAAATAAAATGCTAGTTGCCTGGCTGCTCTTCAATATTCTCAGCGATTCAGAAAATCCGATTCTGGCCACGGGACTAAGTGCATTGGCATATGATCCCAGATGACGTGACCAATATTTAGATTTTCTGATGCTCACCTTCATGCGACCAGATATCTAGGCTTTTGCTAACAAAAAACTCCCTGCCATGAATTTTCAGAGCAGTGGTTTTATCAGCTAAAGAATTTCCTGCCTTCTACATCCATTTACATGAGTGAAGGTGTGGGTCTTGTTTTAATGGCAGGACCACTTTAGGTTGAAAGCAGTATAATGGAGAGTAATAATAATTCTAGGCATAATTCCTTATCTAGTGACCCTTTATGGTTGATTGTGGCCATTATATTTGATGTGCATTATATCATTTTCTGATTCTACTATTCTAATAAAGAATACATAAAAAGTGAAGACCAGCTATCTTATTGGGGACATCTAGACATGTTAGTTGTTCTTGAATGCCTGCCTTTACATGCACATGCAATTTAATGGCATCCCAGTCTTAGTCCGTAGGGTTCAATGTTGGGTTGGCCCACCCTTTGCAGCTATAACAGCTTCAACTCTTCTGGGAAGGTTTAGGAGTGTGTCTATGGGAATATTTGACCATTCTTCCAGAAGTGCATTTGTGAGGTCAGGCACTGATGTGGTCAAGAAGGTCTGGCTCATAGTCTCCACTCTTATTCATCGCAAAGGGGTTCTATCGGGTCGAGGTGCAGGCCAGTAAAGTTCCTCCACTCCAAACTTGCTCATCCATGTCTTTATAGACCTTGCTTTGTACACTGGTGTCCAGCCATGTTGGAACAGGAAGAGGCCATCTCCAAACTGTTCCCACAAAGTTGGGAGCATGACATTGTAGAAAATATCTTGGTATGCCGACTCCTTAAGAGTCCTCTTCATTGGAACTAAACGCCTGAAAAAACAACCCCACATCATAATCTCCCCTCCACTAAATGATTTGGACCAGTGGACAAAGCAAGGTCCATAAAGACATGGATGAGCGAGTTTGGGGTGGAGGTTGTTTTTCAGGGGTTGGGCTTGGCCCCTTAGTACCAGTGAAGGGAACTCTTAATGCGTCAGCATACCAGTCCAAGACATTTTGGACAATTTCATGCTCCCAACTTGGTGAAAACTGTTTGGGGATGACTCCTTCCTTTCCAACATGACTGCCCACCAGTGCACAAAGCAGGGTCCATAAAGACATGGATGAGTGTGTTTGGGGTGGAGGAACGTGACTGGCCTGCAAAGAGTCCTGACCTTAACCCGATAGAACACTTTGGTATGAATTAGAGCGGAGACTGCGAGACAGGCCACATCAGTGCCTGACCTCACAAAAGTGCTTCTGGAAGAATGGTCAAACATTCCCATAGACACCTTGTATGCGGCCTTCCCAGAAGAGTTGAAGCTGTTATAGGTGCAAAGGGTGGGCAAACTCAATATTGAACCCTACGGACTAAGACTGGGATGCCATTACAGTTCATGTGGGTGTAAAGGCAGGTGTCCCAATACTTCTGGTAATATAATGTATCTGCAGTGTCAGATTTTCTCAGGCTCCATTCACACTTCCGAGTAGCACGAAACAAGCGTTCCTGCTTGTGATTTTCACTTGAATGTGCTGCCTGCGCACTTTTGTTGCCCGGAAAGAAGCTCCTGACCCTTTTCGGGCGTAAAAACTTCACACGTTGTTGAAAGGCGTGGTTTGTGGCAAGATCCTGTCGCAAGGCAATCACAGCAGAATCACAACATGTTTAAGGGGTGCCGCTAACGGATAATGGCACCTAAATGCACATTGTGCAGTGATCCCTACGCGATTTGTCATTTTGATTCCCAAAGCCTTAGTCATTGCTACCTCTGGCTGCTAGCCTAAGGACATTTGGAGTGAGATTTGGTGATGTCACTACTGTGCTGCTCATTGTTCTCCTTGCTGGAGAAGGAGATGTACCTGAATATCCACAGTGCAAGGATCTCCCTGCTTCACCATCTCCACTGCTTCTTCTTAATCAATCTCTAGTACTAGTCATCAGTGGTTAAGCTTTGACAGGAGCAAGCAAAGCCTGTCTCTACCAAGATGGATGTCAACATAGAATCACACTGCAGAACAAAGTCCTGACATCATTGGGGCTCTGAGAAGGTTCCATTAGGGAGATCTAATTTGGAAAAGATTTGTATTCCAACAAAGGGTGTCCTATCATCTGCAGAGAGACTACAGGTCATACTGTTTGTTTACTGTTGGCTAGTCCTTTCCCCTATGCCCTTCAAAATAGTATTCAGTGTTAAGTATTGTAGCAAAGTCCCAGACATAATGGTTACCTCCAGCGTTAGGGACAGCTGACATCCTTCTGTGTAGAGTGGCTTACAAGGCATGGTGTGTGTAATGAGAGATGAACAGGTGGGCGCCAGACACTTTTTAAATGCAAAGAGATTTTTTGTCTCTTAAACAGAACTGTGGGAGAGAGGGTTAGGACCAGGAAACCCTTAAGTAGATGCAATGTTAATTGGCAGACTCTGAGATTTCTATAGGCAGACCGCTATACAGGTGAAGGCCTCCAGCCGGACACCACTTCTGTATAGGTAGGACATTGTCTCCTATGGCAACAGTCCTATAAAAGTTACTAACTGTAATTGTATCCAACTATTTGCAACTCAAACAGTTCTCAGCTTACTCCACAATCGCTCACTGTGGGTCTTCACTCAATGAGCTCCCAGCCTCTCTCACTAGACTTCAGATCCAATAGCCCTAGATTCCCTGAGCTCTTCCACTGTTAGCACTCAGTATCTTCCTCAAGCGTCACCCCGGCTTCCCTGCTGGGTCCCCGGCTCGGCACTCACAGATACCCTTTAATCTTCACCCCTGCTGACACGCCAAGTCCCTGGCCTGGCTCCCACCGATGCGCCACAAGCGTCACCTCTGCTGTCCTGCTGCGTCCCAGACTTGCCACTTGCTGAAGTTTTCCCACTTCTTCACCACCCCCGATTGGCAAGAAGTCTGCTCTGGTACTGTCCTCAGCTTACTCACAGTGGTCTCAGATAACAAGATGGATGGTCCCTTAGTAGCGACAGCTTCCCCTCTACCTCCAGCCACAACTGGTTGTCCGGCCGGTGGAACCGTTCCTTCTAGTTGGACTACAAGCCCGCAGTCCCAACCCTACACTGCTCTCCTGCTTCTGGATAGGCTCTCAGACAGCCTAGCAGTCAGATGTCCCCGGGATAGGCCTGCGGTTTCTGGCCTAGCAGTCTGGGGCAATACAACCCACGTCCACCCAGACAGCTGTCCAGGTGACACAGAACCCCAATCACCTAACACCACCCAAATAAATAGGCTCTCAGCAGGCCAAGGGACCAAAGAAAATCCCTGCCCATTGGCTGAGATACCCCATTCATCCATAATCTGTCCTTGCTATGCCCTTGTCTTATCCAATGTCACCAGATACCAGGCCACCTAGTGACAGAAGAGAGAAGTGCATTTCAGAATTAGGGGGAACTCAATTGATCTCCTAACAATTGGCCAAGGCAACTATCGCCTGGCAGCTAAATTTAATAGCAACTCTGTCTAAACATCCGGGTACTACAGTATTACTAAGTGATTGTAAAACTCTGAAATTAAAAATAAACAAAGCATATACCTATATAGTGTGTACTTGCCTGTATCCAAAGCATCTAGTATGATTTATGTTTGCTCTGTCATTCCTCTGATATCTGCATGAGTCACTTCTGACAATCTATGCCAACACCAGGCAATCCTGGGAGGCTGCCCGGCCCTCACTCAAGCACACAGCAGGTAATTAATCTCAGCTGTGCATGTTTCCCAATGAGACTGTGTAGAGAGGGGTGTGCCCATTCTCACCACTCAGGTCTCAGATTACACTTGGCTCCCTGCTCTATGCTGTGCAGTGTGTGACAACAGATCCCCTCCCACTGCCTTCTGGAAATGAGAAATGCTGTGTAAATCCTGGACCTTGAACTCATGTAGAGAAGGGAGGGTGGCAGATTAACAGGTACAACTTATGATGGAAGATGTGTTTCTTCAACTGAGGCCAGTCACTTCACTGGGTATACTATATGTTAATGTTTAAAATCACTTAAAAACAAAAAAAAAATACATACACGTAAATTCTATTAAGGGGAAAAAATTGACTTTATTACCACTTTAAGCATTTGTCTGAGAATGTTAATAGAACCCCTTTCATATAATGAAGCTTCTTTATTCTTCTGTGAATTATTTTCCCTGATTAACAAGACTTCCCTTTCTGTGTTCCTACATTGTAGAATTCATATTCATTTATGCCATTTGCTGCAATCATTCTGCCTCCTTCTTATTCCTGGAGTCACAGGAGCAGCTGAGACAAAAGGTTTCCTTAATACACATCAAGCCACCTAATAAACTCCTGTACTCGGGCAAAGGCAATCATTTGTGTTAGGGAAGGTCACGGCACTGAGATAGTACGCTGAGGATTATTTTCTTGTTCTAATGAATGAATTATGGAAATTCAAATTACACGCAATGTCCATTTCCTCTGTTTAGATGGAAGATGCTAATCCTGCTCGAGGCTAATGTTTTGTGGAACGGAGTTAATATTCATTATTCAATTTATTGTAAACAGGTTATAGAATATCTTTATAGAGTCGTATACACTGATCAGCCATAGCGTTGTGACCACCCACCTAATATTGAGTTTTCATGCTTAACAATAAACAAAACTACAGTCTATGGCTGCCTGTTCCCCGAAATCAACCCATCATACCCAGGGGTGCAGCCCGCCCTGTAACATTGTATCAAAGAAGATAAAGATTAAAGGGAATGTATCCTGTCTCCATACATAAATCAAGACAGGAGGTTGGGACTTTAAATGAGGTGGTTGATTCCTGTAGATTGTATCACATTTCTTTTATTGTTAGAATACAAAGTATATAAGTACATAATTATATAATTCATGTAAGAGAGTCAATGAGTAAATATTAACACATCTGTACATGTGCACAACAATGATAACGTGGTATTTACAGTTATATACATAATTGCCACATAACAGCAATAAAATGGTAAAAAATGTTTAAAACAATCGTAAGGTTGAGTCTCCATACATAATTACATTTTTTATTTATTACTGGAAAACTAAAAAGAGAAAAACTTTAAAAAGTTAAAAGTCAAATAACTCTAAAATATTTCTGTGTATTTGCTCCTATTATAAATAATTGAAACACGTGGCGCTAAACCAAGTGACTTACATTATTAAATATTATACTACAAAGTGCATCAAATATAGCTAAAAAAAAATGGTATACATAAAAAAATATTAATAGTAACTAAACATTAAATAAAAATAAATAACCCAGTGAATAAGTGATAGTTCACACTATACATGTAAACACTCCTCATGGAGTATTGTAGAGCATATACAGTGTTCATACAATGTTGCAAAAGTCTGTGAGTCTCCAAAACATATTTCACTTTAACAAGCAATATTGATCAGTGTTTTTTTTTTTTTTTCCTCTCAAACCGCCTTTCCTTCACCACACCGCTGTGAAATGTGATTCCTCTCCCCCTTATGTGAATTAACTCAGCCTCACACTCAACGTGTTTGGCAGAAAAGAGCTTTCCAAACCCTCTTTGCAGGGATGTGGATGACAGGCATACAATCCTTCACTTCAGCGGGAGAAAAGCTGACCCAATTGACACTTTTATAGACAGTGCTCTCATGAAATAGAAAAAAGGAAATGCTCCCATAGCGTGATACCGTAAAAAAAAAAAATTTTAATCACACATAAGAAGATCCTAAGTTACACTCACATTTAAAAACTTGTAACCACGCCAAATAAGTCAAGCCACAGCACACTTTAACATAGCTGATTGCCAAAGCATTGGTGATTTTTAGCAGACACAGGGTATGCGAGAGACAGGCCGCGTACACACGCGGGGACTGTTCGCTCAACCTTGTTCGTCAAACAGTTTCAGCGGACAGTCCGCTCAAAATTAGCATGGACGGACTTGCCCACACACGACGAACGAACAGTCCGCTGAAACCGTGCGCGATGACGTGAACGGCACGTACGACGGGACTAGAAAACGACGTCCTATACACTGCAATGCAAACTTCGGCGTGTAAATCCTTTCTGAGCATGCGCGGAACTTAGTTTGACGAACAAGCCTACACACGAGGGGACTGTCCGCTCAAACAAAGTTTCAGCGGACAGTTTTTCGGAAATTCCGAAAAACTTTGTTCAGCAGACTGTTCGCTGAAACTGTCCGCTGAAAGCCCACACACGAGCGGACTGTCCGCCGAAACACTGTTCAGCGGACAAAGTTGGGCGAACAGTCCCCGCGTGTGTACGCGGCCACACTCTTTAAATCTCTCACCACTCCTTGGTGAAAATAGACGTGAACCGTCCGATGGTTCCTCTCACTCTCAGTTACCTAGTAGCAATGCCCCAACATGTTTCGTCATTCACTTGACTTAATCATGGGCTAACCATGATTAAGTCAAGTGAATGACGAAACATGTCGGGATACCAGTGCACTCCCCCCACCCCATCAGGAGAGCAGCTGAGCAATGGCTCTTCCTGTTAACCTCATGATCAGCCGTGATTGGATGTGGCTGATCACGTGGTAAAAAGTCTCTGCGGTGTGTCAGACTGACACGCCGCAACAACGAAACCTATAAAACACAGTGGTTTTATAGGTTTTTTTTCTTATCTTAATGCATGCTATACATTAAGGTAAAAAAAAAAAAAAAACCTGTGTGCAGCAGCCCCCCTCAGCCCCCTCTTACCCGAGTCCCATCTCGATCCAGCAATGTTGCAGGATTTTTTTGGCTGTCCGGGGCTCTCCCTTCTGATTGGCTGAGATACAGAACCGGTCACCTCTGGCTCCCGCTGCTGTCAACCAAAGTCGGTGAGCCAATGAGGAGAGGGGGGTTGAGGCCAAGCCGCGGCTCCATGTCTGAATGAACACACAGAGCAGCGGCTCAGCATGGGTGCCCCCATAGCAAACTGCATGCTGTGGAGGCACTTGGCAGGAGGGAGGGACCAGGAGTGCTGGCAAGGGGCCCCAGGAAGAGGAGGATTGGGGCTGCTCTGTGCAAAACCACATCACAGCGCAGGTAAGTATGACAATGTTTGTTTATTTTCAAATAGGGGGGTGAGCTGATGGAGAAAATAAATGTACAGTGGGGGCAGGATAGGCTTCGCTGAAGAGGAAGGTTTTCTGGGATTGTATAAAAGCAGAAAGAGGAGATAGTTGGACAGATTTGGGTAGGGAGTTCCATAGGATGTGAGAGGTTCTGGAAAAGGCCTGGGGGAGAGCATGGGAGGAGGTGATGAGGGAGCTAGAGAGCAGGAGGTCTTGGGAGGAATGAAGGGGACGAGTAGGTTGGTATTTTGAGACTAGGTTAGTTATGTAGTTGTGGACGGTTTTGTGAGAAGTTAGTATTTTGAATTTAATACGTTGGGTGAGTGGAAGCAAGTGGGGGGATTGGCAGAGAGGGGTGGCAGACACTAAACGATTGGCAAGGTGCATGAGTCTGGCAGCAGCATTCATGATGGACTGAAGGAGGGATAGCCTATGTAAAGGCAATCCAATGAGTAGGGAGTTGCAGTAGTCGGGGCAAGAGATGACCAGGGAGTGAATAAGAAGCTTTGTAGTGCCATTGGTTAGGAAGGGGTGTATTTTGGAGATGTTGTGGAGGTTGAGGCGGCAAGATTTGGATAGGGATTGGATGCGGGGCTGAAAGTAGAGTTCAGAGTCCAAGATTACACCTTGGCATGTGGGGACCAATTGACAGTTGTGCCAATGATTTTGACGGAGAGGTCAGGGGCAGGGACACATTGGGAGGAAATATGAGCTCAGTTTTGGATAGATTGAGGTTGAGGAAGTGATAGGACATCCAGGCTGATATGTCTCTTAGTAATGCCGCATACACACGAGCGGATTGTATGGCGTACTTAGTCTGTCGAAACACATTTCAGCGGACAATCCGCTCGTGTGTGGGCTTCAGCGGACTTTTTCAGCGTGCAGTCCGGAGTACTAAGAATTTCGGATTTTTCGAAATTCTGTCCGTCGTACTTTGGTTTCAGCGGACAATACGGTCGTCAGTATGCTAGTTAGACGGACTAAGAATGGCGCATGCCCAGAAAGGATTTACACGGCGGAAGGGTGCTTTGCTGTGTCTTGGACTTCCTATTTCTAGTCCCGTCGTACGTGCTGTACACGTCATCGCGCAAGCTTTCGACGGACTGTTTGTGCATCCGTGTGTGGTCAAGTCCGTTCAGTGGAAAGTACGACGGACTGTCTGTCGGATTGTATGACGAACTAAGTACGCCATACAATCCGCTCGTGTGTACGCAGCATAAGGCTCCATGCACACTGGACATTAAAATCACATTATACAAACACCAGTAGTGAGTCTTTCAATGTTTTTTAATGTTTTTGCAGTAGCGTTTTATTTTTTAATGGATCAATAATGTTAAATGTTGGTGAGCCATGTTTTTGAGCGTTTATTGATGTTTATCAGCGTTTAGCATTTTTAAACACTTTTTGTGGTCAAACAGCTCCTGAATGCGATTTTAGACAACAGCCCATAAACTCCACTGCTGATAAACTTCCATGTGTGCAAGGACACATAGGATAACATAAAGGGGAGTTTATGGGCTGTTAAAAAAAAAAAAAGAACGCCCAAACGCCGGAAAACTGCCGATTATGAGCTTCAGTGTGCATGGAGCTTAAAAGTAATATATTATCATAACATAAGTATGTCATCATCTTCTACATACCAGATGAAATTTCAGACTAAGCTGAGAGAGGGGGCACCTGGCTTATGTAATTGGAAGAAAGGAGAAAGAAGGAGTAATGGACATCTGCATTCTTTACAATGTACAGCTGTGATAGCACCATACCGTAGATACTGCTGTTGGGTAGTACATATTGAGCAGGTTGGGTTCCCTGTAGACATTTCAAGGTCTAAATTTGCATTTCTAATTAAAGCATAGCTACTGAAAGTGCTTGAAAACAGCCTAGAGAGACAATTTTATTATTCGCATCCTCAATTTTTTTTCTTCCTCAACTCCCTTTGTCCTTCTTCCCCCTACCTACCTTTACCCAACTTACCTTCTTCCATACCTTTATTCCCCACCTCTCCACCATTGCTTCATCTCCTGCCTCCCACGTTTCCAGTCCCCCATGCCTTTGCCATAATTTAAAATGAAATTCAAATATTAAAAAAAAAACAGTTTTATGCTCAACTATTACGCTTGTTATTCCTCCTTTTCAATTTTTAATGTTCACACCATTCAACAATGTTGTCTTCCAATATTTATACACATCCTATAAAACCTTAATAAAAGCTATTAAATCAGCAACTGCCTGAAACCTTTTTTTTTTTTTTTTATTTGAAAAACTGAATCACATCACCGTAATGACAGAACGCGATCGACACCCCTGAATTGCTCATTGTCCGAACGATCGCGTGCGTATAATTACTCCTATTAATGTAACCAGCCTCCTATTATCAATCCTGCTCATTCGGCATTGTGGACAATCTGTTCTAGCGTTTCATTTCATGGTCTCTCTTTAGTATTCAAATCTAAACATTTTCTTTCGACTTCACAAAGAGATTAATACTGAAATGAGGACAGTAATCACAAGCGATGGAGGGTTAATGAAAATGGATCTTAGAAAGGCCAGCGATAGGCGCGTTGTCAGACTGTATTGTGTTCAGCCAAACTGATCCTCTTATTGGTAACGTGGTGACAACTGGTCAATCCGACCTCCACAGCTTGCATTGTGATGTGTAATTTCCTGGAAATAGCCCAGGATGAACCACTCTATGGGGAGTAAAATAATACAGACTCAAGTCTAATGTCAGAATGGACTCGCTAGATAATGACACATTTTGCTGGTCTAAGAAGCCAGAGTAACTCGTTCTATCAGCTAAGGATTTGGCAGCCGTGTGGTTCTTTTCATATCTGTTGCCAAAGCATTGTCTTGCCATGACTAGTGTTGAGCTGAACATGCCTAGGCTTAGTTGGAGCAGGGTTCGGTAGACATTACCAAAGTTTGGGTGCTGAATCGAAACCCCATCAAAGCCAATAGGATTATTATTAAAAAAAGAAAACCGTTCTGGACATTTTCCTTGCTTATAATCATTAGAATTCAGTGACATTATTGACCATAAATAGTCAAGAATGTCACCCAAGAGACACCACCCCTTGTATATATCAGTTGTCATCCACCATACCGGTCAATTGACAGGAGAGAAGCGATAGGAGCAGATGCATATTTGGCAGGTCCCCTTTCTTATTTCAGTGGGTTGGTCAGGCATTGTGATTGATGTGGATGGTTTGGCCTCCACAGAGCCCTGATCCCATCATGGAGTTTGTCTGGGATTACATAAAGAGAAAGAAGGATCTGAGGCAACCTACATCCACAGATCTGTGGCTAGTTCTCCAAGATATTAGGAACAACCTACCCGCTTAGTTCCTTCAAAATCTGTATGCAAGTGTACCTAGAAGTATCAATGCCGTTTTGAAAAGTGGTCACACCAAATATTGATTTGATGTCAATTTCTGTTCCATTCATTTACTTTCCATTTTAATTGATAAAAATAAAACTATTAACACTTCTATTTCTGAAAGCATTGTTAATCTGCAGCATATTTAACTTTTCCACAGTACAGTATATTTTAGGGCGTACATACAGGGGTTGCAATTGCAACCCGGCCTCCTGTACACATGGATAGGAGGTGCAGCATATAGAGGAACCAATCCCTTCCATTTTCCTCCTGCAGCCTTTCAGCAGCTGCAAGAGGGAAATGGAGGGGATTGGTTCCTCTACATGCCATCCCTCCTATCCACCTCCTGTGGTGATCAGGCTCCTGTCTATCCCCTGCCCCTTTTCCCCCGCAGTGCTGCTGGGTTCCCCCCTTGCCCTCTCACGCCAGCTTCTGCAGGGGATGTGTCAGGAAAGAGAGCGGGGAAGGGGACGGTAAATGCATAATTTACTGGCACCTTCCTTGTCTTAATGAATAGTCAGTGATCTGTACCAATTACTGACTCTATCCATTCATAACTGAGGCATAGTAAACTGTGTTTGTACAAAGCTTCCAGTTTATTCATAAACTGAAGCATATTAGAGTTATTCCTGTCCATGCATTCCGTGCAACCGAGGCTGCAGAGAAAGAGATTGAGAGCTGTAGTCTTAATCTCTTTTCTCGGTCTCATAGGTGAAACATTTCAGGTCTGTTTAGACCCCTGATTAAGGATGAGCTCTGGCGTGTTCGCATGCTCCACATGCAGAGCCCAGCAGGAAGTCGGCGCAGTGTTGCGCTAATCACAGGCAGTGAGACATTGCTCCGATGCGCGGCTGCAGAGATCTGGCAATGTCTCACTGCTTGTGATTAGCGCCTGGCGGGCTCTGCACGCGGAGTGTGCGAACACGCCTGAGCTCATCCTTACCCCTGATACTTCACCAAGGCCCCCTAACAGGGCTGCTAAAAAAAAGAAAGAAATAATTGTAAACTAATAAAAAAAAATGCTACAAATAATAAAAAAAAATAAAAAAACTACCATCACCAGTGGCAAAACTACAAGGGTTGCAAAGGTCACATTTACGACTGGGCCCTGGTGTTCTGCCATCCTGGGAGTCTACGGGCAGGGGTCAGGGGGCCCTTATGGTTTCTTGCACCAGGGCCCTAAAGGTTCTAGTTATGCCTCTGGTGTATGTATGTGGCTGCAGCCACAGCCTAGAGTTATTTATTTAGTGCTGCTGAACCTGTGATTGGCTCACAGGCTGTGGTCAAAGTTAAGCCCTACCCACCACCTGATGGGAACAGAGCACTATGCCCACATGGTGAGCAAGAGTGCCCACTAATGTTAGAGTGACCCAGGGCTCATGGGAAGAGCAGGGTAATCAGGTGAGTTCTGTGGTGAGCCCGGGGACTGGGCTGTGGTGCCTGTTACTGTGAGCCCAAGGAGAAGGCTCAGAATTGAAGGGACTTTGCTGCTGTTGGCTGCTGGGAACCTGAAGAGGAGCTTTGGAGTCCCAGCTAGAGATGTGCTGCTGAAAGCCATGTGGCTGAGCTGTGTTACTACTGTTCTGGAGATTCAAATTGCCAGGAGAGGCAGAACTGCATAAGAAGCTGCTAGACCATGGCCTGCTGCTGAGAGCCAAGACTAAAAATGACTTTGCTGCTTGATCATGTGGCGGCTGCAGGGCAGTCTTTAAGGCAGGGCAAAAGGGGCAGCTGCCCTGGGCCCTGTCATTATTGTGGGGCCCAAAGCAGCTGCCCCATACTTGCCAACACTCCCAGTTTAAATTCCCTTGTTCCTTGAGGTTTTAGTCCAGTGCTGTGTCCTGATATCTCAGTGTGAAGTTCTGTTACTAATGCTGCCCAGCTCTGCCCTATTGTTGTGTACAGATGACTAACCTGCAGACCCTGTGTTTACATGTGAATACCAGCACTGATATGTAAATAGCGTCTGCATTCATATGTAAATAGCGGCGGGCCAGCAGCATTCTTATGTAAATAGAGGCAGTATTCATTCATGACAGACTGAGAATCTAGTGCTGCTGCTAGGAGCCCAGGGCTACATGGTTGCTGTTACTGCTGGCCAAAGAAAGACTATCCCTGTGCTGCATCTGACCAGGTGCTACTACACTGAGACATGAGATCCAGTGTAGCTAGGCCACTGTTTTGCCAAATGTGTTGTTGCACTGTGATACGTTTGGCTCTGCATTGTACTTGTTTGCATAACCACTTTCTTTTACTGGGCTTTACTACCATTAATAAAGCCCATGCTAACAAATTCTAGGTGTGATAGTGTCACTCGGGTCCAGGTAACAATGGGGCATCGGTGGTGCAGGGCAAAGGGAACCAAACAATCCAGTGGCTCTTCTAGGTGTAGCACAATACACACAATATTACTAAAAGTATTGGGACGCCTGCCTTTACACACTCATGAACTTTAATGGCATCCCAGTCTTAGTTCATAGGGTTCGATATTGAGTTGGCTCACCCTTTGCAGCTATAACAGCTTTAACCCCTCTGGGAAGGCTGTCCACAAGGTTTAGGAGTTTTGCCTATGTGAAAGTTTAATCATTCTTCCAGAGCAGCATTTGTGAGGTCAGGCACTGATGTTGAACAAGAAGATCTGGCTCGCAGTCTACGCTCTAATTCATACCAAAGATGTTCTATCAGGTTAAGGTTAGGACAATGTGCAGGCCAGTCAAGTTCTTCCAACCCAAACATGCTCATTCATGCCTTTGTGGACCTTGGTTTGTGCACTGGTGGGCAGTCATGTTGGAACAGGACGGGGTCATCCCCAAACTGTTCCCACAAAGTTGGGAGCATGATATTGTCCAAAATGTCTTGTTATGCTGACGCCTTAAGAGTTCCCTTTACTGGAACTAAGGGGCCAAGCCCAACCCCTGAAAAACATAATCCCCCCTCCACCAAATGATTTGGACCAGTGCACAAAGCAATGTTTATAAAGACATGGATGAGCAAGTTTGGGGTGGATCGACTTGACTGGGCTGTACAGAGTCCTGAAGTCAACCCGATAGAGTACCGTACCTTTGGGATGAATAAGTGTGGAGACTGCGAGCCAGGCCATCGTGTCCAACATCAGTGCTTGACCTCACAAATGCACTTCTGGAAGAATGGTCAAACATTCCCATAGACACACTCCTAAACCTTGTAGACAGCCTTCCCAGAAGAGTTGAAGCTGTTATAGCTGCAAAGGGTGGGCCAACTCAATATTGAACCCTACGGACTAAGACTGGGATGCCATTAAAATTCATGTGCGTGTAAAGGCAGGTGTCCCAATACTTTTGGTAATATAGTGTATATACACAAACATACGACTGTGCATTTAGCTGGGCCTGGGGTTAGTGAGGTTGTAATGACAATACTACTTCATTAATGGTCATGGACTGAATCCAGGCAGCTCTGCATTGATTAGTAAATACATAATGTATCAGTTTCCTGTGATAATGAATATTTATACCATAGAAAGCTTCAGATTTCATGCGCTAGCCGTCTAGCTGACAATATGATCCTTATTGCTCTCCTTGCTGCCTGTGCCAGAATTGCTTTGTCTTTTCCGCGAGTCTAATATAAGCAGGAGCCCGATGCAAATCCTTGCTGCAGAATTTTAATTAGAAATCTTATTTACTTCCAGCTCATTCTACATTTATAAACTCTGGCTTAGGTCTCACGTTCCAGGTAAACAGACTTTGCCGGTTGGAAGAAGACTTGAATCGCCTCCTTTGTGATGAGGATGTGAACTGACAGTTTCCAATGCGCTTTGAGCCGGGGGGAGGCTTTGATGGGGGAAAATGACTGTGTTTTACCAAGGAGCCATTTAGAACCTTTGTTGCTCTTACAGGACATAAATAAATAATACCCTAACTAATAAGGACAGGTGATCCATTCTGGGCAGGCAGCATTAAGCTCCAAGCAAACAGACGGAACTCCAGCCTTCCCTGACCTTTGTCAGCATGTGAGCCACAGAGGAATCTGACAAGCCCCGGAGAAGCAACGCAGAACAACCTCAAATCACAGAACCATTTTAAAACACTATATGTAATGAAGTGATACTTATTAAAGCAAAACCAAATTGAAATGCAATCCTGCCAGCATTGGGGGGCCTTTATTTGAATTGTAATAAGCAGGTCTGCAAAAGATCTGGGGCTAGAGCCCATAGCAGTGGTCACCAACCTGGGGGGGGGGGGGGGGGGGGGTATGTCGGTAGTAAGCAATTTTTCGCGGGGCAAAGGAAGGCTGGTGTTGGCATTTCAATCATCATAGTTAACCACATCAATACATTGCACTTACACCCCCTTCCTGACCAGACCAATTTTCAGCTTTCAGCGTTCTCACAGTTTGAATGACAATTACTCAGTCATCCAACACTGTACCCATATGAAACTTGCGTCCTTTTTTTCCACACAAATAGAGCTTTCTTTTAGTGGTATTTAATCACTAGTGGGTTTTTTATTTTTTGTGCTATAAATAAGATAAAACGTAAATTTTGTGAAAAAAATGCCTTTTTATTTGTTTCTGTCATAAATTTTTGCTAATTAGTAATTTTTCTTCATAAATTTTGGCCAAAATTTATACTGTTACCTATCTTTGGTAAAAATAACCCACATTAGTGTATATTATTTGGTCTTTGTGAAAGTTATAGAGTCTACAAACTATGGTGCCAATTGCTGAAAATTGATCACTTCTGATCAGGCGTTCAGTACATCAGGTGTATCTCATTTCTTGAGACACTAATGCCGCGTACACACGAGCGAATTGTATGGCGTACTTAGTCCGTCATACAATCCGACGGACAGTCTGTCCTACTTTCCACTGAATGGACTTGACCACACACGGATACACAAACAGTCCGTCGAAAGCTTGCGCGATGACGTGTACAGCACGTACGACGGGACTAGAAATAGGAAGTCCAAGACACAGCAAAGCACCCTTCCGCCGTGTAAATCCTTTCTGAGCATGCGCCATTCTTAGTCCGTCGAACTAGCATACTGACGACCGTATTGTCCGCTGAAACCAAAGTACGACGGACAGAATTTCGAAAAATCCGAAATTCTTAGTACTCCGGACTGCACGCTGAAAAAGTCAGCTGAAGCCCACACACGAGCGGATTGTCCGCTGAAATGTGTTTCGACGGACTAAGTACGCCATACAATCCGCTCGTGTGTACGCGGCATAACAAGTCAGAAAAGTACAAATACCCCCCAAGTGACCCCTTTTTACAAAGTAGACATTCCAAGGTATTAAGTAAGTAGCATGGTGAGTTTTTTTAAGTTGTCATTTTTTTCCCACAATTCTTTGCAAAATGAAGATTTTTTTTTTATTATTATTTTTTTTTACAAAATTGTCATATTATCAGGTTATTTCTCACACACAGCATATGCATACAACAAATTACACCCCAAAATACATTCTGCTACTCTTCCCGAGTACGGCGATACCACATGTGTGAGACTTTTACACAGCCTGGCCACATACAGAGCACCAACATTGATGTAGCACCTTCAGACGTTCTACGAGCAAAAATGACGCATCTCATTTCTCAACCACCTATTACATTTTTGAAGGCCCTGGAGTACCAGGACAATGGAATTTCCCATAAAATGACCCCATTTTGGAAAGAAAACACCCCAACGTATAATCTGTGAGGCATAATGAGTCTTTTGAACGGTTAATTTTTTTCCAGACGTTTTTGGAATATGTGGAAAAAAATTTAAACGCATTTTTTTTTTTTTACACAAAATTGTCAATTTATAAGATATTTCTAACACATAGCATGTATATAGCAAAAATGACACCCCAAAATACATTTTGCTACTCTTCCCGAACATTGAAGTAGTACGTTCAGGCGTTCTAGGAGCATAAATGACATATCTCATTTCATTCCTACCCATCACACTTTTGAAGGTCCTGGACCACCAGGACAGTAAAATTACCCACAAAATTACCCCATTTTGGAAAGCAAACACCCCAACGTATATTCTATGAGACATGGGCTGCAAATAGGTACTCGGGTACTCTGATGGCCTGGTGACAGGTACTCGGTTACTCTGATGGCCTGGTGACAGGTACTTGGGTACTCTGATGGCCTGGTGACAGGTACTTGGGTACTCTGATGGCCTGGTGACAGGTACTCGGGTATTCTGATGGCCTGGTGACAGGTAATCGGGTACTCTGATGGCCTGGTGACAGGTACCCAGGTACTCTGATGGCCTGGTGACTGGTATTTGGGTACTCTGATGGCCTGGTGACAGGTACTCGGGTAATCTGATGGCCTGGTGACAGGTACTCGGGTACTCTGATGGCCTGGTGACTGGTACTCGGGTATTCTGATGGCCTGGTGACAGGTACTCGGGTACTCTGATGGCCTGGTAACAGGTACTCAGGTACTCTGATGGCCTGGTGACTGGTATTTGGGTACTCTGAAGGGCGGTGACAGGTACTCATATGGACTGTGACAGGTACTCAGATCAACTGTGACAGGTACTCAGATCAACTGTGACAGATACTCAGATCAACTGTGACAGATACTCAGATCAACTGTGATAGGTACTCAGATCAACTGTGACAGATACTCAGATCAACTGTGATAGGTACTCGGGTACTCAGATGGACTGGGACAGGTACTCGGGTACTCAGATGGACTGGGACAGGTACTCGGGTACTCAGATGGGCTGTGACAGGTACTCGGGTACTCGGATGAACCGTGACAGGTACTCGGGTACTTTGATGGGCTGTGACAGCTACTCGGGTACTCGGATGAACCGTGACAGGTACTCGGGTACTTTGATGGGCTGTGACAGGTACTCGGGTACTTTGATGGGCTGTAACAGGTACTCGGGTACTTTAATGGGCTGTAACAGGTACTCGGGTAATTTGATGGGCTGTGAAAGGTACTCGGGTACTCTCATGGACCGTGACAGATACTCGGGTACCATAATGGACTGTGACAGATACTCAAGTACCCTGATGGACCGTGACAGGTACTCGGGTACTCTGATGAACCGTGACAGGTACTCGGGTACTTTGATGGGCTGTGACAGCTACTCGGGTACTCGGATGAACCGTGACAGGTACTCGGGTACTCTGATGGACTGTGACAGGTACTCGGGTACCCTGATGGACCGTGACAGGTACTCGGGTACCCTGATGGACCGTGACAGGTACCCTGATGGACCATGACAGGTACTCGGGTACCCTGATGGACCATGACAGGTACTCGGGTACCCTGATGGACCATGACAGGTACTCGGGTACCCTGATGGACCATGACAGGTACTCGGGTACCCTGATGGACCACGACAGGTACTCGGGTACCCTGATGGACCACGACAGGTACTCGGGTACCCTGATGGACCACGACAGGTACTCGGGTACCCTGATGGACCATGACAGGTACTCAAGTACCCTGATGGACCGTGACAGGTACTTGGGTACTCTGATGGGCTGTGACAGGTACTCAAATACTCTGATGGACTGTGACAGGTACTCTGATGGACTGTGATTGACAGGTACTATGAGGGGTGGTGACAGGTCCTCTTTATTGGGGGGGGGGCAATCAGTGTGCTTCATGTGTACTGTAGGCGGTAACGAGATGTTACCGCAATCTCCTCCTCACACGCGATCGGTGTGTGAGGAGGAGAACCCGGTAACATCTTGTTACCGCGGTTTGTTTACATTTTAGTGATCGGCTGTGAAAGGATCACAGCCGATCACGTGGGTAAACAGCCGGCCAATTGTTGTTTACCAGCATCGTGACGAGCAGTGTTCTCAGGGAGAACACGCCGCCACCGACATGTACACGCAGTGCGCTCACGATCGCGCGCATGCGCCGTGCACAGTCGGGGTGTGACCATCTGTGATCGGCGGTGACTTCATCACGGCCGATCACGTGGTAAACAGCCATAACCAATGGCTGTTTACCCCCTTCAGTGGCGAGCGGTGTCTCAGTGACATGCCGCCACCGAAGAAACAGGGGTGTGCACGCATTCCCTGTTTAAACGGGAGGCCGTCATATGACGGCCTCCCGCCACAATAGGTGTGCCACCTGCCCGTCATTTGACGGCCGGCGGTCAGCAACTAGTTAATATGGTATCAAGGTGATCGAAGCGCGCTGTTTCTATTGTTACACTGTAATATATAATGAAGTAGTTCAACTCACCATAATGCAGAATAAGTGGGAGCCCTGGGCGTGTCACTTGCCACCGTCGCCTGATGCAGCTTTTTAACTTGCCACGTCACCTGCCACTAGATGTGGGTTGTCCCTTGCCACGTCACCTGCCACCATTTGCAGATTGTCACTTGCCACGTCACCTGCCACCATTTGCAGATTGTCACTTGCCACCATTTGCAGATTGCCACCTGCCACATCCCTTGCCACCATTTGCAGATTGTCACTTGCCATGCCAGCCAGTGCCACCAAATGTGTATTGTCACTGTATTGGTGGCAGGCTGGCAGCACTGGTCCATTTAGTGAGGGCAGGAGAGCAGAGATGCGGGGCGGGCAGTGAGAGATGATGTAATCTCTCTGCTCCTCGCTGCACCTCCGACATTTAAGAGGCCTGCTCTGTGAGGGTGGAAGAGCACTGATGTGTGGCGGGCAGTGAGAGATGATGTCATCTCTCTGCTCCACACCGCACATCGCTCCCACGTTGTAGTGGCGGAAGAGTGGTGACGGGCGGGCTGGCGGAGAGAAACTATGTCATCTCTACTCGTCCCCCCGCTCGTCTCTCCTCCACCTCCAATGCCGCCTGCCACAGCCCCGACCTGCTGAGACTCGGGGCTATGGGTTCCACATTCGGGGCTCCGGCCTCAATAGCCACCCCCTGGTGACACCTATGGTAATAAGATTGTGCCCAAGAGGCATCTTTCCACTAATGGAAGTTGGTCCCACTCTCAAATTGATGGCATCAACTTCCCTTCTGTGATCCCCACTGGCTGGGGTGATATGTGCCTCCTGTGCCCATGGGTTGTTGAATATCATCTTTTGGTAACACCCTCTAATTTACACCCTGCTCCTGAAAAAGCTTGAGGCTTCATGCACACTGGGCTTAAAAAAAAAACTGTTCTCTTGGGAGTAAAAAACACTCATACAGGTCCTTCTCAAAAAATTAGCATATTGTGATAAAGTTCATTATTTTCTGTAATGTACTGATAAACATTAGACTTTCATATATTTTAGATTCATTACACACAACTGAAGTAGTTCAAGCCTTTTCTTGTTTTAATATTGATGATTTTGGCATACAGCTCCTGAAAACCCAAAAATCCTATCTCAAAAAATTTGCATATTTCATCCGACCAATAAAAGAAAAGTGTTTTTAATACAAAAAAAGTCAACCTTCAAATAATTATGTTCAGTTATGCACTCAATACTTGGTCGGGAATCCTTTTGCAGAAATGACTGCTTCAATGTGGCGTGGCATGGAGGCAACCAGCCTGTGGCACTGCTGAGGTGTTATGGAGGCCCAGGATGCTTCGATAGCGGCCTTAAGCTCATCCAGAGTGTTGGGTCTTACGTCTCTCAACTTTCTCTTCCCAATATCCCACAGATTCTCTATGGGGTTCAGGTCAGGAGAGTTGGCAGGCCAATTGAGCACAGTAATACCATGGTCAGTAAACCATTTACCAGTGGTTTTGGCACTGTGAGCAGGTGCCAGGTCGTGCTGAAAAATGAAATCTTCATCTCCATAAAGCTTTTCAGCAGATGGAAGCATGAAGTGCTCCAAAATCTCCTGATAGCTAACTGCATTGACCCTGCCCTTGATAAAACACAGAGGACCAACACCAGCAGCTGACATGGCACCCCAGACCATCACTGACTGTGGGTACTTGACACTGGACCTCAGGCATTTTGGCATTTCCCTCTCCCCAGTCTTCCTCCAGACTCTGGCACCTTGATTTCCGAATGACATGCAAAATTTGCTTTCATCTGAAAAAAGTACTTTGGACCACTGAGCAACAGTCCAGTGCTGCTTCTCTGTAGCCCAGGTCAGGCGCTTCTGCCACTGTTTCTGGTTCAAAAGTGGCTTGACCTGGGGAATGCGGCACCTGTAGCCCATTTCCTGCACACGCCTGTTCACGGTGGCTCTGGATGTTTCTACTCCAGACTCAGTCCACTGCTTCCGCAGGTCCTCCAAGGTCTGGAATCGGTCCTTCTCCACAATCTTCTTCAGGGTCCGGTCACCTCTTCTCGTTGTGCAGCGTTTTCTGCCACACTTTTTCCTTCCCACAGACTTCCCACTGAGGTGCCTTGATACAGCACTCTGGGAACAGCCTATTCGTTCAGAAATTTCTTTCTGTGTCTTACCCTCTTGCTTGAGGGTGTCAATGATGGCCTTCTGGACAGCAGTCAGGTCGGCAGTCTTACCCATGATTGCGGTTTTGAGTAATGAACCAGGCTGGGAGTTTTTAAAAGCCTCAGGAATCTTTTGCAGGCGTTTAGAGTTAATTAGTTGATTCAGATGATTAGGTTAATAGCTTGTTTAGAGAACCTTTTCATGATATGCTAATTTTTTGAGATAGGAATTTTGGGTTTTCATGAGCTGTATGCCAAAATCATCAATATTAAAACAAGAAAAGGCTTGAACTACTTCAGTTGTGTGTAATGAATCTAAAATATATGAAAGTCTAATGTTTATCAGTACATTACAGAAAATAATGAACTTTATCACAATATGCTAATTTTTTGAGAAGGACCTGTATAGAGTAGAGCATTTTTTGTACAAAGTCCAGACGATTTTAGAAGAGTTTAACGTGTTTTGTACCAGTGAGCTCCAATCAGAAACGTGAACCAGAAGGTTTTTTTTTCCTGCCTCCAAGACCCCTTTCACACTGAGCTGCCCTGGGTGTTGGTGGTAAAGCGAGGCTATTTGGCCCGAATAGCGCCGCTAAAATGACGGTAAAGCGGCGCTATTCGGCCGCTAGCGGGGCAGTTTTATCCCCCGCTAGCAGCCAAAAAGGAGTTAAACCCGCCTGCAAAACACCACCAGAGCGGCGTTTTGCCGGTGATATCGCAGCGCTGCCCTATTGATTTCAATGGGGAGCAGCGGTGGAGGAGCAGGGAGATCACCAATCCAAAGAAGCTGCTGGCAGGACTTTTTCTGACGCCCTGCCAGGGCATCGGGACACAACGGGAGCCAATCAGCAGGACACTGTTTGGCTCCGAGGGAATGTGCTGATATTGTGTTTCTGCTAAGTGTGACTGTTTTTTTCCCCCAGTCAAAGCACATTTAACCCTTTGATCGCCCCTGGTGCTAACCCCTTCCCTGCTAGTGTCAGTACAGTGACAGTGAACATTTTTAAACACTGATCACCAAAAAGTGTCAGTTAGGTGTCCAATTTGTCGCAGTCCCGGTATAAGTCACTGATCGCCACCATTACTAGTAAAAAGAAATAAAAAAGAAATAAAAATAACCTATGGTTTTTAGACGCCATAACTTTTGCACAAACCAATCAATATACAATTATTGGGATTTTTTTTTACCAAAAATAAGTAGCAGAATACATATTGGCCTAAATTGATGAAAAAATTAGATTGTTTACATTTTTTATTGGGTATGATTTATAGCAGAAAGTAAAAAATATTTTTATTTTTTATTTATTTTTTATCAAAATTGTCACTTTTTTGTTTATAGTGCAAAAAAAAGTAAAACCGCAGAGGTGATCAAATACCACCAAAACAAAACGGCAGCGTTGCACAACCACGCAATTGTCAGTTAAAGTAACGCAGCACCGTATCACAAAAAATGGCCCGGTCATGAAGGAGTCAGTGACTTTAAAATTATTGAAGCCAGCCAGGCAGACAGCATTTTTAAAAGTAAATATAAAAAAAAATGTGCTCTGTGCTTAGGATGTGCTATTTCTACAAATAACTACGGGCTTATGCAATAAATAAATACATATATGCCTGAAATGCTGCAGTCATATGCGTGATAAATAAATACAAATAACCAAACAAACCTTGAAAATAAACCGCACGGTTTATTTCAAGGTTATTTTTTAAAAGGAGATAGAAATATGCAGGCTGCCATTGCCTATCATAATGCATGTTTAATGAGTGGGGAGGAGGAGAAAATACTATCAAGGCCGATCTATATGACACACCTCCAATGTATATTCAGATTTGCGTTACACTGAAACATAAATAAATTCATGCATACAACATAAGTACCCTCTACGGACTCCAGCCAGCAGTGAAGATTAAACATCACAATAAAATTGGTGGATTGTGGAGGAATTTCTGTATTAAGAAGTAAATTTCCTATTTTTATTTGAAGCCCGCCCACTCGAGAGAGCCTCCCCCTCCCCGTTGCCCCCCATCCACGTCTTCATTCCTCCCCCCCCCCCCCCACAACAGCTCTGACTGCAAGGCGTCCAACATAATCAGGTTACACCCCGATGTATTATTTTACAGAAAGTTCGGAGGATTGTTCCTGCTGGGTGCACAGTCCTATTCAATAGAGCAATTTGTTTTCCGACAGAATACATTGTTCTGAGAATAATTTCTGTACGGCAGATCCACTGGGTAATATTAAGTAATATTAACATTTTGATTTCTATCATTATGTGCACATTTCCATCTGGCTTGAAAAAGCCAAAATACAATTAAGAATGTTAACAAAACAGGATAAAAAAAAAAGAAAAAATGAAAAAAATACAAGATGAAAACATAGCTTTAATAGTATAACCACTGACAGATAAATAGATAATTGTTTTAATCAGTGACTAGTGCTCAATAAAAAGATATATCATACTAATAAACCTGTGTGTTTGCCTATTATTAGCTTGCACCCCATCATATAATAAAACCATTAGTGCACATTTAAGCAATAAACATTATGAAAGCATGCATAGTATTGAAACATATAAACATCTAAATAATAAAGTCCAATAACTGCTCTCAAATGGTGCTCCGATTATAAAAAAACCCCACAGTCCAAGTTCCAGATAAGCGTGATGATGTTACTAAAAGCCCACCTGAGGTTTATCGACTGCATAGCTACATAAATCTACATAGATCGATAGATAACATTAATAGATAATTGAAAGAAGGAGAAAGAGAAAAGGAGAAATTAAGACCCTATGGATATAACTGCATAGTCTTTATTTTCTGAATTAAAAGAGAAGTTTGATTATATATACACACATATATATATATATATATATATATATATATATATATATAGATCTACATATATATATATATATATATATATATATATTACCTATACACAGTGTGTGTATATGTGTATGTATGTGTGTATATATATATATATATATATATATATATATATATAAAGAAATAAATAAAAAATAATATAGCGCATATAATTGTGACACTAATAATTTTGTAATTCAATGTTATTAAAAATGACCTTTCCTTTTCAATCTGCAGCCAATTATAATTTTCTGAGAATACATTGCAATATGGCTGTGTACGGACCACCCCCCAGAAACATAATTTCCTGCTTGTGGGATTGTCTCACCAATTTTCCCAGAAGAATGCCTAAGATACAAATCAGATTTCAGGCATACTTTGCAACAAAAATGTCATTTTTGAGAGATACTTTCAATAGGAACACGTCTAAAGGGATGCAGGCCCAGCAGATTTCATCATTAGTGCCCTGCAGCTCCACACCTGACAGTTAATTATGAAACCCCCAGAACAGAGGCACAGACCAACACACAGGGATTTCTTCAGGATAACAAAAGGTAGGAATCTGCAAAAACGTTTGGTAAAATCCCTGCAATGTACATAGATCACCCAGAGGGGAATGTTTTTTTCTCAACAAAAGCGGAGTTAGGCTTTAAAAGAGAAGTATGGGTTTGGTGTTTTTTCCCCCATCATACTGACCTAGGTGGAAGCAGCATCGGACCCCTGGCGCCTCTACACTGAGAACCGAGCGATCGAACATCACCGATGGCTTGGTTCTCACAGCTCCCCGAGCCAAGAGCTGTCAATCAGCAGCTCTCCTCTCTGCTCCTCCATGCTCCCTGGAGCGCTGAGCTGTGAGGGAACGGGCAGCGGCCTCTCAGCAAACAGGTGTCAGTCCAGGCGCCTGGCAAATTATTGTCGCAATGGCGCAGTGCCCGGACTGATTCCTGTGACGTCAGCGAACAACGGACTTCAGTCCGCTCTCTGCTGAAAACGGGTCACAGGAGTGCAAAACGAATTGCACTCCTATGACCCATAGGAGAAGCCCTGCCAAACGACCTTAGGCTGAAATTTGCCTTTAATCCCATAAAAAACATTTCCACTGTATTTGTGAAGAAGGCTTCAGGGTGATCAAGAAAGTCCAGCAAACGTTCCAAGACCATCTCCTGCAGTTGATTCAGCTGCGGAATAGGGCACCACCAGTGCAGAGCTTGCTCAGCAATGGCAGCAGGCAGATGTGACTACATTTGCATGCACAGTGAGGAGAAGACTTTTGGAGGATGTCCTGGTGTCAAGAAGGGTAGCAAAGAAGCCACTTCTCTCCAGGAAAAATATCAGGGACAGACTGATAGTTTGCAAAAGGTACAGGGATTGGACTTGCTGAGGACTGGGGTGAAGTCATTTTCTCTGATAAATTCCCTTTCTGATTGCTTGGGGCATCCAGAAAAAACCTTGTCCGGAGAAGAAAAGGTGAGCGCTACCATCAGTCCTGTGTCATGCCAACAATTAAGCATCCTGAGACCATTCATGTTCGGGGTTGCTTCTCAGCCAAGGTAGTGGGCTCCCTCACAATTTCGCCTAACGACACAGCCATGAATAAACAATGGTACAAAACATCCTTCGAGAGCAACTTCTCCCAACCATCGAAGAACAGTTTGGTGATGAACAATGCATTTCCCAGCATGATGGAGCACCTTGCCACAAGGAAAAAGTGATAACTAAGTGGCTTAAGGAAGAAAAAAAATCGAAATTTTGGGTCCATGGCCAGGAAACGCCACAGACCTTAATCCCATTGAGAACTTGTTGTCAATCTTCAACAACAAAAAAAACCCGACAAGTTCTGACAAACTCCAAGCATTGAGTATACAAGATAACAAAAGGAAAAAGCTGTGCACATAAATTGAATGATGTGTATTGATTAAGTAAAAAACACCTAGAAATAATTAATTGATTACCATAATAATGTTAGAAAAAATCAACCCCTCTAATAAATCAAACATTGCATAATTTATATGGGTCAATTATGAATCAATACCAAATGTGAATAATGAATTAAACAACAAAAAATTCCAGTGAAGTGATTAGAAAGTCCGGTGAAGTGAAAAAAGTCCAGTGAAAAATTAATGAATAATTATATAAATAAATATATAGTGAAAATATAGTGAAAATTCATAAAAATGCATGAATAATAAATAGTATTCAATCTATCTTGCAGCCAAAAAACACCAAGGATCGTGACCACCACCACACAATATATGTGCTTGCCAAAATGCAAGCAATTTCATGCCCATAATAAATCTCTGCAACACCTCCTCAGACCCTGGTCACAATAGGCTCCCTTATTGAATAGGACAGGCCGGGAACGTCAACCTCAGCAGGTGAAGCAAATAGGCAATACTCGTGATCCCAGAGAAATGGAAAGACGACTCACCATAGCATAATTCCGTATAACAAATATTTCATAAAAATAAAGAAATGCACTTACATACGAAGCAGTAAAAAAGCCCATAAAAAATGCTGGCCAGCATGCAAACGGCTGTCCACCCCTACGCTGTATCGCGTAAGCCACCACGACCTTCCATGCCCAATTCTAGTGATTTTGCGAGTCCGGGTCCATCTAATCAGGGTAACCAACATTGGGGTTTTCGCAAACTCAATCAGGGTGCCAAGCGATTGGGGGATGAAAGAGAGGATCCAGAGGAGGAAAAAGGCTACGAGCTTAAAAAAAAGGGCCTTGATGGGGGATGGGATATTTAACTTGAGTACAGTGGTCCTCACCGATTCTGAAAAGTTTGTGTTAGATAAGGGTCTGAAGTTCACACCACCTCGTGGGTTGAATCAATTTCAGACCTATATAGATGTCCACAAATTTGTACGAAAGTTGAATATCAAAAGATATATGGTTTCTAACCCAATCCAGACCGATGAGGTCGTGCCTGGTGGATTTCAGCATTTGGGGCTTTCTAATGCCTCATTATTTAACCCTCCAGGGGCTATGGCCTCCTCTCTTAAAGTATTTAGAAATGCTATCCTGAGGGATTTGGACCAAATGCCCATCAAGAGGCTAAGATCCAATGGGGAAATGGTTGCTGGCCTTGACTCCTTATGTGAGAATAAGGGGTTGGTTATTAGGCCTGCGGATCAGGGGGAGTGGGATTTTAATGCTTGATAAAGAGGATTACATGAAGGAAATGTGCAATATTGTGGGAGATATCAATACTTACACTTCCCTTCCTTCTGATCCTAAGGCCAAGTATCGGAATGAACTAGAGGTTATGAATTAGGGATTCTAAATAAAAGAGACAAAATGTATCTTGTGCTGAAAGTACTGCGCACTCCGGTAATATATTATTTGCCCAAGATACATAAGGATCCTACCTGCCCCCCAGGTCGTCCGATTGTGAGTGGTATTGACTCCATTACGTCCTGAGTGAGCAGGTATGTTGATTTTTTTTTACAACCACTGGCCAATAAGATGCCTCACATATTAAAGATTCAAGACATGTGATAAACCTACTAACTGGACTTAATCCTAAGGCTGGGTTATGGCTGGTGACAGCAGATGTCACATCTTTGTATACTGTCATACCACATGACCAAGGACTTTTTGCCGTTGAATATTTTGAGGCGAGATTCAAATCTGTTTGATGAGCAGATTTCATTCATTCTGGAATTGCTCCAGTTTGCAGCTTCTAGAAGTTATTTTTGGTTTGGTGGTCAGTTTTACAGGCAGAATAGAGGGGTTGCCATGGGGGCTAAATATGCCCCCAGTTTGGCGAACTTGTTTATGGCCCTTTGGGAGGAGGATGTTGTCTATGCCCACAAGAAGCCCCAAGTGGTGCTGTGGGCCAGGTACATAGACAACATCCTCCTCCTATGGGATGACAGCCGAGTTGATTTGGATCTGTTTATGGATAATTTAAATGTTAACACTAGGGGTATTTTTTTTAAATATGAAGCCAGCCAGACGGAGATCAATTTCCTTGACTTAAAGATTGGGGTGTCTTGTGATGTTTTTACAACCGCCACTTTTTTAAAGAGTACTGACCGTAACTCTTACATTCCTACTGACAGTTGCCACCATGAGGCATGGCTAAGATCAGTGCCCAAAAACCAGTACATGCGCCTAAGGCGATATTGTTCAGATGTGAGGGAGTTTTTCCTTCAGGCTGATATTCTGACAAAGAGATTTTTAGAGAAAGATTACTCTCAGGTCTCCCTTAAAAATACGTTGGAAGAGGTATCATTGATTGATAGGAAAGACCTACTTATAGAGAGATCAAGAAATAATGATAGAGTACCTTGTGTCCCCTTCATTACCACATATTCGATTCAACATAGGAATGTGAGTAAGCTCATCAAAAAACATTGGCATATTTTGACCAATGATCTTGTTCTGAATACCCTTCTTCCTGTCAAGCCACAGGATGTCTACAAGGGAGCTCCTTCTATTAGGGGCAGAGTGACACCTAGTATTTTAGACCCTCCGCCTATTAAAAGAGTTTTTTTGAAAATTTAACTGTGTTTTATCAGTGTAGGAGGTGCAGGGTCTGCTCGTTGAGTGGGTGTACACACAGAAGGACCCATAAATTTACATCATCTAGTACCCTGAAGGAGATTGACATTAAGCCTTTTATTACATGCTCCACCGAGGGGGTCATATACCTGCTCCAGTGCCCATGTGGGCTGCAGTTTGTGGGCAAGACTAAGCGGGCCCTCTCGGTGAGGTTTATTGAGCATGTAACCAATATCATCCATGGTTTTCCCAAACATCCAGTCTTGAGACACTACCTGGAAGTCCATAATAAAGATCTGACTATTTTTCTTAGTATTGATCGTTACCCTCCTCATTGGAGAGGTGGATTCTTAGTACAGGGAATCTCGAGATTTGAGGTGGCGTGGATTCATAAAATAAAATGCTACACCTTTTTTGGGATGAATGTGGAAATTGACTTAAATGCTTTTATTCATAATTCCTAATACAAATGGATTTAAATAATTTTGTGAACTTGCTGTGAAGCCTCAATGGCCATATCCATTGGGTCTATTTTTAAATTTGTTTTAGTTTATTAGGAATATTTTTTGATGTTTGTAGCGGGTTATGCAATATTCTACTATTTGGAGGATGGTGATTTGGGGCCGTTTCCCAGTAATATAGTTGGGCATTATGGTATGAGTTACTGTTGGCACAATGTCTGCTGATAAATAATATTGGTGGAGGTTGTTGTGGGTGGGATGGTTGGGCTTGAACTAGCATCCATCCCACCAGCGAGCACTGTTTGGTGCTTTTTACATCAATAGTGGTGCCACTTATTTAAACATACCCTTGGGTGTTTGGTTATTATATTTCTGTAGATTTCATCTCCCCTGGGGTAGGACATTGGGATTGCAATTATCTATTGTCCCACTAGATGTCACTGAGGAGTTCTATCCGCATTTATATGGGATGTTACGACTGTGGATACGGACGAATAGCCTGATCCACAGATGATGTTTCATACATATATATTTTTCTAGTTTATAATTTACTTTTCATATTTTTAATTTTCAGAATAGTTATATTTAATTAGTCAATATTTTTAGGAATCATTTATTTTAAGGAGTTAGGGTAGTAACTGTTGTATTCTGTTGAATCAGCCAATTTGGATGGGCTGCTTATGCTTCACAACGAGGCTTGGTTCTAATGGGTTGTTATATAAAGCAATGAGTCAGTGCCATGCCTGGTCCCCACGAATAAGTCTTTTTACAAGGAAACGTACGTCGGGAGGCAGACGTGCTGACGTTAACACGATACAGCGTAAGGGTGGAATGGGCGATTGCATGCCGGCCGTCATTTTCTATGGGCTTTTTTACTGCTTCGCATGTTAGTGCATTTCTTTATTTTTATTCAATATTTATAAGTAGTTATACGGAATTATTCTATGGTGAGTCTTCTTTCCATTTCTCTTGGATTCCGAGTATTGCCTATTTGCTTCACCTGCTGAGGTTGACGTTCCCAGCCTGTCCTATTCAATAAGGGTACCTACTGTGACCAGGGTCTGAGGAGGTGTTGCGGAGATTTATTATGGGCATGAAATCGCTTGCCTTTTGGTAAGCGCATATTTTGTGTGGTGGTGGTCACGATCCTTGGTGTTTTTTGGCTACACGATAGATTGAATACTTTTTTTATTATTAATGCATTTTTATGAATTTCACTATATTTATATAATTATTCATAAATTTTTCACTGGACTATTTTCACTTAACTGGACTTTTTTTATCACTTCACTGGAATTTTTTGTTTAATTTATTATTCACATTTGGTATTGATTCATAATTCACCCATATAAATTATGCAATGTTTGATTTATTAGAGGGGTTGATAGAATTTTTTCTAACATTATTATGGCAATTATTTCTAGGTGTTTTTTACTTAATGGATACACATCATTCAATTTATGTGCGCAGTTTTTTCCTTTTGTTATCTTATTGTGTTTATGTGTATCTTGTAAAATTGAGCTGAAGACATTTTTCGTTTTTAATTGTATTAGTGTTTATTTAGCTCTAGCACGGTATTTATTTTTCCTTTGATCTATTGAGTATACAAGGATGGGCTGCCATCAGTCAGAAAGTGGCCCAGAAGTTGATTGACAGCATGCCGGGGAGAACTGCAGGTGTGCTGAAAAAGAAGGCGGCTCAACACTGCAAATATTGACTCTGTATAAACTTCATGTAATTGCCAATAAAAGCCTTTGACACTTATGAAATGCTTGTAATTATACTTCAGTATGCCATAGTAACATCTGCCAAAAATATCTAAAAACACTGAAACAGCAGACTTTGTGAAAATTAATATTTGTCTTTCTCAATCCTTTTAGCTATGGCTGCACACTCACCGGCCACTTTATTAGGTACACCTTGTTAGTACCGGGTTGGACCCCCTTTTGCCATCAGAACTTCCTTAATTCTTTGTGGCATAGATTCAACATGGTGTTGGATCCTCAGAGATTTTGGTCCATAGTGACATGATAGCATCACTCAGTTGCTGCAGATTTGTCGGCTGCACATCCATGATGCCAATCTCCACGTCCCAAAGGTGCTCTACTGGATTGAGATCTGGTGACTGTGGAGGCCATTGGAGTACATTGACCTCATTGTCATGTTCAAGAAACCAGTGGTGAGATGATTGGAGCTTTGTGACATGGTGCATTATCCTGCTGGAAGGAGCCATCAGAAGATGGGTACACTGTAGTCATAAAAAGATGGATATGGTCAGCAACAATACTCAGGTAGGCCGTGGCGTTTAAACAATGTTCAATTGGTACCAAGGGGCCCAAAGTGTGCCAAGAAAATATCCCCCACACCATTACACCACCACCAGCCTGAAACATTGACACAAGGCAGGATAGATCCATGCTTTCATGTTTAGGGCAAATTCTGATCCAACCATTGGAATATTGCAGCTGAAATCGAGACTCATCAGACCAGGCAACATTTTTCCAATCTTCTAGTGTCCAATTTTGGTGAGCCTGTGCGAATTGTAGCCTCAGTTTCTTCCCCGATCTAATACTCGGTTTGAACTTCAGCAAGTAGTCTTCACCATGTCTGAATGTCTAAATGCATTGAGTTGCTGCCATGTGACTGGCTGGTTAGCAATTTGTGTTATCAAGCAATTAAACAGGTCTACCTAATAACGTGGTATATATACACACATACACACACACACACATATATTTATTGCAAATATACTCACCTAATAGATGCAGCATTTGTCCCCCGGCGGCTCTAAGACCGAGAACTAAGAGACCAAACACTGCCGATCTCTGAGCTCTCAGGCTTCAGGCTGCAGAAAGCTGGTCACAGGCCCTCTGCTCTGCCCCTCTAGCACTCACTGGAGCACTGGGCTGTGAAGGGGATGGGAGCAGCTGGCTCAGGCTTTCAGCTGCCCTCTCAGAGGCTGAGCCAGCTGCTGGGACAGGCATCTGGGTGAACCCTGACTATAGGGTGGTCAAAATATTTTCAGAGCCTGGACCGGCTCTGTGACATCAGCTGACAGTGGACTTTGAACACTGTCAGCTAAAAAAAAAAAAGGGTGACAAGAGTACAGAACAAACTGTGATCCATAGGAGAAAAATATTTCTCCTTTAATTGAGTCGTAATTCATACTTTCTCACCTTAAAAGGGAAGTGTAACCTGGAAAAAAAAGTATTGGCAAGGATTTTGAATGCCATTTTTGTCTCATCTGACCACCTTAAAACACACCTTGAAGATTCTGAGGCACCAAATGATAGATCTAGCGGAAATCAAATACAGCTCGCCATCCAAACAACACCATTCCTACAGTAAAACATGGAGGGGGTAATATCCTGTTATGGGGGTGTTTCTCTGCAGCAGAGATTGGCACACTAATCAGGATAGGAGGAACAATGGAGGGGCAATTTTCTTGAGGAAAATCTGCTGCCCTCTGCTAGTCAATGGGAAGGAGGTTTACCTTCCAACAATGACCCAAAGCACACTGCAAAAATTAGCACACAGTGGTTGAAGGAGAAAAAGGTGAATGGCTTAGTCAGAGCCAAGACTTAAACCTCATTGAAAATCTGTGGAGTGACTTGAAGACTCTAGTCCATAAACTGCCACGAAAAAATGTATTTGAACTTGAGCAGTTCTGCAAAGAAGGCAAATATTGCAAAGCCTAGAGTAGAGTAGAGTTAGAGACATATCCCAATAGAGGAAAGGCTTTCATAAAAGCAAAAAGCGGTCCAACAAAATACTGACACAAGGGGTGATCCTTTTTCCAACTCAGTGATTCTGTTTTTGATTTATTCATTTTTTTTATTCATTTTTTTCATTTTTTTGACATGTTGGTGTTATATTTTTTATTTGGATGTTATAGGTTGCACTAGTAAATACAGTTACAGCTTACTTTCTCCACTGCAGGTGGCACTCATTCACAGTGGCAATGCAGTTGGAAAGGAATCCAAGAAGAACGTGGCTCCTCTATGATTTTCTGAGTCATTGGGGAAGCTATCCAATTGGAAGCTGCCACCCCATGTGGCTAACAGCCATCTTGGGCCAGGCAGAGCCAATTTAAGGCCCTGGCTCCCAGGCTTGGCATGCATTTTGTGACTGAGTAGAGATGGGTACCATGTCTGGTAGGTACAGAACTAGAAGCAGGTAAAGGTTCCTGATGAGGAGGTAAAATGCAGAGTTTGCAACTTCTCTGGACATTTTCCGGCTTGGGCACAAGATTGCCAGGCCGCATTCTGCCCCTCCTATCAGGTGCTGTCGTTCGGCTGAAAGCTGCTATCTACACATTGTTGAACCCATGAGTTTCCCCAGTTCATCTGTCTTCCCACCAGGTTTATTGTGAACTGTCTTTGCATGATTTCAGTACAAGCTCTTTCATTGCACTTGCACTGTGTGTGTTATTGCTGCAGCACCATGCTACACCCACCTACATGTATTACTTACCAGTGAAAGGAGCCACTGCATTGATTGGTTTCTTATGTGTTGCACCAGTGATGACCTGCCCATAACTGACCTCAGAACTCACTGACACTACTTATGGTTTGTGTTTGGTCTGAACCCAGACGTCAACTGTCATTCCATGGCCATATTAGGTCAATGAGGTCACAAGCATTCCTATTTGTGCATGTCAGCTGTGAGGGGGGAGAGGAATTCCCTGTCTACAGCTCATTGGCCCAGGAATTACTGGTGACTTCTGGGTCCAGAACAACCTCCTTGCAATAAACACAAGCTCATCCTTACATGTGACTTACAAAAGGGCTTTATGAAAGGATGAAAAAGCACTTGAGAGAAAAATTGGTTAACACAACATCAGCAGTATAATACAAAGCAGTAATATTGCAGTGCAATGGAACTGGAGATGTAAGTATCAAAAAGACCTAAAAGAATGATATCAAGTCCTTTACAGCCCTACTGGCCAGTAGTACTAAACCCGGTCCTGCTGGCACTGGGGCCCGGAGTCTTAGAGTAGATGCTTCAAACCAGGGAATGGATGTCTTTAAAGAAAAAGGTCCAAGGCAATCCCAGAGGGCAGTACTATCCCACAGAATGGGCCACTGTGGTAGGTCTATGGGTCTCCAGGAGTATTCCTGAAGGCCAGCGAAAGTTCCCCCCTCTTAAGCCAGCATCCTGCAGAAATTCCAGGTGGTCACTTTATTGAGATTTGTATTACTAAGTTAGTCTATGTTATATTTAATAGGTTATGAGTCACTGATGCACTTTATTGCGTTTAGTTTATTTAGTGGTTTTGGCAATAAGCTGGCACAAGTCACTAAGATTTGTTAGCGCAACATTTCTTCTATATGCACTTTATATTTACCTGTTTTGTCTCTCGGTAATGTTTGCGGCTTCCTATGTTTGAAATTTGATTGTCACCGCGCAGTATTTTCCTCCCTTTTTTCCGGTCTCTCATCAAGGGTCAGATACAGCTGCTGACTCTCGCTGGAATACAGCTGCAGTCTCTCACTAGATCCAACACACGACGCTCTGGCTTTCAGTACGGGCTCAACTTCTGGATAGCAGTTTCAGTGTATCTCTTTTTGTTTTATCCAAGTGTGTCTATCTGAACAGTGGCTCTCCCAGAAGCAAAGTCTCTCTTGGGCAGTCCAGCACAGGTCCCAGCAAAAGTAGCAGTCTCTGAGCAGCCCTACACAGAGGCTCGCTGGCTCACCATAGCACAGTCCAGCTTAGCAATGACAGCCAATGATAGCAGCAGTCTACGGTGGATTACCCCTTTGGCATAGAATACTTGCGCTATAATTTATGTAGAACTGACTTACTTAGATGGCAGAACACGTTTTGCCATTTCCCCAAAAGTCCATTACATTTCTCTGTTACATTAATCAGCCGAAAGTTTGTTTGGGCAAAAATGAATGCGCTAATTTATCAAGCTGTGGCAGGCTGTGCATTCTCCTAAATTTCCCTTCATAAATATTAAGGATGACATAACTCACAACAATTAAACATCGCTGCAGTTCTTTTCTCAACCTTGTCACGCGCGGGTTACGTGGTAATTGCTGGACCGTAGATTGTTTTAGCTTTTGATAAGAGATCAGAGTTAAAGTGGAACTACACCCAAAAGGATAATTTCCGCTTTATGTCTTCCTCTATCACATTTGGAATATAATTTTTTTGTTAGGGGGATGGGGGGTATTGGAAACCTATTTTTTATAGGTATCCGCTCCCACTTCTGCTCCGATTGCCTACGCGATTCCAGCGGAAGTTCGGCCCCCTGTTCTTTGCCCGCAGTCTTCTTGGGCACATCACCGGTCCAAGATAGCTGCAGGACCATTCACAGAGTGCAAGGGCAATTAACATGCTGGTGCCATGGACCTGAAAACCAGCAAAGAACCAACCTGAGTGAGGACGGCGCTATATCATAGGACAGGTAGGTGTCCTTTAATTAATACAGGATTTGTAGCTGCTGACTTTTCTTTTTTTTTTTCCCTTTCAACGTTGAATATCGTCTAATGCCGCGTACACACGATTGGCATTCCAGGCCAGAAAAAGACAGATGCAAGCTTTTCATCGGAATTTAGCTGTCCGAATTCCCGCCAGCCAAAAATTGATAGCATGTTCTCAATTTTCCTGACAGAAAAACTTTCTATCGGTAATTCCGATCGTGTGTATGCAATTCCGACACGCCAAAAATCACTCATGCTCAGATTCTACTACGAGACAGAAGCTATTGGCTACTGGCTATTGAACTTCCTTTTTCTAGTAGCGTCTTACGTGTTGTACGTCACTGCGTTATAAACGATCGGAATTTGGTGAGCCGAATTCCGTCGGGAAAACCATCAGAGCTTTTTCCAACGAGAATTCCGATCGTGTGTACGCGGCATAAGTTTCCATCATCTAGGAGTATAAAAATGACCAGAACTGGATATCATGCATAAAAAGGACCTGTCATAAGATATATTTCTTCATGGTAAATATATATATAAGCGTAACATTTCCAGGTATTTATTACCTCTCCCAGAGATCACAGGACTACCCCAGACAACGTCTTCATCTCCTTTTCTCTTTATGAGGATGGAGTCTTCCGTCTTCATGCATCATCCAGAGTCAGCATCTACTTCCTTGACTGAGATGACAGGTCAGAAATGGCACAATCATGTCTATCTTGGCGATTTTAAAGTTCACAGCTGTGTTCACAAATGTCTGATACAAACCAGCCCTACTGCCACCTCTCACCTTATGTCTTGCTGCAAGGTTACAATGTACCATCTGATCACTGAAGAAGAGACTGGGGAAATGCTCCTGCCTGCAGCCAAATGATGGTTCCATCTTATCCTAAGCAACACCAGTGGCCTGGACCTTAAAGACCTCTTAATAATAAAAGCAGAGCTTGTTTACAGTTGCGTTGTATGTGAACAAGGATCCATGGTAATTATATTTCACAGAACAGCAAGAGGCATTCAAATGCCAATACTACTGCCACTTGAATGCCTCTTTTTTGACAGTCAAATAGGTTTTTCCATTGGGAGATCTATGATGCAAATGCAAGCCTTTGCATTTGGCTCTTGGTTTGTGTCATGGCCCCATTGAACTGAATAGATTTCATAGTGTCTTGGGCTGGATGGAATGTCCAACCCAGTTCCGGCTTTTGTGGAGGACCAGCAGGGTGTGTGCCCAGGTGCACACGACACTTATATAGGAGGTTTAGGAATACCTCAGGGCTCCAATACAAGAGAGACAGGTCTCCAGGAGTCAGAGCGGCCGCATGTGGCAGCCAGAGCATGTGTGTCTGCAAGAGACAGATAACGGCCTGAGGACTAAGGCCAGAGAGGAGCTTTGAGTGTTAAAGTGAAGCCCTCTGTGCTGAAGAACCTATGGTCTGGGTGACCAGCAAAAAGAGGGGAGGTGCCATGATTAAAGCTGAGTGAGAGTTTAAGAACCATGTGGCCTGGCATTTTTTCATTTGTGCATATTGCTGGAGAAGAAACCGTGTGTGGGAAACCTTATGTGTTATGGACTTTGTTTTCCCTTTAATTAAGGTGGGCTAGTACCAGGCCCTTAACTGCTTACCGCCTGCTTGGCTCTCGTTCCGGGATGACGTCATATGACGGCATCCCAGAACGGGTGAGCAGCGTGGCGATCGCCGCTGCGCCGCGTTGCTAGGACACATCGTGACCCCGATCTCTGAAAAGAGCCGCATCTGCGGGTCTTTAACCATGTGATCGGCTGTGTCCAATCACAGCCGGTCACACGTAATCAAGGAAGTGCCAGTAATAGGTGCTCCCCGCCTCACACTGACAGAGTGTGAGGAGAGGAGAGCTGATCAGCGGCATCTCCTCACAGGGGACAGCTAGGAATGTAATCAGGGCACTGTTCATCAGTGCCCCGATTACAATAATGTAAAATAGTGTCACAAATCAGTGCCCACCATTTCCCACCAATGCCAGCTATCAGTGACCATCAGTGGCAGCAGTCAGTGCCCATTATTGGCAGCAGTCAGTGCCCACCACTGCCCACAAGTGCCACCACTCAGGACCCATTAGCGATCCCTTTCAGTGCTGGCAATCAATGCCGCCTATCAGTGCTTCCCATTAATGCCCATCACTGCTGTCAATCAATGCCCATCAGTACCACCTATCTGTGCCACCTATTAGTGCCCATCAGTGTCACCTAACAGTGCCCATATGTGCGGCATATTAGTTCCTCATCAGTGCCACCTAATCAGTGCCCATAAGTGTCGCCTCATCAGTGCCCACCAGTTCAGCCTTTCAGTGCCGCCTCACCAGCGCACATCAGTGAAGGCAAAAAATTACTTAGTTACAAAATTTACAGACAGAAAAAAAAAGTAAAAAACTTTTTTGTAAAAAATAAATAACCCAGCAGTGATTAAATACCACTAAAAGAAAGCTCTATTTGTGCGAAGAAAAATGATAAAAAATGTGTTTGGGTACAGTGTAGCATGACTGCGCAATTGTCTATGTGCGACAGCGCTGAAAGCTGAAAAATGGCCTGGGCAGGAAGGAGGTGTAAGTGCCTGGTCTATATATATATATATATATATATATATATATATATATATATATATAATAAATAAAATGTATTTATTTATTTTTTAAATCAAAATGATAAATACAAATGATGAATAAAAAATATTGTATAAAAATTTCACATTAAGCTCAGATTTAAATGTTGATGTTCTTTTCAGCTAACACTGAGCCATTGTGAGTTTGATTACACACCGTGACTCTTTCACAGATTGTCCAAATACATTTAAGACTTCAACAGAATAATAAAATTAAATGACTACTGTGAGCGCGATGCCATCTTGTAAAATAACTTCAAATTGCAGCCAGAGAAAAGCACCGCTTTGAAAAGAAGCGCCGCAAGATAACTTAAATACATCTTTTCCAAGTCACACACCATTTACCAGATTTAAGTGTCTCTTGTCTCAGGATTTTGACGGTAGAGCGGAATTTCTGACAGATCCTCAGAATTTCCTCCTATTTTAAGATTATTCCTACAGGACCTTGTTACACCCTTTCTAGGATTCTACACCAGCTGTTAGGTCTTCTCAACATTCCTCTTGAAGACCCATCAAGGAACAGTTTGATTGTAAAGATCTAATTGTCAAGTTTTATGACATCTCCAGGGGCTGGGAGTTCTGCAGAAATAGAAGGGGAAAATATATAATTTCACACAGCGAGAAGCATTTACTATAAAAATGAACCATCCTTTTAAGTAGAACCTTCATTTACAGTCACTTGACATGTTATAGAGATTACCTACCGACACTTGTCAAACAGTGGCACAGAACTTCACAGTGAAAATTGGCATGTGGCTTCTGCTGCTCTGTTTCAGAACTTTGCATTAAATGTAAGATCCCATTGAAACCTTTGAATAGGTACAGGGAGCACATCAGCTTTGGACGTTGGCTTTTCATTCAGAAATTGTTCTGGTGCACCAGTCCTCCTTAGTCACTTCCATGTAAGTAATCTGATGATCTGAGAACACTGGCTTGTGATGGGATTCAGGCAATGGTGGCCCTCACCAGTCCAAGGGGTCAGACCAAAAAAGCAGATTGGAGACCCATAAAAAGGCCAGAGGTAAAAAAAAAAAAAAAATCACTTACATTTTAAGAGGTTGCGGTGACACAAGTGGGTAGAACCAGGGGAACCTTCTATGAATGGGGTAAAATTGGTCACTCTCAATGCTGCATGGGTCTTAATCCTGGATCTTCTATGGGTTCTCAGGTGTGTATTGCAATGGTAGGATGAGAGGAGATAAAAAGCCTGTAGGTCAAACAAATGGCAGAGGCACCCAGTGTGATGTCTCCAAGGATGGGCTGGAGCCATCAAGTTAGAGCTCACACGTACACACTCGGGTGGAAGCGCAAACTGGGAAATGTAAAACATGGGTGCATTTACTGTAAACTGATGAAGTGGCACATTATAGCCAAGAAAAGCATCTTTTGGTGAAATAAAGCTTTAAGATGAACATCAAAGCTATTTGATGTTCGTCTAACTTGATGACTCCGACCCATCTATAAAGCCATCATCACTGGGTGCCTCTGCCATTCATTTCCCAAACTGGCTTTTTACCTCCTTTCATCCTACCTGCCTTGTGATGCAGGTGAGAAATTGCAAAACAGTTGTTGAAATTGCATACGAACCACAGGGTATTTTACATCCCCGCTATGAGTCCACTCATTAACAATAACCTTGTCATCTCTTAACCGCTTCAGCCCGGAAGATTTTACCCCTCCCTGACCAGAGCACTTTTTGCGGTTCGTCACTGCGTCGATTTAGTTGATAATTGCTCGGTCGTGCGATGTTGCACCCAAACAAAATGGACGTCCTTTTTTCCCCACAAATAGAGCTTTCTTTTTTGGTGGTATTTGATCACCTCTGTGTCTTTTATTTTTTTCGCTATAAACAAAAAAAGACCGCCAATAAAAAAAAAAAAAACATTATGGTTTACAATTTTCTATAATAAATATCCCCCAAAAATATATAAAAATATTTTTTTCCCTCAGTTTAGGCCGATATGTATTCTTCTACATATTTTTGGTAAAAAAAAAAAAAAAGAAATCCGCAATAAGCGTATATTGATTGGTTTGCACAAAAGTTATAGCGTCTACAAAATATGGCATTGTTTTATGGCATTTTTTTTATTTTTATTAGTAATGGCGGCGTTCTGCGGTTTTTATCAAGACTGCAACATTATGGCAGACACATCAAACAATTTTGACACATTTTTGGGACCATTGGCATTTTTACAGCTTTCAGTGCTATAAAAATGCATTGATTACTGTACAAATATCACTGGCATTGAAGGGGTTAACCATTAGGAGGCAATCAAGGGGTTAATGTGTTCCCTAATGTGTGTTCTAACTGAAGGGGGGGACTGTGTAGGGAAAGAGATAGATAGCAGTTCATACTCTCTATGAACAGACAATGTCACTTCTCCCCTCAGAGAACCAGAAACTGTGTGTTTACACACAGATCCCGGTTCTCCGTATGCCCTGAGCGATCGTGGGAGGCTCCGTGGGTGAACAGGGGGGCGCTCATGTGCCCCCTAGTGGCCACAGGGCAAAGAAATGTTACTTAATGTAGTTTCACCCAGCCGTGCCATTCTGCCGCAGTACAACTGCGGAGGATGGTCGGCAATTGGTTAAAGTTTAACTTTACTTGGTTGCAGGAGAAGAAAACAATAGGATTTCTTTTTATTATTATCATTAAGATTTTTAAGGTGCTAACCATCAATGCATAAGTTTAAATCATTTTTAGGAAAACAATGAACAACATATCCCATAATTTCTATGCTGTATATGATGGTTTTGATAGGTGCCACCAATATGTTGCTAGAAGTAATTATCTTGACATGTTTTGCCTTATATACGACTTCCTCAGGGGACTATACTACAACATGAAGGCTGCATCAACAACCGAAATAGGAGAACAAAGAGAAAAATAGTTTGTCTACACAATTTTCTTCAAAATGAAAATAAATTATGCAGCAACTTTGTTTTTTTAAGACCAATAATACACAAAAGGCAATCAATAGTCACTGGAGTTTGATGAAAGCCATTTCACCATTTTGAATAAATGCAATAGTACAAAAAGGCAGATCGAGAAAGCCATGGTCTATACACCTACCCCAGCAACAGAGGACTTTCAGGTGGTATATGCAAGCCACAGGAAGGGCATGCAGAAGATGCAGAACCCAGAAGAATCTGGGGTGAAGATGGAAGTGACAGCAAAGGAGCTTGCACCTCTGTAGGACAGGTAGAACGCAGTTCACCTTTATAGCAACCCCGTCTCTAAAAATTTAATCTTCAAGATAAACTTCCCTGAACAGATCACATTGAATACTCACCCCTTCTACTGATTGCAGTGCTGATAGTAGTAGTCATGAGAAACTGATGCCTGAATATCCTACAGAAAAAAAAAAGGATGCACTTAGGTGGTGCTCCCCTCCCCTTTTCTTTCTTTGCCTAAATATTCTCAATAGAGATGTACAAATTCCTGGAATTTTAAAGCTATGGGAAAAATGAAAAAAAAAATTGCGGCGCAGTTTTAAAAATTGAAAGTAATTTTGATACACTGGTAACATGAAATGCAGTGTATATAAAAGTATTATGCATGAAAAAAAAAGTAGAGTTTATTCAGTAAATAAACAAAACTTGCTTTTTAAAATGTTAATTTATTTATTACAAATGGAATAACAAGGACTGTATGTTTAGAACATTTCAGCTATACATGAGAACAGGTTATACCCCTATTTCCCTCATAATAATGTAAAAGCTTTCTGCCAATAAGCATATTCAGTTACTGACAATGCTGATCCAGAAGCATATATTGCTCTATAAAGAGCTTGATGAATGTTCTCCTGATTATCAGGTGTCATTGTTTTTGTCTATAAATGAAGGGATTGTGTATTTTTGGGAGGCCGTGGTTTGCAACACTTCCTTACTTGAAGATGCTGCTGGTGAAGAAACACTTTGTGATGATCCTGAAGCAGCAGAAAGTGTTTCTGGAATGAGAAATCTGAAGAGAAAAGCTACTTCCACACTTTCATTCTGGTCCTCATCCTTTCATTCCATAAAGTATTTTGTAATGTCTTTAGGGCACCTCTGGCATGTCGGGATGTGTTTTTTGTCATTCTTGTAGCATTTAGAAGAAAATATTTCTTCTCACAATAATTGAAAATTGTAGCTTTGCTCTTAGCAGAAATTGCACTGTGGAAATGTTTCCAAACGCAAGACGTTGGTCTCACCCTTTTACGGAGAGCAAGAAAAGAAAAAACTATTTACTGACCAGACTATAGGTAAACATTATGCTGTGGTGGTGGAGAGCACTAATATGAATCACTTAAAGGTTATAAAGGTAAATTGAGTTGTCAGACAAATATACCCTCTTATTTGTCAATTAAGGCCTAAGAGGAAGGAAACTATCATCTGCTGTAACCCAACAATCACCCAACTGTAGGAGGTACAAGCAAACTAAACTGGAACCTTTCCCCTGCAGTGACCCCAGTGGAAGAAATGCATATTTCTCTTGTTTGAGCATTGCATTGAGAAGTACAGTGTTACTTGTATTCCAGGGTGTGCTTGTCTTCAGCTGCGAGAACTTGCAATCATTTAGGAGTTGACAAAGTCTCAAAAAACTTTAAAGCGGAGGTCCACCCTAAAATGGACCTTCCGCTCATTGGAATACTCCCCCCCTCCGGCGCCACAATTGGCACCTTTCAGGGGGGAGGGGGTGCAGGTACCTGTACAGTACAGGTATCTGCACCCACTTCCGGCGTAGATTCTGCAGAAGGTACGCCCCTTTCCGCAGAATCTACGCCCCTTTCCAAAAGTCCCACACTGCCTGCTGGGAAACACACGGACCCCAACGCGTTTCGTCATTGGACGTCGTCTGGGGCACTCCAGACGACGTCCAATGACGAAACACGTAGGGCATGGCCTAAGGTGTACACTCTCTCATTACGGCGGCGGCGGCGAATTCAAATGCTGTGACCAGCTTATACATTGAGGCACTTTGTTCATCCTTCGTTTTGTGAGTAGCTTTTTATGCACCTAATAAAATGTTGTTTTAAACTGGATTACACTATGTACACATCATTCTGTTTTTAATGAGGGAAACTACTGGATGGTAACTGAAGCAGCTCTATATAGCGACACAGGGGCTTACACTGTGGAGGCGCATTAACCCCTTAAGGGATATGGGAGCTGGTGAGTGCGGATTATTGTCTTTATGCATGGGAATCGCACCGGTTGCAATCCAGGAAGCCACTAAGCACTGAAGCACATTGTCACTTTTTGCTCTCTGACATTAACTTTATGCTGCTGGACATGTGTATTAACTTACATCTGTATTCTTTTATTTAGCGACTTTTACTTAGCGACTTTACTGAATATAAAGCACTGTATTTATTTATTGTGGCACTTACAGAAGCACGTAACACTTTTTTCAGTATATACTGAAACTGTGGCACTTTCATAGGCACCTAGCACTTTTTATCATGTGATTTGCAAAAACGCACATATGCATCTTTTTTCTATAGAAAGTACATTGAATCTTTGCACTAGCAATTTAGTGATAATTTAAATAGTTTTTCTGCAATACCTTTAAGCATGATTCATATTATTTGTATATTGCACATAGGGAATTTTTATTTTTATTTTACATTTTCTTTTTTATCTTTATTTTTCACTTTTATGTTTTAATTTTACTTTTATGCTAGTTACCAGTAAGTAATTTAACAACAAGGCGCAATCATTAGCAGGTGAGTCCCCTGCAGACACCAAGTATAAATAACAGCAGGTGAGCGCCACAACTACCTCTTTAATATTTGACAACCAGGTAAAGGCCTAGGAATCCAAAACTACTAGTATATGGACAGTGGGAAATTGGTGTCTTCTATGAAGGGAGTTTATTTTAAGGCTTTTTTTTTTTACCGCAGCAGAGTTCCTTTAACGCACTACAACCAGACCACATGGTATATTTTTACCAACTGATGTGGGGCGGGCAAACACATTGCCTTTGCGACCTGTGTTTGGGGGTGGTCAACTTTGCACCGACACCCTCTACAGATTGAAAGGGCAGTGAGATTTGAATGCGATGTCTGAAACTGGCACAAAACTGTTTTCTCGCATGGCATTTTATAGTGTGACTGGGCCCTAAAAACCTTTACACATTACCAGTTTAGAGTCAAATGGGAGGTATGGTGCTAGAATTAGTGAAGCCTATCGACTAGCCAGGGAGGTATGAAACTTTCTGAACTTTTGTTTTGGGACTGTGTTTTCTTATCCCCACGTGGAAATCCCTTTGTTTCGTTGCACGCGATGACCAATAAACACGGGCAGGAAGCATTTTAACCCAACATACGGCTTGGGTTCTCCACTTGATGCTGAACCCCACAGTGGATACAATTATGACCAATATTCTATATACATATCAACTGATAAGTATATATTGCATACAGTTTATTAATTGCACCAAGTCACATTTTGTCACTGTTAAAGAGGAAGTAAACCCTGATGGGTTTACTTCCTCTTTTTTTCCCTGCAAAGGTAAAGCATAATGGACTACTATGAATTGCATAGTAGCTCATTATGTGTCACTTACCTGACACAGGAGCCAGCGAAGTCGCCGCTGATCCCTGTAGTCCGCCGCATCCATCTTGCTGGTGGCGTCTCGCAGCTCCGACCAATGACAGCGGTGAAGCCGCGATGACGTCACTCCCGCGCATGCGCACGGGAGTCGCGTCTCGCAGCTCCGCCTCTGCCATTCTGCGAAGCCGCGATGACGTCACTCCCGCGCATGCGCACGGGAGTCGACAAATTAGGCAAATCCATTCTTGGATTTGCCGCATTTAGTGCGCCTGCGCGCCGCTGTCTACGGCGCATGCGCCGTAGACAGCGGTGCCCATTTTCGGGCAAATATCTCCTAAACCATATAGGTTTAGGAGATATTGCTTGGACCTACAGGTAAGCCTTAATCTAGGCTTACCTGTAGGTCAAAGTGGTTTGAAGGGGTTTACTTCCTCTTTAAATAGGCTTTATACAATCAGATCTGGATTTAAAGCATATTACCTTACCAGGTTTTGCTGGGGTATATGCAGTACATTTATATGATTTATTACGCACTATACATGCAGAAAAGGAGAAGAGGAGCTAAACTCTGGAAGATAAGTCTGCTGCATTCGAGAAGTATTCTTGTGTCTAAGGAGGCTTTCTAGTAACACAGATAACGAAAGACTCCTCAAATCAGTTAAGACGCATTTCTCAGGAGCAAGTAATTTAAAATCTGCTTTTGGTGCTGCTCTTCTGAAAATGCAGTAATTGGCTGACGAAATCAGACAGGTGAATTGCAGGATTTAATTACGTCCAATGAGTAAGTTCAAGCAGCAGAGACCAAAGGATGCAGAATGGTAACGGAGAGGCAATTTAAAGACAGATAGTGTTGAAAGATGGTAATTTTTGCTCACTGTAACACATAGAAATAAACTTGGATCACTCTGGATTGCGATTCTCAGAAAGCGGACAAACCTTACAGATGAACTCCAGGAAATCTAAAAATTCTCCTGCCTTAACAGCTCATTTCTGTCTAGGAAATTTGGAAAAGAAGATATACCTTACTCAATTCTTAGCTCCTGCAAGCTCTCCTGCCCTGCTCGACCAATCCCTGTAGCTTCGTCTTTCCTATGCTTTGGCAGTCTAAGGTCCTCTGACGTCATCAAGACCAATGCAGGTCAATACCAATGAGGATACTGAGGAACAATGACCACTGGAATGTGGGGAAGTGGAAGATTAGGTATGTAAAAACACTTTTGCTGTTACCGAGCAATCAACCCCTCCAATGCAGAGGAAGCCCCACCACAAGGGAGAATTTTATAGCTTCTTAGAGTTAGACTTTAAAGGAAACCTACATTGTGAAACTATGCACAAAAAGTACACTAGTTACTAGGATTGTCCATGGCCCCCCTTACAGAACATGCCTTGTTCTGTGTCATGCCCCTATGCGGAGGTGAACATCTTGGTAGAGGAAGAACGTTGCTTTCTCATGTCAGAGCTGCCCTCTTGATGAATTTTAATCTTATGATTTGTGTGGTAAAAATCTGGTCTCGGCAGAAGAGATTAAGGAAGCACAGAACCACAGAATCAATAAAACATCACCAGGGAGATCCTAGCACTGCAGGTGGGCAGGTACAACTTCCTCTCCAGCAAGGATACCAATGAGCAGTGCGGTAGTTACATTACCAAATACTGACCAATTCTGGTAACACTAGCAGTCAGAGGCAGCAATGTCTTGGATGACCTCACAGTGCACATATACAGCTATGTGGCTGTAAGCACAGGCACCCACACATACCAGGAAGTGCGCAGCTAGTCAAGAAGGGCTTTACAAAACTCAGAGCAGTTTGCAGCACCTTATGCATGAAACTGACAAAGGGGGCCTGAACATCCAAATGGTAAAAAATATAAAAATGAGCCCTCGCGCCACTAGGTGATAAAGTGACTAAAGTGAAAATATATCTAAATTAGTGTACAACGAAAAAATAGAAAATATGCAAAAAATGGTAAATAGCATGTAAACAGTAAAGTGATAAAAAGTGCAGGTGCTACTTAATAATGCAAAAAATGCAGCGGGACAAAATAGTAAACACAAACTATCAAGTGAAATGAATAAAACAAAGAGTCCTGCGCAAATCGTGCCACTCTTAAAAAATACAAAAATATATATATATATATATATATATATATATATATATATATATATATATATATATATATATATATATATAAATATATAAAAATGAAAACGTGAAACAGTCAATGTATAAATAAAAAAATATATTCCAAGAATCGCACACAAATGAGTGAGGATAAAATATGGAAAAAAAAAAAAAGCGGGACCAGATATTCCAAAGTCCACTAATCCAGGCTCTCAGAACTCTCACCTTAAGATGAAATATGCAAGCACATCAAATAAAGCCCCAGAAACTTCTCCTTTGATTCACTGTATTAGGCCATTAAGGAAATGCAGGTGAAGGATGTGATAAAAACTTCCACCACTAGAGGGCCAATCCCAGCTTATAGGTATTGCACTGTAGATATAGACATCTATTCCGTAGTGTATGGCTCGAAAAAACACAAGGGAGAGGGGGAAGGAGAGAGAGGGAGGGGACTCCAATCGTGTAGTAATTTAAATAAGCAGATACATTTATAAAAAAAAGCCAAGACTCTCACATTTCAAACAATTAAAAAATCACAGAGAGAGGAAGATGGTGATCTGGCGTCTTCCACCAGTCTTACGCTACTTCCGGTTTGTCCTACGGCCACTCCCTACGCGTTACGTCATACCACGTGACTTCTTCATGGGGAACTTCATTTGATCCCCATGAAGAAGTCACGTGGTATGACGTAACAATTTTTATTCAATCCAAATGGTAAAACAAACGTGAGAACAGATCAGGTGATGGCCTTGCAAATCTGAGAAACATGCCTGAAGATGAAAAACCAACATATCTAGTAGAACAGGGAGGAACCCTATACTTTCAAACCATTGGCTCATATGATGACTTGTCTAATCCACCTGGCAATTGAGAGGTAAGTAGCAGGGATCTCCAAAAGGACATTGGTATGCACAAAGAGGGAATGTGACCGTCTAAAAGAGGCTGTATCCGAGAGAGAGACTCAAAGTGCATACCATGCCAAGACAGCGGAGATAAACTTACTTTGGGAGGTTTTTTTGGGGGTTTTTTTTAGCAGGAAGGGCTGAAAGAATCAGGCTAAGGTTCGACTGAGTCACGGGGAGCATGCAGAGGGAGAGATGTATGAGACACTGCACAAATGCATTAAAGTGGTTGTACATGTACACCCTGTACAACCACTTTTACCTAGTGGTAAGCCTATATTAAGGCTTACCTGTAGGTGCTGGAAATATCTCCTAAACCTCCACAGTTTAGGATATATTTACAATAAAGCTGTGCGCCAATGTCTACGGAGCATGCGCACTTTAGAAAGGGCAGATCATGCCGTTTCTAAAAGGGGCCAAGCTGTGACTGGTGGCTTCTGCGTGCATGCGTGGGAGTGACGTCATGCATCTCAGGCCAGTCACAGAGCTGGAGTTTGCGGCCCTAGAAGGAAGAGGGGTGAAGATGGACGCTCGCTGCTGGTGGGGACAGCGGTGACATCGCAGACTTCGTTGTTGGGGTAATCTTTTCTCATCATAGCGCTCCAAAGAATGATGGTGATGATGCTGCTGCGGCATTTGTCACACGGTTGGCAGCAATGTAACTCTGCCCCTCTGTGCACTCACATTGCAAGCGTTAGTGCCAAGAGCCTCACCTTTGTACTACACTGAGTATCCCGTACCATCTCCATCCAGGGGTACTGACAGGTCAGCTCAGTCCTGCTTTGGATGCCCATCCATGGGACGAGATGAGGGAGAAAAGCCACAGCAGCATCATAACCATCATTCTTTGGAGCGCTGTGATGAGAAAAGATTATCCTAACAGCGAAGGAGGATTTTCCCCCAAGGCTACACCACTCATCCAGTCCTCTACATTTTAATTTGCAGACCAGACTCGGTTCCATAAAGCTCTGAGGAAGAGGAAAAATCCTTGAAATGCATTAACGATCACCTATCTTTTATCCCATGTTATGGGCACTATTATATTATCGTTCATCCAGTGATGTCATTTTATTTTAATTTCATTGTATAATAGCAACATTTGTGAATATGTAATATTTTTCATATAGCTTTGTTTTATAATAAACTTTTTAATGAGGATATATGCATCTGGCCACACGCTTTACAGTTTTTTCCTATTCTGGATTCTTGTTGGGTACACCATCGAAGGGACAACCAAATCAAGCTTCAGGATGTTGATAGGAAGATGGACCTCCTCCAATGACCAAGTCCCTTGCCCTCAGAGGGCATCCAGGTCTCCTCCCTAGCCAGACAGGCTGGTATCTGATGTAAGAACTTTCCACATTTTCAGGGAAAAAGGTTTCCCTGTATCCGGTGACGGTTTGCAAATAAACCACACCAAGGAAGAGTCTGGTCTTACAGGTTAGACACAAGGGGTGGTCCAAAGACTAAATCTGTTTGTTCCATGCTGCCAGAATGTTCAGTTTCAATCGTCTGCAGTGAAACGGCACTGCCTCAAAGAAGGCTATCATCTGGCCTAAGACCATCATGCAGGCACAAATTGAAGGTTTACCCTGGGACTGAAGGGCCTGAGCATGGGAACAGAAGTTTGTTCTGAGGGGCAGAAAGATCCTGGACAATATCCGTGATTCTTTAGCAAAAGATTGTCCGTTTTGTGTTTGGGTGATGATCCCAGGGAAAGAGAAGCTGCTAAACAGCAGCAAGAAGATCCATAGATCTTTCTGGAGAGAGAGGCAAATTTGAGAGCAAGAAGTGGGGAGGAGGCAGAATCCAAAACTGCAGTTTGTAGACCCTGTAAAAGGCACTCCTGACCCAAACAATGGAGATTTCCAAGGCCAAAAATCTGCAATGACTGACAGATGGCCCCCCACTTTAACAAGTAGGGACATCCCATCACTGAAAAGAGGTTTTTGAAGCCAGACTTGGCTGACTTGAAGAACCATGTCTTCAGATGAAAGTTTCTTGCAGACATAGACTGGAGCTGGAGGCCTGAGAGGGAAGAAAATAAACTCTTCCTAACCTCAGGAGTAGGTCTACCCCCACAGAAGCACACGCATTCTTTTTTAGGGGAGGGGAGTACTCCTACTCCCTGTAGTCTTGTTAATGTACTTGTACAAGGAATGACCAAAGAGACATCCATCAAAGGGCAGGTACTTGAGGCGTTTCTACTGTGGGAGTTCCACTGACCAACATGTGAGCCAAAGAATTATCCACATATGGACAAAGTATCAGCACCCTGGGACACAATATAGGAGGGTAAGCCATGCACTTAACATGGCATATTTCTCTGAACGGGATGTAAGGGATCAGACCTCATCCTGGCTTTGACCTCCATGACAGCCATAGCCCCCCAAAGTGTTCAAGGACAGGGACTCACTACTGGCCCTAGACCTGTATATCACAATGTGGGTAATTCAGAACACTATGCATTACGTGTCAAGGAGAGTCCCTACACAGTACCCAGTGCCCAAAGCAACATTATAAACTGACCTTGCATCTTCTTCATGTTCACCCAAAATTCAGCTGAAGAGTCAACTGTTCTGGAATCTACGGAAGGAGCCACAGAAGAAGCAAGAAAATCTTACAAAACCTGTTAAAGGAAAAAAACAAGCCTCTATAGAAAATATGTAAGCTACTCCAAGCAGAGAGACGTGGTCCATAACGTAAGGACACTAAGGCATCTTTCTTTTCTTTTTCTGCCAGTGTTCAACCACCTGGAGGTAGCTGCATATAACCCATGGTTTAAGACTAAAGATCCTGTGTTCTGTACGGTTAAGAAAAATGCATTGTACCAGAAACATGATTCTGGTGCCTTTACAAAAAGGCAGGGACACATCACAGAATACCATTTTTGTAGTTAAACCAAAACTCCTTCATTCCAATCCTTTTTTGTTTTACTCTTTTTATACAATCATTTCAAATGTGTGCTAGGCTTTGAAATCAAAGAGCTTGGGGGCTGAGGTTGTGGGCATTCTTGCCTTGGGTACCAAAAGGCCTTGTCCTGACACTGATTAGTAGGAGTCGCAGTGGGGTTAGAGGGGGCCAGCACCAAGCTTCACAAATAACAGAGTATGATAATGGTTTCCTTATTTTGTTTCCCTCTTCTGGTCACCTCTGGCCATTTGTGGGTAAATCCAGCAAAAGAACTGTAGGGAAAGGTGGGTGCAGAGGATGTTTGAAAGGAGTCATAGGAACTCTTAACAGCTCGTGAATTATGAACCATGACGTCTCAATACGGTACTAATTAATGATGCTTATTTTCTCCAGTCTAAATGCATTACTTGTATACACCAGGCAAAACACAGACAACTTATGTTACCAGCTTTGCTATGCATGTCGGTGAATTCTTAATAAGAAAAAAACAAACACACGTTAAGTTCATCGTTAGTGTTTTTATTCCACAACCATATTTCTAATCAACATTTTACCCGAAATTTAACAACTTGATTTAAATAGCAAGCCATTACAAAAGATGCAATTACAACATTTGCAAAGCCCAGTCAATTATCATTAAAAGTAAATTCTAGAGACACTTATCAGACAGAAAGCATCAGAGGAAGGAGAGCTTGCAAATACAATCTGTCTTATAGCAACCAACCAATAACCCTACTGTGAAGGGTAAATATGATGGACTGTGTGGGGTAAGACAGACTACCTAGGAAAAATGTTCCTTCTCTTCTGAAGAAATTTCAAAATGTCAGTGTTTTAGCAGATCCATTACCACCCAATAAAGTACAACAATATAAATGCAAGGCTTGTGCATTACAGTACAGGCATCTGTCCCCTAAGAAGTCCACAACATCTGAAAATTTTGAAAATTACTGATAGTGGTGAAGTCCTAACCCCTCTGACATCTTACTATTGGTCGGTGAAGCTACCCATCATAGCGATAGGCCAATAAAGACTCAGGAATAGGTAAGGTTAGATTTCAACACAACCAATGAGTGCTGAAAGTTTGCAGATCAGAAAGCTTCTAGTTTCATTGGTCCATGCATGTAGTTACTCAATATTTTTTATTCTCCTGAAGGCTGTCATACTGACTCTCTGGCCTCAATATTTTGAGTCATTAACCCAGAACAATTATGTAAAAAGCCATGGCATTTCCTGATCTGACATTTTACATGTTTGAGGACTGTGTCTGGGAAATCATTGAGGAAAGTGAGTCGCCTCAAAAGCCAGGCAAGCTAGCTTTTTCAGAAGGTGGTCAATAGTAGCAGCCACCATAGTCCTAGCAGGCCTATGTATATAGTGTATGCCCCATACACAAGTTATATGGCCACGTGTACTGTTTAGTTTCACACACTCAGGCCTCTCCACATTGCATATGGTGAACACATCTAGACTGGTAATTTCATCCCAACCATGCATGCACTAAACTGACTGCAACCAGGATGTACCGCCAGCTGCCAGGGTAATAAATATTAGTCTTTGTAGTCACTGGAACCTAGTAAAAGTCAGTACTTGCATATCAGAGTAGGCTATGTCCATACACCTAGAGGTGCCTGTCATACCATACTAGATGTAGTTTACAAGGGCTCCATTGACTACAAATGCACTTTACCCCTGGGTCAACAGAAATATGCAGCAAATGGCAACGCCGAGACATTCTTGTAACCTAAACCTGGATACATCTAAGCCACAGAATATAAAGATACAGTATAATGGTATATAGTTTACAAATGTACATGTTACACCCAGCCTTATTTATTTAGTGTATGAAGGACAAGCTGTTTTGTTATTGTCTATGCCCATTCATTCTACAAGTACAGTATGGGGGAATAAAATGGGCTAACCATGAAAAGTTCCTTCATCAGACATTTGGGTAAATAGGACCAGGCATAGAGACATTTTAGTTTCCAAATGTAGACAATTGTCATGTTGAACATTCAGACATCCATGTGGAATGGAATTATGGGGTATATTAGAGCTAGCTGTACTCTTAAATGAAACCCATCGCGCATGAGCCCGGGGTAAGAGTTGATATATATATATATATATATATACTGGAATGTATGATAGGAACATCAAGTCTTAGGTCTAGAAGTGTCCAATGGAAGAACAATTTTGTACTGCATAAACAGTTGTTTTTCTACTCTTACTTTCTCCTTAAGGCAGATTAAACATGAAGGGGACAATATTATTGGTTGCAATGAAGCACACAGAAAGGTCTTTTACACACAGTCCATGAGGACCCATGATCATTTTGGTCAGTGATATTTTTGTATATAACTTCATCTTTTATGTATCTTGGGAGAGAACTCGTGTGCTTGGGGAGGAGGAGAAATGTTTTAATTGTTGACCAAAACAGCCTTTTTGGGCAACTTAGTGATATTAAAAAAGGCAAGGTTTTTTTTTTGTAAACATGTAAAAATAAACATGTTATACTTATCTGCTCCGTGCAGTGGTTTTTCACAGAGCGGCCCCAACACTCCTCTTCTCAGGTCCCCCATCAGTGCTCCTGGCCCCTCCCTCCTGCCCAGTGCCCCTGGAGCAAACAGCTTGCTGTGGGGACACCCAAGCTGACTTGCTTCCAAACTGCTGCTCTGCGTGTCCATTCACACACAGGGCTGTGATCTGGCCCCACCCCTCTATCTTCTCATTGGTTCACTGGATGTGACTGACAGCAGCAGGCGCCGATAGCTCCCACTGTTGTGTCAGGCAGTGAGGAGGGAGAGTCCCCTGAGGCACTTGTGTACATCGCTGGGTCACACTGAGGCTCAGGTATTTGGGTTACTGCTGCAGAGAAGGGTTTTTTTATCTTCATGCATGGAACGCATGAAGGTCAAAAACCTTGGGCCTTTAGAATCACTTTAAGTTGGCCAGAGATGGATCGAAATTTAGATGGTTCAGCAGACGGTTCAGCAGCACTGGTTAAATTTTTTTTCAGCCGCTGGTTGAACAAAAAAAAAAAAAAAGAAAAAGAGAAATCTATGGCCAACCTAAGAAAAAATTATGATGGGGAATGCACACAATTTTCCCCTTGTGTTAGAATTGAACTCCAGGCAAACAGCTAATCTTGTTTTTGATGTCACCAGGAAGCTGGCTGTCTCTTCTGGGTCCTGGGAGCCCGTCTCCTGATAATGCTGCACTGTGCATGCCCACTGATTTATAATGGAGCCCCAAAGCCTCCAGGAGGCTTCCGACGGAGGAAGCTTTATTCTGGCTTAGGCTTGGAAGGTAGAAGCCCTCCGCAATTAAAAAAAAAATAAGTACCGTATATACTCGAGTATAAGCCTTGATTTTCAGCCCCTTTTTTAAGGCTGAAAGTGCCCCCCTCGGCTTATACTCGAGTCACCGCCGTCTGCCTACCTGATCTGCGTGTCGTGCAGACAGACGGCGGCCATTCTACTATTCAAAAGCCGCGCCTCCCTGTCTGTGATAGGCGGAACACTCAATTTCCCAGCAGTCAGTGTTCCGCCTATCACGGACATCTGCTCATCCTCATACTACGGACGAGGATGTCCGTGATAGGCGGAACACTGACTGCTGGTTAATTGAGTGTTCCGCCTATCACAGACAGAGAGGCGCGGCTTTTGAACAGTGGAATGGCCGCCATCTGTCACATACTAGGAGGAGAGGTGCGGCTTTTGAAACCTGGCATGGCCGCCGTATGTTTTTTATACATGCAGATCGGTGCAAAATGGCACACAGAGGCTGCAGAAGGACAAAGAGGCTGCAGAGTGGCACACGGAGGCATGCACGGGACACAGGTAGGCTGCACGGGACACAGGTAGGCTGCACGGGACACAGGGAGGGACACAGGGATGGACACAGGGATGGACACAGGGAGGTATGCAGCTGCAGATGGGCATTGTTGACCCTCTTTTCCACTCTTAAGCTGTAACAGTAGCTGCTGCATGTCTCACCCTCGGCTTATACACGAGTCAATACGTTTTCCCAGTTTTTTTGTGGTAAATTAGGGGCCTCGGCTTATATTCGGATCGACCTATACTCGAGTATATACGGGTATGAGGAGCCAGATTAGCAGGACACAAAAATGTGAGTTAAGTTCCACTTTAAGTAACACTTTTAGTTCTTGTCCCTCCTGACGTACAACTGGACAGTGAAAGGAAAAGATATAAGCTCCTCTCTGTCACTCTTCTCTCGTGCCTTCCATAGCAAACGCCATTTTAATGTTAACTCTCCTAGCTCGAGATCTGCTGTACAGAGGGAAAACAAGAGGCTGACATTCAGTCAAATTCAACTATTTTAATTGTTAAAGCGGAGCTCCACCCTAAAGTGGAACTTCCGCTCAGAGTATTCCTCTCCCTCCTCCAGTGCTATGATAGGCACCTTTCAGGGGGGAGGGGGGGTGCAGATACCTGTAAAATACAGGTATCTGCACCCACTTCCAGGCATAAATAGCCACAGATGCCCGCTGCGCTGCCCCCCCCGTTGTTTTCTGGGAAACACACAGTTCCCAGAACACAACGGGGACCAGTGAAGACGTGCATGTGCAGTAGGGAACCGGGCAGTGAAGCCGCAACGCTTCACTTCCTAATTCCCTGACAGAGGATGGCAGTGGGGGCAGCCAAGAGATGAGTAATTGCTGGTCATCTGCTGCCGACATCGTGGGCACCCTGGACAGGTAAGTGTCCATTTATTAAAAGTCAGTAGCTGCAGTATTTGTAGCTGCTGGCTTTTAATAATTTTTTTACGGTGGAGCTCCGCTTTAAAAAAAAAAAAAAAACATTAGTGCCAATTCGCACCATGTCCATTGGGCTTAATGCAATACCTTGCTGAAAAATCCATGGTTTCTAATAGACCCAGTTCACATCCACGTCCGGTGTGAATGTGCGTTGGGTGAAAATGAAACTGCATTTTATTACACTACAACATGCCACAGCATGCATTAAGGAGAACAAAAAATTATACATTTTGGCTTCATTTTGTCACAGCAACACAATAGGAATGGTGTAAATTGAGCTTTAGGGCTCATTCACACTTGTGGTGGGAACTGGATTTTTTCTGAACTAGAAAAATACAAATCTCCGCAAAGGCACAAAGAAATCAATTGTTTCCTTTTTGCCCTGTTGACTTTCCAATGTCCCATTCTGGTGGTCTGTGCTGTAGTACAAAAATGTGAAACTTGTTTACATTTTTACTTCCTTCACCCACAGCTCCGTGTCTGTCTGCGTTCCCACGCAATGTCAAGTGGAGATGGCCACACACTGATCAACATTTCGTTGGTCCATGCTCAACCGGACAAATTTCAATCCATCTACGCCCAAGGTTAAAGTGAAGTTCCACAAAACACTGGAAGTTCCGCTGTAAGCACTCCTCACCCCCTTACATGCCACATTTGGCATGTCATTTTTGGGGGGGGGGGCTAGTTTTGACAGGTACCCAGCTCCCACTTCCACTCGGGCCACCTAAGAGATTCGAGCGGAAGTTCTCCTCTCCCCTCCCTTCTTGCAATCTTCTGGGACATGCCATTAAGGAGGTGTAGAACAACTTGCACATGCGCAGCGCGCACCCGGCTGTGAAGCCGCAAGCTGTCATTGCCAGGTGCCCTCTCAATGTCGGCGAGAGATGAGGGAGAGAGCCGGCGGTTCGAGCGGCCGCATCGCTGGACCGTGGGACAGGTGAGTGTGTGTTTATTAAAAGTCAGCACATACACTTTTGTAGCTGCTGACTTTTAATAAACACAAAAACGTCTGGAACTCCACTTTAGGCTGGGTTCACACTGCAGCGGTTTATGAGATCGGATGTGATTCGCACCGCACTGCAGTGCAAATCACATCCGATCTCTGTGCGATGCGAGTTCAGCCATACAGATAGTATGGCTGAATCCGCATCGCATCTGGACCAAACTCGCACAGGACCCTTTTTTTGGTCCGCAGCAGAATTGGATCGCATGGGTGTTCACACCATGCGATCTGATTCCTGTCCGAGTTTGCAGATCGCACTGCGATATGCGGACTGATCTGGGGGTGTCATTAACGTTTCACTGACACTCCCAGCAGTTCGCATAGGGCAGTGTGAACTGCCGCCGGGAGGCATGCGATGCGGGAACCCGCAGCGGATTCGCAGCGTTCCCGCATCGCTGTAGTGTGAACCCAGCCTTAAGCCAATAATAAAACCCCATACTATTTACAGCTAGATCTCTTGGGGAACAGGGCAGATGGGTCTCCAGGTCAGATATTGTGACACTGCTGAAGCCGGTGGCTACCTAATAAGAGACATCTGAATCTCAAGCAACACAAATGTAGATGCTGGCAATGACTTGTCGTGGGAAACTTCCATTTCAACTTAGATTTCAGATTTGTTTTGTTCACATGGAAGGGACGTGTTTACGTAAATTTTAAAAAGTGGATAATTATGTTAAGTTTAATATGCTTACATGTTGCCTTCCCTCATTTCTTCCTACTCTCCTCATCAACATGCTAAATGTTAGTTTTTAAATAAAAACTGTTTTTATTATATACATTTTGTTGATCCAGTCAATGATCTCATCATTGGGTCTTTGTACTTATATCATACAGGCAGATCATGGCTGGTGGGAATGGCACAGCTCCCTGCCTCAGTACATCTCTCAAGAGCCCACAACCCTGAGGCCCCCATTTACACCTCAGTGTTTTGTAGCTTGAAGCCTGAAGCTACAAAACGCTGGAGGGGAAAAAAAATCAATTATTCTCTATGGAGATGGTTCACATCTCCACTCCAAAACGTCTGAACCCAGAAGCTCCAAAACACCTGAAGCTCAAACAAGTTCTAGAACTTTTTTTAGGCAGATTTGGGTTGCTTTATACATTGGTGACCTTTTGACCTGTACAAAATCGCGGTAAAAGCATGTCAAAATAGTGGCAAAACCTTGGTGAAATCGTGCAACTTTCGCACTAAGCTCAGATGTGAATGGGGCCTGATTGAAACCCGTGGCCTGGCTCTTGGGAAGAAAACACTATGCTCAGATGTGAAGGGGGCCCGATTGAAAGCCGTGGCCTGGCTCTTGGGAAGAAAAAGCTACGCTCAGGTGTGAATGGGGCCTGATTGAAAGCCGTGGCCTGGCTCTTGGGAAGAAAACGCTACGCTCGGATGTGAATGGGGCCTGATTGAAAGTCGTGGCCTGGCTCTTGGGAAGAAAACGCTACGCTCGGATGTGAATGGGGCCTGATTGAAAGCCGTGGCCTGGCTCTTGGGAAGAAAACGCTAAGCTCAGATGTGAATGGGGCCTGATTGAAACCCGTGGCCTGGCTCTTGGGAAGAAAACGCTACGCTCAGATGTGAAGGGGGCCCGATTGAAAGCCGTGGCCTGGCTCTTGGGTAGAAAACGCTACGCTCAGGTGTGAATGGGGCCTGATTGAAAGCCGTGGCCTGGCTCTTGGGTAGAAAACGCTACGCTCAGGTGTGAATGGGGCCTGATTGAAAGCCGTGGCCTGGCTCTTGGGAAGAAAGCGCTACGCTCGGATGTGAATGGGGCCTGATTGAAAGCCGTGGCCTGGCTCTTGGGAAGAAAACGCTAAACTCAGATGTGAATGGGGCCTGATTGAAAGCCGTGGCTTGGCTCTTGGGAAGAAAACACTATGCTCAGATGTGAATGGGGCCTGATTGAAAGCCGTGGCCTGGCTCTTGGGAAGAAAACGCTACGCTCAGGTGTGAATGGGGTCTGATTGAAAGCCGTGGCCTGGCTCTTGGGTAGAAAACGCTACGCTCAGGTGTGAATGGGGCCTGATTGAAAGCCGTGGCCTGGCTCTTGGGAAGAAAGCGCTACGCTCCGATGTGAATGGGGCCTGATTGAAAGCCGTGGCCTGGCTCTTGGGAAGAAAACGCTAAGCTCAGATGTGAATGGGGCCTGATTGAAACCTGTGGCTTGGCTCTTGGGAAGAAAACACTATGCTCAGATGTGAAGGGGGCCCGATTGAAAGCCGTGGCCTGGCTCTTGGGAAGAAAATGCTACGCTCAGATGTGAATGGGGCCTGATTGAAAGCCGTGGCCTGGCTCTTGGGTAGAAAACGCTACGCTCAGGTGTGAATGGGGCCTGATTGAAAGCCGTGGCCTGGCTCTTGGGAAGAAAACGCTACGCTCAGGTGTGAATGGAGCCTGATTGAAAGCCATGGCCTGGCTCTTGGGAAGAGTTGTGTAAATAAAAAAATGCCTTCATCAGTCTGGAGGAGTGGGCATTCCTAGGCAGGGTGTATTTGCATGCCGACTGGCCTAGGTAACACCAACGTGATGTTAGACCTCCATAGCTGAAGAATTAAAATCAAATAAATTAATGGAGGTGGGCCAGATACAGTCATGCTGGGGGGTAAAGGATTAAATGATACTGGACATCCTCCAGCCAGGAAATGAGATGAGGCTGTACCTAAATTGCTGCAGGTTCTAACGCACACTGTGAGAAGCTCATAGCGTGCAGTAAAATAAGAATAAACAATTTCAATATGGTAGAGGAGCTCGTACAACTGTGCAAGACTGAGGGGGAAGGCTGGATTTTATCTTTGAACCTTAAGGCTGCTTTCACACTGGGGCGGTATTCAGGCGTTACAGCGCTATAAATAGCGCCTGTGTAACGCCTGAAAAAAACCGGCCCCTTTAACTCCAGTGTGAAAGCCGGAGGGCTTTCACACTGGAGCGATGCGCTGGCAGGACGGTGAAAAAAGTCCTGCCAGCCGCATCTTTGCAGCGGTGAAGGAGCGGTGTATTCACCGCTCCTATACCGCTGCTACCCATTGAAATCAATGGGACACCGCGGCAATACCGCCGGCAAAGCGCCGCTGCAGCGGCGCTTTGCGGGCGGGTTTAACCCCTTTTCGGCCGCTAGCGGGGGTTAAAACCACCCCGCTAGCGCCCGCACACCGCCGCTAAAACGACGGTAAAGCGCCGCTAAAAATAGCGGCGCTTTACCGCCGACGCTGCTCTCGCCCCAGTGTGAAAGCAGCCTTACTCTCATGTGCACCGCTTGTTGGCTGTCATGGATGATGGTGCTCCTATTATCCCGTCTTCCTTGACAATTGTGTGCTGCAACAGGTCCACTTCAAACCAGAGAGAATAAAAGATGTCATCTTGGATGTGACAAGGAAAGCTACTAATTAGGTAGTTAATCATCAAATCTGACAATGACCTCCAGTGTTACATAGTGAACTAAACGATAGGAGGAATATTCACAGTAAAACCAAAACCTCCAAGCTTTCCTTGCTAAAAAAAAATGAAGACAACAAAAGGAAAAAAAAAAGTATATATAAATTTAAATAAAACAATGAACTGAACCTGAACAGTATTTATCGCAATGTGAAAGGACATGTAACCATTATTTATATACAATTCCAGCCATACATGTTCTTTTAGGTTTACATGAAGCAGAGAGAAGGGGGGATGATTTTGAATGCTGCCTGTGTCCCCACTGAGGAGATTTTTCTTTGTCTGACACCCATTACCTGCACAGGAAGTGAGGGTCGATCTCAAGGAGCAAAATAATACTGAGAGAGGTTGTAACCCTTCCTCATTCCGCTAGAAATAAAAAGGGGGTTTTATTTTGCAGTGTGTCCCCCTTGGTGGAGGTGGGGGGTGTCCATTCACTTCCCATTCTAACACTTATCAGACAGGAAGTGAGAGGAAATCACCCCAACCAGGACATAGTCAATAGTTGACAAAGGCTTTATCCTTTCCCCACTCTATCCAAAACAATAATTAAAAAAAACAGTTATGGCTGGAGTTGGGATTAATAAGTATGGCTATGATGGCTTGGAAAAGCTGTAACATCAGACTAGTCAGGAGGCATCTTCCAATAGATTATCTTTTTGGTCGGTCCATGTCATCAATAGCTGCCAGGAGCTTCTGTCTGGCCTTTTTATTAATGTGGGAACCAAGACATACATTCACCAAGTTGGTTAGCTGCTTCGTGGAATATTCCTATAAAAAGAGAAAAAAAAAAAAAAGGGAAAAAAAATGAGAAATGCTAAATATTGATAGATCAGACATCTGGTGAACAAGACCGTGCACCCAATTACTGAGCCAGTACCAACTCTTAATGAGGACCTGTCATCTCTGAAATGATCTCATTATCTGCTAATAAAACCCATTTTCAGAGCTCTTACTATAGAAAAAGCTGACCTGACTCTTGGATGACAGTCTGCGGACATCTGCTCTATATACAGTATCTCACAAAAGTTAGTACACCCCTCACATTTTTGTAAATAATTATATTTTTTCATGTGACAACACTGAAGAAATGACACTTTGCTACAATGTAAAGTAGTGAGTGTACAGCTTGTATAACAGTGTAAATTTGCTGTTTCCTCAAAATAACTCAACACACAATGTCTAAACTGCTGGCAACAAAAAGTAAGCACACCCCTAAGTGAAAATGTCCAAATTGGGCCCCAAGTGTCAATATTTTGTGTGGCCAACATTATTTTCCAGCATGGTCTTAACCCTCTTGGGCATGGACTTCACCGAAGCTTCACAAGTTGGCACTGGAGTCCTCTTTCACTCCTCCATGAAGACATCACGGAGCTGGTGGATGTTAGAGATCTTGCGCTCTTCCACCTGCTGTTTGAGGATGCCCCACAGATGCTCAATAGGGTTTAGGTCTGCAGACATGCTTGGCCAGTCCATCACCTTTACCCTCAGCTTCTTTAGCAAGGCAGTACTGCCCTGCAGCCCAGTCTCTAAAGAGAGAGGATTATGCTCTGCTTCATTATGTCACAGTACATGTTGGCATTCATGGTTCCCTCAATGAACTGTAGCTCCCCAGTGCTGGCAGCACTCATGCAGCCCCTGACCATGACACTCCCACCACCATGCTTAACTGTAGGCAAGACACACTTGTCTTTGTACTCCTCACCTGGTTGCCGCCACACATGCTTGACACCATCTGAACCAAATAAGTTTATCTTGATCTCATCAGACCACAGGACATGGTTCTATTAATCCATGTCCTTAGTCTGCTTCTCTTCAGCAAACTGCTTGCGGGCTTTCTTGTGCATCATCTTTAGAATAGGCTTCCTTCTGACATGATAGCCACGCAGACTAATTTGATGCAGTGTGTGGTGTATGGTCTGAGCACTGATAGGCTGACCTCCCACCCCTTCAACCTCTGCAGGAATGCTGGCAGCACTCATACGTCTATTTCTCAAAGACAACTTCTGGATAGGACGCTGAGTATGTGCACTCAACTTCTTTGGTCAACCATGGTGAGGCCTGTTCTGTTAAACCACTGTATGGTCTTGACCACAGTGCTGCAGCTCAGTTTCAGGGCCTTGGCAATCTTCTTATAGCCTATCCCTAGACCATCTTTATGTAGAGCAACAGTACTTTTTTTCAGATCCTCAGAGAGTTTTTTGCCATGAGGTGCCATGTTGAACTTCCAGTCATCAGTATGAGAGAGTGAGAGTGATAACACCTGCTCCCCAGTCACACCTGAGACCTTGTAACACTAACAAGTCACAACACTGGGGAGGGAAAATGGCTAATTGGGCCCAATTTGGACATTTTCACTTAGGGGTGTACTCACTTTTGTTGCCAGCGATTTAACATGAATGGCTGTGTGTTGAGTTATTTTGAGGGGATGGCAAATTTACACTGTTATACAAGCTGTACACTCACTACTTTACATTGTAGCAAAGTGTCATTTCTTCAGTGTTGTTACATGAAAAGATATAATAAAATATTTACAAAAATGTGAGGGGTGTACTCACTTTTGTGAGATACTGTATGTTCTGGTTTACAATAAATCAGACTTCTGTCTAGCCATCCTCTCACTCTATCTCCTCTAGTATGCAAATTGTGAATTAGGACTTACCAGTTGTAATCATTTCTAGAAATATTAAAGCCAGAATCAGTCAGGAAACTAGCCTTTTTCAAACAAGGTCTGCAATGGTGGCCTATATATCTGGTTCATTGTGGTTATTCTTTAAGCTACTCCTCACGTCTCTTAAAGCTGAACTCCAGTCAAACCGCTATATACCCAGCGAGCTAATTTATTGCCAACAGATTGGTATTTCTGTCCTGCCGGTTCTGAGATTTACAATAGACCACACAAAAGCAGACTTTTATCTAATGCATTTATGCCCTTTGCACACTGATATCATTCATTCAGTCCCATTTTTTCAAACAAAAAAGGGATTCAGTTTGCACATCCATTTTACCTTAAGTTTACATCAGTTTTTGCATCCGTTTTTTCTTAGTGGTTGCAGAGACCAATCAAATGTGACAAAAATATAAAACAAAATTTTTTTTTTTAACATAAAACCAGACACACGGAATGGATGTAAGCGATTGCCATGGGTTTACATCCAATCAGATCCATCTAAATCGGGGTTGTCTAACCTTCCTGGGCCACACTAGAAGAAGAGGAATAGTCTTGGGCCACACATACAATATACCGTATTTATCGACGTATGACGCATTTTTTCCCCCTTAAAATCAGGGGAAAATCGTGGGTGCATGTTATAAGCCGATCACCCGCCGATTGCAAGCTCTTCTGCCTTTTCTGCAGGTCTCGGCAGCTTTCGGCTGCTCTCGGCTATTTTTGGCTGTTCTCGGCGGGCAAAAATAGCCGAGAGCGGCTGAAAATAGCCGAGAATGGCCGAGAGCTACCGAGCGCCGCCAAGATATGTAATATGTATCTCGGTGGCGCCATTTTTAAAAGGCAAGCCTGCAAAACAAACTGACAAGGCTGCAAATGACTGACAAGGCTGCAAATGACTGGGAAAGCTGCAATGGAAGGCTGCAAATGACTGGGAAGGCTGCAAATGACTGGGAAGGCATCAATGGAAGGCTGCAAATGACTGGGAAGGCTGCAATGGAAGGATGCTAATGACATGTAAGGCTGCAATGCAAGGCTGCAAATGACACTGACAAGGCTGCAAATGACTGACAAGGCTGCAAATGACACTGACAAGGCTGCAAATGACACGGACAAGGCTGCAAATGACACGGACAAGGCTGCATTGATGGGCATTTAAAAATTAATTTGCATAATTGCCCAGTAAGCAAGTGGTTAAAAGAGGGGAGGGACCTCTGTGTCCTGTGATTTACTCCAAGAAAAGGCTTTTACAGGTAAGCCGTTATAAAAATCCTATTTTCTTTATCGTACATCACGGGACACAGAGCCATAGTAATTACTATGTGGTATGTCTTGTCCCAGATCAATGCCAACTGAGGGGAGGGAGACAACAAAAATAGGGCACCATGAGACCAGAGGATTTATACTGCTGCCTGCAGCACACTGCGCCCAAGGGCAATATCCTCATGCCTTTTTTACATCAACCTGATAGAATCTGGTAAATGCATGGACTGAAGACCAAGTTGCAGCCTTGCAGATTTGAGCCATGGAGGCCTGGTGATGCACTGCCCACGAAGCACTAACAGCCCCGGTGGAGAGTGCTTTGATTTAAGAGGGAGGAGTCTTCCTCTTCAAACCATAAGCTTGAACTGAACCACTGAACCGGACAGCCCACGTTTCTTCTGAATGTGAGTCTCAATAACCAAACCGTTAAATTTAGCTTTTGTAAGGTAGGATGGAATATCTTACCTTGTGAGAGTAGGTCTGGACATGTTGGTAGGGTCCATGAGTCCCTTACCGCCATCCTTATGATCTCTGCATATCAAGATCTTCTGGGCCACAAGAATCCTCGACTTCCCTTCCTGCTTGATCCTGTGAAGAAGTCGTGGAAGTAGCAGAATAGGAGGGAATGCATAAATCAGTGAGAACTGATTCCACGGGACCACCAAGGGATCTGTTCCGCATGCTAGCGGATCCCTTGTTCTTGGCGCAAAGTTGTCGATCTTCTTGTTGAACCTGGACGCAAACAGATCTATGTCCGTGATCCCCCATCTTCGGCATATTGCCAGGAAAACCTTGGGGTGAAGGGACCATTCTCTCAGGAACAACTGCTGGTGACTCAAATAGTCCGCCTGCCAATTCTCTACCCCTGGAATAAAGACTGCCCATAGGCAAGGCACACTGATTCCTGTCCAAGTTAGGATATGATTCACCTCTCTCAGGGCCGCACGACTTCTTGTGCCCCCTTGGTGATTGATGTAAGCCACGGCTGTAGCATTGTCAGATTGTATCCTGACAGGACAATTCCATAACCTGAACGTCCAGGCCCTCAGGGCCAAGCGCGCTGCCTGAATCTCTAGAATGTTGATGGACAAGGCCATTTCTGACTTGGACCATTTCCCTTGGATGGTTGTCTCCTCTAGGACTGCTCCTCAACCTGAAAGGCTGACATCTGTTGTTACCACCTTCCAGGTAACTGGAAGGAAGGACTTTCCCTTTTGCAGATTCTTGGATATCAACCACCAACTGAGACTCTGGCGCACCTTTGGAGACAGATACATTGGGAAATCTAGAGCTTGGACTTTCTTGTTCCAAGCTAATAAGATACTGTTTTGCAGCAGCCTCGAATGAAACTGAGCATAAGGCACGTCCTCGAATGAAGCCACCATCTTTCCCAACAACCTCATGCAAAGCCGAATAGAAGGATTCTTTTTTGCTTTGACCACCTGAATCACATTTTTTCTTCACATTAGGATCTGTGTGGTCCTCCTATTTCACTTATGGACACTTGTTTTTATTTCTTTTGCACATCATATTAATTGTATATTTTTTTCTAGTTATATTCTAAATTTAAATTTTATATATTAAATTGAAACACTACTGTGCCGGCTGCTATTTTTGCCCCTTTGGACAGCACGGTATATACCTGTATTTTATTATTATTTATTTATTTTATTTTGTATTTTACTTTGCAGACCAAAAGGCAGAGCTACAAACTGAAAATGAAGATTTTCTACCTGAAAACGCAGATATTTCTGGTGAGCAGGGAAAATAGGCACATGGAGGTATGTATCCTTGATGTCGATTGAGGCCAGAAGTTCTCCTCCTTGTAGGATGGAGACTACTGATCGGATTGACTCCATGCGAAAAGAGCAGATATTCAGGAACCAGTTTAGATCTTTGAGATCTAGGATGGGTCTGGCATCTCCATTTGGTTTTGGCACTGTGAAAAGGTTTAAAAAAAAACCCCAACCCTTGCTCTTGCATGGGGTCTTGCATGGGGACCACCGAGACTTTTTGAGACAAAAGACAGTCCAATGTTTAAAAGAGAGACTTCTTTTTCTCTGGATCCTTGGGAATGTTTGATCTGAGAAAAAGAGGAGACAGGGACTCTCAGAACTCTAGCTTGTATCCTAGAGCTATTGAGGAAGTCACCCATTTGTCTCGACACTCTTCCTGCCAGACCCTGGAGAACTGCAGAAGTCTTACCCCACTCAAGCGACCGGGGGCGCCCCTTCATAAGGAGGCTTTAGTATTTTGTTTTGTAGGTTTCCTCCCCCAGGACTTCCTTTGTCCCTTGGGTTGACCCTGAGGTTTACTCCTTTTCCTAACTGGCAAAAGGGTACTCTTTCCACTAGAAATATTTTGGATGTATTTATCCAAATCATACCCAAACAGCCATTCACCACGGAAAGGAAAACTAGCCAGGAGCTTTGGCTGACCAGATTTTCAACCATAGTATTCTACACATATGTATGTACCAGCCCAAGCGTAAGGCGCGAGGCCTCAAGAATAGAATCTCTCATAGTGTCTAATGCAAACATAAGGCACCTGGTAGCTCGGCTAAATCCTGGGCCTGCTGATCAGGGATAACCTTGAGCACCTGTTTAAACTGGTCTTTCAAGGCCTGACATACACCAATTGCTGCCACCGCTGGTTGAGTCACTGAACCTGCAAAAATGCATTTTTTAACAGGAATTCCAATTTTTTATCCGTTGAATTCCTAAGCATTTGAGCATAGTCTACCAGACAAGTCAAACTTTTATTCACAGAGGATATAGCAGCATCAATTGATGGTATCGCACACTTTTTAGTGAATTTTTCCTCCATAGGATAAAGTGTTGAAAACTTCTTGGGAGGAAAAAAATGCTCATCTGGATGATCCCACTCAGAATACATAAGCTGTTCCAGCAATAAATGGACAGGAAATTACATGCACAAATTGAGGAGGCTTTAGCGAACCCAAACAAGAAGTGGGCTTATTAACCGACTCAGTTAAAGGTAGCATAAAAGTGGAGCGGACCAACTCAGTAAGAGACTGCACCCTCAATATTTCAGATTGTGAAGCTGAAGGAGGTCCTTCCGCATTTGACCCCTCAGAAGAGGAGTCATCATCCTCTTCACAGTCTCCTAAGGGAAATTTGTCTTCTCCCACCCCCAGTTCCTCTGTTTGAGGGTCCCGGGTAGTGGAAGAGGATCTGTTGTGTTTTTTCCAACTCTGGGAAGATGCGATTAAAGCCACTAACCTCCAATCTTATCATAGCTGGGGAAAAACCTCTTCAGTAATACAGACATGGGCTACATTGTTGGAAAAAGTTGCAACATTTGACGGCCCCGATGGCTCACTCTGACCAACCACCTCAGATCTCTCAGCGGAGGATGCCATTGTAGAGATGAGACCAAGCTTCTGAGAGCTTGAGGGAGACACTTTCGAGCCTTTTTTTAGGGTATTTCTATCTCCCCTTATGGCCATAGCCCAATGCAGAAGTACTACCAGAAGAAATTGCACACACACTGCTTGATCAAATAGTCCAGCAACTGCCGCTGCTATCAATGCTCAGCCTGATGCTTCAGTAAATGTGCCTAGGGAATGCCTGTGTCACCACTTACATGTCCCCTTCTGCTCCTGTCCCTCCATCAGCTGCTGTTAGCAAAACGGTGCTTTTTAAATGTAGGCCTGCGCCTACACGCACGCTAATAGTGCACCAAGCCATGCCCCTTCGTCTTGCCACTGCGATCCCCTCCTCTTTTCAAAAAGAGCATTTTCCCGCACGAGCTTCCGATCCGACGGGGAATGGCATGTGTGTGTGTGTGGGAGGGGGCGGCGAGGAGGAGAGCTGTGACAAACCGCCATGCAGAACGGAGCGGCATCCGCTGATTGTTCTGACTTCCCCTACCCATCCCGGGAGAGGGGGAGTGCTTCTGCCCAGGTGGGGGGTGTCTTTTTGAAAGAAATCCCGCCTCAACATCTTACTGGAGGCCTGGGACTGCTAGCCGGAGGAAAGTTTGCAGCTTCTGCTGACACAGAGCGATCTAAGGAAAGCATGACAAGGTCCAATGGTGACTTTAGGCATGACAACATTTACTTTTTAAAGGAGACAATCCATGAGAAAATACCTTATCCCGCCGCAGGGATTCTGTGGCAAAACCAACAGACCCAATTTTCACCCCTCACGGTGGACTCCGTTAAAAAACCTTCAGGGACCGGGGCCCCTTTTTATCGGGGGATCCACACCCCTGGAACTGTAAAGCACCCGGCCAGGAAAACTTTATGGCTGAAAAAACCAGGAGCACTGGATCCCAGGGTCCAGGTCTCTAAAAAGAGAAGCGTTACGGGCTAAACCTTGTTTCTTCTACCACAAGGCTCAGGTGCCATTAGATTCGGCCTGAAAAGACACTTTAAATGGATCCGGTTGCATAGCCTGCCACAGCAAGGAATATTCCAGTGGAGCTCAGCACAGCATATCTTTACTCGTGACCAATACCTAAGACATTGGCGAAAAAACTGAGGTACTCCCTATAAGGGGAGGGGTTATAGTGGACTTCCTGTCTTAGGGTGTGCCAGTGTCCATCCCCTATAGGTGGCCTATAACCCACATGGTAATTACTATGGCTCTGTGTCCCGTGATGTACGATAAAGAAAACTGACCAATTCCTTTTAAGGTGTCAAAGAAGAATTCCATTAGCTGTCTCACACAGGAATTTTCAGGAGCTTGGGCTAGCGGAGCTCCTGGATTTTTTTCTGGGTCAGCGTCTGAATAATATAAAGCTACTGTATATGATGCTCACTCTGTGCTCCTTGATCCATCGCTCCATGTCGTTCTCCGTCAGGTAATAGGCCTTAATGTAAGTTTCCACAAACTCCTTATCAGGAATGGGCCGGATGTCTGTCAACTTCTCCAGCTTCATCAGGAACTGCTGATAATCCAACTGCATCAGAGCTCGCCCTTCATTGCTGCACTTCTTCACATTGGCGTACCTAAATGGGACACAATCATCTTTATTCGTATTTAAAAGCAAGTAGCTCATGGTCATTAAAGTGAAGCTGTAACTGCTGCCTAAAGTGTAGTCACCCAGATGCAGATTTGCTCTATGCTTTCTGGTCGTGCCCCAGGGTTAAACACTTGGTGTTCAGTGGTGCGTTATACCACCACCCATTCAGTAAACTACCTACCTCTGACCCATGAATTGGCACTTTTTGGCCTAATTGACATTCCAGGTAGTAGGATCTCAAGAGGCTAAAAACAACTCCTTCCTATTATATCCCTTGCAGCATGGGAGACAAATCCTCCATATGTGGATCTACCCGGAACCCCCCACTATTTCTTTGTTTATAGCTAAACGATCTTCTGTTTTGCGCATGGACTGGATGGAGGCCTCCTTAAAGTATTTGTTACCCCAACACTTCATATTCCTGATATGTGCCTGCTGCACCATATAATTGTATGAGAAAGTATCCTGTTCTCTTTTACCATTGCTTTCCTATTAAACGCTGACCACAATAAGCAGGAGAGCACACTGTGGTCAGTTCTCTAGCTCTGCTGGGAACTCAGCCTGCTCTCCTCATTGGATTAGACTTGTCCTGAGATGCCCCCCGCTGCACAGCCATTCACTGGGAAGATCAGTGTAATGCTGCTTCTGCTGACACCTGCTCTTATGCAGCCAAGAACAGAGGGAATATGATTCCTTATAAAAAAAAAAAAAAGGGAAAAAAATAAGTAATTTATAAATGTTTTTTTGCATTTCATATATATTTTAAACTGAATGTTTTTTTTTTGTTTTTTTTTACAATCACTTTAAACACTTTGTGTCCCGGCCAATTCTGACACTTTGCTCCTACATGTAAAAATCTACTTTTTTTTTTGATACAAAATTACTTAGAATTCCCAAACATCATATATTTTTTATCGGAGGCCCTATAGAATAAAATGGTAGGTGTTGCAATTTTTTATGTCACACAATATTTGTGCTCCGGTATTTCAAGCGCAATTTTTTTAATAATAAAAAAAAATCACTACAGTTAGCCCAATTTTTTTTTATAATGTGAAAGATGATGTTACACCGATTAAATAGATAGATACCCAACATGTCATGCTTTAAAATTGTAACTGCCCGTGGAATGGTGGCAAACTACTGTGCTTAAAATTCTCCATAGGCGATGCTTTAAGGGCCTTTACATGTTACCAGTTGAGAGTTGCACAGGAGGTCTGGTGCTAGAATTATTGGTCTCCTTCTGATCTCACATGTGTGGTGCGATCAATGTTTTCACATGCGTGCGGGAGTAACTTATACATTTGCGCGTAAGCACGGTGGGACAGGGGCGTTTGTTTTTGTTTTTTTGGATTAACTTTAATGCTATCACAAGGAATGAACAAGATCCCTTGTGACAGCATGGGTTGGGCAGGTACTCACTATGGCGAGATTTGGGGTCTATTAGACCGCAAATCTATCCTCTGGCCTCCCAATGTAGCTGATCAGACAAAGATCAGTTGGATCGGCTGCTTCCCTGGCCGCACAAAGAGGCGAAACCGGAAGTGACGAATTTCTCGGCGCTCCCAGTTTCTGGGGTTACAGAAAGAGGAAAAACATCTGTTCTTCTCTCTCTGATCAGGGCAGCCATTGCTGCATCGCTCCCATGCTCATCGATGGGATGGTAGAGCCTGGGAAAGGTGGTGGCCGTGGGAGGGTGGGGGGACTCCCTTCCGCCGCCCACAGAAGCGATCGAGTGGCTAATTAGCCACTCATGTCACTTCTGCCTTACTGGGAATCGCTGGCTGAAAAGATCCATACTGGGTTGATGCCTGTAGAAGCAGGCATCATCCCAGTATAACTATTGAAACCCGAGGACGTCCATGGGCATCCTATGGGCAAGCAAGTAGTTAACCAAAGAATCACGGGTCAATTTTTTTTTACATTTGGGAATCCTCTGTTCAAACACTACCTGTTGGTATGCAACAGTCTATAATAAAGTGTTTCCAATATACCCAGTGGTATCAAATGAGATTGCTAATTAATAACCCTCCAATTTATTCAGCATCCTTCACTTGATTGGAAATATCAGTTAAAACCTGGTAGATAACTGACTGCTGCCCATCCTGGTGCTCCCCTTCCTAGGCCCTGATCAACTAGTTTACTTCTGAACCATGATTGTAAGAACTGTATATTGTCATTTTCAATTCTTTCTTCGGCCAAATGTTGCAGCCCCTGACTGTGTTAATTTTTTTCTCACCTAAAATATAAATAAAAATAAAAAAGTGAACCTGTAACAGGCTCACTGTAGTAGCAGTTAAAAAAAAGAAAAAAAAAAAAATTGTGGGTACCCACCCTTCCACAAGTGTCCTGTTGGCGAGTCGTATACAGTGTTCCCAGAGGATATTCGACACAGGCAAAGGTATACGGACGTGCTTTGACAGCTCTGCCAATTTCTTGTTAAACTGTTCGAATTCCTGTAACAGAAAAGTTACAATATATTATTATCATACAGAATTTATACAGCGCCATATAACAGTCTGTGCAACACTTTACAATATAATATTATTATTATACAAAACCTATATAAAACACCCGTGACATTGCAATTGCTACTTTTGTTTACTTTATGTACTACTCTGTTTCAAGCAGCAGCAGGATACAGAAAGTCTTCTTTACAGTAAGAGCTGTGAAAATATGTAATACATCCGCAGGAGCTAGTTCTAGCCAACTGACGTAAAAAAAAAAAAAGGCTTGATATGTTTCCAAATACACAAAATATAATTGGCTACTAATATTTAAAAAAAAAAAACACTGTATATTGTTGACACAAGGAGTTATCTAGGGTCCATTTCACTTGAGTGGTCTGATTGGGCCCTCCACTTTCCTCTATGGAGTGGCGGATGTAAACAGAGTTGTGTCTGTTTACCTCCCTGCCCACCTCCAATCCAATACACCAAAAACAAACGGAAAGGGATCCGATCTCCTCTGTCTCGGTGGATCAGAGGACAGCTGGGTGTAATCGGACAGCAGGCCTGTTTATACCTAACCACCCATAGAGCAGAGTCCGCAGTTCTCAGTGGGGGGGGGGGGGGGGGTCAGCAGACAGGTCCCCTGCTGAGGAACCAGAATCCACCCCATGTGAAAGGGGTCTAATGGTCTTAGGGGATCAGGAAGCAATTATTTTCCCTGTTGAAGCAGTTGAACCACTTTGTACAGAATGTGCTGCCTTCCTATGGGTCATCTGTGGGTTTGGGGTCCTGAGGATGCAAGGTTTGTAAAGGTTAACTCTTTTTTAAATAGTTCACCCCTCCTTCAGCAACCCCTCCTTCAGCTTTGGCTACAATACTCATTTTTTGTCATGTCACAACCAAAAACATAAATGTATTTTATGTGATAGACCAACATAAAGTGACACATACAGTTGTGCTCATAAGTTTACATACCCTGGCAGAATTTATGATTTCTTGGCCATTTTTCAGATAATATGAATGATAACACAAAAACTTTTCTTTCACTCTTGGTTAGTGTTTGGCTGAAGCCATTTATTATCAATCAACTGTGTTTACTCTTTTTAAATCATAATGGCAACAGAAACTACCCAAATGATCCTGATCAAAAGTTTACATACCCTGGTGATTTGGCCCAATAACATGCACAAAAGTTGACACAAAGGGGTTTGAATGGCTATTAAAGGTAACCATCCTTACCTGTGATCTGTTTGTTTGTAATTAGTGTGTGTGTATAAAAGCATCTTTCATCCAGTTCTGCACTGACGTTTCTGGATTCTGAGTCATGGGGAAAGCAAAAGAATTGTCAAAGGATCTGCGGGAAAAGGTAGCTGAACTGTATAAAACAGGAATGGGGTATAAAAAGATATTCAAGGAATTGAGAATGGCAATCAGCAGTGTTCAAACTCTAATCAAGAAGTGGAAAATGAGGGGTTCTGTTGAAACCAAACCACGGTCAGGTAGACCAACTAAAATTGCAGCCACAACTGCCAGGAAAATAGTTTGGGGTGCAAAGAAAAACCCACAAATAACTTCAGGTGAAATACAGGACTCTCTGAAAACATGTGGTGTGGCTGTTTCAAGATGCACAATAAGGAGGCACTTGAAGAAAGCTGGGCTGCATGGTCAAGTCGCCAGTAGAAAGCCATTACTATGCAAATGCAAAGCATCCTCACAACATGATGCTGCCACCACCATGTTTATCAGTGGGGAAGGTGTATTCAGGGTCATGTGCAGTGTTTCTTAGTTTTCCACCACAGATAGCGTTTTGCTTTTAGGCCAAATTTTATATTTTGGTCTCATCTGACCAGAGCACCTTCTTCCACATGTTTGCCGTGTCCCCCACATGGCTTCTCACAAACAGGACTTCTTATGTCTTTCTTCTTGCCATTCTTCCATAAAGGCCAGATTTGTGGAGAGCACGACTAATAGCTATCCTGTGGACAGATTCTCCCACCTGAGCTGTGGATCTCTGCAGCTCCTCCAGAGTTCCCATGGGCCTCTTGGCTGCTTCTCTGATTAATGCTCTCCTTGCCTGGCCTGTCAGTTTAGGTGACGGCCATGTCTTGGTTGGTTTGCAGCTGTACTATACTCTTTCCATTTTCGGATGATGGATTGAACAGTGCTCCGTGAGATGTTCAAAGCTTGGAATATTTTTTTTTTATAACCTAACCCTGCTTTAAACTCAACGTTATCCCTGACCTGTCTGGTGTGTTCTTTGGCCTTCATGATGCTGTTTGTTTACCTAGGTCCTCTAACAAACCTCTGAGGGCTTCAAAGAACAGCTGTATTTATTATCAAGATTAAAGCGGGGTTCCACCCTAAAGTGGAACTTCCGCTCATCGGAACCCTCCCCCCACCTCCGGTGTCACAGTCTGCACCTTTCAGGGGGGAGAGGGGTGCAGATACCTGTCTAAGACAGGTATTTGCACCCACTTCCGGGCATAGACTCCCACGGGAGTCTATGCTGTTTCCTGTCCCGCCGCGCTGTCTGCTGGGACACACACGGGTCCCAGAGACAGCGCGGACCATTCCTATTGCGCTGCGCGACTCGCACTTGAGCAGTAGGGAACCGGAAAGTGAAGCCGCAACGCTTCACTTCCTGATTCCCTCACCTGTAATGACGGCGGCAGCAGCTGAGAGCCCAGTGATTGATCGGTCTCGGCTGCCGACATCGCTGGACCCCGGGACAGGTGAGTGTCCATTTATTAAAAGTCAGCAGCTATAGTATTTATAGCTGCTGGCTTTTACATTTTTTTTGTAGGTGGAATTCCTCTTTAAATTACACACAGGTGGACTCTATTTACTAATTAGGTGACTTCTGAAAGCAATTCAGAAACTAGATTTTAGTTAGGGGTATCAGAGTAAAGGGGGGTGAAAACAAATGCACCCCCACACTTTTCAGATATTTGTAAAAAAAAAAAAAAAAAAAGAAAAAACATTTATCATTTTCCTTCCACTTCACAATTATGTACCACTTTGTGTTGTTCTATCACATAAAATTCCAATAAAATACATTGAGGTCTTTGGCTGTAACATGACAAAATTGCAAGGGGTATGAATACTATTCAAGGCACTGTAGCTAGTCATTAATCATGCGTGTGTCCTAGTTGTGCTCTTTACTTTTTCAGCGTCTTTGAGAAGCATTGAAGTTTCAATGACATTGGGAGATGACAGAAAACAAATACACAACGCAGAGCTTACAGAGCTAAATGTGCGCTGTTCGTTCAATATAAAGATCCCGTGTAGTGAGGAAAGAATTACCTTCAATAAAGCATCAACATATACATTGTGCTGCGACATGATTTCCTTTACATCCCATTTCACGTTCGCCATAAGCACAAGTAATTGCTCGTAATCAATAGCCTTCGCCGCTACGATCCAGTAAATTGGCTTGCGGAGCTCGCTGGCGGTGGACACGGTCTGCAAAATACACGTTAAATGCAAGAGGTGTCAATGTAATGGGATCTAAACCACTATATCTTTCATTTAAGTCATATCGGTAACAGAAATTAGAGAGACAGATGGATATTTCAGTGTTGTGTGATTGCTGGGAAACAGCTTTCAATGTGAAATTAAGAGGCAGCCCTGCACTGAGATACCTAAACCTTTCGCAAAGATGAACTGTTGCTAATATCGCTAGTAGTGCGTCAAGACTTTTCTGTATATTTGGATTCTTGTATTCCTGATATATTCATAACAAAGATTTTAGAAGCATTGGACACCATGTTGCTGGCCTTCTCGTTCAGATGTTTGCTTTGCAGCTTGTGCGGCTGTGGTCTCAGCAAAGGTGCGGCTCTTACATCCCAAATATTGGTTGCAGATGTTGTAGCATCACATCCTTTGTATTATGAACTGCTGCTAGTAATGCCTGTACACTAGAAGCTCAAAAGGGATAACAGAAGCCAGTGGGTGATCCAGCGAATCAGTGACAGCCTTAAAATACAAAATGTTAATTTTGGATGAAGTAGGTTCTTATTTATGCACATTCCTCTACCACAACTAGGTATACTTTACACCAGGGATATGCGATTAGTGGACCTCCAGCTGTTGCAAAACTACAAGTCTCATGAGGCATAGCAAGACTCAGAGCCACAAGCATGACACCCAGTGGTATGATGGGACTTGTAGTTTTGCAACAGCTGGAGGTGCGCTAATTGCATATGCCTGCTTTACACCTTAGGCCCCTTTCACACATGCGGACATTATGTCTGAATTTCATCCATCCATTTCCGGATGAAATACGGACATACATGCATTCCTATGGGATAGCGGGTGTCTGCGGATGAACATCCACAGACACCCGATATCGTCCGCCTCCGCAATTGTCCGATTCTGCAGACGGAGGAAAATCCTATTTTTCTATCCGTCTGAGCGGTTCGGATGAAAACGGACAGACGGATAGAGGAGAGGAGAGCGGAGAGCTGACAGGGCGGTCCCTGCACAGTGTGCAGGGACTGCCCTGTTATCTGCCAGCTCAGCAGGAACAACGGAGCGATCCCCGCTGAGCAAGCGGATCATCACAGGGCGGATCATTACTAATCTGTCCCCTGTGAAAGGGGCTTTAATGCTCCCTGACCTCCCCCCAGCCCTGTCAGAGCTCTTGCTAACAGTGTACAGGACCTCCCTTATGTGACTCGGGCTGGAGCGACCAATCACCAGGCCTGAAAACAGTGAAATGTGGGGGGAATCCATGACATCATTCCTCCGTCTAAGCTCCAATACAGGAGCTTAAAGAGGAAGTAAACTCTCCCACTCTGATGCTTCTTTTCATTTAGTCCATTATAATAAGTCATTATCGGACTATAGCCACTGTAATCCAGCCCAAATCAAATATTACTTACTGTTTAAAGAAACTTTCAAAAAACTTGTTTCCAGAGGTTAGGCAGCACCATCTTAAGTATTGTCCACAGTGGAGTGTATTTCCGCCCTTACATTGAGCACTTCCTGTACTGTTAACCAAGCCTCCTTCTCAATCCAACGTTTCTATGGCAACCATGCTTCCCTGTTCATAGCTGACTTGTTTATTTCATAGCATTTACTTGTGCCGATGTCTAATGTTTGCCTTTGTCAGTCTTATCAGCTTCAGCTGATAAGACTGCAGTAATGGCCAAGTTTAGACTGTATGTGAGGTCACATGGTGTGTAGGAGGAAGCTCTGAGTGATTAGCAGAGTTCAGTGTTGTGCCGTAGGAAGTCCTGATAACAGATAGATAAGACATAGAGAGTGTGCCTTAAATCGGGAGATCTGGGCATGCTCAGTGACTTCATTCTACAGAACAACAAGGATTATAACAATACTAAGCAAGTAAGGATATATCTACAAGCAGTGCTCATTACGGTTTTTATGCTGATTTACATGGGACAAAGTTGTGGGGGAGGGTTTACAACCACTTTAACCACTTCCCGACCAGCGCACGACGATGTACGTCGACAGAATGGCACGGGCAGGCATATTGGCGTACAGGTACGTCCAATATTCGATGCCGCCCTGCCATCGGGAGCGCGCCGCCGGCGGCGCGCTCCCGTGCTGGTCAGGACCCCCGTGAGTCCGGTCGCGGGACCCACGGACTCGATCGCCGCGGGCATCCCCGCGATCGTCTCACGGAGCGGCCGAATGGAGGAAATGCTGTATAAACAACATTTCTCCATTCTGCATAGCAACTAGTGACGCTGGTCTCTGCTCCATGTGATTGGAGCAGAGATCAGTGTACACTAAATGAAAGCCCAACCCCCCCACAGTTAGTAACACACCCCTAGGAACACTTAACCCCTTCACTGCCACCCACTGGCTAACCCTTTCACTGCCAGTGTCATTTACACAGGAATCACTGCATTTATATAGCAGTGATTACTGTATAAATGACAATGGTCCCAAAAATGTGTCAAAAATGTCCGATGGGTCCCCCACAATGTCGCAGTCACAATAAAAATCGCAGATCGCCGCCATTACTAGTAAAAAAAAAAAATAATAAAAAATTATTAATAAAAATGCTATAAAACTATCCCTATTTTGTAAACGCTATAACTTTTGCGCAAACCAATCAATAATCGCTTATATGTAGAAGAATACGTATCGGCCTAAACTGAGGGAAAAAAATGTGTTTTTATATATTTTTGGGGGATATTTATTATAACAAAAAGTAAAAAATAATGATTTTTTTTCAAAATTGTCACTCTATTTTTGTTTATAGCGCAAAAAATAAAAACCGCAGGGGTGATCAAATACCACCAAAAGAAAGCTCTATTTGTGGGGAAAAAAGGACGTCAATTTTGTTTGGGAGCCACGTCGCACGACCGCGCAATTGTCAGTTAAAGCGACGCAGTGCCGAATCGCAAAAAGTGGTCTGGTCTTTGACCAGCAAAATGGTCCGGTCTGAAAGTGGTTAAAGTGATTGTAAAGGAAAAAAATAAATAAAAATAAAAAAAATTGCAAGCATCTCTATACTTACCTGCTCCATGGGGACACTTGTGTGTAATCACTCCTGAGACCCACTGCTTAGTCCATTGACTGGTCACTGGAGTTGATTGACCAGAGCTGGAGCCAATGACTCCTACTGCTATAGATCTGCCCAATGAACATGTCAGTGGATCAGATCGGGCTCAGATAACAATAAGAGGGGCTTGAGGGGGGGGGGGGGGTGTAATCTTGCAGCAGAGAAGCTTTTTTACCTTAATGCATAGAGTGCATTAAGGTAAAAACCCTTGAGATTTTAGAACTACTTTAACCACGTGCCGACCATGCTACAGCCGAATGATGGCTACAGCATGGACGGCTAGTTCTTGGCCTTCCATGATCGCGCATGCCTGGTGTGCACAACCCTGTAATCCCAGTATCCAGAGGACACAGCTGATTGCAAGATTGAGGTAAAGAGCCAATCAGCGGTTCTTTACCACATGATCAGCTGTGTCTATTTACAGCTGATCACAGATGTAAATAGAAGATGGTTATCGGCACTTCTGTCCTCACGCTGACAGCATGAGGAAGGGCAAAAAGAACCAATAACTGGATTCGCTAAAAGAGACACGTACACTGATAATCAGGGCACTGATTATTGATGTCCTGATTATCAGTGTCCACCAGTGCTTTCAATAGGTGTCCATCAATGCCTCATCACTGCCGCCTCATCAGTGCCACCTCATCAGTGCCACCTCATCAGTGCCACCTCATCAGTGCCACCTCATCAGTGCCCATCAATGCTGCCTCATCAGTACCCATCAATACTGCCACATCAGTGCCCATCAGTGAAGGAAAAAAAATTACCCGTTTGCAAAATGTTATAACAAACTAAAAAAATGTTTTTTTTTGTTTTTTTCTTGAAAGATTTCTGTATTTTTTCATTTGTTAAACAAAAAGAAAAACCCCAGTGATGATTAAACACCACTAAAAAGAAAACTCTATTTGTGTGAAAAAAAGATAAAAAATTACTTTGGGTACATACAGGGTTACAAGACCGTGCAATTGTCATTCAAAGTGTGACAGTGCAGAAAGCTGAAAATTGGCCTGGTAAGAAGGGGCAAAGGTGCCCAGTAGTCAAGTTATTAAGCTGGCCATAGACAGACTGAAATCTGTCCGATTACATTTCTATCCATCCATAGGAAGGCTGGTTATGCTAAAGTTGATCCATTAATCAACTTCAGTGCAACCAGTTTGTCTTTTTTTTTTTGTGACAGATCACTGCCGGCAGATATAGCCAACAGCAGTGATCATTGTATTGTGCTGGTGGGGAAGGCTCCTGGCAGAACACAATAGCGCTATGGGAGGGATTCCCCCATCAACGCCAACTGTGTTGATGGGGGAATTTAACAATTTTCTATGCCAACAAAAGATCATTGGATAATGTATGGCTTGCCTTACACAGGAGATAAAGGCAGCAGCAAGGGAAAGATCCACGATAAGTATAACTATTGGGTGGTGACTATGTACAGTGTGCCCATTCCATGTCTTTTATTCGATTGGTTTTTCACACTCTATAAGACAGTGGTTCTCAACTCCTGTCCTCAGGACCCACTGACAGGCCAGATAAAGATGACCTTGGGAAGATGCAGACTAGAATACGGCAATCACTGAGCAGCAAGTAATATCACCTGTCATGTATTTCAGTTATCTTGCAAACCTGGCCTGTTAGCGAGTCCTGAGGACAGGAGTTGAGAGCCTCTGTCATTAGATCTACATGATAACAAAATGGTAGAATTATTCCACCTGCTAATTTTATAATATCCGATTATTTAAACCTGATGCAAGCTTTAAATGTCCTTTGGTTATTGTCACCAGTGAGCTTTCCATCTCTTCCATCTTGAAATAAAACTTTGTTCTCGGGAACTGCTCTGATGGCTGTCTGGGAATTTGTGGGTGTGCCCGCTCCGAAACTGGCCACACACTAGTAGATTTTTGAATGTATATTCGTACGATAATTCTCACCGGTACATTCAATGACTCGATTAATGTCTTCGTTTACAAGTTAAAAACTTTTTTTTGCTAGAAAATTACTGAGAACCCCCAAACATTTTAATATTTTTTTCGAACACCCTACAGAATAAAATGCCGGTTGCTTCTTTTTGTCACAGCGTATTTGCACAGCGGTCTAACAATCGCACTTTTTGAATAAAAAAATAAGACAACAGTAAAGTTAGCTAGTTTTCATATGCGGGCGCTACTCACGTATGCGTTCGCTTCTGCACGCAAGCTCGTCAGGATAAGGCGCATTTAAAAAAAAAAATTTTTCTTATTTTACCTTTTATTTTCATTTTTACACTGTTCTTTAAGAAAAAAAAAAAATCACTTTTATTCCGGTTATGTAAACATCCCTTGTAATAGAAAAAAAAGCATGACAGGACCTCTTAAATATGAGATCTGGGGTTAAAAAGACCTCAATTCTCATATTTACACTAAATGCAAAAAAAAAAAAAAAAAAAAAAAAAAGGCCATTTAAGAGCATTGGGCGGAAGTGAAGTTTTGACGTCGCTTCTGCCCTGCAATAATATGGAAACGGGTGGGGGCCATCTTCCCCTCACTCGTCTCCATGCCAGGCTAGGGAGAGGATCCGATCGCCTCCACTGCTACCGACGGCTCCGGTAAGTGGCAGAGGGCACTGGAGAGTGGTGGTGGTGGTGGTGGGGGGGGCGCTCTCCCGCCACTGATAAAAGTGATCTCATGGCGAATCCACTGCAGAGACCAGTTTTATCTTGAAGCGGACCACTCACCGAAGAAGAGGATACCAGGGTTAGGGTAGCTAGCCGCTACCATAACAACAGTATCCCTCTTCAAAATAGCAGCGTAAAACGATGGCAGGTGGTCCGGAAGTGGTTTTTAAAGGATATCTAAAATGTTCGTTTTTTTTTTTTTTTTTTTTTAAACAAACATGTCATACTTCCTTCCTTTGTGCAGTTGGTTTTGCACAGAGTGGCGCCGATCCTCCTCTTCTGGGGTCCTTCAGCGGCACTCCTGCCTCTTCTGGAGTGCCCATTGGAGAAGTGCTCTCCCTCGGGAGGGAATCATGCAGGCGCGCTCCCGTGTCCTGCTGCTGCAGGGGAGAGGAGACAGATTGTGTGTTCATACCAAGTATGAACACCGATCTCTCTCTTCCCCTAGTCAGTCCCATCCTCCCCACAGTTAGAACACACCTAGGGAACACAGTTAACCCCTTGATCGCCCTCTAGTGTTAACCCCTTCCCTTGCCAGCGACATTTATACAGTAATCAGTGCATTTTTATAGCACTGATCGCTGTATAATTGTCAATAGTCCCAAAAAATTTGTCAAAAGTGTCCGATTTGTCCTCTGCAATATCGCAGTCAAGATAAAATTGCAGTTTGCCTCCATTAAGTAAAAAAAAAAATTCTAATAGAAATGCCATAAAGCTATCCCCTATTATGTAGACGCTATAACTTTTGCGCAAACCAATCAATATACACTTATTGTGATTTTTTTTTACCAAAAATATGTAGAATACACATCGGCCTAAACCGAGAGAAAATTTTTGTTTTTTTATATATTTTTTGGAGATATTATAGCAAAAAGTAAAAAACTTTTTTCAAAATTGTTGCTCTTTTGTTTATAGCGCAGAGGGTGATCAAAATACCATCAAAAGAAAGCTCCATTTGTGGAAAAAAAAAAAGGACGTCAATTTTGTTTGGGTACAACATCGCATGATCGCGACATTCTCATCTATTGAATGTACGGTAATGTATTCACTGTTTTTTAATAATATTATCTATTAAATGTATATTTTTCCATATTTTTGTATTATTGCACCTTTAAAATCCCATAAATACCTTTTTCTATATGACAGCTAGTTTTAAAAAAAAATGTTTTATATTTGTGGCCCCCCCATCCCATGTATTACAAAAATAACTATACTTACCCTCTCCACACAACTGGCAGTGCTCTCCGGGCAGAACAACAATCCTGCACATTTACTGTGAGCCAAGCTGGCTATTTCTAAGATAAGAAAGCTTGGAGATACGGGACTTTAAAGGTACAAACTAATGCCCCCTATTGGGAGGGTTATCAGGCAAGTTTGGCTCACAGTACTGCAGGAGTGAGAGAGGCTCACACATTATACTACAAACACCAGTGAGCCCTGTAAAAACATAACTGCCCCACTGGAGGAAGAAGTACTGGTGGCATCACCAGAACAAGAAGACGACTGCAGGAGTGGTAATGTTCCATCAGGGGGCGGGTCAATGACAACCTATATTCACAGTATGTGCTCAGTCTGCAGCACAGCTTCCTCAGCCAGCTGCCCCTGCCCATCTCTAGCCCAGCATTCCAGAGAGCGCTGGAGGGAATAAGCAGAGAGCTGGGACTGACAGTCATCACTCTATGAGAAGACCAAAAAACTGAGCGATCAGTGGCCATGTGAGCACTCAGGTCTTGGTCTTAGAGTTGACGTGGGACCGATGCTGCAGCACAGCTTCCTCAGCGCACACCTGTGCCAGCTGCCCCTGCCCCTCTCTAGCCCAGCATTCCAGTGAGTGCTGGAGAGAATGAGCAGAGAGCTGTGACTGACAGTCATCACTTTCTATGAGAAGACCAAGAACTGAGCGATTAGTGGCCATGTGATCACACAGTTCTTGGTCTTAGAGCTGACGTGGGACCGATGCTGCAGCACAGAGTTGACTATAGATTTTTCTTTTTTCTTTTTATAACCCCAAACCTTCTGTTTTAAATAACTGTAATAAAACGAAATACTGTATTTAATATTTTTCAAAGGAGTCAGTAGATCGCCTTTAATTACTGTATTTATCGGTGTATAACACGCACTTTTTCCCCCCTAAAATCAGGGGGAAATCGGGGGTGCGTATTATACGCCAATCCCCCGCTGTTTCTATCCCCTTCTGCCACTCTCTGCGGCTATCTTCGGCTGTTCTTGGCTATTTTCAGCCGTTCTAGTGGCTTTTGGAAAGCCGAAATCCGCTGAGAACTGCCGAGTGTGGCCGAAAACAGACGAAAATAGGCCAGAACGGCCAAAAATAGCCGAGAACGGCCGATTGCGGGCAAAAAAACCCCAAAGGCCGAGAACTACCGAGCGCCACCAAGATACACAGGACATCCGCTCTGTATCTCGGCGGCGCTAAACAAACTAACGAGGCTGCAAATGACTGGCAAGGCTGCAATAGAAGGCTGCAAATGACTGGCAAGGCTGCAATAGAAGGCTGCAAATGACTGGCAAGGCTGCAATAGAAGGCTGCAAATGACTGGCAAGGCTGCAATAGAAGGCTGCAAATGACTGGCAAGGCTGCAATAGAAGGCTGCAAATGACTGACAAGGCTACAATAGAAGGCTGCAAATGACTGACAAGGCTGCAATGCAAGGCTGCAATTGAAACTGACAAGGCTGCATTGATGGGCATTTAAATGTAAGTTTTTTCCTTAAACTTCCCTCCTAAAAGTTTTTTTCTTTTAAATTCCCTCCTAAACTTGGGGTGCGTGTTATACGCTGATAAATACGGTATATACTGTATATTTTCCAATCACCACAGCCTGTAATCTCCCTCACTGTACCAAGGTATCCTCAAACTGCAGGCAGGTGTATTGGGCTCAGGAGAACACGTCAGACATTCCTCCACTGACCTGAGAATAGAACTGCTGCAGAAAAGGCTTTTTCGCAGACGGCATCACAGAGTCCAGATGAGCCTGCAGAGATTCAAACTGCTCCGCCAAGAAGACCCTGAAAAACAATTGTGCGGGTTAAATGAGGTTCACAGAGCAGGGAAGACACACGACTATACAGAGCTGGTGTATCTGCTCAATCAATAGATAACACGGCCATTCTGACTATAATTGCTGGCTTCGAAGGCAGTTGGCTCACAGATCATAATCCAATATGTAGGCGGAAGAAATATCACAAGAAGCAGCTTGTGGCCAGAACAGTAAATATTACAGAACAGCTGGAAGACAGTTTTGTGTTTGATTTGAGGAAGCGGAAACCATTATAGTCCTAATTTACACTGTGAAAGAATGGTGGTGTCTTACGGGGCAGTCCTTCACATATGGCGGGAGAGAGAAGACATGACTATACACTCACCAGATACTTTATTAGCTATACCTGTTCAATCGCTTGGTAACACAATTTGCTAATCAGTCAATATCATGGCAGCGACTCAATGAAAACTACTTGCTGAAATTCAAACCGAACATCAGAATGGAGAAGAAAGCAGATTTAAGTGACTTTAAACGTGGCATGGTTGTTGGTGGCAGGTGGGCTGGTCTGAGTATTTCAAAAACTGCTCATCTACTGGGATTTTTCACACACAGTCATCTTTTGGGTTTACAGAGAATGGTCCGAAAAAGAGAAAATATCCAGTGAGCGGCAGTTGTGTGGAGGAAAATGCCTTGTTGATGTGAGAGATCAGAGGAGAATGGGCAGACTGGTTGCAGATGATAGAAAGGCGACAGTAACTCAAATAACCACTCGTTACAACCAAGGTACGCAGAATACCACCTCTGAATGCACAATACATTAAACCTTGAAGCAGATGGGCTAGAGCAGCAAAAGACCACACTGGGTGCCACACCTGTCAGCTAAGAACAGGAAACTGAGGCTACAATTTGCACAGGATCACCAAAATTAGACTATAGAAGATTGGAAAAACGTTGCCTGGTCTGATGAGTCTCGATTTCAGCTGCGACATTCCAATGGTTGGGTCAGAATTTGCCCTAAACAACATGAAAGCATAGATCCATCCTGCCTTGTATCAATGATTCAGGCTGGTGGTGGTGGTGTAATGGTGGCAGATATTTTCTTGGCATAGTTTGGGCCCCTTAGTACCAATTGAGCATCATTTAAACACCACGCCTACCTGAGTATTGTTGATGACCATAACCATCCCTTTATGACTACAGTGTCCCCATCTTCTAATGGTTCCTTCCAGCAGGACGATGCACCATGTCACAAATCTCCAATCATCTCACCACTGGACAATGAGGTCCCTGTACTCCAATGGCCACCACACTCACCAGATCTCATCCAATAGAGCACCTTTGAGATGTGGTGGAACCGGAGATCCTCACCATGGATGTGCGGCCGACAAATCTGCAGCAACTGCGTGATGCTAGCACTTTAATATGGACTAAAATCTCTGAGGAATGTTCCAATACCTTGTTGAATCTATGCCATGAATAATAAGGGCCGTTCTGAAGGCAAAAGGGGGTCCAACCCGGTACTAGCAAGGTGTACCTAATAAAGTGGCTGGTGTGTGTATGTAGAGCCTGACTTACAGATGAACTCCTAATAGATAAAGAGACATTTTAAAATGGATTTATATTCATTAATACACCGTTAAAGCGGTATTAAAAAAAAAAAAATGATTTAATGCAGTTTACCAATCTTTAAATTTGGTGGGTGCATTACTTTTCTATCCCATCGGTGCTTCTCGCCCCCCCCCCCCCCCCCCCCGCTGCTGTCTCTGAGACAATGAAGAGGGAGAGAGGAGAGAGCCAAGAGAGTTGCTGCTCTCGTGCACAGTGCTGGACCGAGATAAGATTTAGGTAAATATAAAAAACTGTCTGCCTCTAGAACCATTTTAAATTTACAGTGTAGGTCGGTTTTGATGTTCAGTTTTAAATTAAATGACCAGTTTTAACGAACTAGCAGCGCTGCCAGGATGCAAAATGGTGTCATGGGGAGTCAGGCTGAGTGAGAATGGCATGCCCTTAGATTCAATGTGCGAAGGATGCTCATTTCAATAACACCCTGAAACATCGTCAGCATATTAATCCTGGCTGACACAGCATGCAGGGTCTTCACAACGTAGCTGCCAAATGAGCCCTTCCAGCCCAGTAATAGGAAAAAACTGTTTTGAGCTTTTAGGAAAATCATCACAGAACAAAATATTTTTTGAGTGCATTTTATACATTATAAATTGCAAGGTAGGAATACATGAGCAGAAAAACACATCAAATGTAGGAAACAGGCTGGGGCTAAAACTGAGAATTTAATGGAAGAAAATGAGATGTTGTGAGAAAGTAGCGTCAATGGCACTTGGTGGAAGCAGGGGACTGCACCACGGAGACAGCAACACCACCATTTTGGGTTTTCTGGGAAAGGGACTGAGGGTGGAAAGAGTCCTCAGACCCGTGTAGCTCTAACTAAAGTGATAGAGTCTGCAGCGCCTCGAAAAAGTATTCATACCCCTTGAAATTTTCCCCATTTTGTCTTGTTACAACCAAAAACGTAAATGTATTTATTGGAATTTTATGCAATAGACCAACACAAAGTTGCACATAATTGTGAAGTGGAAGGAAAATGATAAAAATGGTTTTCAAAATTGTTTTACAAATAAATATGTGAAAAGTGTGGGGGGAATTTGTATTCAGCCCCCTGAGTCAATACTTTGCAGAACCGCCTTTCTCTGCAATTACAGCTGCAATTCTTTTTTGGGGATGTCTCTACCAGCTTTGCACATCTAGAGAGTGACATTTTTGCCCATTCTTCTTTGTAAATTAGCTCAAACTCTGTCAGATTGGATGGAGAGCTTCTGTGAACAGCAATTTTCAAGTCTTGCCACAGATTCTCAATTGGATTTAGGTCTGGACTTTCACTGGGCCATTATAACACATGAATATGCTTTGATCTAAACCATTCCATTGTAGCTCTGACTGTACGTTTAGGGTTGTTGTCCTGCTGGAAGGTGAACCTCCACGCCAGTCTCATGTCTTTTGTAGACTCGAACAGGTTTTCTAAGATTTCCCTGTATTTGGCTTCATCCATCTTCCCATCAACTCTGACCAGCTTCCCTGTCCCTGCTGAAGAAAAGCATCTCCACAACATGATTTTGCCACCACCATGTTTCACAGTGGGGATGGTGTGTTCAGGGTGATGTGCAGTGTTAGTTTTCCGCCACACACAGCATTTTGCTTTTAGGTCAAAAAATAAATAGGATTTTCTCATCATACCTGTAAAATCCTTTTCTTTGAGTACATCATGGGCTAGTATTCATTAGCTGCTGGGTTATACGCCATCTCTAGGTGCATGGACACTGGTACACAAAATCTTAGACAGGAAGTGATCCCTATATAACCCCCCCCCCCCCCATACAGGAAGTACATGAGTTTTGTAGCAAGCACTGAATCCTCAAAAAAGGGGGGGGGGGATCTCTGTGTCCCATGATGTACTCAAAGAAAAGGATTTTAAAGCTAAGTATGATGAAAAAAATCCTATTTTCTTTTTCATACATCATGGGACACAGAGTCAGGCTAATATTCATTACCTACTGGGACATCCCAGAGCAATAGCCTTGAGGGAAGGGAGACACCCTGCCAAACAATAGCCATCAGACCTTATACGGCAGCCCACAGTACACAGCGACCGAAAGCCAAATCCTCGGCTGCTCGAACATCCACTTGATAAACTTTCGTGAATGTATGCACTGAAGACCAGGTAGCGGCCTTACAAATCTGAGCCACAGATATCTGATGGTGAAAAGCCCAGGAGGTTCCTACACCCCTGGTAGAATCGGCTCTCATTCTAAAGTGAGGAGCTTTACATTTCAGACCGTAGGCCTGAATGACCAATTGATGGACCCAATTGGCAATGGAAGCTTTGGAAGCTGCCTGCCCTTCTTGGGTCCTTTTTGTAAAACAAAAAAAGGAGTCTCATCCTCGGATCTCCGCAGATCTTGACAAATAAACCTTGACTGGCCAGACAACATCCAAGGAATGCAGTCATCTCTCTTCCGTCGCACGAGGCTGAGCAAAAGGAAGTTTGGTTTTTGAACTATAAACAGATTTGAATAAAACCCTGTGCCCTTTTCGGATATAGGAACCTGTACAATCACTCCTTGATGCACTAAATGATGTAGTGCCTGAAACGATAAATGTATTTTTGGAGGATCCGAGGGAACGCTGGATCTTATAAATCTCTGAAGGGGAACCCCCCGTAACTTCAGCTTGTAACCGCAGGATATAGTCGAGGTGATCCACTGGTCTGGAACCACTGTACTCCAAATGTCCGCAGAGTGAAGCAGCCTTCCCCCCACCCTATAGAGTGAGGGCGTCCCCTCAAAAGGAGGGCTTGGTGCCGAGTTTAGAAGAGATTTGGACCCAGGGCTTTTTCTGGCCCTGGCCTTGTGGCTTGCCCCTGGCTCTAGCGCCCTGTTGGCGGAACCGCCTTGGCGCTGAGACACCTGATGAAGCAGTCCCTGAGGTTTTAAACGGGGGACGTCTGGTGTGTCTCTTTACAGGAAGTAGAGAGCTCTTCCCTCCAGAAATCTTTTGGATATATTTGTCCAAATCATCATCAAATAAACATTCCTAATGAAAGGGGAATCCTGCCAATAACTTTTTACAAGGGAGCTCGGCTGACCAGTTCTTAAGCCACAAATGTCTGCACATATGTACAGACAAGAGAGCCAAATGAGAAACCTACTGTACTGAATCCTTTAAGGCATCAAACAGCAAAACAAAGCGCTCGAGGAATATCTGTCTTATTTTCAGCAAGATCATCCTCTGGTTAGGCCTGTTAGGCCGTCTGACCTGATCCTTTAAGGACTGGCAGATACCAATAGCGGCAACAGCTGGCTGAATAGCTGAACTGGCCAAGGAAAGGCAAGCCTTTAATAATGACTCCAGTTACTTGTGCATTATCCACCAGACAAGTTAATTTCCTGTTTAGGGAAGAGACTGCTGCATCTACGGCTGGCATGCTCCACTTCTTAGCAAACTTTTTATCCATGGGATTTAAAAGGGAAAAACCTCTTAGGAGAAACAAAAATCCTGTCAGAATGTTTCCAATCAGCATACACCACCTGTTCCAACAGTGGGTGTAAGGGGAAAGCCTGTGTGACCTCAAGAGGCCTCAGGACCCCAAAGAGGAATAGGGGGGGGGGGGCTCAGAATGAACCATCTCGGTAAGAGTCTGGACCAAAAGCCTCGGTGAGACCCCACAATAAGTAAATAAGGGGGTCTCACCTATTCGTCCAGGCGCAGGGTAGCTTAGAAACTAAGGGCCCAATCTTCACCCATCACGGTGGGTTCCTGTCACTTGAGGATCTTCAAGGAATGGGTAACCCTTTAAATGTTTAGGGTCCACTCCCTTGGACCTGTACAGCAGCCTGCAGGAATGGCTTAGTTCTGTGGTGTCCAGGATTCCACTTCACAGGGTCCAGCACCCGGAGGTCGCCCTACAGGCAAAACCTTGTAGAATCTTGTGTCTTCTTTGCGAGGCTCGGGTACCATTTATCTAAGCATATTAAGCCTGTCAAATGGATGCGATGGGTCAATCCCTTGATTCATTTAAGAACAGTTTGTGGGACTAGAGACCTGGAGCTCAGAGAGCTCAAACAAAACATACCCATCCACCTTGCAGAAAAAAAAAATGAATGTACTTCCTGTATGGGAGGGGTTATATAGGAGATCACTTCCTGTCAACAAGACTTTGTCAACCAGTGTCCAGTCACCTAGAGATGGCATATAACCCAATAGGTAATGAATATTAGCCTAACTCTGTGTCCCATGATGTATGAAAAAGAAAGTAAAATTTTGTTCTCATCTGACCAGAGCACTTTCTTCCACATGTTTGCTGTGTCCCCCAAATGTCTTCTCAAAAACTGCAAACAGGACTTCTTAAAGCTTCCTTTCAACAATAGTTTTCTTCTTGCCGCTCTGTTATGAAGACCAGATTTGTGGAGAGCACGACTAATAGCTGTGGACAGATTCTCCTACTTGAGCTGTGGATCTCTGTATCTCCCTCCAGAGCTACCATGGGCCTCTTGGCTGCTTCTCTGATTAATGCTCTCCTTGCCTGGACTGTCAGTTTAGGTGGACGGCCATGTCTTGGTAGGTTTGCAGTTGTGCTATACTCTTTCCATTTTGGAAGATGGATTGAACAGTGCTCTGTGAGATGTTCAAAGCCTGGGATATTTTTTTTTTATAACCTAACCCTGCTTTAAACTTCTCCACAATTTTATCCCTGACCTGTCTGGTGTGTTCCTTGACCTTCACGATGCTGTTTGTTCACTAAGATTCTCTAACAAACCTCTGAGGGCTTCACAGAACATACAATACGTTTACCTTTTTTACTGTAACATGACAAAATGTGGAACATTTATAGGGGTGTGAATACTTTTTCATATGACTGTATGTAGGGTTTTCTCACTTATGCCAGCTACCTGGTGTCCAACACATGGCCTGCTGTGTGCAGCACCAGGTGAATAAAAGCCTCTGCCCACAGAGATGACCGCATTGAAGCACCGGCACAATGTAAACAATAGAAGTCCGTATGCAGGCCTGTGCATTGTTACCCACACACTGGCCTTCTATGTGCCAGTGTCAGAGCAGCAGGATCATATGTAAAAACACTTACTGTTTGCCGCCCCCTCAAAAGAAGAAAAAAAACACCAGCCACCACATTGTGGATCATAAGTGGACCGGTTATTGTGGATCATATGTGGACTGGTTATTGTGGATCATAAGTGGACCGGTTATTGTGGATCATACATGAACTGGGCTGTTGTAGGTCACTGTAGCTCAGGCTGGGTGCACCCAGCAGGGTGTGTACTATATACTCACAGGGACTCTGTAGCCACCACTCTTTGGGCGAGGCCATACAGAGTATTGCTAGACGTCAGAATAACCAACTGGCTGAGATGTGGACTCGGAACTTTCTCTTTTCTTTCTTCGGATGGTGCCAGAGATCCAGAATTTTCCCCAGACACTTCCTAGAATTACACAAAGCAGACATGACTAAGCCTTAGCTAGGAATTAACTGAAATAGAGTCCCAACAAACAAATACAAGAAAAGCATTCCAAACTAAAGCTGATCTCTCTGTTCTTCTGCTCACTCATGCTAGCAGAATGTTAACGGTTAGCAAATGAGCACTGCAAAACAACTGACTGGCTCCTCTACCTGTGCTGCCTCACCATCTTTCAGTCTAAGCTTTGCTGTACAAAGGATTGCAAGAGGCTGATACCAAGTGCTGGGAAAGGTAGCCCTGGAAGGGATGTGCATGTTACCTGTTAATAACATGCTCTTGCTACAAGTCAGTGCCATTTAAACAGACAAGGCGTCACAAGTGCTTATTATATTTAGAGGGATTGTAAACCCTTACATATATCCACTGAAGTGAATGGCCTCAGGTCATACACAGATATGAATAAAATACTCCTGCATAGGTTGTACCTGTTTATCTACAGCCCTCTATCCTCTACAGCTGTGTGCCAAGGGCGCACCTGTGTGGGCAAGCTCCTTCACCAGGCTGTGTGCATCCATAGACCAGGGTGCCCACATGTCCCGGATTGCCTGGGATTAACCCATAATTGACATCTGTGTCCCGGGCCCCTTTCTTACGGGACCAGATTGAAACCGACACTGGGAACAGTCAGCTCCACCTGACTCTAATCCTGCCCACTGGTTGGTAGAGCCCCCCGCCCTCATTGCCCAGTGTTGAAAGCAGAGGAGGATTTCAGCCCATCAAGAAGACGAGGATAGGCAGGAGGTAGGTGCATCACACACACACCTACCCGCAGACAGGGGGCACAGGAGAGACTGCAGGCAGGGATGGAGGGTCACTTTCACTCCCCCGTCTTTCTCTCTCCCACCCTTCCTTCTCTCTCCCACCCCTCCCTCCCCTCCCTCTCTCTTACCCCTCCCTCTATCTCACCCCTCCCTCTATCTCACCCCTCCCTCTATCTCACCCCTCCCTCTATCTCACCCCTCCCTCTATCTCACCCCTCCCTCTTTCTCTCTCCCACCCCTCCCTCTTTCTCTCTCCCACCCCTCCCTCTTTCTCTCCCCCCCCTCTCTCTTAACCACCACTCTCCCTTTCTCACCCTCGCTCTCTCCTCCACCCTCCCTCTCCCACCCCCCCTTTCACTCAACCTCCCTCTCTCTCTCCCCCACCTTCCCTCTCTCAATCGAGGGGGTAGGAATCGGGTAGGTCAGTGTAGTGGTCAGTGTAGGGATCAGGGAGGTCAATGTAGGAATCGGCTAGGTTAGTGTAGGAATCAGGTAGGTCAGTGTATTGGTCAGGTAGGTCAGTGTATGTCCAGTTTTTACTCCAGATCCCTCAGATCATTTGTATTCCTTTTGTAGTATAAAGTACAGGGTTTTATATACACAACTTTAGTGCCTTAGATACACTTACACTCTGTGAATCTAAGTGGCCACCTGCAATGTTGGGCTAACATACATGAAACAAATGCTTAAATAGGTAAGGGGCGGGCCACCCAGTGATGTCACAGGGTGGCCCCGCCCTTCTGTGATGTCACCCACCGGTTCATGCTGGGGGTTATCCCTGATTGGCAGTTTGGAAATGTGGTCACCCTACCATAGACACATAGAGCACGTCCCCCACTCCCTCCTCACAGGATTTGACTGACAGTAGCAGGAGCCCATGGCTTCCACTGTTCTCATAGTCTTCTGTGAGAGAAGGAAGTGATGAGAGAAGAGCCAAAGCCGGGTCGTTCCATCAGAGTCCTGTGCTGTAAACAGCGGCTCCTGCTTGTATGCCCAGGAGTGACGTCATCGCGGCTCTGGCCACTCACACAGCCGGAGTCCGTGGACCCGAAAGGAAGACTTGGTGAAGATGGAAGCTCTGTCAGCGGTTACAGCGCCCCTGGAGGACTTCGTTCTAAGGTAAGTTTCTCACATAATGTGCTAGTATGTGATGCATACTAGAACATTATGACTTTACCTTGTAGGTTGCAAAAAAAAAAAAGCACTTTTACTACCGCTTTAAGCCGAGAACAACACACCACCTTCATGTAATCCCAAAAAAAAAAAAAGGCTAAAGATAAGCATTCAGAGTGGCACCGCACAGTATTAAATTATTAGTAATACATGTTAAGAGTGCTTCAGCCATAAGGAGAGACTTTTATTGACACCCACAGAAATTGCAGAATCACACGGTATAACACCGAGTATGTCTTCTAGAAGGAAAACATTGGTGTGAACAGAACCAAAACATACATTTTATAGCCACTTGTCAAAATCTTACCAAATCAATGAGACTTTCCTGGATTCTGTTTAAGGTTGTTCTGAGCCGACTGCTGCTTAGACCGAGCCCAGTGGATTCATACTGGAATAGAAGAGAAGAATATCAGGGGAATATTTAGGATAAAATGGAGTAAAAATAAGAACTTGGAAATATCTATTGCAAAAAATTGATTTTATTTACTAGAAAAGGTTCATTGTACAAAGGAGTTTAAAATATGAACTCCGGTTACTACATATACAGTGGGGTAGCCAAAATTGATGGTGAAGTTACACCATAGGATGCATGAGGAACCCCGATGTATTTCGACCCCTACATTAGTGGTCTTCTTCAGAGAGTTTTCAGCATTCTAGAAAATACATCATAGAAAGATGTTTTACCATTTTTACATTTTAACGTTTACAGCAAGAGTAGAAAGCTAATTCATGTATATTATCATGTATAAAACATGCATTGCTCTGTATCTATGATAGTATATTTACCCCTCAAATGATGGACCTCGCATAACCAGAGACTTAAAAGCGGTTGTATTCAAGTGATCCAGGACCTCCGCATGCCTCCTCAATGTCCTTCCAGGTGAGTCCCCAATCCACAGGGCTTACAAGAAGTCACGTTTTATAACCCCAGAATAACCCCTAAGAGTGGGGGCACCTACAATTTGTAATTTAGGCGATCAAAGTAGGATAGGCAGAGATCATGTTCATAGGGGTGCTTGTAGTGTCTCCTGACTAAGTCCCGCTGGGTGTAATAAATCCACTACTTAGAGTGACTCTATTATGGAGTGTTTGATGTTTTAATTGAGCGTTCCAAATAATAAACCCCTGAAGTCAGATGTTATATTATACTGGCATAATTGAAGTGATAGTATGTGAGGCTGCTTTCACACTGAGGCGCTTATAGCACTATAAAAATAGCTCCTGTAAAAGAGCCTCGCCTCTCACTCCAGTGTGACAGCTCGAGTGCTTTCACACTGAATTGGTGCGCTGGCATGACGCCAAAAAAAATCCTGCAAGCCGCATCTTTGTATACAGCACTCCTAAAGCGCCCCTGCCCATTGAAATCAATGGGCATCGGTGCTTTGCGGGTGGTTTTAACCCTTTTTCGGTCCCTAGCAGGGATTAAAAGTGCCCCGCTATCGGCTGAAAACCTCTGCGAAGACAACGGTAAAGCGCCGCTAAAAATAGATAGGTGGCACTTGTGGGCATAGATAGGTGGCAATTATGAGGCATAATTGCTCTTCCTCTTCGGGACCGATGTCCCTTTAAGGTGAGCCGGTGATTAGCTTTTTTTTTTTTTTCTCCTCCGCTGTCAGCGCTGCCAGGAACCATAATCCGCCATCACTGGCACATATCCTTTTCTCCCATGATTCACATTTGGTTTCACTTTTTTCCTTGTTTATGCCATACCATTTTCTACACATAACTGCACTCCATTTTAAGCATTCCAGTCAATGTACACATGCCCATTTTTTCGTCTCTTGCCACTCCCATAATCCACTCGTCCTTCTCACTTTATATACTTAACTCTCACTTACTATCACTTCAATTATGGCAGTATAATATAACATCTGACTTCAGGGGTTTATTATTTGGAACACTCAATTAAGACATCAAAACACACCATAATAGAGAGTCACTCTAATGCCGCGTACACACGATCGAATTGTCCGGTGTACTTAGTCCGGCAAACAATCCGGCGGATAGTCCGGCGGACTTTCTACCTAGCAGACTTGGCCACACACGGAAAGTCCGGCGATTGCTAGCACGATGACGTACAGCACATACGATGGAACTAGAAAAAGGAAGTTCAATAGCCAGTAGCCAATAGCTTCCTTTTTGTACTTGCTTCTGAGCATGTGTCATTCTTAAGCCGCGTACACACGGGCGGACTGTCTGGCCAACTAAGTCCGTCAGACAATCCGACGGACAGTCCGTCCTACTTTTGAATGAACGGACTTGACCACACACGATGAACAGACAGTCCGTTGAAAGCTTGCGCGATGACGTGTACAGCACGTACGACGGGACTAGAAATGCGACGTCCAATACACTGCAATGCAACCTTCGGCGTGTAAATCCTTTCTGAGCATGCGCCATACTTAGTCCGTCCAACTTGCCTACTCACGAGCGGACTGTCCGCTGAAACCAAAGTTGGACGCACAATATTACGGAAATTCCGAAAGACTTAGTCCGCCAGACTGCACGCTGAAAAAGTCCGCTGAAGCCCACACACGAGCGGACTGTCCGCTGAAATGTGTTTCAGCGGACTAAGTTGGACAGACAGTCCGCCCGTGTGTACGCGGCTTTAGTCTGCCGGACTAGCATACTCACGAACGTATTGTCCACTGTAACCCAAGTCTGGCGGAAAGATCGGGCTGCAAAACTACTTTCTAAGTCCGCCGGACTTTACGCTGAAAAAGTCAGATGAAGCCCACACACAATCGGATTGTCCGGTGAAATGCGGTCCGATGGACTAAGTGCGCCGAACAATTTGATCGTGTGTACGCAGCATATATAGTTGATTTATTACACCCAGCGGGATGTACAGCCAGGAGCCACTACAAGAATCCCTATGAACATGATCTCTGCCTATCCTACTTTGATCGCCTTAATTACAAATTGCAGGTGCCCCCACTCTTATTCCCTCCTTCCCTCCCCCCCCCCCCCCCCGGGGTTGTAACATGTGACTTCTTGCAAGCCCTGTGGATTGGAGACTCACCTGGAAGGACACTGAGGAGGCATGCGGAGGTCCTAAATCACTTGAATACAACCGCTTTTAAGTCTCTGGTTATGTGAGGTCCATCATTTGAGGGGTAAATATATCAAAGATACAGAGCAATGTATGTTTTATACATGATAATATAAATGAAGTAGCTTTCTACTCTTACTGTAAATGTTAAAATGGTAAAAAAAACATTCTTTGATGTATTTTTTAGAATGCTGAAAAACCCCCTGAAGAAGACCACGAATGTAGGGGTCGTAATGCATCAGGGTTTCTCATTCTATGGTGTAACGTAATCTGTAACACATTGTCCCTAAAATGTATAGCTTCACCAGCAATTTTGGTTACCCCGCTGTATATGTATTAACCAGAGCTCATATTTTAAATTCCTATGTACATGGAACCTTTTCTAGTAAATAATCATTTTTTTTACAATAAATAATTTGTCTATTCTTGCTGCTAAAAAACTCAGTAGGGAACTTTTCCATGTTTTCAGTTTTTTCGGGGTGTGCAGCTTCCCTGACTCTTGCATATGTGTTTTTTTTCCATGATAAAAATAAGAACTTTAGTCTAAATGTCTTTTCTATGGTTTCTAACAGTAGAGCTATTTAGAGCCCCAGATATTCCCTAAGAATAGTTTTGATATTTTTGTTCACTGAAGATAAGTAAAGCAGATCAGCACATACACTGCTTTGGACGGCAAATTCCAGAGTAGAAAAAAATAAAATAAAATGAACACATGAAATTGCCATGTAGGAGTAAAATTAAAAGGGCAGCTTTTGTGTCAAATCCCACCCTCCTCCTGATGCTGTCCCCTGCAGACTAATTTCTCTACAATCAGGCGCTGGTCCTCTCCTAGGCTGAATGATAATCAGTGTTGTTCAACCCAAGTCCTGGGAGCACAGGGGACACGTGGCAAAAAAAATAAAACAAATTTGACAGGGGTTATAATCCTCCCTTGCTTTATCCAAAATGGAAAAAAAAAAGCATAGACTATAGTTTTACTTTAAGGGAACTACTGCCAAAAAAATTGCAATTAAAGCGGGATTCCACCCTAAAGTGGAACCTCCGCCGATCGGAACCCTCCCCCCCTCCGGTGTCACAATTGGCACCTTTCAGGGGGGAGGGGGGTGGAGATACCTGTCAAAGACAGGTATTTACACCCACTTCCGGGCATAGACTCCTGTGGGAGTCTACGCCATTTCCTGTCCTGCCGCGCTGTCTGCTGGGACACACACGGGTCCCAGTGACAGTGCGGACAATTCCTATTGCGCTGCGCGGCTCGCGCATGCGCAGTAGGGAACCGGGAAGTGAAGCCGATTCGCTTCACTTTCTGATTCCCTCACCTAGAATGGTGGCGGCAGCAGCCGAGGGCCGAGCGATCGATTGGGCTCGGCTGCCGGCATTGCTGGAACCCGGGACAGGTGAGTGTCCATTTATTAAAAGTCAGCAGCTGTAGTATTTATGCTGGCTTTTAATATTTCTTTTGTAGGTGGAATCCCTCTTTAAGTAGAACTAGAAGAAAAACATTTATTTTTTTCCATTTTGGATCCATTTCCATTTGTCGGACCTTGCAGCGGCAAGGTACATCAGAAGTCTGGCTCCCACCTCCTTTATCTGCCACCGGACCAATTGGAATGCACAGTGATGTCGGCTGCGGCGCTGACATCGAGGGCACCCAGGACAGGTAAGTGTCCTTATGTTAAAAGTCAGCAGTTACAGTATTTGAAGCTGCTGACTTAATTTTTCGTGGGGTGGGCGGACATCTGCTTTAAGGGAATCCCTTGGGGACCCCCAGGTTACCAGAACTAGTGCCCCCATTGGATGATTTCTCCTCTGTTACTTTTGTGGGGGGCAAACCAAAATTTGGGATTTTCTTTTACTTTCAATGATAATGGTAAGCAGGACAATAGAGAGGGTGAATCTCCCTAACGGGGGTGCAGACAGCAATACAAACTGACAGGGGATGTAATCCCTCTCCACTCTATCCAAAGGTAAGAAAAAAGGTTTGCCTTTAGCTATACTGGACTTTAAACTGTTACTAAACCCAGGAGCCTGCATTCACTATATCACCAATCCCAAAATTTGGGATTTTCTTTTACTTTCACTTTCAATGATAATGGTAATCAGGACAAATGGAGAGGGTGCATTTCAACAACGGGGGCCCAGACAGTGATAAAATCTGACAGGGGTTCTCATCCTTCCCCATTCTATCCAAAAGTAACAAAAAAAAATTGCCTTTAGTTATACTTTAAAGTGTTCCTAAACCCAGGACTCTGCATTCACTATATCTGGTCTCCCACAGTACACAGAACATGGAAATGCAATTATTTTAGTAAATATAAACTGCTAAATACCTCATCTCATCAGCAGTATATAGCAGTCTTGTGACTTCTATCAGTGTCTGGTTAAAGCTTGTAGGAGGAGTTTCCATTCTACTCTGACTGTCCTATGAGGCTGCAGGACCGCTGACCCTCTGTCTGGGCCAGTGTTTCTCAACTCCAGTCCTCAAGGCGCCCCAACAGGTCATGTTTTCAGGATTTACATTGATTTTCACAGGTGATTTGATCAGTTTCACTGCCTTAGTAATTACCACAGCCATTTTATCTGAGGGAAATCCTGAAAACATGATCTGTTGGGGCGCCTTGACGACTGGAGTTGAGAAACACTGGTCTGGACAGTACCGATTGGCCCTGTGCTGATCACATGTAAACAATGCACACCAAACTGAGCATGTGCAGAGTGACTCCAAAGGCTTGGTCTCAGCAGGAGATAGATTTGAGACGGTGGAAGAAGGGGAGAATCAGAGAAGACAGGATCAAACAGCCTTTTTACACAATGCAGAGTATTAACCCTTTAGGAACCCACAGTGAGTATAACAAGCATGCTTTACTGCATATACAGACTGATTTTACGCTTGTGGGTTTAGTAACACTTTAAAGCAGAGCTCCTCCTAAAAGGGGAAGCTCTGCTTGTTTGCACCATCTCCCGCTTCCACTGCCACATTTGGCACTTTTTATTTTGGGAGGGGGGGGAGCGAATACCCGATTTTGACAGGTACCCGCTCCCACTTCCTAGTAAGATCGCCGCATGGTGATCTACATCATGTCCGGGCCCTCCTCCTGAGCCCCGCTGCCTTCTGGGACCTGTGTGTGTCCAGAAGATTACAGGACCATTCAGAAAGCGCAGCACAACCTCAAGCCTGAAGGCTTCACTGCCGGTTTCCCTTACTTGTAATGCCAGCGCCTGCACCCAAAGCTAATGGACGAATCGGCTGTGGGTGCTGACATCACAGGCTCCCTGGATAGGTAAATGTCCTTATATTAAAAGTTAGAAGCTACAGTATTTGTAGCTGCTGACTTACATTTTTTTTTTTTTACAGGCTGGAACTCCACTTTAAGCCTTTATTGTATTACCCGGAGAATGCCCTGAGCTGTCCTTGGTGCTGATTGTGTGTTCATCCATTGCCATCTACACTGGGCACAGTGATAATATGAAAGCCAACAGGAATATCCACAGCCTGCCAGAGAGCCAGGCCTCCACCACACCCAGAAGTGTATTAGATGATAAAGATCTTAGAAGGCCGAAGGTCTTCAGCAAATCCGGGATCCCAGTCTGAGCCGTCTTATAGGTAAGAATGGTCAGTTGTCCTGTTCTGTTTTTTTTTTGTTTTGTTTTTAATAAGGATAAAAAATCCTGGTGTCTTGCTTTCAATCCTTTAATTCCCTAAGTGTGGAGAAGTGTGCTGGGCAGAAGTCTAGGTGCACGCTGTCCCAGGATGGGGACTCAAACTGTTAACCCCTTCGCTGCCATCTCAATGTTCTCATTTTGCGAATACAGGTTAAAATCTGCATATCTGGCCTGAAGATTACCTAAAATATTGTACATTTTTTTCTGAAAGCAGAGGACCCAGGAAACAATGTGATGCTAGCAGAAAATACATTCCTCACATAAAGTGTTTTTCAAACATATGATTTCAGTAAAGAAAAAGACAAACTAAAGTAAAGCCCCATACACACTATCAGATTGTCTGTGGATTTTTGTCTTCAGATTTACCAAAACCATCTAATATGAGGTCAAACCTTATGAGATTCAATGTGTATGCAATCAGGCAGGCCCTACACTACATGGTTTTGGTAAATCTGAAGACAAGAATCAGCAGAAAATCTGATCATGTGTATGGGGCTTAAATCATATTGCAAACAAACCCAATTTCATCTCCAATTTTTTTTTAGTACATATAAAAGACAAGACTATGTAGCGTAAACGGAAAACAAAAATGCCACGTCTTACAAGTAAAATCGCTCAAATAAAGGTGAAAAAATTAGATACCCAAAATTGTCTAAAGGCAATGTTTTAAAAACCTTTACAGGTCACCAGTTTACAATGTTACTAAACACCCAACAGTAAAATCAGTCTGTATATGCAGTAAAGCATGCTTGTTATACTCACCATGGAACCTAAAGGGTTAATCCTCTGCATTGTGTAAAAAGGCTGTTTGATCCTGTATGCACAGATCCTCCCCTTCTTGCATTGTCCCCAAAGCATGTCCAGATAAGACAGTTAGTGGAGTCAGGTTGCACATGCTCAGTTTTGTCTGTACTGCTAGAGAGTTTTTCTTTTTCTTGGGAGAGTGCATGTGATCAGCACAGGGCCAATAAGCACTGTCCAGACAGAGGGTCGGGGGTCCTGCAGCCTCATAGGACCATCAGAGGAGAATGAAAACTCCTACAAGCTTTAACCAGACACTGATAGAAGTCAAAAGACTGCTATATACTGCTGATGACAAAAGTATTTAGCAGTTTATATTTAAAACTATTGCATTTCCATGTTCTGTGTACTGTTGGAGGAGAGATATAGTAAATGCAGAGTCCTGGGTTTAGGAACACTTTAAAGTATAACTAAAGGCAATTTTTTTTGTTACTTTTGGATAGAGTGGGGAAGGATGAGAACCCCTGTCAGATTTTATCGCTGTCTGTGCCCCCGTTATGTAAATTCCCCCTCTCCATTTGTCATGATTACCATTATCATTGAAAGTGAAATTAAAAGAAAATCCCAAATTTTGCATTGTCCCAGAAAAGTAATAGAGGGGACATCTTCCAATGGGGACACTAGTTCTGGTGACCTGGGGGTCCCCAAGGGGATTCCATTTATTTGCAGGGATTTCTTCTTACCTGTTTTAGCTACGGGACAGGAAGTGATGGGAAATCTCCCCAACGAGACAAAGATGGCAAAAATAAATCGGTGACTGCAACCTGTTTTTTTTTTCACCTTAATGCATAGGATACATATCAGCTGTGAACTCAGAAGTGCTCAAACCTCAGGTGGTGGAACAACAATGACCTGGAAATCAGAAGAAGGGTGAAGTTCCCTGGGTGTCATTCAAGTTAGAAGAGGACTGGCGCTGAAACACAGAGCAGAAAAGTCTGCAGGGGGCAGTCTTGCACTTTTTTGAATGTTTAAAGTGATAGTAAAGCTTAGTTTTCTTGCTTTATTCAATTAACAAACATGTTATACTTACCTCCATTGTGCACAGAGAAGCCCCAATCCTCTCCAGGTCCCCCGCCGGAGCTTCTGGCCCCTCCCCCTGCTCCCTCGTCACTGGCTGTGATTTACAACCACTTTAAACTTTCTGGGTTATATATTTTAATTTCTAATATATATATATATATATATATATATATATATATATATATATATATATATATATATATATATATGATAGATAGATGTGTGGATGAAATCAAAAATGGCAGCCTATATATTTGTCTCATAAAATGTTTCTTTTAACAAAGTCATCAGTTATAAATATATAATTTTGACAGGTTTTTAAAAACAAACAAACAAAGCACAACATACTGCGTCATTTCTTCCGAAAAACGTATAGACGGCGTACAGATAGTAATCAAACAGCTGCGACATGCAGTGAATCACATCAAAGGCGATAGGTTTCAATATAGTCATCATCTGCATATACTTTCCTAAAGAAAAAAAAAAGAGAAAGAAGATAAATTATTTTGAATGATATAAGGAATATAGAGGGAGGATGTTGTTGTTAAAAGAGTAATTCCACTTTTATTGAAAGAAAAATAAATAAATAAATCCCTATCTGCATGATCAATGTGGATTGCATGGACCTTTTTTGCAGATTGACACTTTTTTCTTCTCTGAAGAAAAAGCCTTTTGTTCCACAATGTCCTGCCGACTGATTAATAGGAGGGTTTGTATTCATTATAATCACCTGGTGCACTCTAAGTGTTCTGACCACTATTGGCTGTCACATGATCTTTTAAGTGCCAGAAACTGTGCCAGGGGCGTGCGGGGCACATGCTCTTGGCACGTTTGTTTACATTTTGGTACGTAAATATATTGGCTCTCTGTGCCAAGCCCCATCCGCTAAGAGGCCAAATATTTGCATACTCCTGGCACTAAGAAATTAAAATGCTTCTAAAGGCTGAAGGTTTTTTTACCTTCATGTATTTATGCATGAAGATAAAAAAAAAAATTCAGTGTGCATTCCCCCCTGCAGTGCCTTTTAGTACTCGGTCCAGTGTTATGCACGAGAGCCTCAGCTCCCCCAGGTCTCTTCCTCCTTATTGGCTGAGAAACAGCAGCAAGAGCCATTGTCAATCACAGCCAGTGAGGAGGGAGCGGGGGCAGGACTAAGATATGCTCTGTGTCCCATAGACACACAGAGGTGGCTTGGGAGCGAGCACACGATTGCCCCCAGAGCAAGCAGCTAGGAGTAGGGGCTAAAAGCGCTATAGGGGGAGTCGAGAAGAAGAGGATCAAGGCTGCTCTGTGCAAAACTACTGCTCAGAGCAGAAGTATAATGGGTTTATTATTTTAAATAAATAAGAAAAAAAACAAGCATTGAATATCACTTTAACCCTTGTAGAGTAACTCATCAAAATTTGTATTGCAGAGGGTGCCTAAAAATGTACTTGTATGTAATGCGGGGGGGGGGGGGGGATTAGAGGTGTTCTGTACACAGATCGCCTCCAGGTTGTCATATTGCATGTCACATAAAATTACAACTCTGCAGATTGAAAAGAAGAAAGACAATTTTTAATAACATGAAAGCGTTTGTCAACCCCCCAAAAAAAATATTGATCCCGTTTCTTTGAAGCGTGTTAGGCCGCGTACACACGGGCGGATTGTCTGGCCAACTAAGTTTGTCAGACAATCCGACAGACAGTCCGTTCAAAATTTGAATGAACGGACTTGACCACACACGATGAGCAGACAGTCCGCTGAAAGCGTGCGCGATGACGTGTACAGCACGTACGACGGGACTAGAAAAACGACGTCCTATACACTGCAATGCAACCTTCGGCCGTGTAAATCCTTTCTGAGCATGCGCCATACTTAGTCCGTCCAACTTGCCTACACACGAGCGGACTGTCCGCTGAAACCAAGTTTGGACGGACAAAACCAAGTTTGAACGGACTGTCTTACGGAAATTCCGTAAGACTTTGTTCGTCAGATTGTCCGCTGAAAAAGTCAGCTGAAGCCCACACACGAGCGGATTGTCCGCTGAAACACGGTTCAGCGGACTAAGTTGGACAGACAATCCGCCCGTGTGTACGCGGCCTTAGACAGCACGGTACTTGTGCTGTATGATTTGGCCCCCTGTCACACCTGGTTGATCTGGCCAGTTTCTGCCCTCCCTATGTAAACTGACCACAGTGCATCATATCTGCTGAACCCTGACACCGTGGTCAGTTTATGTGCCTCCATCATCCACAGCCTGCTATCTGCTGCTCTGCTTCTCTGCTCCTGTGTCCTCCCCCCCCCCCCCGCTGTCAGCTCTGTGTGTGAGCCGCTCCTCTGCTCTCCTATCATTGTTCTGAGCAGCTCGCACATTACTGCTCCCAATCACTGCCAGCTAGGATTACATGATGTATATACTATATGCCATTTTCTATAATTCTTCTTAGAAATACCATTTTTCTCATCCCTGATCAGTGGTCATGTGATTACCCGGCACTGTCTTTCTCCCCTGTATGTATTACAGAGGGAGGGGCTGAGCTCTCCCTCTGATGTCTGCCAGGCGGTCACATGACCGATGATCAGGGATAAGAAAAACTGTATTTATAAGAATAATTTTAGAAAATGGTATATATTATATACATCATGTAATCCTAGCAGAGGGGCTGGCACTGGCTGTGTGCACTGCCTTAGCAACCCCTTTAAAATACAATATGGCTTGCACAGCACTTGTATAAGATATATTATTTTTCATGAAAGTGAAGTTACCCTTTAAGTCTGATGAGGACGATAAAAGTGATTATAAGATCTTAGACAAGGGAAGAAATAGAAAAAAAAAACTCTGCAAACAGAGACACAAACATACAGACAATCAAAGTAGTTCTCTGGGGCCATTACACCAGTCATAATATATTTTGATTTTTTGCTTTTTTAACCACATTGGACATGTTGTACCAGAGCGTAATTATAATCTTTCAGGCTGATTACTTCAAATACAAGTATATTGAATGGAAAGGCATTCTAAACATCAGATGTATCAGTTAGAAATTACAAATAATGGAAGATATTAAGGCAATTCAGACAGCAATTTCTCACAAATAAAGGAAACTCAAAAACAATAATAAAAACTGTTTAAAAAACAACTGCAGCAGATAATGAGTGCAATGATAGTGCAACATCCGCACACACAAATATATACACTCCATGTATGGCCGAAAGCAGTGCTATCTGAATAGCATCATAAAGCTCCTGGGCAAAGTAATGCATTGTGGCCCCTACCAGCCTGCATCAGGTTCCCCCATAACAGTGCCCCCATACATCAGTTGTCGTCATCACAGTGCCACCATACATCTGGTGTCCCCCCCATTACAGTGCCACCATACATCTGGTGTCCCCCCCATTACAGTGCCACCATACATCTGGTGTCCCCCCCATTACAGTGCCCCCATACATCAGGTGTCCCCACACATTAGGTTCCCCCATCACATTGCCCCCATACATCAGGTTCCTCCATAACAGTGCTCATATACATCAGATGTCCCCCATCACAGTGCACCCATACATCAGGCGTCCCCATCTCATTGCCCCCATACATCATGTGTCCCCATAACAGTGCCCCCTTACATCAGGTTCCCAAATCAAAAAGTGTCCCCAAACATCAGGTACCCCTGTTACAGTGCCCCATGCATCAGGTTCCCCCATCCATTAGGTGTCCCCATCACAGTGCTCCCCTACATCAGGTGTCCCCATGACATTGCTTGCATACATCAGGTGCCCCCATGACATTGCTTGCATACATCAGGTGCCCCCATGACATTGCTCGCATACATCAGGTGTCCCCATCACGGTTCCCCAATCAAAGTGTCCCCATCACATTGCCCCCATACATCAGGTTTCCCCATCAAAGCATCCCCATACATCAGGTGTCCCCATCACAGTACCCCCTTTGATCAGTTGTCCCCATACATCAGGTGTCCCCATCACATAGCCCCCATACATCAGGTTCCCCCATCAAAGCATCCACATACATCAGGTGTCCCCATTACAGTTCTCCCATACACCAGGTGTCCCCATACATCAGGTTTCCCCATCACAATGCTCTCATACATCAGGTGTCCCCATCACAGCGCCCCCCTTACATCAGCTTCCCCATCACAGTGTCCCAATACATCATGTTCCCCCATCACATTGCCCCTTACATCAGAGTTGTGCCCCCCCCCCCCCCACCCCTCCTGCCTTGTATTCACAGATCAGAAATGCTGTTCCCACCTGCAATGAAGGGAGCTCCTCCTTCATCTCCTGCGTGGAGACAGAGGAGTTTCTCAGTCTCAGTGCCGCCTCTCTTCTGACCCCTGCAGGAGGGAGAAGAAAGCTGCATCCTTTCTCCAGCAGAAGCCAGCCTTTGCTACTTCTGACAGAAGTGACATTGCAGTTACTCCAAAGAAGAGCGGCACCAGTGGCCAAATCATTAGTGAACCTCTCCCCCCGCCCCCTCCTGTAGTTTTCTGCAGGCAGCCGATAGAGGGTGGGAGCTGCTGGGTCCCTCCCACAGCTCTGCTCTTTGCACAGGCTATTTACAGCAGTGGTCATCAAGCCTGTCCTCAGGGCCCACTAACAGGCCAGGTTTGCAAGATAACTAAACTACATCACAGGTGATATAATTTGCTGCTCAGCGATTGCAGTATTCTAGTCTGTATCTCCCCAAGGTAATACATAAAACCTGGCCTGTTAGTGGGCCCTGAGGACAGGGTTGATGACCACTGGTGTAAAGCATAGTGATTATTAGGGTTGCACCGATACTAGTATCGGTGCCGATGCCGAGCATTTGCACAAGTATCGGTACTCATGCAAATGCACCGATACCTGAAAGCGATAATTTCAGGCTTGGTTCTTGGAGCTGTCCGTGGGTCACCACAGTGTTAAAGAAGTCCGGGAATTGGAGCTGTCAAAAAAAAAAGAAAAAGCAGCCGGCAATGTTTATTAACAACATTGCTCAGCCCTGAAACACATAAAAAAAAAAGAAAGTGTTTCTTTTTCCATATTTCTGTTTCTTCATCTGCAGCTCAAAGGGATGAACAAATGTTTCTCTGTTTAACCGCTTAACCACTTCCCGACTGGCGCACGACAATGTACGTCGGCAGAATGGCACAGGCAGGCAAATTGGCGTACAGGTACGTCCATTTGTAATTGCCGCCCTGCCATCGAGTTCGCGCCACCGGCAGTGTGCACGCGTGCCGGTCGGGTGCCCCGCGAGTCCGGTCACGGGTCTCGCGGATACCCGCAATCATCTCACGGGGTGGCTGATCGGGGGGAAGCCGATGTAAACAGCATCTCCCCATTCTGCATAGCAACAAGTGACACTGATCTCTGCTCCCTGTGATTGGAGCAGAGATCAGTGTTCACTAACACAAGCCCAGCCCCCCACAGTTAGTAACACGCCCCTAGGACACACTTAACCCCTACACTGCTACCCCCCGGTTAACCCCTTCACTGCCAGTGTCATTTACACAGGAATCACTGCATTTATATAGCACTGATTGCTGTATAAATGACGATGGTCCCAAAAATGTGTCAAAAATGTCCGAGGTGTCCGCCATAATGTCGCAGTCACAATAAAAATCGCTGATCGCCGCCATTACTAGTAAAAAAAAAAAAATATTAATAAAAATGCCATAAAACTATCCCCTATTTTGTAGACGCTATAACTTTTGTGCAAACCAATCAATAATTGCTTATTGCGATTTTTTTTACCAAAAATATGTAGAAGAATACATGTCGGCCTAAACTGAGGAAAAAAAAAATTTTATATATATTTTTGGGGATATTTATTATAGCAAATAGTAAAAAATATTGCATTTTTTTCAAAATTGTTGGTCTTTTTTGTTTATAGCGCAAAAAATAAAAACCACAGAGGCGATCAAATACCACCAAAACAAAGCTCTATTTGTGGGAAAAAAAGGACATAAATTTTGTTTGGATGCCACGTCGCATGACCAGTTGTCAGTTAAATCGACGCAATTGCCGAATCGCAAAAAGTGGCCTGGTATTAAGCCAGCAAAATGGTCCGGTCTGAAAGTGGTTAATAACCCTTAATTTACTATAATCAGCCTTAATTAACTCCCTATTCTCCACCATTTAATTAATATTTTCGAGATTTTTTTCTTTTGTTCATGCCTATTTAATAAATGATAAATGCCGGCCATACACGGTTAGAATTTCGAAATAATTTTCTTTCGAAAAACGTATCTAAGAATTTTCGTATGAATTTCGCACCATTAGTGGGCTGCAGCAACAGCCGCATTTTCGTGCGGAAATAAAATTTGAGGAATCGGACATGTTGGAAATTTTTAGAAAAACGAACGATTTTCTAATCAATGATGGGAGAATCGTGCGATAAACGTAATAAGAAAAGAAAATGTACGGAGATAAAAGAAAATTTACGGAGAGAAAAGAAGATTCCCAGCCAAGAAAATTCTTTTCTGTAGCAACATGAGGTGAAATTGAAGGCTTGGTCGGCCGAATTTCGAAAATCAATGGTGGCATCATCGGATCACAAAAAAAAAACGAATTTTCTGATTTTGAAAAGAAAATTTGTTCGAAATTCGACCGTGTATGGCCTGCATAACAATTAAAACTTTTTTTTTGTTTGCTTTGTTAGTGAATATTTTTACACATATGTATTAACATACATTTAAACATTTCACATAAAAAAAGCGCTAAATCCAAAAAAAAAAAAAATCTATTTAATTTGGAAATAACTTTTCAATGCTTTGTACCATTGCGGACAGCTGAAGTTAAAACAAGACGTGGTAAGTAACGGTAGTTGGTATTGGCGAGTACTAAAAAAAAAAAAATGGCATCGGTACTCGTACTCATTGTAAAAAATTAAATAAAAAATAGGTATTGGTGCATCCCTAGTGATTATGTCATTGCTACTTTTACAAGGTGATATCTGGGTTTACAAAGTAATTTTGTGCACAAATAGTGGATTTCAATTCTTTGTGGCTATAAGTGAATATATTTAAATGAAAGTTTTCATGCATAGTGGTCAGTGTCCATGGCGGATACTTGATGAAATTCCTCTTTAATAAAACAAATACATGAAATGATTAATTCATTTCACAGGCAACCGGCAACGCGCTTTCCTTAAAAAGACAGCTGCAGCCCCTCCCCCAATGACTGCTCTGCTTGTTCTAATAATTGTAACAAAGTAAGACAGTAATTCCAATTTCAGAATTTAATTATGAAAGAGACAGACTGTGTTTACATTACCTGCTTGTCATTTCTCTGCGCAGACGTCTCCGAGACGTGCGGCATAAATTAAAAGGGAAGCTTGTACAAAGGTAATTAATCAGCAACAGGCTTCTACTTACCTACAAGCCTTATTACATTGAGCGTTGTGTTGGTAAGGATGGGCGCATTCATCTTGTTCAGGCTGTAATCGGATCTCTTCCTGCTGCGCAGGGTCTCTCTCGAAACACTTCATTTAAGACGCAAAGAGAAAAAAAGTAAAGATCAGAATTAGTATGGAGTGCTGATCTCTTGGATTTTTGGATACTGAAAGAGAAAAATCCAAGTAGTAGTAGTAGTAGTAGTAGTAGTAGTACTACTACTCAAGGAACGGAGATGGCGGACAGAAGATCTAAATGTCACATGATAACTCCAAAGGTTGCATCACCAGGCAGTCCAATATGGAGCAACACGGATATAGTAATGTGGGGGTGATGGGAACACTGGGCTTTGTAGAATGCATATTGCTGAGAGAGAAATCATTCTAGTGACTTAAACCACTTCAGCCCCGGAGGATTTTACCCCCTTCCTTACCAGAGCACTTTTTGCGATTCGGCACTGCGTCGCTTTAACTGACAATTGCGCAGTCATGCGACATGACACCAAAACAAAATTGACGTCCTTTTTTTTCCCCCACAAATAGAGCTTTATTTTGGTGGTATTTGATCACCAGTTTTTATTTTTTTGCGCTATAAACAAAAAAAGAGCGACAATTTTGAAAACAAAAAACAATACTTTTTACCTTTTGCTATAATAAATATCCCATTTAAAAAAACAAAAAAAAAACAATTTTTTTCCTCAGTTTAGGCCGATACGTATTCTTCTACATATTTTTGTTAAAAAAAAAAAAAAAAAATCGCAATTAGCAATTATTGATTGGTTTGTGCAAAAGTTATAGCATCTACAAAATAGGGGATAGATTTACGGCATTTTTTATTCTTATTTTTTAATAGTAATGGCGGAGATCTGCGATTTTTTTTGTGACTGCGACATTATGGCGGACATGTCAGACACTTTTGACACATTTTTGGGACCATTCACATTTACACAGCGATCGGTGCTATAAAATTGCACTGATTACTGTGTAAATGTGACTGGCAGGGAAGTAAACACCAGGGGGCACTGCAGGGGTTAACATGTTCCCTATGAGAGTGATTCTAACTGTGGGGGGACAAGGGGAGGAGACCGATCAGTGTTCCTCTGTACTAGGAACACACCATCGGTCTCCTCTCCTCTGACAACACGTGGATCTGTGTGTTTGCATACACAAATCCATGGTCCTGCTGTGTTCCCGGGCAATCGCGGGTGCTGGGCACATGCACCAGGTCCCGAGTGATGCTGCCGGCGGCCCGTGCGCCCCCTAGACGGCCGGGAATCAGAGGACGTCATATGACACCATCCAAGATGGGAGATCCCATCTGTGGGCGTCATATGTCTATAGGCCAGGCTGAAGTGGTTAAAGTGGTATGCCCATTTTAAAAAAAAAAAAAAAAATTAAAAGTAAGCAGCTACAAATACTGCAGCTGCTGACTTAATAAATCTGACAACCTGTCCCAGGGTCCAGCGATTGTGGGGGATCAAAGCCCGCTCGTCCCCCCTCCGTTTGGCGGCGCCGGCATTGTTATTGGAAGTGCCCGGCTGTGGCTTCACAGCCGGGCACCCAATATGCATGCGCGCGCAGTGAGTGGGCACGCAATCATCTGGGACCTGTCTTGTGTCCCAGATGATTGACAAGGGGGAGGAGGCAGAGCTGATCCCTTCCTGCGCAGAGGGGAAGTGATGTCACCAGCCCAGGCGTTGAAGGAGGCAGACTACGAGGGACCCCCTAGCAACAGGCATTTAGAGGTGACTCGAACCTTCAGCTCCCTCTACATATTTTCTATGGGATTAAGGTCTGGAGACTGGCTAGGCCACTCCAGAATCTTAATGTGCTTCTTCTTGAGCCACTCCTTTGTTGCATTGGCCGTGTTTTTTGGGTCTTTGTCATGCTGGAATACCCATCCATGACCTATTTTCAATGCCCTGGGCCCAGAGCCCAGAGTGGAGAAGTCGGAAGAAGACCACCGAAGTCAGAAGAAGACCCCCCGGAGCTGATTAATAAATTACTTTAAAAACCTGTGTTGTGTTTTTTTTTTTTACACTTTTTTTCCCCAGGTGAATGGGTAGGGGTACCCCTAACTCATTCACATAGGGTGGGGGGCCTGGGATCTGGGGGTCCCCTTATTAAAGGGGGCTCCCAGATTCCGATAAGCCCCCTGCCCGTAGACCCGACAACCAACGGCCAGGGTTGTCGGGAAGAGGCCCTTGTCCTCATCAACATGGGGACAAGGTGCTTTGGGGTAGGAGTGGGCCACCCCTCTTCCCCAAAGCACCCACCCCCCCATGTTGAGGGCATGCGGCCTGGTACGGTTCAGGAGGGGGAGCTCGCTCATCCCCACCCCCTTTCCTGACCAGCCAGGCTACGTGCTCAGATAAGGGTCTGGGATGGATTTTGGGGGGACCCCCACTCGTTTTTTCAGCGTAGGGGGGTTCCCCTTAAAATCCATACCAGACCTATGGGCATGGTATGCTCCCCAGAGGGGGAACCCATGTCGGTTTATTTAAAATTTGGCATGGAGTTCCCCCTTGAGAGCTGATTATTATCTGATTGACCACGGCCAAAGTCGCCTGGCCTGGGGCGACTTTTAAAGTCGTGTTGAAGTCACTCCAAGTCGCGCTGTTATTCATACTCAAGTCATGTCCAAGTTGCCTCCAAAAGTTGCGTGGAAGTCGTGTTGCCCCTGTCTGAATGAACTCTACCTGGTAATGCAGCGGGGCCACTCGGCTGCAGCGAGTCTGCGGTAGGCAGTCTGCAAGTGGAAACCAAGCTGGACCAATATAACTATAAAGTCAGCTTTAATAAATACAGAGCATTAATATGTGTTTTATACACGCATACATTTTAGCTCAAAAGGGAAGGTTCAGTTAAATCAGCAAATCAATATACTAATGTATTCCTCCATTGGTAAGTGCTGTTGTCCAGGATCCCTGAGCCAGGTACTAAGCCAAGCATACAGCTCAGAAAAGCCGGTAAGATATGAATATTCACCTCTTTGATGGTGCATCCCCGGTCTGCTCATCCACATAATCCCGCTTCAGCTCCTCTGGAACGTCGCTGTCACTGTCATACTCCTGATAAGCACTTTTTTCCAACTCATCAGATTCATACTGTGAAAAGAGAACACAAGGAAGACACTCCATTTGTTACTTTTACAGGCCTAGAATTTGCAACTTACTTCAATCGTGGCAGAAAACACGGCTTTTTTTTACATTGATGGCAGAGAGAAATAAAAAAAAAAAAAAAGCTTTGCTCTAAATTCAGACAGGTACAAATATTGAAGCTGCCATCGCCGTGATAATGACTGGCACACACAGAGCCTATGCAGTGGGAGCAGAAGAACCTTCATCTCAAATACAATGCACAATACATAAAACGCAACGTTAACAATGACGGCATAAAACAATCGATAGGACAAGCTTTATCCATGTTCCCTTCTGCTGTGAAGATCTTTGCAAATGTTTTCTGAAGACGACAAAGGAGGGGACAAGCATTGGTTGAGAAAACGTGTACTCTTGGCACTGCTTGGCAATGCACAGGCATTGCAATACAGGGAAACAACTGACAAAGAGCAACACCATGGAGGGGGGGGATCGACTTCAAGGCACCAATAACCATCAACTATTGTCAAATGGTCAATGTGGGTGCCCTGCCTGTCTGCTAGTCTTAGGAGATTTGGAGTGAGATTTGGCATATTACACCACCCCAGGTCTGCATATGCTGTAGAGAAGTGCTTCAAAGTGCTCCTTGTTTGGAGCACTTGTCTACAGCACATGCAGACCTGGGGTGGTGTAATATGCTTTATTAAGCCTCTCTACCTATCCAGTGTTAGAGGAACAATCTCCTTCTCCTTCCTCGTATGTTTTTTCCCTTGGATATTTCCAGATATTCAAGTGTTTGTGTTAGATGACTCATAATATCTCTCCCTGGATAATACTTACCTTGGCTATGTTGCACCCATCAAATCTGCTCCTACTTTCTTTGGCCATTTTTCTGACCCTTGATTTTTGATTAGGCTCCTTTCCCTTGAGCTATTCATTGATGTTTGGGCACTTGGATGCCTCCCGGCGATGTTAACTGGTGCTCAGCCTTCTGTTGATTTTTTAACTCAATACTATCTCTGTCCGCCAAGACCCCCTGAAGAGGTCTCGACGAGTTGAAACGCGTAGGAGTGACCCCTGGGCCTCGCAGCCCTTGTGGCAGATCTAGCATAATATATGTTATGTCTTTCTCTTATACCAAATACACTGCATTTTACTCTCCCTGATATTTTTAATTATGTTCTAATACAACTTTGTAATTTGTTATACAATTGTTGATGGTTATTGGTGCCTTAAAGTTCCCTTCATGGTGTTGTTCTTTGGAATGTATTAGGGATTGGCACCTCTACCTGTGATATTTACTAGGCACAAGCGGTACATTTTGATGGAAACAACTGGCATCTGCAAAACACATACTGTCCAGATGGTCAGTAAAAACAGACAGAGGAACGATTGATTCAAAGCCTGCTTTAACCACTTTGTGACCAGCGGGGCATTACAGACCTGAACTATGGAAGATGTGCCCAAAAAGACAAGCAGAGGAAAATTTGCCTACAGACTCCCTGCATCTGATCTTTTCCCATTACTGACTTGCTATGTCTTGTTCTGTACTGTCTCACAAAAAAAGGACATGGAACATTCTCATGTCAGAGCTGTCTACCATGATGACTGGTGATCTCATGACTGGTGAAGTAAATTATTAGGAAGCAGCTGGAGAGGGGCAGACATCACAGATCCACAGAATGAATGGAGCAGGGAAAGCTTTGCATTGCAGGTGATCAGGTTCAGATTCCTCTCCAGCAAGGAGAACAGAGAGCAGCACAGTAGTGACATCACCAAATCTCACTCCTAATCTCCTGAGACTAGCAAATGGAACAGCAAGGACTATGTATGTTAAGAACATTTGCTATGATGGTGGAGAACATTAATAGGAAATAATATGAATCATTTAACGGTTATAAAGGTAAACTAATTTGTGAGATAAATTTACCCTCTTACCTGTCAATTAAGCCCTGAGAGGACAAAGACCATCATCTACTGCATCCCAACAAACACCCAACTGTAGGAGGTACAAGCCCACAAGCAAACTAATCTGGAGCCTTTCACCTACAGTGCCTACTAGTGGCTGAAATGCACATCTCTCTTGTTTGAGAACTGCATGGAGAAGTACAGTGTTACTTGAACTGTATTCCAGAATTTGCCTCTCTTCAGCTAAGAGAACTTATAATTTACATAAAGTCTCAGAAATCTTTCATGTTATATAGTTTGAATACCATGTCATAGTGCATCCATGTGAGGGATAATAAACTCATTGACTATTTATATAAGACACTAACTGTGATTTGAAAAGCCACAAATGTGGGAAATTAACCTTTAATAGCCATTGTAACCAGTGTGTGCCACCTTCTGTGATTATACCAAGGCCAAACATTCCAGGGTATGTAAACTTTTCATCACAGCCATTTGGGTGATTTCTGTTATTATGATTTTAAAAGGAGGCAAAAAACGATGCGATAATAAATGGCTTCATGTGATCACTATCCTTGAATAAAATAATTTTTTTTGACATGATTAGTCATATTTTCAATATAAATGCCAAAATTTCCCAATTTCTGCCAGGGTATGCAAACTTGTGAGTACAACTGTACACACATACACTGGTCAGCCATAACTTTACGACCATCCATGACCTCCACTTTTTACCCCCAAACCAGCTGAGAGCTGTTGAGGCACGGATGCCACTAGACCTCTGAGGGTATGTTGTGGTATCTGGCACCAAGCCATCAGTAGCAAATCCTCCATGGATGAGGGTCCTCCCTGGAGCGAACTTGTTTTTTCAGCACATCAAACAGATGCTCAATTGGATTGCAATCTGGAGAATTTGGAGTCAACATCCCAAACCTTTGTGTTCCCCAGACCATTCTTTAACCATTTTTGCAGTGTGGCAGTGTGCATTACTGAAAGAGGCCACAGACATGGAATACCGTCTCCATGAAGGGATGTACTTGGTCAGCAACAATGTTTAGATAAGTGGTGTCAATTAACATTCTAATAAATGGCAGGATGAAGGTTTCCAAGCAGAACATTGCTCAAAGCATCACTCTGAGGCCGCGTACACACGGGCGGACTGTCTGTCCAACTTAGTCCGCTGAAACACATTTCAGCGGACAGTCCGCTCGTGTGTGGGCTTCAGCGGACTTTTTCAGCGGACAGTCTGGCGGACTAAGTCTTTCGGAATGTTGGAAAGACTGTCCGCTGGACTCGCATTTCGGCGGACAATCCGCCCGTGTGTGTGCCAGTCCGCCCTACTTTTGAAATGAGCGGACTTTTCCCGCCCGGAGAAAAGTCCGCTCATTTCGAGCGGGTATCCAGGTAGGCGGGGCCCGCGACGGAGACGTCGCTGACCCCGCCGCCTGGTATGCACTTAAAGGGGAACCCCAACGCCGAAAAAAATCAGCGTGGGGGTCCCCAAGTGTCACGTACCTGGTTAGAGAGCCCCAACGTGCAGGGAGCGGCGCCTCGTAAACCTCCGGCTCTCGAGCCCCTGGTGATGGAGACAGGGGTTCAGGAGCCCGGAGGACACAAGTGCCTAGCCGGATAGCAGATAGCGGATACAGCTGGAACAGATGGTAACTGGAACGGCAGGTGCACCCGGCGCTGGATGTCGGTCAAGGACTGCTGGACGGCTGGCACAAGTGGACCGGCAAGGTGGCAGAGACAACGGGTGCCGGACTTCGGGCAGGCAGGCGTAGTCAATCAGGCTGGGTCGGTAACTATCTGGCAGCGGAGGTACAGAAGCGGGAGGCAGAGGCGTGGTCAGTCAGGCTGGGTCGGCAACTATCTGGCAGCGGAGGTACAAAGGCGGAAGGCAGAGGCGTAGTCAATCAGGCAAAAGGTCAAGGGCAGGCGGAATACAGGCAGAGTCCAGGAACAGGTCGGGTATAATATCAGGAACACAATCACAAACAGACAGCAGAAGTCTCAGGAACGCTGTAGACCGAACAGCGCCGAGGAGCAGGAGCTGTGGCCTTAAATAGTCTATTGGGCACCAGGATTGGTCGTACGGCCCGTTTGCGTACCCCCGCAGGTGGCCGTGGTTACGCTCGTGACCCCGCGCACGTCCGTACGGTGCGAACGCCCGCTTGTGTTAACGCGCACCTGCGAACGTCTGTTGGAACCTGCGTGCACCCGCGCGTGTTTGTTCGCGTCAACCCGCGTCCGAGGGCGTCGGAGATCCCGTCGTACAGGAACCCTGCAGGTAAGTCTCTTCTGTACGATCGGGGTAGCGGAACGACCGTGACATTGCCCCCCCCCAAAGGGCAACCTCCGGATGCCCAACTGCGTCATCCTATCAGGATGGGACCTCTTAAAGGCTTGGACTAGTTTTGCAGCATGCAGGTTGGACTCTGGTTCCCACGAGTTCTCCTCAGGGCCGTAGCCCTTCCACTTAACCAAGAACTGGATCTGGTTCCGTCTCTTCCTGCAGTCCAGGATGGACTCGACCTCGTACTCCAGTTCCCCATCAATTGTCACGGGCTCAGGAGGATTGGTATTCCGGTCAACAAAGGGATCAGGAACCGCAGGCTTCAGTAGCGAGACATGAAAGACCGGGTGTATCCTAAATGACTCCGGGAGTTTCAGTTCAACGGCCACGTCATTTAGTTTCCTTACGATGGGAAATGGACCCACAAACTTCGGGCCCAGCTTCTTGGATGGGCAGGCTAGCTTCAAATTTAGTGTAGACAACCAGACCTGGTCCCCGACCTGGAGGTCAAGTTCCCCTCTTCTCCTCTTGTCAAAGGCCTCTTTATAGCATTTCTGGGTCTTCGCCAGGGTCTCTTGAAGAAGCTTGTTATTGTTCAAAAAAAAATTAAGGTCCTCCAGGACTGCAGGTACAGAACATTCGGGGAGACTACCGGACAAAAAGGACGGATGGAAACCAAAATTTGCAAAAAATGGTGACTGTTTAGTGGCAGAATGAGTAGAATTATTATAAGCAAACTCTGCAAGCGGTAAAAGTGATGCCCAATCATCCTGAGAGAAAGAGGAGAAACAACGCAGATATTGCTCTAACGTCTGGTTGGTTCGCTCGGTCTGGCCATTGGTTTGAGGGTGATAGGCCGAGGAGAGACGAAGCTCAATCTTCAGAGCTTCACAGAGAGCTTTCCAGAACCTGGACGTAAATTGTACTCCTCTGTCAGAGGTAATGTCAGCAGGAACACCGTGGAGCCTTACTACTTCCTTAATAAAGGCCCTGGCCGTTTCTGTGGCCGACGGGGTCCCCCTCATCGGTATGAAGTGGGCCATCTTGGTAAACCTGTCTACCACTACCAGGATAGAGGAGAAGCCTTCAGAGAGGGGCAGATCCACTATAAAGTCCATAAATATCATCTTCCATGGTCTGTCCGGGATGGGTAAAGGTCTCAACAAGCCCCAAGCCCCTAATTTGCTACCTTTATTCCTGATGCAGGTGGTGCATGCCTCCACATATTCCCTGCAATGCTTCCTCATCTGGGGCCACCAGAACGTGCGCTGGAGCAAGTCCGTGGTCTTGAACACCCCAAAATGACCGGCCAATGGATGGTCGTGACAGGAACTGAGGACCGCCGTACGTATCTCTTGGGGGACGAAGATTCGGTCCAGATGCCAGAGAAGTCCGTCCTTGGAGGTTAAGGAGATGTCCGGTGGGATGGCTGGATCGCTGGAAGCCTGTTTAATTTGGGATAGGAGGCCTTCCTGGAGCAGAAGGAAGTTTCCTGGAGGCAGGATGGTGTCGGAGGTAGGAGGTTCCACAGCTTCGTTGTACATCCGGGAAAGAGCATCAGGCTTCACATTCTTTGACCCGGGCCGGTAAGTGATGTGGAACACAAATCTGGAAAAGAAAAGTGCCCACCGGGCCTGCCGAGGTTTCAGTCGCTTGGCTGCTTTCAAATACTCGAGATTTTTATGGTCGGTATAGACCAGGATTGGATGAGAGGCGCCTTCAAGGAGATAGCGCCATTCCTCCAATGCTGCCTTGATCGCTAGGAGCTCCCGGTCACCGACATCATAGTTGCGCTCGGCTTCTGAGAGTTTGCGGGAGAAGAAAGCCACCGGGTACAGAAGTGACTTAGGTCCCTGTCTCTGGGAAAGTACTGCCCCGACGGCCACTTCCGAAGCATCCACCTCCAGGATATAAGGCAGCGAAGCGTCGGGGTGTTTGAGAATTGAGGCAGAGATAAACAGGTTCTTCAGAGTTTCGAAGGCCTCCTGAGCCCTAGGGGTCCACTGAAATTTCTGGTTCTGTTTGGTCAGCTCAGTGATGGGGGAAATAATGGAGGAAAATCCCCTGATGAATTTCCTGTAAAAGTTCGCGAATCCCACGAAGCGTTGGACCCCTTTCTTGTCCGAGGGAGCGGGCCAGTCTACGATGGCTGAAATCTTCTGTGGGTCCATTTCTATGCCGTTTACGGAGATGATCAAGCCCAGGAATTGGATACTTTGCTGTTCAAAAACGCACTTCTCCGGTTTGGCGTAAAGGCCATGGAGGCGGAGACGGGCTAGGACACTCCTCACATGCTCCCGGTGTTCAGCTAAAGAGGAAGAGAAGATTAAGATGTCATCGAGATATATAACAACAAACAAATCAAGGTACTCTCTAAAGACATCGTTAACAAAGTGTTGAAATGTAGCGGGAGCGTTACAAAGTCCAAAGGGCATAACTCGGTACTCATAATGTCCGAAGCGGGTACGGAAGGCGGTCTTCCATTCGTCGCCTTTGCGAATGCGAATGAGGTTGTAAGCGCCCCGTAAGTCCAACTTGGAGAACACCTTGGCCGACCCCAGTCTCTGAAATAATTCGGGCACTAACGGTAGAGGATAACGGTTCTTAATTGTAACTTTGTTGAGTGCTCGGTAGTCCACACAGGGCCGTAAGGAATGGTCTTTCTTCTGAACAAAGAAAATCCCTGCGCCTGCTGGGGAAGTGGATGGTCGTATGAAACCCTTCTTCAGGTTGTCGTCCAGGTAGGTTTTCAAAGCACCCAGCTCGGTTTCAGATAAGGGGAAGATCCTCCCGAACGGGATCTCTGCTCCAGGGAGTAGGTCAATAGGGCAATCGTATTGCCTGTGGGGAGGTAAAGTCTCTGCGCCCTTTTTACTGAATACATCTAGAAACTGGTGGTAAGCTTCGGGCACAACCTGTCGGAGCTCGGTGTCTGTCTCCATGCAGAGCAGAGAAGAAGAGGCAGGGTCCGTGTTGGTGGCTGGGAAGCAGTTTTGATGACAATACGCAGACGGGAACTCTACTTCTTCAGTGAACCAGTTAATCAGAGGGTTGTGGGCCTTCAACCAGGGCATGCCCAGGATCACGGGAAACAGGGGGGATTTGATGATGTCCAGACTCAGGAATTCCTGATGAGTTCCGGCTATGGTGACAAAAAGCGGGGACGTCTCCTGGGTAACGGGTCCGGATTTAAGGGAGGAGCCGTCGGCCAGAAAGATTGAAAGTCCCTTTACCCTAGGCCGAAGAGGGATGTTGTTCCTCAGGGCAAAAGACAGGTCCATGAAGCCGCTGCAAGCTCCAGAGTCTATGATGGCGTCAACGCTGAGAGTCTCTCCGGAAAACTGTAGGAGAAGAGGTACAACCAGGTGAGAGGTGGTGTTGATGCTGGGCAGAATGGCAGGAGAAGCAGAGGGTGCAAGAAGGCACTTACGTGACTTGGCGGGGCAGGTGCGAACGTAATGTCCAGATTCCCCACAATAAAGGCAAAGGTTGCCAGTTCTCCGGCGTTGGCGCTCCTCGGGCGTCAAGGAAGGGCGAAGAAGACCCAGTTGCATAGGCTCCGAAGGATCCAGAGCAGGTGGAGCAGGAAGGACCGGAGGGTTGGGACTTGGAACCCGCGGCATCATCCAGACTGGGCGAGAAGTGGAAGTTGAGCGCTCTAAACGACGCTCCCTCAAACGCCTGTCAATCTGAATCGAGAGATCGATGAGGGCTTCGAGGGTTTCAGGGGTTCCCACGCGAGCCAATTCATCCTTCAATGCCTCCGAAAGTCCCATGCGGAACTGGTAGCGAAGGGCTGAGTTATTCCACTCTGTGTCGGCACTCCAACGCCTGAACTCAGACACATAGTCCTCTACTGGCCTGCGACCCTGTTGGAGTACATGCAAAGCTGCTTCTGCAGTGGCGGCAAGTTGCGGGTCCTCGTACAGTCGGGACATGGCTAGGAAGAAATCGTTCAAAGAGTCCAAAGAGGGGTCCTTTCGTTCGAGGAGACGATGTGCCCAGGCCTGAGGTTCGTCGGTTAATAGAGAAATGACGAACCCCACTTTTGTTGCCTCGAGAGAAAAAGTCCGGGGTTGGAGGGCGAAAAAGAGCTCGCAGGAGTTCCGGAAGGCCCTGAACTTATTCCGGTTACCGGAGAAGCGGTCTGGTGTAGGTACCCTTGGTTCTGGCGGCAACATGACCACTGACGGTGGGCCTGGAGACCCAGAGGCAGCCGGGGCTGCGGCAGATAGGGCCTGGACCCGTTCCTCCAAACGTCCGTAGCCTTCTTGTAAGCTCTTCACGGCCTGGGTGAGGCCGGCTAGATGATGGCAGAGTTCATCCATGGGAGACGCTCCCTGCGAGGGCTCAGACATCCTGGCTGTTCGGTACTGTCACGTACCTGGTTAGAGAGCCCCAACGTGCAGGGAGCGGCGCCTCGTAAACCTCCGGCTCTCGAGCCCCTGGTGATGGAGACAGGGGTTCAGGAGCCCGGAGGACACAAGTGCCTAGCCGGATAGCAGATAGCGGATACAGCTGGAACAGATGGTAACTGGAACGGCAGGTGCACCCGGCGCTGGATGTCGGTCAAGGACTGCTGGACGGCTGGCACAAGTGGACCGGCAAGGTGGCAGAGACAACGGGTGCCGGACTTCGGGCAGGCAGGCGTAGTCAATCAGGCTGGGTCGGTAACTATCTGGCAGCGGAGGTACAGAAGCGGGAGGCAGAGGCGTGGTCAGTCAGGCTGGGTCGGCAACTATCTGGCAGCGGAGGTACAAAGGCGGAAGGCAGAGGCGTAGTCAATCAGGCAAAAGGTCAAGGGCAGGCGGAATACAGGCAGAGTCCAGGAACAGGTCGGGTATAATATCAGGAACACAATCACAAACAGACAGCAGAAGTCTCAGGAACGCTGTAGACCGAACAGCGCCGAGGAGCAGGAGCTGTGGCCTTAAATAGTCTATTGGGCACCAGGATTGGTCGTACGGCCCGTTTGCGTACCCCCGCAGGTGGCCGTGGTTACGCTCGTGACCCCGCGCACGTCCTTACGGTGCGAATGCCCGCTTGTGTTGACGCGCACCTGCGAACGTCTGTTGGAACCTGCGTGCACCCGCGCGTGTTTGTTCGCGTCAACCCGCGTCCGAGGGCGTCGGAGATCCCGTCGTACAGGAACCCTGCAGGTAAGTCTCTTCTGTACGATCGGGGTAGCGGAACGACCGTGACACCAAGTCCACAACAGACCCTTGTCTGAGCACGCTACCCGGCCGGCCAGGAAAGGGGGGCGAGCGAGTGCCCCCCCCTCCTGAGCCGTACCAGGCCGCGTGCCCTCAACATGGGGGGTGCCTTGGGGAAGGGGGGGCCGCGCGGCCCCCCCACCCCAAAGCACCTTGTCCCCATGTTGATGAGGACAAGGGCCTCTTCCTGACAACCTTGGCCGTTGGTTGTCGGGGTCTGCGGGCGGGGGGCTTATCGGAATCCGGGAGCCCCCTTTAATAAGGGGGACCCCGGATACCGGCCCCCCACCCTATGTGAATGAGTATGGGGTACAATGTACCCCTACCCATTCACCTGTGAAAAAAAGTACAAAAAAACAGGGTTAAAATATTTTATTGCACAGCTCCGGGGGTCTTCCGTCTTCGGGGGTCTTCTCGCCGCACTCCTCCGCTATCTTCTTGTAGCTCTTTTACTAGCGGAGGAGTCCGGCTTTCTTCCGCGCCGCCGGCCTCTTCTCCCGACTTCGGGGGTCTTGTCCCCCTCTTCGGTTCTTCTGTCGCCGCCGTCGCAGCCTTCCGTTCTTCTTCTTCTCCAGGAGATGTTGCCTCGACGATCTCTCTGGCCGGAATGCCAGAGCCGCGTTATATAGTGACAATGGGGCGGTGTCACATGGTATATGTCACATGGGCTGGTCACATGGGTTGATGTCACATGGGGACTAGGACATCGTAAGGGGGCGGGGTCACCATGTGACACCAACCCATGTGACATAAAGCCATGTGACACTGCCCCATTGTCACTATATAAGTGGCCGCGCAGCGCGGCTCTGGCATTCCGGCCGGAGAGATCGTCGAGGCAACATCAGAAGAAGAAGAAGAAGAAGAAGAAGAAGAAGAAGAAGAAGAAGAAAAAGAAAGAAGAAGAAAGAAGAAGAAAGAAGAAGAAGAAAAAGAAAGAAGAAGAAAGAAGAAGAAAGAAGAAAGAAGAAGAAGAAAGAAGAAAGAAGAAGAAGAAAGAAGAAGAAAAGAAAGAAGAAGAAAAGAAAGAAGAAGAAAGAAGAACGGAAGGCGACGGCGATAGAAGACCGGGCCACCGCCTGTAAAAGAGCTATAAGAAGGCGCGGTGGCCCGGCAGAAGAACCAAAGAGGGGGACAAGACCCCCGAAGTCGGGAGAAGAGGCCGGCGGGGAGGAAGAAAGCCGGGCTCCTCCGCTAGCAAAAGAGCTACAAGAAGATAGCGGAGGAGTCCGGCGAGAAGACCCCCGAAGACGGAAGACCCCCGGAGCTGTGCAATAAAATATTTTAACCCTGTGTTGTGTTTTTTTTGTACTTTTTTTCACAGGTGAATGGGTAGGGGTACATTGTACCCTATACTCATTCACATAGGGTGGGGGGTCGGTATCCGGGGCCCCCCTTATTGAAGGGGGCTCCCGGATTCCGATAAGCCCCCCGTCCGCAGACCCCGACAACCAACGGCCAGGGTTGTCGGGAAGAGGCCCTTGTCCTCATCAACATGGGGACAAGGTGCTTTGGGGCGGGGGGGCCGCGCGGCCCCCCCTTCCCCAAGGCACCCCCCATGTTGAGGGCACGCGGCCTGGTACGGCTCAGGAGGGGGGGGGGGGCGCTCGCTCGCCCCCCTTTCCTGGCTGGCCGGGTAGCGTGCTCGGACAAGGGTCTGTTGTGGACTTGGGGGGGACCCCCACGCCGATTTTTTTCGGCGTTGGGGTTCCCCTTTAAGTTCATTCCAGGCGGCGGGGTCAGCGACGTCTCCTTCGCGGGCCCCGCCTACCTGGAGACGCGCTCGAAATGAGCGGACTTTCCTCCGCGTGTGTGGGCGAGTCCGTTCATTTCAAAAGTAGGGCGGATTGTATGGCGGACTTAGTCCGCCGTATTAGTCCGCTCAAAAAGTGCCGTGTGTGGGCAAGTCCGTTCATTCGAAAGTATGACGGACTGTCTGTCGGATTGTCTGACGGACTTAGTTGGCCAGACAGTCCGCCACGTGTGTACGCGGCCTGACTTTGCTGGCTTGTCTTCCTCCCATACTGACAAACTTCATGTTATTGAAGGAAGGATGAATGGAAAAATATACCAAGACATTCTTGATGGAAATCTGCTGCCATCTACCAGGATGTTGAAGATGAAACGAGGGTGGACATTTCAGCAAGACAATGATCCCAAACAAAAAGCCAAGGAAACTCTCAATTGGTTTCAAAGAAAGAAAATAAAGCTGCTAGAACGGCCCAGCCAATCATCTGACTTGAATCCAATAGAAAATATATGGAAAGAACTAAAGATCAGAGTTCATAGAAGAGGACTATGAAACCTTCAAAATTTGTGCGAAAGAATGGGCCAAAATCACACCTGAGCAACGCATGTGACTTGTTTCTCCATACAGGAGGCATCTTAAAGCTGTCATTACCAACAAAGGATTTTGTAACAAGTATTAAATAAATTTCAGTTAGCGTGTTCAATACTTTTTCCCTGTGTCATTCCATTTTATTACGCATAACTTCATTTCTGAACTTATTTGTTTTGTTTTCTTTGTATGTATGGATTGCACGAGTTATTACGGATGTGTGGTGAAAATCTCATGTCAATAGGACCTTTAGAAATATATTTACCTAGAAAAACGGTGAGGCGTTCAATACTTATTTTACCCACTGTATGTATGTATGTATATATGTGTGTCTGTATTAGGATTATGAATGCCTATACAGTATATATTATGCTGTAAATAAGAACGTTTTTGTTCTGCTGTGCATAACTGATCTGTGAATTTGCAAAACTGTGGGATATATTTCTAAAGCAGTGAATGTGACATTCACTGCATGTTTATCTTCCTGGTGCATGCTTCTGAAACTTCAGTGATTGATTTACCAGCTGTGAATGTCACATTTACTGCTTTATATGTAGGTCCCTATGTCCTTTCTATGTGTGGTCGGTGTAAAATGTATAAAAATTATGTTATAAAATATATTAGGGAAAACTATATATAGTTTAGTGTAGTTACTTTCATATCACTACTTGTTCTCTAAATCTCCTAACAGTTTGCTTGTTATGCTTTATGCCAGGGATATGCATTTAGCAGACCTCCAGCTGTTGCAGAACTACAAGTCCCATGAGGCATAGCAAGACTGACAGCCACAAGCATGACACCCAGAGGCAGAGGCATGATGGGACTTGTAGTTTTGCAACAGCTGGAGGTCCGCTAATTGCATATCCCTGCGCTATGCCCTTGAAAATGGAGGACATAAAAGCCCACACTATAGAGAGGACAGGCACCTCTCCCTGCTTATTGTTTTCATAGAGACAGCAGTTTATCCAAGCCTGCCTTAGGCCTTAGTTTAGTTTAGAGAACTGACTTCTGGTTTTATCAGCATCTGTGCTTATAAACGGTATCTTACCCCATTGGATGTCAGCACATCCTCCGTTTCATCTTCCTTCAGAGAAGATTGTATCTCAAAAGGATTGCCTTCTCTGATATACTGATCAAACAATGACATTGTAGTAGAGTCGGTCGCAGACGCTTGTTTACTCGGTGACATCGACGGGGAACGAGACTGATTCAAACACTTAAATTCCTACAGATGGGAGTGAAAAGAAAATTCAAGAGATTAAAAACGAAACTTTGAAAATGTTTATAAGGGGGAAGTATATTTAAGGTTGTAGTTTAATCTGATGTGTCGGCTGCTGCTCCGGGTTGTCTCCCCCCATCCGACATCAAGGACCGGGATCTGACTTTGATCACGACAATAGCAGGCCCTTTGAGTCTGGTATGAATTTTTAAGAGGAACCCAACATTAAATAATATATATATTTTTAAAAACAGCATGGGGTTCCCCACAAAAATCCATACCAATCCCTTATCCAAGCATGCAGCCCGGTAGGTCAGGATAGGTAGGAGACGAGCGAGCGCCCCCCTTCTCCTGGACCATCGCCAGGCTACATGCCTTCAACATGGGGGTGGGGGGCTCTTATCCATGTGAAACTTTCATATATATATATATATATATATATATTATACACACACACTTTTTCAGAACACGTTCATCAGGACATCATTTTGTATACCAGATACAGCATAATTTTATATAACCTCATTGGGAAAAGCCTTATAGTGGGTAAGCTACAATCACACTGACACAATGTTTAGAGCATACTTGAATTTGGTTATAGCCTACCTAATTGATGATTCATAATGTAGATGCGCATGTGCCCCATATGTTCATGTCCAGCAGGTGCGATCTGTTTTTGGACCATCTGCACCTCCATGGTGGGTGACTATCCAGAAACTACAGTAGGTGCCGCCGATATTGTGTTTCCAAAGCGATCCCGTCATGCTGGTTCTCACGCTGTCTGCAATAGGAAAATGTCCCATTTACCTATAGCAGCAAGCGCGAGAAATAAGCAACAATACGGCCCCCCCATCCCAATGCACGTTGTCCCCATGTTGATGAGGACAAGGGTCTCTTCTCGACAACCCTGGCCTGGGTTATCGGGGTCTGCGGGCTTATCGGAATCAATAAGAGGGCCCCCAGATGCCAGCCCCCCCAACCTATGTGAATGAGTATGGGGTACATTGTACCCCTACCCATTCACCTGGGGAAGAGAGTCAATTAAAAAAAGAAAAAAAACACACTACACAGGTTTTTAAAGTAATTTATTAGACAGCTCCGTGGTCTTCTTCCAACTTTGGGGGTCACTTTCGACTCCTTCGCGCTCTCCGGAGTTCCCCCTCAAGATTCATACCAAACACAGTGCCTGGCATTGGCGGGGATCCAAGTCGGATCCCCGCACCAGTGTGAACAATGCCTCAATGTCAGCAATGCTTGTTGTTCATTGGGAAAGGAAAAAAACACATTTCTCCTTTCCCGATGCGGCTCGGCGCTGGCTCCTGCGACTGGGCTCGCAGGGTGTCAATTTCACCGATAAAAGCGGCGAGATTGACACAATATCGCAGGCACCTATTGTACCTAGTTTTGATATTTTTAGTTTGCTCTGGTTATATACTATTTCTCTATTCAATGTATGACTCCCGTAATGAATAGGGATGGGCTCGATGTTTGAGTCAAACAAGTTCGCCTGCAACGGAGTGCCCCACAATTCACTGCGAGATCACAGAGAATTGACGGCTGCTGATTGGCCAAAGCATGGACCTGACCTGCATGCTTTGGCCAATCACAGCGTGATGTTCTGTGAGAGCCATGATCGCCCAAAGGCAGGGTGCCTTTGGGCAATCATAGCACAGGGGCCAAGTCCATGCCCCACACTATATAAGGTTGGTGCTTACCCGGAGGCTGTATATAGTGAATGAATGGAGATTAGGCAGGTAGTTAGTGTAGTGTGCAGTCAGTCAGTCTAGTATATATTATACAGTGCAGTTAGTGTAGTATATATAATAAAGTCCGGAGTACATAGTGCAGTCCTTATAGTATATATAATACAGTTCAAAGTATATATAAGGGTCCAGAAGTAGAGATAGTCAGCGTGGAACATAGTCCAGAGGGTACTATTGGGGGCATTAGTGGAATGTTGACTAAAGCACATAAACCCAAGGTAAGTATAGTAACAAGTCCTAGTTGCAATCTCGGTACATCCAATAAGAGGATAGCATGCGACCGGTCTAAACTACATGGCATGTTCACCAATGCCAGGAGCTTGGCGGACAAGATGGGTGAACTAGAGATACTGTTGTATGAGGAGGATTTGGATTTTGTGGGCATTTCAGAGACTTGATTTAATAGCTCTCATGATTGGCTGGCAACCATTTAAGGGTATATCCTTTATCACAGAGATAAAGATGGTAACAAAGGGGAAGGGGTATGCCTGTATATCAAGAATAATGTACAAGTGAATGTGAGAGATAACATCACTAAGGGAGCTAGGGAGGAGCTGGAATCCTTATGCGTAGAGCTCCAAAGGGATGAAGATAAGGGGAAATGAATACTGGGAATATGCTATAGGCCCCCTAACCTGAGGGAGGAGGAGGGGGCGGACCTCCTATCACAATCTGGATTAGCAGCAAGGATGGGAAGTGTTATCATAATGGGGGATCAAAAGTTCCTAAATGTCTTGTAGGACAATTTCATGGGTCAGATAGTAGACGCACCAACTAGAAATAAAGCATTACTAGATCTACAGATTATCAACAATACAGACCTGATCACAGATGTGGAAATATGGGTCAATTTAGGAAACAGCGATAACAGGTCAATTGGCTTCAGTATAAATCACACAAATGGGAAACATAAGGGAAATACAAAGACACTGAATTTCAAAAGAGCCAGCTTCCTTAAACTACCAACCTCGCTAGAAGATATAAATTGGGATAAAATCTTAGGAACAAAGAATAAGGAGGAGAGATGGGTTCGCTTTAACAGCATATTAAATAAGGGCATTAGCCAGTACATCTCATTGGGTAATACATTTAAAAGAGCGAGCAAAAGTCCTGGATGGCTTGACACCAATGTAAAAATGCATATAAAAGCAAAGGAGAAGGGCTTCAAAAATACAAGGTTGAGGGATCATCATTAGCATTCAAACTTTACAAAGAATGCAACAAGAAATGTAAGGGTGTAATTAGGATGGCTAAGGCTTAAGATAGAACACAAAAGACACATAGCGTAGGAGAGCAAAAAAAAAAATCCCAAGAAATTCTTTAAGTATGTAAACAGTAAAAAAGGGAGGACTGACCATATTGGCCCCATAAAGAATGAGGAAGCACATCTGGTTACAAAAGATTGAGAGATGGCGAAGGTATTGAATGTATTCTTCTCCTCAGTCTTCACAATTGATAATAAACGGCTTCAGCCAAACACTAACCATGAGTAAAAGTTTTTGTGCTATCATTCATCTTCTCTGAAAAATGGCCAAGAAGTCATAAATTCTGCCAGGGTATGTAAGCTTATAAGTACAACTGTATAATACATGTTCAGAGTATATAGTGCAATCAGTGCAGTACATACAATACAGTTCAGAGTATATAGTGCAGTCCTTGTAATTACATATATATACACATATACATATATATATACACATATACATATATATATACACATATACATATACACATATATATATATACACATATACATATATATTTATATATATACATATACATATACACATATATATATATATATATATATATATATATATATATATACACACACACATATACATATACATATATATATATATATATATATATATATATATATATACACAGCCTTTAAGGCAGGATAGGGAGTGTGAGCGAGAAACCCCCTTATACTGAACCATACCAGGCCACAACAAAGGAGGTGGATGCTTTGGGCTGGGGGGGACTCTGTGCGCCCCCTCCCCAAAGCATGTTGTGCCCATGTTGATGGGGACATGCGCCTCTTCCCAACAATCCTGGGCTGTGGTTGTCTGGGTTTGCGGGCGGGGGGACTTATCAGATTCTGGAAGCCCCCTTTAACATACATTGTAACCCTACCCATTCACCAAAAAATATATCAAAAAGTAAAAACCACATCAGACAGTTTTTGACAATTCCTTTATTTTCTTTTAAAAAAAAAAAGTGTCCTGCGATGCCTATCCATCTTCAATCATGCCGCCCGACAGACCCGAAAAATTGCATTTTTTAAAAAAAAGCTCCGTCTCGATGGAAGGCCTCCCAGCAACTGCTATCTCTTGGTTTGATAGCCGTTATACAGGCAGTGGCAGGGCCACCCGGTGATATAACCGAGCGACCCGCCCCCTTCTGACTTCATATGCTCTCAGAGGAGGCAGGGTCATGTAGTTACATCAGCGATGTCTCAGTTTATGATTGGAGAAGAGCCTCTGTCTCCTGTCCGTTCATCTTCAGTGCAGCTGAGGCTGCAGAAAAAGGGACTGGGGAATCTGTGTCCTTAGTTACTTACTGTCTCAAAGGTGAGATGTCAGGGGTCTGTTTAAACCCCTGATATCTCACCAAAGCCCCCCAACAGGGCTGATAAAAATAGCAATAAAAGAAAAATGTTAATAAATATTTAAAAGTTAAAATTGTAAAAAAACAAAACAAAAAAAACACAGACACCGTCTACTCCTCCCCCCGAAAATCGGACAAAAGTTCTTTGGATGAAAATTATCGTTCGATTTTCTTATAGTGTGTACGAGCTTTAAAAGGGAAAATACTTCCTCTGGCCTGCAGCAGCCTGGTGATATGATCTCATTTTAGGCATTCATTAGCTAGAGCTCAAGGAAGACTTTTTTTATATAATAGAAGGTGAAGCTTTTAAAAAAAATAAATGGCAGTACAGTAAAACCTTGGTTTGAGAGTGTTTTGCAAGGCAAGCAAAATTATAAAATAAATTTTGACTTGATATACAAGCGATGTCTTACTATAAAAGTAGTGTCATGTCACAACTAAGTATAAAAGAGAAGAGAGGCGCCTCTGAGTGTAGCAATATGGTTACATTTAATGAAGATGCAATATTCTCACATGGTTAATGATTAAAACAGGCACATCTAAGTATTCAAGCATCTGGGGTAAAGCTGCCCACATAGACCACTCCCCCCCTCCGCAACCCCATCATCCCTTCCATGCTGCGCTGCATGAGCGCTTCAAGCAAGCCTCTCTTTCAGATCGCTCTACTGCAGGGTAGTCTTCCAGATCACGATTGCAGATTGACAGCGGTGAGAGCCGGCGGTGTGGAGGATGGTCTATGTGGACAGCTTTACCCCGGATGCCTACATACTTAGATGTGCCTCCTTTAATCATTAACCATGTGAGTTGCTAAATGTTGCACCTTCATTAAATGTAACCATATTGCTACACTTAGAGGCGCCTCTCTTCTCATAAACTACTTTGTAGCACCTGCTGGATTTTGCTTCTAACCCCCTTGTGGATGAACATTTTATGGTTACACAACCTATCACATTGCTATAATCTTTTTATATGGACTATAATCTGAAAAACTATAAATGGTTGTGGAACGAATCATCGGAGTTTCCATTATTTCTTATGGGGAAATTTGCTTTGCTATACAAGTGCTTTGGATTACAAGCATGTATCTGTAAGAAATTATGCTCGCAATCCAAGGTTTTACTACCGTTAATTTGTAAAACTTTTGGTACAATAGGGATGTGGCCGCCAGCAGAAAAACTTCAAATTTATGTTATAGTAAATTGTGACAGGTCGGTCATTTGTTTGTGCAAACTTGCAAAGTTACAAAAGGCTCCCTCCAATATAAAATGTTTATTTAAAAGAATTATACAAGTAAAGTTTAGATTTTTCAAAATCTGTCTTATCTCCCCCCCCCCCCAAGGATTTGCTCAGCTTACAAATTACATAAGCACTTATAACAATTTAGTTATGACGCTGCATCTATTATCAGTGCTAATACCCTGCTGCACGCTCCGGAGGACGGGACGAGGATAATCCTTTGACCAGTTTCTCCTCCTAATTTATTCTATAGTTAAATCAGCAGGACATGGACACAACGTTGTAGAAAGACATTACCAGAGCCGTCACAGTGTCAGAAGTTCAATTTGTGTATTAATCTTTAATATGCAGTGAAAGAGAGAGAATGGCACTATAGATGAGAAGAAGAGGACCAGAATCAGTGATCATAATATTCATGTTCCTGGCCACTAATGTTTTTTTTCTGAATCACAAATTCTCCTAATGACTTGTCTATTGGCCACCGACATCAGGCGACACTGCTGTGTATTACAAGAGATCAGAGTCTAACCCTCTTCCAGGAAAGCGTTCCCACTCTTTATATGTCAATAAGGGATGACCAGATCTGCCCACGTTCAGTTTAATGCGGGTTTGGTGACCCCGGCAGGAAATCTGTGAACCTCCAACATACGCCAAAAATCACTGAGAAACCAGTTATGGGAAAAGAGTTTTATTTTTTCTGTAATTTTTTTTTTTTTTAAACCTGTTGTTGTAACTGTAATTTATAAAACTTATAAAGTGTGAACTAAAGTTTGGCTTCAATTTGTTAGTGTATCCCAATCCACTAATCCATCTATCACCCCCCCCCCCCCCCCCCAACTGACAATACCCGTGTGCTTCTTCATAAAGTGTGGGGATACTAATACAGGAGGTGTATTACTAGCCAGATCACCAGGTGAAAACGAAGAAAAAAAAAAAGTAAAACAGCCACCACATTTAATGATTGGTAAGCTGTAATATATTACATTTTTGGCTTTGGGTTTAATGCCGCTTTAAGTCTTTTTTTTTGTGGCCTGTGATGTTGACCTACATTGCAGCGACAACAGTTAGTATTCTTGTTGGGCACTAACTATTAGAAAATAGCCCTAATTTTCTTGATCCTCCATCCCTTGGACATCATTCCAGTCCATTGAAATGGGAGCACAACGGGACTCTTTAGGTTCCCTAAACTCTAGAAATGAATCGGATATGGCCTTGTTTAAATGTATGTGCTTGCCAACCAATCTCACTGTGATGGCCCTGTGCTTGCCAACCAATGTCATTGCGATGACCCTGTGCTTACCAACCCATCTCACTGCGATGGCCCTGTGCTTGCCAACCTGTCTCACTGCGATGGCCCTGTGCTGCTTGCCAACCCGTCTCATTACGATGGCCCTGTGCTGCTTGCCAACCCGTCTCACTACGATGGCCCTGTGCTTGCCAACCTGTCTCACTGCGATGGCCCTGTGCTGCTTGCCAACCCGTCTCATTACGATGGCCCTGTGCTGCTTGCCAACCAGTCTCACTGCGATGGCCCTGTGCTTGCCAACCCGTCTCACTACGATGGCCCTGTGCTGCTTGCCAACCCATCTCACTGCGTTGGCCCTATGTTTGCCAGCCCATCTCACTGCGATGGCCCTGTGCTGCTTGCCAACCCGTCTCACTGCGATGGCCCTGTGCTGCTTGCCAACCCATCTCGCTGCATTGGCCCTGTGCTTGCCAGCCCATCTCACTGCGTTGGTCCTGTGCTTGCCAACCCATCTCACTGTGTTGGCCCTGTGCTTGCCAACCCATCTCACTGTGTTGGCCCTGTGCTTGCCAACCTATCTCACTGCGATGGCCCTGTGCTTGCCAACCCATCTCACTGCGATGGCCCTGTGCTTGCCAACCCATCTCACTGCGTTGGCCCTGTGCTTGTCAACCCATCTCACTGCGTTGGCCCTGTGCTTGCCAACCCATCTCACTACGTTGGCCCTGTGCTTGCCAACCCATCTCACTACGTTGGCCCTGTGCTTGCCAACCCATCTCACTGCGATGGCCCTGTGCTTGCCAACCCGTCTCACTGCGATGGCCCTGTGCTTGTCAACCAATCTCACTGCGATGGCCCTATGCTTGCCAACCCATCTCACTGCAATGGCCCTCAAGAACTGAATTTTTTGGTTATGTAGGAATTAATTTATTTCTTGATTGGGTGATAATATGTGTATATATTGGATTTAATCCTGCTCTTTAGCCAAGAACACGTGACCGGTGGTTTCTGCTACAAAAAGATATCTAGCACTTTCCAATACTCAGGCTGGGTTCACACTGCTGCGGCTACGAGAACCGGATGTGATTCGCACCGCACTGCAGTGCAAATCACATCCAATCTCTGTGCGATGCGAGTTCAGCCATACAGATAGTATGGCTGAATTCACATCGCACCCGCCCCAAACTCGCACAGGACCCTTTTTTTGGTCCGCAGCAGAATCGGATCGCATGGGTGTTCACACCATGCGATCCGATTCCTGTCCGAGTTTGCAGATCGCACTGCGATATGCGAACTGATCTGGGGGTGTCATTAACATTTCACTGACACTCCCAGCAGTTCGCATAGGGCAGTGTGAACTGCCGCCGGGAGGCATGCGATGCGGGAACCCGCCACAGATTTGCGGCCTTCCCGCATCGCTGCAGTGTGAACCCAGCCTCAAGACTAGAAAGAGGAGTTTTGTGACAAATCAGAAAGCCTCTATTGACCTCCTGGAGATGATTCTCTTTTCTATGGAGAAAAGGTAAGGATCCCACACTGTGCATGTTAGGTTGTTGCATTGTAGACAATATTTCAAGTGATCCAGCGAGGACACTCAGGACCGGACAACTGCTACTAAAAGCCACGTCTCTAACCATACCGAATTCGATAACTAGCTCCCACAAAACCTTTAACGCACTTACATGTAACTGTATAATGCTGAAACTGGACTTGACTGGGCACAGCTCCCACGTTTCATTTTCGAGGAACATTCGGAGCTCCTCAAGCCGCGTTCTGTAAATCAGATAATACGCTGCAATTAGCGGAAAGCAGAAAATGACAATGACAACATAAAAACATTGTGAAAGTTCATAATGGCCTGAAACCTGAGGCCTAATCTCTTTTGACTGGAAAATAAATAAATTAGCAGTAACATGAAAATGCCTTGAGCAGACGGGAAAAAGAATCAGTGATTCGAGAGACACACAGAGGACAGTCGAGGATTTAAACACTAAAAAGCTTTATTCTGTCCTTGCATTCATCCTGTGCACTTTACCGAGTACAAAGGCAAATGACAATTCATTAATCTTTCAGAACCACCCAATTGAGGCGCTTTTGGTGCCCTCTCAGCAGGAAGGTTTTGAGACTATTCTGATGAAGCAGACTTATACTAAACTACACAAACACACTGAAGAAAAGAGAGCGAAACAAAAATTGCGATTATAATTACACTAAATTGGTCAGGCTATACTGCACACTTGCACCTACTAATAGCATACAATTGCCACAAATAATAGACTTAAAAATAAATAAATAAATAGCACAGAGGCTTTATGCTCCAAAATAAAATCTGATCATTCTTCTGATAATTTTTATTGTAAAATAGTCTCTTAAAGTGGTTGCAAACCCTGTATAACTACTTTTACCTACAGGTAAGCCTATATTAAGGCTTACCTGTAGGTACTGGAAATATCTCCAAAACCTGTACAGTTTACGAGATATTTACCATATACGCTTGCGTCGACGTCATTGGCACATGCGCACTGCAGAAAAGGCCCAGATGTACAGTTTCTAAAGGGCTTGTGCCATGACTGGAAGCTCACAACATCACATGACTCTGGCCACTCAGAGAGCCGGAGTCCGTGGTCCCAGAAGGAAGGGGGGTGAAGATGGACGCTCCCACACAGTGGGGACAGCGGTGACATCGCGGGCTTCCTTTGCAGGTAAGTGCAACATAATGCAATGCATACTTGCCCATTATGCTTTTACTTTGCAGGAGAAAAAGAGAAAGTAAAACCCATCAGGGTTTACTTCCTCTTTAAAAGTTAGGACTAGTCTTTTTATTTTATTTTAAATAACCAGAACTAGGGATTACTGGATGTAAATACACAAATTGGCTATTGGTTAAGGATTTAAAACTGATCCTACCTCCCCTCTTCACTGCACCCCCCCCCCCCCCCCCCCCAGATTCCATCTAAGTCAACCTAAATCTGTGGACACATGACAGGGTGTGTTGCTATGGCTATTTCAGTGATTTTCATAGCATAAATATATTGCAAGAAGCATTTTTGCTTACCATGCATGTTTTTTTTTTAGAAGCTAGGATTCCCCTGTTCCTTTGCTAATGAACCTGTTTTAATGGATTTTTGAAGGACAGGGGTTATTTACAAAAGGAAAATCCACTTTGCACCGCAAGTGCACTTGAAAGTGCAGTCGCTCTAAAGGGAAGATCTGAAATGAGTGGAAGCTCTGGTGATCTTATCATCCAATCATGTGCAAGCTAAAATGCTGTTTTTTTATTTTCCTTGTCCCCCTCGGATCTAAAGCGACTTGCAGTGTAAAGTGGATTTTCCTTTAGTAAATAACCCCCATGGTGAGTAGAGCCTGGGGTCCTGGTTGTCTATGGAGATTGTGAAGCCACTATAACCTGAGCCAAGTAACTTAAGTGTATTCCTGCTGTACACAGACTCATTTACTGGAAAGTTTAAGTAGCATGTACATGTGTTTAAGGTATATTGGTCAGTCCTGTATTGTATTCCTATAATTGTGAATAGTTTGTGTTACAGCATTTTTTTAAATAAAGCACATTAATACTCGACAGAAGTTTTATTGTTTCCTTGCTTTTACAGCAAAGAACCTTAAAAAGAACTGCAGTGCAGGATGGTTCACATAGCTCTTTGGTAAAATAGAAAGTCCACATTGGCTTCCAGCGGAGTGATCCTGATGTGTATGTGTGATGATGCTGGACTAAAATAAATGGGGTATTTGTACTGTTGGATATAAAATAAAGTGAGTCCTCCTTCAAAAGGGCTATTTTGCAATGAAGGTATAATATAGGTTGGCCTTTGTTCTGGTCCCAAAGACTGAACTCCATGGATGACAAATAATTGGGGTGTGTCCAGTTCACAAGTTCATGACGCTCAGGGGTCTGATCAAAAGGTGTATTGATTCAAAGCAAAAGGGTGAAGCAAACATGTTTCGGTGGAAATTCCTCACAGGGTCTTGAAGACGTCAAACGGTGGTGTCATAATGCAAGGGGCAGCAACAAGACTTGTTGGCATATATCAGGTCTGCAAGTGTGGATGGAGGAATCTGTTAGCTAGTCTATCAATGTATCGCCTGCCTTAGTCAAAGTCAGGTCCCAGCAAGAAGGGTGCACAGAGTAGGACTTTTGGTTATTAACGGTATAAGAGGGCGTATCTTGTGGTGTCTACTCTTAGGCAGGACCTGGGGTAGAATTTTTGTGAGGCAGAGGCACAGACTGGCTGCTCTGGCTTCACACAGACCTGCCCTGAGCCGTAGCTATAAGGAGGAATCTAAGAAAGAAGCTGTCATTCAAGATCATGACCATAGGTGACTTTCAGTACTCTTAAGCAATTGCTGACAAATGTTACATAGTTAGTCAGGTTGAAAAAAGACAAGTCCATCCAGTTCAACCACAAAAAAATAAAAATTTATAATAATATCATATAATCCCATATACCCAATTCTATACCCACAGTTGATCCAGAGGAAGGCAAAAAAAAAAACAGCAGAGCATGATCCAATTTGCTAAAGCACGGGAAAAAATTCCTTCCTGATCCCCCGAGAGGCCATCGGATTTTCCCCGGATCAACTTTATCTATAAATGTTAGTACCCAGTTATATTATGTACACTTAGGAAATAATCCAGGCCCTTCTTAAAGCAATCTACTGAGCTGGCCATAACCACCTCTGCAGGGAGTCTATTCCACATTTTCATAGCTCTTACTGTGAAGAAACCTTTCGGTATTTGAAGATGAAATCTCTTTTCCTCTAGATGTAAAGAGTGCCCCCTTGTCCTCTTTGTTGACTGTAAAGTGAATAACTCGACACCAAGTTCACTATATGGACCCCTTCTATATTTATACATGTTGATCATATCCCCCCTTAATCTCCTCTTATCAAGAGTGAATAAATTCAGTTCCTCTAATATTTCCTCATAGTTGAGCTCCTCCATACCTCTTATCAGTTTGGTTGCCCTTCTCTGTACTTTCTCCAATTCCCCGATATCCTTTTTGAGAACTGGTGCCCAAAACTGAACTGCATATTCCAGATGAGGTTTTACTAATGATTTGAACAGGGGCAAAATGATATCTCTCTCTCTGGAGTCCATACCTCTCTTAATACAGGAAAGGACTTTGCTAACTTTGGAAACCGCAGCTTGGCATTGCATGCTATTATTGAGCTTATGATCTACCAAAACCCCCAGATCCTTCTCCACTATGGATCCCCCCAGTTGTACTCCCCCTAAAATGTATGATCAATGCATATTCTTAGACCCCAAGTGCATAACTTTACATTTCTCAACATTAAACCTCATCTGCCACACAGTTGCCCAATTAGACAGAGCATTGAGGTCGGCTTGTAAATTGGAGACATCCTGTAAGGATGTGTGTATATAAAAATCCTGTCAGCAAATGGTTGTAATTTTTTTCAGCCAGTTATCAGCTGTTTGGGAAAATTGATCCGGATGGCTTTACAGCCACCTAATAATTTTTACAGCCCTGTGAAGGGCCTCCTTCCCTCCTGCCACAGCCAGCAGTGGTTCCCACATTCTCCTGCGCCTCTGGGGAGTCAGAGCCTAAGCACCCAGGTGACCGACTTTACACTGAGGAAATGGAGGAATATCTCTCATCTCCTCTGTGACAAATGAACCCAGAAGGTCAGAGTTGTCTTTCCCTGGGTTCCGCACATATATGTAAAATAATTGCACCACACGTGAGATATCGCTGCAAACATGGAAGTGAGAGCAATAATTCATGATTAACTCTAAACTGATAACTCTGAACCTCACCTATTGACAATTTCAGGTACCGTTATTTGTCACCATTTCATGGGCATGCATAATTTATCCTGACATGTTTGGTATCTATTTACTCGACGCAACATCATCTTTTATAATGTACAAACTGGATATTATTTTGTGTTTGTGTGCACTAAAATTAATTTTAGTGTATTACTTCCTAAAAAAATCATGTGTGATAAATGGCTATGCAAATGTCCTGTGACATAAAATAGTACAACAGCCACCATTTCATTCTGCTGGGGGTTCTAAGCAACATTCTAATTAAAATATTTTTTTTATGATTTCAACATGAGTGTGAAAAGAAACAAAATGCCCTGGAGAGCATGTGTTTAGTATTGTTTTACCTTAACAGCAGCATTGGGGAGGGAGATGTCCCTACAGGAATTAAGGTCTGCTTTAACACACATTAATAGGATTATTTACTGTACAGGTGTCACTTTTCGAGCTGAAGACGAGATGACGAAACGCGTTAGTCGTGACCACATGACTTTCTACTTTTTTCATGGTTGCAGGAAACTGATTGGAGAAGGATCCCGTGCGTAGGGAGACTACATGCAAAATAAAGAGATTGGAGTTACAAGGTGCATTGTATTTGGAGTTTTGGTAAGTTCATTACCTTAAGGGGAGTGGATCTCATGAGGTGTGGTGATGGAATTGAAGGATTCTTTCTTTCTCAATCATCCTTATGGGGATTTATATTGTATGATCTACCACCGGGATAGGAACATTTACCAGGAGTGACACACCTTGAACTGTTTTTTAAGCATGCAATGTGTATAGCACTGGAGGAGAGCTGCCAATGCTAAAATGATCAAATGTGATTTTAGTCATAATATTTGGAATAAAATATAAAGACTATATATTCCCTAAGCAGTAATTTCCTGGAAGATCTGTATATATTTGGTATTAAAAGAAAAACACTTCTCCAGCTAGGAACTCTTGCCACGTATTCTGTGCTGCAATTTATAATGCACATCCAAGCTGATCGCTCTCCCTTCGCTTCTTTTATACTACAAGAATTCATTATTGATTGAAAAGGACAGCAACTGGGATTCGGCTGTATGGGCAGGCATCGGGGAATACACATTAAGCTGCCTGATGAGATTTCCTGCTAGTGTCTGTCAGAATCAGAACATAGAACTGCCTACGCTGGCGATATTGCAGCTCAGGGAAAACTCTGGGGTTTCAATTAATTCCTTGGTTTAGGAAATAGGAATCCAACGCTCAAATGAATTATGCAAAGTCTTGGATATTATATTTCCATATACATTGAGTACTTTATTTACAGTAAAAGTGTAACTCCAGCCATTTTTTTTTAAACAACTGGCATAGCGTGAGGAAGGGTTTTTAACTACAATATTAATATTTCAATGGCACAACAGGAAGTATGGGGAATGTATTCATTGAAACATCACAGTGGCTAAAGCTGGGTACACTTTTTTCATCCCAGCAGGCAAAAAAACAAAACAAAAAACAAAACAAAAAAAAAACAGTTGGCCTTACCAACACAAGCGATGTTAGTGTGGTGATCTCCCATGCTCTTGCCTTTGTGTTTGGCATCTCCCACCACACCCTCCCCTCTAGATCTCAATGATCAGTGCCACTGGCTGCCAGTGCTGATCAGGTGCTGGTTTTTCCAGCATGCCCGTTTGACAGAAGCCAGTCGTGAAACTGGCTTCTGTAGAACAGACAGCTGTACACATGGGCTGAAAGTCCGCCGATTCAGTTTAAAATAGAAATGAAAGGCAAAACATTTTTGTATAGATATAACAAAAAAAAAAAATAATAATAATAAAAATAAAATAAAAACACCATGAATACCTTTTTTCCCTTTCTTATAAGTCAAGGGGTGTCAAACTAAAATTCATCATGTGCTGCATCAGCAGTATGGTTGCCCTCAAAAGGGTCGGCTGTATCTGGGGTGCACTACATACAGAGTTCAGGAGTGTGCTACGTTCAAAATGCAGAGTTCAGGAGTGTGCTACGTACAGAATGCAGAGTTCAGGGGTGCGCTACGTACAGAATGCAGAGTTCAGGGGTGCGCTACGTACAGAATGCAGCATTCAGGGGTGCGCTACGTACAGAATGCAGCATTCAGGGGTGCGCTACGTACAGAATGCAGCGTTCAGGGGTGCGCTACGTACAGAATGCAGAGTTCAGGGGTGCGCTACGTACAGAATGCAGAGTTCAGGGGTGCGCTACGTACAGAATGCAGAGTTCAGGGGTGCGCTACATACAGAATGCAGAGTTCAGGAGTGCGCTATACACAGTCTGAAACCCCAGCCCTCCCCCAAAGCTTTTTACTCTTTCCTACCTGACCCAGCTCTAGTACCTCCTTGTGTAGGTGGCTGTAGTACCGCCACTACTCGTGTATTCCAATCTAGTACCTCCATGCAAAACTCGGTGGGAGGGCCACATGACAAGGCCAGCGGCCTCACATATCCTCTTTTCTAAGCTGCATAATAGCTGGGGGAGGAGAATCAGCAGCACACTGAGCTTCCCAGTGAATGGCTGTGCAGCAAGGGGGAGATGGGGTGTCAGAACTTGTCTGATCATTGGAAGAGAGCACACAGCATAGCTAGAGAGCTGACCAGGCTGTGCTCTCCTACTTAGTGTGGTCAATTTTTAATAGGAAAGCAAGTATACTAGCAGGAACACCAGGGATTTCACATAAAGGAAGCAATGCAAAGAAAGCAGGATACTTTCTTATACAAGTACATGGTACAGTAGGCACATATCAGGAATATGTTTTTCACCTGTGTTTTTGTTGATGATTGATTGATGCGCTGACTAGTCGATCAGTCAGTTCTATTTTCTTAATATTCTCTATTATTTTTTAGGATATCTGGTTATCACATGCACTAATATAGATTATAGCACATACATATGCTTGTGTGCACAGGCTTACAATAACACATTTGATATAGGTTAAATTCCCTGTAATAGGCCATACTACTACAGAGAACTAGTATACCTCTATATATACAGTGCCTTGTGAAAGTATACGGCCCCCTTGAACTTAACCTTTTGCCACATTTCAGGCTTCAAACATAAAGATATAAAATTTAAATTTTTTGTGAAGAATCACCAACAAGTGGGACACAATTGTGAAGTGGAACGAAATCTATTGGATTTTTGAAACTTTTTTAACTAATAAAAAAAATGAAAAGTGGGGCGTGCAAAATTATTCGGCCCCCTTGCGTTAATACTTTGTAGAGCCACCTTTTGCTGCGATTACAGCTGCAAGTCGCTTGGGGTATGTCTCTATCAGTTTTGCACATCGAGAGACTGAAATTCTTGCCCATTCTTCCTTGCAAAACAGCTCGAGCTCAGTGAGGTTGGATGGAGAGTGTTTGTGAACAGCAGTTTTCAGCTCTTTCCACAGATTCTCGATTGGATTCAGGTCTGGACTTTGACTTGGCCATTCTAACACCTGGATACGTTTATTTGTGAACCATTCCTTTGTAGATTTTGCTGTATGTTTGGGATCATTGTCTTGTTGGAAGATAAATCTCCGTCCCAGTTTCAGGTCTTTTGCAGACTGCAACAGGTTTTCATCCAGAATGGTCCTGTATTTGGCTGCATCCATCTTCCCCTCAATTTTAACCATCTTCCCTGTCCCTGCTGAAGAAAAGCAGGCCCAAACCATGATTCTGCCACCACCATGTTTGACAGTGGGGATGGTGTGTTGAGGGTGATGAGCTGTGTTGCTTTTACGCCAAACATATCGTTTTGCATTGTGGGCAAAAAGTTTGGTTTTGGTTTCATCTGACCAGAGCACCTTCTTCCACATGTTTGGTGTGTCTCCCAGGTGGCTTGTGGCAAACTTTAGACGAGACTTTTTATGGATATCTTTGAGAAATGGCTTTCTTCTTGCCACTCTTCCATAAAGGGCAGATTTGTGCAGTGTATGACTGATTGTTGTCCTATGGACAGACTCTCCCACCTCAGCTGTAGTTCTCTGCAGTTCATCCAGAGTGATCATGGGCCTCTTGGCTGCATCTCTGATCAGTCTTCTCCTTGTCTGAGCTGAAAGTTTAGAGGGACGGCCAGTTCTTGGTAGAATTGCAGTGGTCTGATACTCCTTCCATTTCAAAATGATCGCTTGCACAGTGCTCCTTGGGATGTTTACAGCTTGGGAAATCTTTTTGTATCCAAATCCGGATTTAAACTTCTCCACAACAGTATTACGGACCTGCCTGGTGTGTTCCTTGGTCTTCATGATGCTCTCTGCGCTTTCAACAGAACCCTGAGACTATCACAGAGCAGGTGCATTTATACAGAGACTTGATTACACACAGGTGGATTCTATTTATCACCGTCAGTCATTTAGGACAACATTGGATCATTCAGAGATCCTCGCTGAACTTCTGGAGTGAATTTGCTGCACTGAAAGTAAAGGGGCTGAATAGTTTTGCACGCACCACTTTTCAGCTTTTTATTTGCTAAAAAAGTTTAAAATATCCAATAGATTTCATTTCACTTCACAATTGTGTCCCACTTGTTGGTGATTTTTCACAAAAAATAAAAATTTTATATCTTTATGTTTGAAGCCTGAAATGTGGCAAAAGGTTGAAAAGTTCAAGGGGTCCGAATACTTTCGCAAGGCACTGTATAATTACTATACGTATTCCTTGATAGGGGATACTGAGTTTTTTTTTTTTGGGGAGCCTACTATATAGTAGTTAATCCTCCCTTTTTCTGTTAGAGTACCTCTATATGGGTGTTGCATGACAATCCTAGTGGGAATTTTTAAAGGTATGATTTAATACATATGCTTACACTTTAGGTAGCGCCACTGACCCCATTTGTAACATAATATTACATATCAGGAATATGAAGTGTTGGGGTAACAAATGCTTTAAGTGGTTAGAACCTGCACCTATCAGCTCTAGTGTCGTCGGTTCGAATTCCAGCCACGCTACTACCTGCACGGGTTTGCATTCACACCCTGTGCCTACATGGGTTTCCTCTGGGTACTCCGGCTTCCTCCCACACACCAATGACATGCTGGTAGGTTAATTGGCTCCTGTATAAATTGGTCCCAGTATGCATATGAATCAATGTGAATTAGGAACCTTAGATTGTAAGCTCCTTGGAGGCAGGAACTTATGTGAATGTATAATGAGCATGTAAAGTGCTGTGCAAATTGACAGAGCTATACAAGTACCTGTAATAAATAAATACACACATGAGGATACGGGAAGCAATACCACCTGATTTTAAGTCTAACTCACTTATATCCAAAAAAAGAAAAGCAAAATGAAAGGCAGATATAAAAAGGCCAAAATAAATCCAGTTATGGATTTGTTTAAAAATCAACAGACTAAATGATACAGAAGAAGGACGGTCTTCAGGTACAGCTTCCTCTCCAGCAAACAGCACAGTAGAGACATCACCAAACTTCTCCCCAAATCTCTTAAGATTAGCAGTCAGAGGCAGCAGTGTCATAGATGATCTCATACTGCAGATATACAGCTATCAGGCTCAATGTACAGGAGTGCATAGGCACAGGAAGTGCACAGCTTTTTGTCTCTCTCTTTTTTTTCCAAGGGGAATTTAAAGCAAAAGGTATTGCTTAGACACAATTCATATTTTTAATGATATAGCAAATGTTCAGTTTTTGAGTTTATGGTCCCTTTTACAGGGTGCCATGTAAAAGCAAGTCTGACACATTCTGCTTCAAGGACATATTCAAGGTCTCTGCTGTCTATTTAAAAAAAAATGGTTAGGATTAGAGAAATGCCAAAAGCAATAAAATATAGAAAGAATTAATAGCTCTCGGGTTAAGATTTTTTGCTTTTCTTTATTAACACAACAAACCAAAAAACAGACTTTCAAATAGAATAACCAATAACATAAGATACAGTAAAGAAATAAAACATTTCTGACAGTCTAATTTATCTATGCATTAGTAACTGTCTAATGTAAAATAAATGGGCTACATTTTTGAAAGTAGCAATTCACTATAAAACAAACTACAGATCGTTAAAGCAAGGCTTTTTGACAAATTATGCAAATATCCTCCCAAAGGAGAAAAGAGTTCTGGGTAAATGATAGTTTTACATGGCAAACATTAAGTAAAAAATGTGGACTCCGAAAAATTCAGCACTGGGCAGCACTATTTTCAGCTTTGAACTGTTACCTGCATTCACACTGAGCAGAATATATTGCTGGTGATTACATTTCCCCCCCAGGGCTCGTTCACACTAGCTCTGCTCTCAAAAAGCGAGCCACATTCAGATCTCTCTTCAGAGAGCATTTGCTAGGTGGGGAGGAGGCAATGTATCGTATCCTCACACAGCCTGCTTTAACCCCCCCACCCCCATTGATGGAGTGTATGCAGAGTCGCACCAGAGACTTGAACGAGTTGCATTTGGCAGGCGGTTGCACATGCTGAAACCGACAGGGGGGTATAATTCCTGCCAAAGCTGCAAAGCATCGCAGCCATAGCATGTGTACACCCCTTGCCACTGCCTATGCAAGGGGGTAGCAGTTATGGGGTGGTAAAAGTGTGATTTAACCACAGGGTTTAACCCCCCCCCCCCCCACCCCCTAGTGTGAAGGAGCCCTACAGGCGTTTTTTCAAGAGTATTACGGGCATTTTAAAGGTGCTTTTGCATAAGTTTAAAACTTCAGGCGTTTGTTTCCTGGACTGGGTAAGGGCAGGAGAGCAGTTCTAGAGGAGGAGAGGAATTCTTCAGGCACGCTCTAGGGTTTTAGAAAAAATATATATGTTTGTGGGTTCTAAGTAATTTTCTAGCAAAACAAAACTGTTTTTAACCAGTAAACACAAAATCTCAAAACGAGGCTAGTCCTTAAGTGGTTAACTATGGGGTTTTACCACCCGCCAAACTGCAAATGAAAATTAACCCTTACTGTTCTGAGCCCCCCTATAAGCCGATGTTCTGCGGTTTACTTGCACCACCAGTGCAGCACATCTGCAACTTTCCTGGGTTAGCTGTGCTTTACTATAGACTTCTATTATATTCTGCAGGTGAGGTGCATTTTCTGAAATGTAGGAGTTTTGGTGCGCTTTCAGAAAGTGCACTAAAACCGCAGGTGAAAACAGAAGTCTATGGCTAAATGTAGAAAACCTGCAGGAAAGCTGCAGGTAAAATGCATTGCACCTTCAGTGTGGGTAAACAGCAGCCCATCAGTGTGAAAGCAGTCCTATACTATTATGCCCAGTGTATTGCTTTACACCGACCTGAAGATCTCTTCTTTCCTGCTCCTGGCACCCGTCTGGAGTCCGCTAGTTGGGATAAATGGTGGAGTGCAGTTCTTATTACTCCGCATGGTACAGGAGCCGGCACTACAGAGGAGGCATCGGCTTATGCGGCTCCCTACTACAGCTCCAACTTTACAAGTAATCCCTCTGCATTGCACTCTGTGTGATGTTCTGGGTCAGCAAGCCCCGATCGTGATCTGCCAGTCACCTGTCCAGGATCTACAGGTTGCTGACCCCTGATGTGTAGAGCATAGGGTGACTGAGTGTACAAGTGTGAACGCATTCTGCGTAGCCAGGCATAGGAAAACAAAACAAGAAAAGTAATGTATGAAAGAGGGGCTTAGTTCTGCTTCAAGCACCCCAGAAGTGACAAAATACAGGTAGGGAGACTTCAAACAATGGTTGCAATTTGCCCTCTCCCCATCTGTACTTTACACTCCAGGGAAATCATTTCTAACAGATGATACACAAGGGGGCCACCAACCGTCCCTAGTGTTCTACTTCAGCAAAGACTGTAAGAAAATGTTATCTGTAATTCTTTTATAATGACGCAGGTACAGACCTGATGTGTGGCCTACTGCTTTGTATTTGCTGCAACTTTGCATATAACATCCATTGTGGCCAACAATGTAACTTATGTTTAGGACTGGCTTGTCACCCAAACAGCACATCACTGGGACTCACCTGTGATAGTTTTTAAAATAGTTGACACTTTGCTTCCTTATGGATTCCTGTAAGACTTCTGATTTGCTGCCACAAAACTCTTCTCCCACCTGCATTAGTCTTCGAAAAAAAGAAAAAAGTCTCATATTAAGTCCTGTAAAGCAATTACTATAGTCCATCTGCAACCAGTCCCTGGATCTATTAAAGCCTCTTTGCACTCCTGCCTTTCTATGTGATAAAGTGGAACTCTGGACTGTCCATAAAAATAAATAGTGAGTCTCACCCACACACATACACAGGATTTACTGCTTGTTTAATTTGGGGTAGGGGTGTCCAAACTGTGGCCCAAGACAAAATCGTAAACTTACTAAACCCCTTGGCACCGATGTAATACAAATATGCGGCCAAACTGCATTGGGCTTTTTCCGTGGGGCCACCTATTTGAGTATCTTCCCTTGTGCAGAGAGTGAGGTGCACGGCACGCTCCCAGCACAGAGACCGGGGTCTCACCAAGAGCCCCGTTCTAATGATTGCGACTCAGAACCTCCTATTCTGGGTCTCCTGATACCCCACTTATCAGTCACTGTGGAGCCTGCCCCCGTGTTTTCTGTCTCTGTGAATGGACTACTAGAGAGATACATGGTATCTTTCTCTGTCCTTGCAGAGAGAGTGAGAGAGAGAAAAAAAAATACCTAGATCAAGGTTTGATCTAGATCAGTGCCACTGTTTGGGTCAAACGTCAAGGTCAGTATTTTTTGGCAGGAACTGTTTTTTAAAATGTTAAATTCGTATCAGTGTCAGTGTGTTTTAGGTAGGATAACAAAAAAATGAAATTTTCTGGGCCGTACTACAGGTACAAACCAAATACAAATGCGTGGTATCGCTACAATTCTCAGGAGTAGGAGAATTTATTTTGGGTTGTTCTTTTGGTGGTAGGTTATGGTAGTAGCAAGGAATATACACATACATTTAAATACACACATATAGATATATATATATATTTTTTTTTACTATTTTGGACCAGTATTTATTGATATATATATATATATAAAAAAAAAAGTAGCATGTACAGTTTAACTAACATACTGTATTTATCGGCGTATAACACGCACCCAAAGTGTAGGAGGGCATTTTAAGCAAAAAAACTTTTAGGAGTGATGCTTAAGTAAAAGAACTTACATTTAAATGCCCATCAATGCAGCCTTACCAGTGACCATCTGCAGCCTTGTCCATCATTGCAGTCTTGCCCAGTGTCCATCTGCAGCCCTGCCCAGTGCCTTTGCAGCATTTCCCAGCTGCTGATTATTTAATATTGGCGCCGATCTCCGCTGACTGAGTGGAGATGAGCGAGCACCGCCGACATACAGAAAGCCGAGTGTATTTGGCTATGCTCGGCTCTGCTCACAGTCAGGGACAGGACTGCGAGAGGGGCAGAGACTAGCCAAATACACTCGGCTTTCTATATGTTGGCAGTGCTCGCTCATCTCCGCTCACAGTCAGCAGGGATCGGCGTATAACACGCACCACCGATTTCCCCCGATTTTAAAGGGGGAAAAAAAGTGTGTTCTACGCCGATAAATATGGTATGTTAAAGTTGCAAAATTAGGCTCAGGCATTAAGATTTTTTTACTCCTACGCATGAAGGGGTTAAAATAGTTGACCTTTTTTGAATTTTTTTTTTACAAAAAATGCATTACGTTTAGCGAACATTTGTGGCCGAAGAAAAATTCATCATTGTCTCTTTACTGGATTTTTATCTTTTCTGGAGTCTTATCTTCCCAAAGAAAAATTTCCCACCGTTCACAATCACGTCTTAATCAGGTCATGTGTTGGCAGCACCTATCTTTGTGAGCAACTATTTTCAAGGATGAAGCATGCGAAGGGCAAATTTAGAAGCAAAATGTCTGATGAGCACCTTGAGACTCATTGAGCATTTCTACTCCATCTATCAAATCACATAATAAAAAAAGTGTCAAATATTGCATTAGTTTTTTGTTGCTCTCTTTTACTTTTATAATACTAATAATAATAATAATAATAATAATAAAATAAAGTTTCAATTACAAAAATAAAAATTTTTTAGTTTTAGTACTCAGAAAGGGAAATTATATCATGGATTGTTAACTTTTGATATGTCTGACTTTTTGTGCTCATCAGTAGGGGTGCTGAAATTAATCGATGCATCCCGATTCGGGTGTCCCCGATGCAGCATCGATGCATGTGACTGTAGAAATCGATTGCCGGTGACGTCATTGCCCCGTCCCTCTCGGGAGAGCGCTCCGAGCATATGCCCTGTTCTGTACAATGCCCGCCTCTCTCCTCACCTCAGTGGAGAATTCTCAGCCCCGCCCGCTGACTGTCACTATCAAATCCGAAGAGAGGTGGGCAGGGCTGAGAATTCCCTACTGACATCAGGAGAAACAGAAGACTTGAGAGCAGAGAGGCGGGCCAGGCACAGGCAATCACATCAGAGTTACTTATGCTCAGTGCCACTGATAAGGGGTACAGGCAGCCCACCCACATAGTTCACAAGGCTAGCAGGCCAAGACTCCCGAGCGATGTCAGGACTCAGTAGGGAGGGACAAATGAGGGAACTTGAGATACCCATCGGCAGAGAAGGCAGCAGGAGGCGGTGCTGTCTATAGGCGGCACCACCTCCTGCTGCCTCCTTAGCCAATGAGTACACAGGGAGGCCTGTCCATCACATTCTTTGTCCCACAGTCTTCCTGACTTGATGCAGTCACTGGATGGAGTGGCTTTCAAAGGAGCTTATGAGCAAAATGCATTTGCTGACAGTGATAGCTCAGCTGAATAATCAAAAACTGGCAGCAAAGGAAAACTTACACCACTAGCTTTCTCTGCTGGGCTCTGCAATAGATATCATCAGTCAGAGCCTGGCAGAGAAGTGAGCAGAGGAAGTTTTCTTTTGTGAGATCGTCTGAACTATCACTGCACTGGCATCCCTTCAGATGAGAAAAATCAAGAAAACAAGAAAAGTGAGAGGGGGATGATTCTTCTACAGGATTCCATATGGATCAAGCAGCCAGGTAAGGAGCACCAGTGCCCACCTCCCCCACTGACTGGCAGTGCCTCCAAACTGCCCCCATTAGGCACCAGGACCCCTATCTCCCCTCACTAAGCACTTGAGCCTCCTATCTCCCCCCACTAGGCCCCAGGAACCCTCCCATCTCCCCTCACTAAGCACCAGGACCCCCTATCTCTCCCCACTAATCACCCCCATCTCTCCCCAGTAATAACCCCCCATCTCTCCCCACTAAGCGCCAGGACCCCCCATCTCCCCTAATTGAGCACCAGTGATCCCTTTTGTCCTCCTTGAAAAAAGGGGATATTTTTTAAAGCAAAAAGTAAAAAATACTGTTTTTTTTTTAATTGATGCTTTTTTTTGTTTATAGTGCAAAAAATAAAAACCGCAGAGGTGATCAAATACCACCAAAAGAAAGCTCTATTTGTGATGAAAAAAGGATGCCAATTTTGCATGGGTACAACGTCGCACAACCATCAGTTAAAGTAACAGTGCCGAATCTCAAAAAATGGCCTGGTCATTCAGCAGCCAAATCTTCCAGGGCTGAAGTGGTTAAGGGAGTGAGGTTATTTTTAATTCAAAGTTCCAGTAAATTTTTTTTACTTATTAAAAGTCAGCAGCTACAAAAAAAGTGTATCTTTTAATAAAAAGACACTCACCTGTCCCACAATCCAGCAACGTGGCCACCCGAACCCTCCCTTCTCTCCCCCGCCTGTACACGGTGCTGGCAATACTACTGGGCGCATGTCTCACTGTGCTGTTCTGAATGGCGGGGCAATCTTTTGGGACCTCTGATGAGTCTCAGAAGATTGCAGGGTGGAAGGGCCGCCTAGGTGTCCCAAGCGGAAGTGGAAGTTCATCGGTAATCGTGATGCATCATGGAATCAAATCCAATCAACCAGATAATCGTAATCAAATTGAATCGTGAGACCAGTGAAGATGCGCACCCCTACTAATCAGCTATCATTATTAGTGTATTTTATGTGTGGTCCAAGACTATTCCTCTTCTTCCAATGTGGCCAAGGAAGGTAAAAAAATGGACACCCCTGCTTTAGGGGTTCACTCCAGTGTAGTGCATTTCTTACCTTACTCCATGGTTCATGGCTAATTTCCAGCCAAGACAACCAGTCCCTAGAAGCCAATTCCCAGTTGGCAGCCCCCTTTCTCATTTCATCATGTACAGCACAGAATCAATGATGATCCACATACTACGTGATGATGTTCAGGGCCTGTCCACATTCTGGGGTGGATGAGGAAAAGATCGGAGGTGAAAGGTACCCAGAGGAACCGAGGTGTAAGGTATTACTCTCTAATACATGCCCTCTAGCCTAAACAACCAGGAAATCCTCTATATGATGAGGTCAGACCTTTAAAGGAAACACATAGGCTTCCATAGCTGATCTCCTCCTGAATACTGTGAATCCTTGACCAAGAACACTTATGGACAAAGTGCAATCAGAATTCTTGATTGATATGAAAGGATAAAAAATTAGCAAACAACTCAAAGCAATATATATGTTTAAAGAATGCTGCGAGGAAAATAATGTAAATACATTTATCTAAACCCTTAGAAGAACTCAAATATGAAAACCAACTTCCCCGTGCACAACCAGGAGTGGCCGGTCTATAAGCGACGCCACCCTAGTTTGCATGCCAGGTTTTTTTTTACCAAGCCACATGATTAGCACCAGAGGCTCCAATTGGCTTGAAAAAGGTTGGGCTTGGGGTGCAGAGCACTGCGCCCCTAACGAATATTCGCTATTGTCTTCCGACCGGGGGGGGGGGGGGCATGCAGGACTGAGTGCAGATTGGGGACTGTGGAGGGCTGAGTGCAGGGGGGGGCCCGTGGAGGACTGAGTGTGGGGGGGGGGGGCATGGAAGACCTGGGGGGTTTGTTTAGTTTAGCACCAGCCACCACTGCCCCAAACGCACTGTTGATGTTAATGATGCTAATCTACATTACTCTTTTTTTCAAAAACCAGCTGCCAACACTAGCAACTAGCTGTCACATACAGTTGCCACTGACTTTGTTCTAACGTTCGGCGAACGAATCAGAGTTAAACTTGATCATTTGATCACAGCTATAACTTAACGATCATCTGCAGACTGGAAGTTCATTTACAAAAAATAAGGCCTCAGTCTGCTGATGCCATTGTACCTTGAAGATGGCAGTGTATCTGTTTAATGCTGTAATTGCAAGATATGATTACAGCATTAAAAAATAATATTTGATTATTTGTGGTTTAACATTTTGTCTATTTTTTATCCTATCATGTAAAGAAAAAGAAGGAATTTGTTAAAACACTGTACCAAAATAAAAATACCCAGAAAATCATTGAAATAAAAGTGTAAAATGATTTTGGTAGGCAAATTAGGCACAGAGTTATAGCCACGCTAACCAAAACATACCGGTGCTGCTAAAATTGGCCTGGACAATTTTTGGCACCTCTGCACACAAAAGGGTTAAAACATGCAGGCTGCATGAAATGTAGGCCTTTTGTGATTATATATATCAATAACACATGTATAATTCATGTGGCAAATCCAGCAGGTGAATATTTGATTTTTGTATTTTTTTTTTTTTTGCAAAGAGGCAGCAAATGAAGTCTGCCAATTCCTTAATTCCTTTTATATGGGCTCTTCTGTAGGATATGCAATCAAAAATCACAAAAAAGCATGATTCAAATCAACATAAAAGAATACTTTCCATATGAATTACTATGTAAAGTTGCACGCTGTCTTACTTGGAGGCACTACTCTCACCTCTTATGTTTTTATCAAGTGCCATGAGACACCAGAAAGCCGGGACACTCCAATATGCCAATACCAACTTTACTTTTTAAAGCACTCAATACCCGACTGTTGGCTACTTTAAGTGTCTATAATATGTAAGACAATAGAGTTCCAGGGCAAAAAATAAATAAAAAACTGGGAGGTGGTGCAGGCAATGGAGATCTAAAGTAGTTAGCTTTTGGTTCCAGGTAAAGATGTACAAATACCGTATTTGCAAACAAATAGTGATATACAGTATCCATCAAATAATTTAAAGGAAAAACTCCATCTTTCCAAACACTTTACATAAGTAAATTTGGGCCACACTAACATATGAGGCCGCAGTATATGCGGTATAAACTATATGTAGCTATGGGCATAAAGCATACTGCACGGTGTTCTGGGTGTGAGCCGAGACTTTGTTATACCCGGAACACAGAAGAATCTACCGTAGCGGCGCCAAGTCTCTCAGTGCAAGCAATGTATTCTATCAATGAATACAAAGCTTCCTCTGATTGGCTGAGTCAGAGGGGCGGGCTGATGACATCAGCCAATCAGAAGAAGCTTTGTATTCATTGATAGAATACATTGCTTGCTTTGAGTGGCTGAGCACCGCTGTGATAGACTCCTCTGTGTTCCGGGTATGAGACAAAAAGTCTCGGCTCGCACACTGAAAACAGTGTGGTATGCTGTATCTAGCCGCAGCTACATACAGTTTATAAAAGTCCAGAGAATCACAAAAGAGATATACACCACCGCTCAAAGGCAGGTCATGGGAACTCAGAGATAATTTCTCCAGGTGAAGGGATCTGGGTGCGAGCCACAGCATGCAGATAATGTGGATAATGGCAGAACTCCGGACGGCCGCACTCCAATGCTAAAACGATGCTTTATTCAAATAATATTTAAGACAAAGCAAATGCCATCACAGCGAAAGATGCTAACAGCTGACGCGTTTGGCACTAAGGCTAGTGCTTACTTATAGCTGTGTCCTAAATATTATTCAAATAAAGCATCGTTTTAGCATTGGAGTGCGGCCGTCCAGAGTTCTGTCATTATCCACATTATCTACATACAGTTTATCCTGCACATCTAGCGGCCCCACACAGGCTAGTGAGGGACATAGTTCATTTGGGCCAGCTTGGTAAAGTGTGTAGAAAGATGGAGTTTTTCTTTAAACAAATATGTATCATAAATTTCATACAAATACATATTCAACTCTATGTGCACTGTATGTGAGAATAGGCTGAAAAAACTTAAAAAAAAAACGATGTTGCTAGCATGGCAATGTGTACTGTACATACACAACTCATTTTGTATAAATATAATTTTTCTTCATAGCAGTGGGGGCTGCATTAATGGCAGCGGTGTTGCTGCAGACTTGGCAATGGTGGGGCTGCAGTCGTGGCAATGGTGGGGCTGCAGTCGTGGCACTGATTAAGGTGCATTGATGGGCACTGACCCTTATTTTGCTTCACAGTTCTTCATTTAAAATGTACGTTTTTTTTTTACTGAAACCTCCCTCTTAAAGTGAAGGTGCGTGTTATACGCTGATAAATACGGTATATTCAAATAATAAGCCCGAGCTCATCTCTTCACCACACACAGCCACAAAGGCAAGAGAATTCTTGTTGGGCAGTGTATTAGTGCTCGGATGAACACACTTAGACCGAATTTTAATGGTTCAAAGAATGTCAGGCAAAATGGTCGGCCCTCACACATGTTCACTTCATCAAATATGGCCCACTTTGAAAAAAGTTTGGACACCCCTGCTATAGGTGAAATCACTGTCCAGGCTCTGCAGCCGTTGTTGACCATCTCTCCTCTTCACTAAAGCCGGCTGCTGGAGATGTGATGTGACCAGACTGGATTGCCCTCAGCATAAGTATAGACTTCTTTCCTTTACAGGGCAGTTAGAATAGGCTTAAAATTGGAGTTAGAGTAGACCCAAGGATATACAGCAATACAGGATCTTAAGACATTATAATATTAATATGTGACATTACTATTTCGGAATAGTGCTTTGGACACCTTGTTGGAAACAAAGATTGTGACTCCGTATGCAGTGGTGATATATACTGAAGTTTTAAATATCAGGGATCCAAGGGTTCATGGTTTAAAAAAATACATATGTTCCACACTCAGTACCTACTTATAATTATGCATCTATGATGGACCCAAATATGTAGCAAGCAGATTTATAACAATAGTTATCTTGTGCCTGTGGTGATCAAGCAAACTCTACAATATTTTTGTTGGACGAGAAGGCCTGGCTTGCAGTCTCCACTCTAATTCATTCTAAAGGTGTTTGTTCAGGTTGAGGTAAGGACTCTGTGCAGGCCAGTCAAGTTCCTCCACCCCAAACTCGCTCATCCATGTCTTTATGGACCTTGCTTTGTGCACTGGTGTGCAGTCGTGTTGGAACCGGAAGGGGCCATCCCCAAACTGTTCCCAAAAAGTTGGGAGCATGAAATTGCCAAAACATACCTTGGTATGCTGACACCTTAAGAGTTCCCTTTACTGGAACTAAGGGGCCAAGCCCAACCCTGAAGAAACAACCCCACATAATGGCCCCTCCACCAAATGATTTGGACCAGTGCACAAAGCAAGGTTCATAAAGACATGGATGAGCGAGTTTGGGGTAGATTAACTTGACTGACCTGCACAGAGGCCTGACCTCAACCCGACAGAACACTGTTGGGACAAATTAGAGCGGAGACTGCAAGCCAGGCCTTCTCGTCCACATCAGTGCCTGACCTTACAAATGTGCTTCTGGAGGAATTGATAAACATTCCCATACACAAACTCTTAGCCCTTGTACACACGGTCGGAGATTCCGACGGAATGTGTCCGATCGGACCGTTTTTTTGGATATTCCGACTGTGTGTGGTCTGCACCGGACTGTTTCCGTCGGACCAACTTTTCCAACTTGTCGGTAAAATTTTCAGACAAAATGCTCCGATCGGACATACTCTAATCATGTGTAGAGAATTCCGATCGAACAAAGTGCCACGCATGCTCAGATCAATTTTCTACACCAAAGCTATTGGCTACTAGCCTGAACGTAGTCCTGTCGTAACGAAATAACGTCATCACGTCGGATTTTCCGACAACTTTGTCCGACCGTGTGTATGCAACAGTTTTTGGTTGTCGGATTTGGTTGTCAGAATCTCCGACCGTGTGTACAAGGGCTTAAACCTTGTGGACAGTCTTCCCAGGAGAGTTGAAGCTGTTATAGCTGTAAAGGGTGAGCCAACTCAATACTGAACCCTGCGAACTAAGACTGGGATTCCATTAAAGTTCATGTGCCCCAATACTTTTGACAATATAGTGTATGACCAAGCAGACTAGGAACAAGTACTTGTTACTTGGTGCCTGCGTTGACCTAGCTAGAATCATCTATCTGGTTGCAGAATGGTATGACTTAATGCTATGCCCGTTGACATAGTGTGAGTGGGCCCTCAAGGACTTGGTCACTCACCTGCTAATTATATCCAGGACCACAATGAAGTCATCATATTTGAAGTTGGACATATCCGTTCCAAGAAGGTACGTTTTTACTTTCAGCTGAACATCCTTGAAAGCAGAGTATAAAATTTGTTAATACAATGTAGCAGTCCAGACAACAGTCTGAGGCAATGTGCTTGGCATGACCAATATGCTTGTTTTCTCCATTGTAGGAACTACATTTCTTTGACATTCTGTCTCTTTCTATAGCACAGATATGGCCTTGCTGATGTCAACGTTAGACAATGCTAAATAGCAAGTAGAAAAAAAGAATCAAAGCCATAGTATGCTATCCACCTCCCAGGCATTCACTGGAAAAAGAATAGTTTAAATCATAGCAGAAAAATAACATAATGTAAGAAAAGGACGTGTTGCACAAGAAGTTGTCATCTCACAACAGTCATTGATTTCCATTTATCAAACAGATATAACAAAACACTTTCAAATGGTATCAAGAGAACAAAATATACCAAATAAGAGAAGCTCAATGTTCACTCATTCTACTGTTTTAGTGATGGTGCAGGGTTGTCACCCTCAGACAGCAAATGTCAAGACTACAGAACATCTATCGCCTCTCCATAACAAAGGGAAAGAGATGTTCTGTAGTTCACACAGAACTAGGAAAGTAACAAACTGATAATAGTGCAGCAGTGAACCTGATGGCAGCCTTTCAAATCTGAAAAACAGATGCTTAATGCTGGAAATGGCAGGAGACACTAACAAATCTGGTGGAATGAGCTCAGATTGGGAAAGAAGAAACTTTGGGGGAGATTTATTAAAATTGGAGCACCCAGAATCTGATGTAGATGTGCATGATAGCCAATCAGCTTCCAACTTGCTTGAACAGCTTGTTCAATTCATCTTTGGCAATATGACCTGGAAGCCAATTGTTTCTATGCATAGCTGCACCAGATTTTGCACTTTCCAGTTTTAGTGAATCACTTCCACTGTTCCTAAAGGGATTGTAAAGTGAATTTTTTTTTTTAAATAACAAACATGTTATACTTACCTCCACTGTGCAGCTCGTTTTGCACAGAGTGGCCCCAAACCTGGTCTTTTGGGGTCCCTTGGCGGCTGTCCCTGCTTCCTCCAGTAGGTGCTTCTCACGTTCATGCGAGCTCCCTCGCATGGTGAGAAGCATCTGCAGGCACGCTCCCGTGATACAGCCGGCGGCTATAGCCGCTCGCTGTATCACACGGCCCCGGCGCTCCGCGTCAGTGGATGTGATTGACAGCAGCGCGAGCCAATGGCTGCGCTGCTTTCCATCCATCCACTCCAGCCAATCAGCGGCCAGGCTGAACGGTGGAAAGGACGTCGGGGGACGAGCGCAGGACTTTCGAGGGGTGAGGTAAGTAAAAACGGGGGGGCTGGGGGCGCCAGGACTGTCAGATGTTTTTTCACCTTAATGCATAAAATGCATTAAGGTGAAAAAACATTTACCTTTACAACCCCTTAAGGTTGTAAGCTCTGGAGGTAAGTAGTCTATTGATCTGGCAATGGTGGGACAGGAGGCAGGATGTCCTTCAAGAGAACCTTTAGGGGATGAAAAGGTCTTGTCAACAGAAGCAGCTAAGTCGACCCAGACAGTCCTGACAACATCTAAACAGTGCAGGGATATTTCTTTGGGTTTTCGGACCAGGACAAAAGAAAAGCCAAATACTCATGGAGATAGAACAAAGAAACCATCTAGGGTAGAAATTAAGATCTTGGTCTCAAGACCACCTTGTCCTTGGTGCAGTACAAGAAGCAGGTCCATACAAGAAAGGTGTGTTTTTGATCTGGCAGACCTAATAGATGTAATGGCTACTAGAAAGGTCTCCCAAGGGGATATCTCTGATCAGCCTAAAGAGAGAGGGGTCTCTGGAATATAGAGAGAGAACCAAGTTCAGAACCCAAAGTGAAACATGAGGTCAAATAGGGGGATTAATATGAGCAACTCCCTGAAGAAAATTCTTGATCAAGTATTGTGAAGCAAGTGGTTTCTGGAAAAGAGAAGACAGTTACCTGTCCCTTGAGAGCACTCAGAGCCAGACAATGGTCAAGACCAGACTGAACAATGATAGATGTTGCGAGAGGAAGATTTTCTCGATCTGAGTAAGGCTGAGATGACGGAATTAGATATACCTCTATCCTTCAGGACCTGTGTTTTAACAGCCATGCCTTTAAATCCAGCGACTGAGAAGCAGGGTGGAATAGGAGTCTTGCACCACTACATCTGGCCTGTTTGGAAGAGGCCAAGGCTAGTCCACCAGAGTTCTGAGTAGGTTTGTGTACCATGTCCTTCTGAGCCAATTGCACTGCCAATGAGAATAACCAAAACCCTTTCCCTCTTTAACTGGGGTGGCAGATGAGGGATGATCTTTACTGAGAATATACACAGAGATAAGAGGCATTCTAGAGAGTTGGCAAATTACAGTTTCTAGAGTTTTCACCCAAAACAATTCGGCTGCAATTATTTTAAGAGAATGGGGTCATTAAAGACAGGTTTATGATCTCTGTTCATCTGTCTTATCCAGTTAGCAATAATCTGCCAAACAGACATGATGGCAATTGTTGGCTGCAGGCCTTTAGGAGGACTTTAAGGGCCAGATCACACCACAAGCAGTCCAGTGTGTTTTTTTATTTCTGTATCAGAAATGCATGGAAAGTAGTTTATATGGTTTCCAATGACATAGTGGTGAGTTCCAAGGCATTCCAGTAAAAAAGTAGAACATGCTACATTTTTTTCTGAAATAGACTGTACTGCATCAAAAACACACCCGATTGCATCAAGAACTTACCAGACCCCAGTACAGTAAAAAAAATAAAAAAAACAGGAAAAAAGAAGAAAAAGTAAGCATTTAGAAATGCATCAAAAAAGCAACAAAACACAAACACATGCATTAAAAACATGCATCTGGTACGGATCTAGAGTGTGCTTTTGTGGTGTGAACCGACCCTTAAACATCCATCAACTGGATCTTTAAAAAAGGAAACATCCTCAATAGGAACTGTAAAGTGTTTATTGAGAACTGAAATGGCAGGATCTACTACTGGAACAACCAATTGCATCCTTACATTCCAATTCCATAAATACATTTCAATAAAAAGCTATATAGAGGAGCTAATATCCTTTCAGGACTAGGCCAATCCTCATTTAATGCACTTTTATTTTTTATATTGCTAGAAAAAGTATTTTTAAATTTAGCCAGCCTCTTAGTGCCCATATGGGCTTGTTTGGGCTGTGGGGACTCAGGTGCTGCTAGGCTATTTTGCACCACATCAAAATCGGTGTGTCAACAGTAAAGAGCAACTGGCAAAAAGCCAGTTTGTGCCTCATAAAATGCAGGGGTTGAAAAATCCTTTGCAGCTTCCACTACAATATCTGCGGCCCCCCTTGCTTTCCTACTTTTCCATATCCAATTCATGAATAGAGTCAGGGAGGAGAGCGGCAATGTAGTGTTTTTTTGGGTGGTTGCCATCTTTTTGTATAGGTTATTTCATGGATATGCCCCCAGCTGCCACTGTGCTCTTGCTGGGTGTCCAATGAATCCTTGTGCCTCTAGGCCTGGGGTTGGCAATCCGCCGATCGCAATCTACCCCTCGAGCGTGGCCTGGTGACAGGTAGATTGCATTTCTACAGTGCCGACCGCGGACTTAACTGTTTCTCCCCAGTGGTGTGGACAGAGTGAGCTGGGCGAAAAGTCCGCAGCAGGGACGGAGACAGTGCGGGAGAGCAGGGTGAGAAGTCCGGAGCAGGAGACGATACAGCAAGGCAGAGCAGAATGAGAAGCTCGAAGCAGGGAAGTAGACAGCACTGCAGAGGAGGTAAGAAATCCAGAGCAGGGGAGGAGAGAGCTGGACGGAGAAGGGGAGGAGACTTGCTCTTGCACGGAGTCCCCGGTCTCACTGAAGCAGAGGGTGTGCATGTTCACTGGAGGTGCTGCACCACAAACAGGGTTTTGTATGCATTAGTGGCTTTCTGAGATCTCCAGTGAGGAATATGGGCTGGGGTGGGGGATTGTCCTGAACAAAGGGGGTCAAATCTTAAAGCTCCAAAAAATAATTGAGAAAAACTGCGCTCAGATTCACTTAATCATATGAAAACCAGGTAGCAGAAATTTGCTGGTCACCAATGTAAATACAAAAACATATTTAAAAGTGCAGAGCTTCTCTTTAATAAAAGTTGTGTATATATATATATATATATATATATATATATATATATATATATATATATATATATATATATATATCTATCCCCAAGTCTCACTTGCCTCTGAAACCCAACTGGCATTCAGATGACGCTTCAGAGGCTACTGACAGGCAATGAGGAAGGGATGCAACACCACCTTACTGCCCTGAATCCATGTTCTACCTCTTTAAACTATAAGCTAGAATGATTACTTGTCAAATCCAACGCCGGTGGGTTCTGGATTCTGGGGGCTGAAGGGGAGGTGCAGGGGAAGCTGTCACGGCATCAACCAGGGGAGGCGGAGTCCTTGCACGCGGGCAGAGCATGCATGCTCCTTTGTCAGGCTTGACGGCATGCTCTTTTATTACAGCTGCCCTTCATCCCCCGTAACTCTGGAACCCACCAGCCTTGCTGGGATTAATGACAGCGTACATCGCAGCTGTACCCGCAAATCGTGAAGGTGACCAGCGAGACTCATAAATCAAAAGTGCTTTACCTTCACCTCTAAGTGACTGTATTACTTTTAATAAAATAGTTTTTGAAAACGCTACACTTAGATTGGCACTGCTCTCTTCCTTCAAATTCATCTTCTGCTCTGAAAGCGGCTGCCAACAAAGTGACTGCTACGGGGGACCCTTAACACTTGGTACACCCCAGAACTAATGGACTATATAGTTTATAAGGACCCCCCCCCCCTTCCACGCCATTGGTTGTAATCTACCCTTGCTCTGGCTATCGTACCCCTAGCGCTCTCCAAACACCCTCATCCTTTATATTTATGTCTGCATAAAACACTATACCGTTAAAATTCCTAAAATGCTCAAGGAAAATATAGAACAGGCATGACCGGAGTCAAAATATATACAAAGTTCCCATATATTATGCCTTTTCCATCTACCCACTGGTATTTTATAGCCTGTGATACAAGTCAGGCAAATGTTTCCTTGCAGAGCGCACTGACGGTTGAATGGTAAGATGGTTGCAATGACTGTTAGGCGTTCCGCAGATAAACTCTGCTTCTTTAGGCAATATGGCAGTCATTTCTACAATTACACAGCTGCATGTTTGAACAGCAATCAATCACAAGACAATTTTATTAAACAAATCATACAAATTAATGAACCACTTACTTATTATTGAGCGTGTGCCTGCTGTATGTTTTCCTTGAACGTGTCATGAATTTTTATAGGATCATATTTTATGTGGAATTGTGCATAAAAGTGATGTTTTAGAACGTACATATACCCAACACTTTGTGTGTGACATACTAGTACCTCAAAAATCCCCTAGTTTTGCATGTTTCTTTAATCTGCAACTCCCTATTATATAGCTGTGTGCAAGAGTCCTAAATTGTAATGTATCCTGGATAAATACCTCTGAATGACACTAAATGCCTAAAAAAAACAAAATAAAAAACAAAACAAAAAAAAGAAATACTTTTAAACTAAAACAACCTGCCATATGCGCGTTAATCCATGTTCTAGCTTCTTTTTAACATAGCTTCGATCAAAGTTATTTTCTTCATTTGCAGAGATACTATCTGTAAGAAAAATAAGATGAACATTAAACAAAGAAAAAGTGCTGGAAAAGCTGCTCTGAAGAAACGTAAAAGTGCTCCCATTCATTGTTTACAGTCAATTAACGGGATACAGGACCCTCTGAGGGACAAATATAATATTTAGTGTAATGCTTCATAAGACAGAGAGAGATTGTACAGATACTACGGGAGACAGAAATTGAAGAAATGTTACAGGGGATGGTCAAAGGACAAGTTACAACAAAGTTTCTCAAATAGGGTTCCATGGGACCCTAGAGTTCTTCCAGATGTTGCTAGGGGTTTTATGGGCAATTTCTGCCTCTCAGATAAGTTCCCACTGACGCCATTGATTTTTTTAGCTATCTGTAAGGGGGGTAATTCTTCCCAATGACCACAAGTGTAAGGAGCATTCTTCTTCACACTAAATGTATTATGCGTTGTAAATATATTCATTTTTAGCAGGGTTCCCTGTGACTGGAGAGTTATTTCAAGGGTTCCTCAGTGTAGAAAAGGTTGAGAAAGGCTGGGTTACAAGAAAGGACTGCTATAAATCACTGCGACTAATATTTTGGTTGAAGGCCACACAGCAGGTACCAAAGGGCCGCATGCAGCCCATGGACCGCAAGTTGGACACCAAGGGTTTATATAATAATGTCAACGTTAGTGATGTGGACACCAACAGATGTAGGATAGACAGTCAGTGGTTTATGGGAAAGAGGAACAGCAGCTTACGGAAAAGCTTTTAAACAAGTGAACCAATATGACAAGCAGGCAACCAGCATTTTCAGAAAACCACCAGTGGTGGCTTTGGTAGAGACTTCCTTTACTGGACTAGACCTTGATGAAGATATCCTATAAAATACTATAGTGTTGATCAGTAGAAATAGCATACATTTACACCTAGTGGTTGGGGTGGTGGGATTAAAATTCTGCACAACCCACCAGGAGAGCATAAAATGAATTTAGCAAAAAAGCTGATGCAACAATCTTCAGTATGGAGACCAATGGTTGTAGAATGTATAACCACTTGCTTACTGGGCACTTAAACCCCCCTCAGTCCCAGACCAATTTTCAGCTTTCAGCACTGATGCACTTTGAATGACAATTGCGCGGCCATACAACACTGTACCCAAATGAAATTTTTATCATTTTTTTTCCCACAAATAGAGCTTTCTTTTGGTGGTATTTAATTACAGCTCTGAGTTTTATTTTTTGCTAAACAAACAAAAAAAGATGCAAAAAAAAATAAAAAATCATGTTTAATAGTTTGTTATAAAATTTTGCAAACGGGTCATTTTTCTCCTTCATTGAAGTGCGCTGATGAGGCGGCACTGATAGGCTGCACTGGTGGGCACTGATGGGCTGCATTGGTGGGCATTGATAGGCTGCATTGGTGGGCACTGATAGGCTGCACTGGTGGGCACTGATAGGCATAGTTAAAGCGGCACTAATAGGCACAGATAAGGCGGCACCGATGGGCACAGATAAGGTGGCACTGATGGGCAAAGATGGGCACAGATAAGGTGGCATGAATGGGTGGCACGGATGGGCACTGATAGGTACCACTGATAGATGGGACTGATGGGCACTGATAGGTGGCTCTGATAGGTGGCACTGTTGGGCACTGATGGGCGGCACTGCTGGGCACTGGTAGATGACACTGATGGGCACAGATATGTGGCACTGGGGTGCAGCACCTTTGTTGAGGCAGATTGTGGGCACTGCTGGGTGGCACTGTGGGCACTGCTGGGGGGCACTTTTTTTAATGTGGCACTGGCAGGGGGCAGGTGGGCACTGGCAGGGGGCAGGTGGGCACTAGCAAGGCTGGCCATGATTGGGACTGATGTCCCGATCACGGCCGCCGGTGATCGGCTTTCTTTTTTTCTCCTCGCGCTGACAGCGCGAGGAGGAATAATAGCCAATTACCGTCTCCGTTATATCACATGATCAGCTGTCATTGGCTGACAGCTGATCATGTGATAAGGGGTTCGGGATCGACCCCTTGCACGGATCGGTGATCAGGCGAGTCTCGTAGACTCGCCGATCACAGAGCGCGCCGCGAGCGCCCCTCAGGGGGCGCGCAGGGCGCTCGTGCACGGGACTAAGTCTATTGACGTCGTCCCGGAAAAGGAGATCTGCGCTGTAGCTGTCATTTGGCTATAGCGTGGATCTCAAGTGGATAAGCACATGTGAACACTTCCACAAGTGATAATGATGTGCTACTCTTTAACAAAATCAGTGACATTTCATAGTTAGTTACATAGTTAGTAAGGTTGAATAAAGACACTAGTCCATCCAGTTCAACCTGAGTGAGTGTCTACCCCTATCCCTGTACATTGCACACTCACATCGGTCCCTACCCTCAAGGAGTCCACAATCCAAGGTCCTCATTCATATACTAGGGCCAATTTTGGACAGAAGCCAATTAACCTACCTGCATGTCTTTGTAGTGTGGGAGGAAACCGGAGTACCCGGAGAAAACCCACGCAGGCACAGGGAGAACATGCAAACTCAAGGCAGGTAGGGTCATGGTTGAGATACGAACCAGCAACCCTCTTTACTGCTAGGGGAGAGTGCTAACCACTACACCACTGTGCCACCCCACACATTTGGTGTGATACTCAACTCATCAAATCACCTACCCGAGGAAGTAATCCAACTGACTATGCAACATGCTATATTATGCAAACAAAGTTATCAAAAAGTAATCCCACTCAAGACTAAAAGGTAAGTGAAGCAAATATTTATTTCAACATAAAACAGGGCAAATTTCAAATTCATATCCTTTATTAAAATAATGCTTGGTGATCTTCTCATGAAGGCCCTTGTGTAGGCACTTTTTGTTACATGTAGAGAATGGTCTGTCCTTTTTCCCTTAATTGTTCTCCTGCGTTGTCACCCTGTCATGCTCTTCCAGTGAGGGCTACAACCATCCATGCCAACTCCCACTGTACAGACACAGCTCTTGCACCAGCAAAAAGCATTTGCTGGATGACACATAGACAGCAAGTGGCTACAGGAGATCCACACAGCTAGGGATGGGGGATAGAAAGTGAAAATAATATTATTTTTCTTCTATAGAACGGGGTCAGAGGGGCCCTTCATGGTTTCTTGCGCCAGGGCCCTGAAGGTTCTAGTTATGCCTCCGACATCCACTCTACCCTGCCATGAAAGTGCCCTTTTTTCAAGAGACAAACTTTGTTCTACAGATCAGCATACAAAGAAGATCTAGCTGTATTAATCGTTGCTAACTTCTCCTATCACTTCTTTAAACTCCCCCAATTAACATTCTTTGAAAACAAGATGGTAATGTGATAGAGCGGAGCGTGTGACCTCTTGTCTCTGCAGTACACCGAATACAACTCCGAGGTGTCATCTGCAAGTCAATGAGGAGATGTCAGAACTGCAGGTCCCCTAGACTTCTTCAGGAGTGTCCTCAGGTGCCCTGCATACTAGTTAACAGCGAAGGATATATTGTCTAATTTATTAAACTGTCGCAAGCAAAATATTTTTTTGCCCTTTGCAATTTATCAGAGTCGTGCTTTAAAAAATGTTCTACTAAGATGCAAAGAAGACTGTTATGAGAAACAGAACAGGTCTCCTTTCTGACATGATGATGAATAGGAGTGCCTTTGGGCTAGAACTTTCTCCTAGCTTTGCAAAAAGGATCCTTCAGCAACCAAAACACTCAAAAGAAGCCAGAGAAGGAAGCTTCAATCTATCCAAAGATGAATAACAAAACAAGTGTGTAGCTTTACACCAAAAAAAAAAAAAAATGTAGCGTCTATGGTCTTTTACATAATACGAGGTGGAGATCTTCTCTCCTCTTCAGTCCCCTTATCAATTCACCTGTAGTAATAAACTGCATGGTCTCCCTTTACCTCTGTTCTTCGCAATACAGCAAAACTCTATTTGGTTTTGGATTGCACAAAGAAATGTTAGAGCAGTGGTTTCCAAACTACAGCCCTTTGCTTGCATTAAACAGGCCCTTGAGGCACATTTCCCCCTACTGGCACCAACGATGGATCGCTATTCCTTCCAGACACCAACCATAGGGCACTATTCCATCCACAGATACCAACAATGCAGCACTATTTCAGCCACAGACAGCAAAATGGGGCACTATTCCTTCCACTGACACCAATGGTTGATCACTATTCCTTCCACTGACACCAACGATGGATCACTATTGCTTCCACTGACACCAACCATAGGGCACTATTCCATCCACAGACACCAATGATGGGGTACTATTTCTTCCACTGCCACCAATGGTTGATCATTATTCCTTCCACTGACACCAACAATAGGGCACTATTTGATCCACATACACCAACAATGCAGCACTATTTCAGCCACAGACAGCAAAATGGGGCACTATTCCTTCCACTGACACCAATGGTTGATCACTATTCCTTCCACTGACACCAATGGTTGATCACTATTCCTTCCACTGACACCAACGATGGATCACTATTGCTTCCACTGACACCAACCATAGGGCACTATTCCATCCACAGACACCAATGATGGGGTACTATTTCTTCCACTGCCACCAATGGTTGATCATTATTCCTTCCACTGACACCAACAATAGGGCACTATTTGATCCACATACACCAACAATGCAGCACTATTTCATCCACAGACAGCAAAATGGGGCACTATTCCTTCCATTGACATCGATGATGGGGCACTATGCCTTCCACTGACACCAACAGTGGATCACTATTCCTTTCACTGACATCAACCATAGGGCACTATTTCCATCCACTGACACCAATGATGAGCAACTATTCCTTCCACTGACACCAAGCATAGTGTCTGTGGATGGAATAGTGCCCTATGGTTGGTGTCAATGGAAGGAATAGTGCCCCATCATTGGTATCAGTGGATGGAATAGTGCCCCATCATTGGTGTCTGTGGATGGAATAGTGCCCTAATGATGGGGCACAATTCCATCCACTGACACCAATGATGGGGCACTATTCCTTCCATTGACACCAACCATAGGGCACTATTCCATCCACAGACACCAATGATGGGGACCAGGGCTTGACAAAACCCGGGCGCCAGGTCACATTGGCAACTAGAAATAGCGACCTCGCGCCTGGGGCAGCACAGCTGGGGGTATCCTGTCTCTGTGGACCCCCCCAGTGTGATCGCGTCGGGCCGTTCCGCCGGCGGCCGAAAATTTAGGCCGCGGCTTTGAGGCCTTCTGCGGTCCTATGATTCCTTATGGAATCTGGCGCCCTCTTGTGGTCGCCATTGGTATGACAAACCAGCAATCCTAATGAAGCTTCCTCTGCCTGTTTTATATTACCTGCCTCTTCTTCCCTTTATTTAGAACCCCCTAAACATTATATATATTTTTTATTCTAACACCCTAGAGAATAAAATGGTGGTTGTTGCAATACTGTCTGTCACACCGTATTTGTGCAGCGGACTTACAAGCGCGCTTTTGTTGGGAAAAATAATTTAGTTAATAAAAAAATAAGACAACAGTAAAGTTAGCCCAATTATTTTTTATATTGTGAAAGATAATGTTACGCCGAGTAAATTGATACCCAACATGTCACGCTTCAAAATTGCACCCGCTCATGGAATGGCGACAAACTTTTACCCTTTAAAATCTCCATAGGCGACGTTTAAAAAAATTCTACAGGTTGCACGTTTTGAGTTACAGAGGAGGTCTGGGGCTAGAATTATTGCTCTCGCTCTACCGATCACGGCGCTACCTCCTATGTGTGGTTCGAACACCGATTTTATATGCGGGCAGGACAGGGCGCGTTTAAAAATTATTATTTTTTCTGCTTATTTTAACTTTTTTTTTTTTCCACTGTTCTTTTAAAAAAAATGTTGTGTCACTTTTATTCTTATTACAAGGAATGTAAAAATCCCTTGTAATAGAAAAAGCATGACAGGTCCTCTTAAATATGAGATCTGGGGTCAGAGAGACCTCGGATCTCATATTTACACTAAAATGCAATTGAAAAAAAAAATTGTCATTTGAAAAAAATAAATAAAATGTCCCTCTAAGAGCTATGGGCAATGACTTGGAGACGGGGGGGGGGGGCGGCGACAGCGCTGCTATCTTCCCCTCACTCGTCTCCATGTCAGGCCAGGGACAGGTCCGGATCGCCGCCACGGACCTGGCGCCTAACTTTTTAAGCTGGCTCCTAGATTCCAAGCAAATTTGTCAACCCCTGATGGGGACTATTCCTTCCACTGACACCAACGATGGATCACTATTCCTTCCACTGACACCAACCATAGGGCACTATTTCCATTCACTGACACCAATGATGGGGCACTATTCCATCCACAGACACCAATGATGGGGCACTATTCCATCCACTGACACCAATGATGGGGCACTATTCCATCCACAGATACCAATGATGGGGCACTATTCCATCCACAGACACCAAAATGGGGCACTATTCCATCCACTGACACCAATGACGGGGCACTATTCCATCCACTGACACCAATGATGGGGCACTATTCCGTCCACTGACACCAATCATGGGGCACTATTCCATCCACTGACACCAACAATGGATCACTATTCCTTCCACTGACACCACGATGGGGCACCATTTCCCCCACTGACTCCCAACAATGGGGCACTATTTCTCCCAATGACACCAACAATGGGGCATTATTCCTTCCACTGACACCAACCATGAGGCACACCCTTAATAAACACCCCCCTGTACAGGCAGACTAGTATAAGCAGGACAGTCTAATCAATTTAAGATATGCACACGCACAAATTTTGGTTGCAAATTTTATTAGGTTGAGAAAAGAAAGTGGAGCAAGCAGTACAAGCCTAGAAATGTTACGCAAATAGTAACTCCGGTGAGGATCAAACCCAGGATTTCTGGGCTGCATAGCATTGGGCTTTTACCAGCTAAATTTAAATCAGACCTAAACCAAATCTGTACAATCTTATAAAAAAAAAAAAAAAAGCTTTACAGTGGTAAAAAAAATGAATAAAAACACAACCTGAAAACATAGTTATAGTAAGCTTTAGCCATCTAAAATGACAAAATCTCATCAGGATTTTACCGATATGAAGTAAATTGTAAGCATACATCAGCTGGATGGTGAGCATGCACCGTACAAGCTGTCCATGGTCTTGTTACATGTAAACAGCTTAAAGAGGAACTGCAGTCTGTTCACATAATATGTAATAAAAACACATTTGCCACTCCAACCACTTTGCATATTATTTTATATATACTATGATTCTGTACTTGCCAAATATGCCGCAGAAATCTCCCTCCACTGAATCTGGCTGCATCCATTTTAACTGTGGGCAGCTGAAGCTGCTGTCTGTTCACTTCCTGGATTTACACAGAGGCAGTCCTGCAGCTCTCATTGGCCCTCTTATGACTCACACCCCCTCCCTTCCAGACAAACTCTCACGAGAGTGAGGATGAGAGCTGTGCATGATGTCATAAGCCTAGGCGAATGACCTGACAAGAAACAGGAAGTGGGCTGTATAAAGTATTTACTGGCAGAAAAAAAAATGTTTTACTATCCAAAGTTAAAACAACAACAAGGGCAGAAGATTTAATAGATGGAGAGTTGAAAAAAAAAAAAAATAAATAAATAAAACAGAAGGCCCGCTTTAAACATCGCAGATTTTTCAAAATGAATTGGAGTATTGGAAAGTACTGAGCGTTTAACGTCATCTCTGAAATCATGGCAGGCTCTGCTGTCACATTGCTGAAGGGAAAATCACTTTAGAAAGCACAGATCAAAGGGGAACTTGCCCTTGGGTCAATTTTATTTTTGTTTTTATACAGGATTTAAATACCGCATGATTTATGGCGCACTTTCCAAAAAAAAAAAAAGGAGACATTTAATTCCAATAAAACGCAAAGTCAAGTTATTATTATTCAGGATTTATATAGTGCCAACAATTTACGCAGCGCTTTACAATACAAAAGGAGACAATACAGTTACAATACAATAAAATACAAGAGGATTAAGAGGGCCCTGCTCAGAAGAGCTTACAATCTAATAGTTAGGAGGGTCTCTGCTCACAAGTTTTTAAGGATTGCCTAAAAATTTACAGAGTAGGAAATGGGCAGGAATATTGAGGTAGGGCGTTCAGGAGGATGGGACAGACAACTAAAATGCATGGGAGGTTTTTTTTTTTGGTGAAAAAGTTTTTTAAACCAATGAATACATTTACAGCTATATCCGCACACACACTGAATGGCCAAACATCTGAAGGCACCTAACCAATACACCTACACCATATTGTCAACAGTATTGGGACACCTGCCTTTACAAGCACATTCATTTTGATGGCATCTCAGTCTTGGTCTATAGGATTCAATATTGAGTTGGTCTACCCTTAGCAGCTTTAACAGCTTCAACTCTTCTGGGAAGGCCGTCCACAAGGTTAAGGAGGGTGTCTATGGTAATATTTGACCATTCTTCCAGAAGTGCATTTGTGAGGTCAGACACTGATGTTGGACGAGAAGGCTTGGCTTGCAGTCTCCACTCTAATTCATCCCCAAGGTGTTCTACCGGGTTGAGGTCAGGATTTTATGCAGGCTAGTCAAGTTCCTCCACCCCAAACTTGCTCATGCATGTCTTAACGGACCTTGCTTTGTGCATTGGTCCAAATCATGTGGTGGAGAGGGGATTATGGTGTGGGGTTGGACTTGGCCCCTTAGTTCCAGTGAAGGGAACTCTTAAGGTGTCAGCATACCAAGACATTTTGGACAATTTCATGCTCCCAATTTCTGGGAACAGCTGACTGGCATGCACAGAGTCCTGACTTCAACCCGATAGATAAACTTTGGGATGAATTAGAGTGGCGAATGCGAGCCAGGTCTTCTCGTCCTCCTCGGTGCCTGACCTCACCAATGCGCTTCTGGAGGAATGGGTAAAGATTCCCACAGACAAACTCCTAAACCTTGTGGACGGCCTTCCCAGAGTCATAGCTGCAAAGGGTGGGCCAACTCAATATTGAACCCTACAGACTAAGGCACCATTATGTAAAGTCAGGCGTCCCAATACTGTGTACTTATATAGTCAAAAGTAAGTACCTAATTGGTTCAGGCATTTCCAAAGACATACAAATACATTTTAGAGAATACAAAGTGGTTAAGCAACCTTGGGGTAACACTTTGGGGAAGGCCCTTTTCCGTTTCAGCATGGATGTACCCCAAAGCCAGCTCCATAACGAAGTCCAGGAAAGAAGCTGGGAACATGGTAAATACCGCTAAAAGAACATCCACTTATTAGTAAACAAGGAGAGAGAAAACCAGCTAAGAAAGCCAAAAAGACATGGGGGCAGATTTACTAAAACTGAAAAGTATGAAATCTGGTGCAGCTTTGCATAGAAACCAATCAGCTTCCAGGTTTTTTGTCAAAGCTTAATTGAACAAGCTGAAGTTAGAAGCCGATTGGCTACCATGCACAGTTGCACCGATTTTAGTAAATTACCCCATGGTGTTACCACTTTTGACCAAAGGGGAGGTGGGGTGTAAGACTCCATATTAATGCCCAAGGTTTGTCAACCAGGGTGCCATCTGGGATCTTCAGGGGTGCTTTGGCAAAATCCCTAAAAATTGCCACAAGTTGTCCAAAAATTGTCCAAAAATTCAGCGAGTGGATGAAGCCCGTCTTTGTGTTACACACAACCACAAGTTTTTATTGTACAGAATTTAAAGCCTGCCACTGGCAATCTAGCAATCAATGGTAGATAAGGGGGCTGTAAGATGACTGCACAGCAATCTTGTTTGCCCCACCTTTGCCCCATTTGGTCAGCATGGGGGTCATTTTATCAGAGAGGAAGAGAAACTTTTAGCAGCCTGTTTAACAGTTAAAAATTGTCAGTTATTTATTTTTACCGGCCTGTATATTAAGAGTGTGACAGGTGCCACTCAGACAGGAAATGAAGGGAAAATTTCACAAAGGGGTTGCAAACTACAATGAAACATATCCCTACTCTACCCAGTACAGAAAAATCTTTCTGGAGTTGAGATTCAAGAGGAGAGATCTTGCTACCAGAATCTGTAAAGCTTGCCATAAACTGTTGTATTTTGACCAATTTCTGGGAACTACCTAGCTTGACAAGAAAATTCTCAACCATAGGTGCTAGCTGACAGAATACAAAAGCTGGCAGGAGAGATTCACCCATACACGCTGTCTGGCATGGATGGGGCATCGAGGCTTTTCTCTTGTTTATCTTGTTGAGCTGAACAAAATAAATGTCTTGACAGCCAACTTAAAGCTGAATTAAAAGGCACAAATACTTACCTTAGTTCCAAAGCTCACAAAATCCCTCACCGGCGTCTTCTCCCCGAGTTCTTGCAGGTGTCGGTCTTTGGTCATTTACAGCTGCATCTCATAAAATTAGAATATCATCAAAAAGTTAATTTCATTGATTCAATAAGTCAAAACTCTTATGTAGATGCGTGACACAGAGTGATATATTTCAAGCATTTCTTTTTAATTTTGACGATTATGAGATACATCTAGTGAAAACCCAAAATTCAATATCTCAGAAAATTAGATTATTACATAAGACCAATAAAAAAAAAAAGATTTTCAATACAGTAATGTTAGCTTACTAAAAAGTATGTCCATGTACAGTATAGTATACAATCAATACTTGGTCGGGCTCCTTTTGCATTACTGGATCAATGCGGCATGGCATGAAGGCGATCAGCCTATGGCACTGCTGAGGTGTTATGGAAGTCAAGGTTGCTTTGATGGCTGCCTTCAGCTTGTCTACATTGTTGGGTCTGATGTCTCTCACCTTCCTTTTTACAATAACCCATAGATCTATGGGGTTTGGGTCAGGTGAGTTTGGGCCCAATCAAGCACAGCGATACCATAATCATTAAACAGGGTATTGGTACTTTTGGCAGCGTGGGAAGGTGCAAGTCCTGCTAGAAAATGAAATCAGCATCTCCATAAAGCTGGTCAGCAGAGGGAAGCATGAAGTGCTCTACAATGTCCTGGAAGAGGGCTGCGCTGACTTTGGACTTGATAAAACACAGTGGACCAACATCAGATGACATGGCTTCCCAATTCATCACTGACTGTGAAAAATGTTACATTTCATTTGGAAATCAAGGTCCCAGAGTCTGGAGGAAGAATGGAGAGGCTCAGAATCCAAGTTGCATGAGGTCCAGTGTGAAGTTTCCACAGTCAGTGATGATTTGGGGAGCCGAATCATCTGCTGGTGTTGGTCCACTGTGTTTTATCAAGTCCAAAGTCAGCGCAGCCCTCTACCAGAACATTCTAGAACACTTCATGCTTCCCTCTGCTGTCCAGCAAGACTTGGCACCTGCCCACACTACCAAAAGTATCAATACCTGGTTTAATGATCATGGTATCACTGTGCTTGATTGGCCAGCAATCTCGCCTGATCTAAAGCTCAGAGAGAATCTGTGGGGTATTGTCAGGAAGAAGACAAGAGGCACAAGATCCAACAATGCAGACAAGCTAAAGGCCAGTATCAAAGAAACCTGGGCTTCCATAACACCTCAGCAATGCCACAAGTATGATCGCCTCCACGCCATGCTGCATTGATGCAGTAATTCATGCAAAAGGAGCCCCGACCAAGTATTGAGTGCATACTGTACTGTACATGGACAGACTTTTTAGTAAGCCAACAGTAAGCCTTTTTTATTTTTTTTATTGGTTCTATGTTAATATTCTAATTTTCTGAGATACTGAATGTTGGGTTTTCACTAGCTGTAAGACATAATCATCAAAATTAACAGATTTTTTTTTAAATATATCACTCCAACCAATATGTATTGCATCTACATAAAATATATGAGTTTCACTGTTTGAATTGAATTACTGAAATAATTAAACCTTTTGATGATATTCTAATTTTATGAGATGCACCTGTGTATTGGCTGGTGTGGAAGTGCAGTCATTCTGGCACACTGGTGACGTGACGTGTGCATACGCAGCCCAGTGTACATTCTGCAAAGGACTGTGAACGTGCAGGTAAGTGTACTCTATTGAAGAAGAGACATTGCATGTCTCTTCTGCAATAAAAAAGACTGCCTGATCGCAATTTATTTCTTACATTTAGTTCCACTTTAAAAGATATCAGTTATAGGTGGGCAAATCCTAAAAAGATGTCTCACCTCTTCAATAGTGCTGCAACTGCAGCAAAAGTGTTTCTCAAAGCAGTTTACCCGTAACTCTGCAAAAAGATGACGAGTCACCAGCATTCTGATGCAATTATCATGCTTATTAATGGAACAACATATCACTTAGATAAAGCTGACATTTTGGGGTGTCAAAGTGTCCTTACTCTGACTCTTAGTGCAGAACTCATCTCCACAGAACAAGAGCTTGTCTCGACCCGCATCACACAAAAGTTGACAAAACAACAAAAATTTGAATTTAAGATCATCATTTAGAATAACAAGTGTGTTAAGTGAAATAGTATTCCATGCTCTATATATAATGAGCTTTGAATGGGATAAACAAAAACAGAAATAACTGAGGCATTCACAAAGCTATGCTGCATATGAAAATGTTTAAGTGCATATTTATTTCATGCAAGTGCTGTAATTAGAATGCAAAATGCAATTTTATTCTAACAAAAATGGTCTATGTAACATCACAGCTAGAGAAAAGTGCCTACTTCTGTAGAATACAATTTAGCGAATGGGAAAACAAGGTCTTAAGCTATAAAGAGGTGCCCTTAAAAAAATGGTCTACAATAAAATTGAAGGCAATTCAAAACACTTAATACCCACAGCAGATAAACCATTATTGAGAATCCAAGTGCTCTTGAACTTTGTGACTATATGAGCATATGATGATTGGCGCACATTCCATCAGTTATGGAGTATGGATCTGTCTCCAGGCTTTTCAATGCGCTTATAGGCCATCAATATTTTTTTTGAACGCTATCGTTCTGGAGTCATGTGTTCACATTTTCTTAGGGGAACAATAAAAGAATTTGCCTGGAGGTAAGCTTTAGAGTATTAAAAAAAAAAAAACACACACACACAATATATTTATATGTTTCTTACCAGAAGCAGCCTGAGGTTCCTCCTCCTCCTGATCATTCTTCTCATGCCATTGCATTGTACAAAAGTAACTTAGCATGACTTCCCACAGTGCCTTGCAGAGGTCAGTCAAACATGGGATGTAGCTATCTGATGTTATGTGCTGCAAAGAAACAAAAGATTCACACATTTAGCGCTGTATCCATCTCACCAGCAGTCTTTCCTAAGGAAAAGACGAATCAAGAAAATCGCTAAAGCTGGCCATACACAGATATGCATTTGAACGTTTGTAGAAAAATCATTTGACAGAACATTCTTTTTTTTTTTTAATACGAACTTTTATTGAGACAGAAAGAAAAAAATAGGCACATACATTAAGCGACTGATTGCTCCTGAACATGAGCATCACATCACAAGAAACAGAGTGACAGCAGTACATTGATTGCGTTAATGGAGTAACAGGCTTTCTAGTGCATAACAGAAGATTGTCTGAAAAGTACCTGCCACCCAACCTATTAGTCATCGCTCGTGGGGGTATGGAAAGCAAGGAATCAATCAGGGTCAGAGCATCCCCCACTATACCAAGCACTGGAGTAGCGACTGTAACGCCAAATAAGAATAAGTATGGATATGCCATTGAAAACCTAAGAAAGACAAGAAAAATAGCACAAAACATAAACTAAACTGTAATAACTAAATAAGTGCTCCAAAAGGTACGGGACTAAAAGATCCTCGATCTAGGTCAGTACCCCGTTTAGGGGCGAGCAGACTCCCAGACTGTCCCAGCCCAAAGGCACAAGGCCTCAAGGGGTCCAAGACTTCCACTTAAGGTCGTATACCTGCATGGTGTCCAAAATTGTATGGGAAATCCTCTCCATTAACTGTATTGCAGCCATCCTCTTAACCACTTTCAGACCGGACCATTTTGCTGGTAAATGACCAGAGGTCTTTTTACACTTTGGCACTGCGCTGCTTTAACTGGTAATTGCGCGGTCATGCAATGTTGTACCCAAACAAAATTTGCGTCCTTTTCTTCCCACAAATAGAGCTTTCTTTTGATGGTATTTGATTGCCTCTGCGATTTTTATTTTTTGCGATATAAACGTAAAAAGACCGCAAATTTTGAAAAAAAATGATATTTTCTACTTTTTGTTATTAGAAAAATCCAATAAACTCAATTTTAGTCATACATTTAGGCCAAAATGTATTCAGCCACATGTCTTTGGTAAAAAAAAAGTCAATAATTGTATATTTATTGGTTTGCGCAAAAGTTGTCACATCTACAAACTAAGGTACGTTTTCTGGAATTTACGCAGCTTTTAGTTTACGACTGCCTATCTCATTTCTTGAGGTGCTAAAATGGCAGGGCAGTACAAAACCCCCCCAAATGACCCCATTTTGGAAAGTAGACCCCCTAAGGAAATTGATAAGAGGCATGTTGAGCCCATTGAATATTTTATTTTTTTGCCTCAAGCGATTGAATAATGACAAAAAAAAAATTTTTTTTTTTTTTTTACACAAAGTTGTCACTAAATGATATATTGCTCACACATGCTATGGGCGTATGTGAAATGACACCCCAAAATAAATTCTGCTGCTTCTCCTGAGTATGGGGATACCACATATGTGGGACTTTTTGGGAGCCTAGCCGCGTACGGGGCCCCGAAAACCAAGCACCGCCTTCAGGCTTTCTAAGGGCGTAAATTTTTGAGTTCACTTCTCACTACCTATTACAGTTTTGAAGGCCATAAAATGCCAAGATGGCACAAAACCCCCACAAATGACCCCATTTTAGAAAGTAGACACCCCAAGCTATTTGCTGAGAGGCATGTTGAGTTCATGGAATATTTTATATTTTGCCACAAGTTGCGGGAAAATTACAAACTTTTTTTTTTTTTTTTTTTTTTAACAAAGTTGTCACTAAATGATATATTGCTCATGCATGCCATGGGCATATGTGAAATGACACCCCAAAATAAATTCTGCTGCTTCTCCTGAGTACGGGGATACCACATATGTGGAACTTTTTGGGAGCCTAGCCGCGTACGGGGCCCCGAAAACCAAGCACCGCCTTCAGGCTTTCTAAGGGCGTAAATTTTTGAGTTCACTTCTCACTACCTATTACAGTTTTGAAGGCCATAAAATGCCAAGATGGCACAAAACCCCCACAAATGACCCCATTTTAGAAAGTAGACACCCCAAGCTATTTGCTGAGAGGCATGTTGAGTCCATGGAATATTTTATATTTTGCCACAAGTTGCGGGAAAATTACAAACTTTTTTTTTTTTTTTTTTTTTTTCACAAAGTTGTCACTAAATGATATATTGCTCACGCATGCCATGGGCATATGTGAAATGACACCCCAAAATAAATTCTGCTGCTTCTCCTGAGTATGGGGATACCACATATGTGGGACTTTTTGGGAGCCTAGCCGCGTACGGGGCCCCGAAAACCAAGCACCGCCTTCAGGCTTTCTAAGGGCGTTACAGTTTTGAAGGCCATAAAATGCCAAGATGGCACAAACCCCCCCCAAATGACCCCATTTTGGAAAGTAGACACCCCTAAATTTAGGGGTACACTAGTGAGACTAGGTAATAAATGGCGGGTGCCCTGAAACTATAAAAAAATAACTAACCAACCAGCGTCACCTGTAACAGTTATATGGTGATCACTGGTGAAAGGGTTAACTAGGGGGCAATTAGGGGGCTTTATGCGGTAGTATATGGGGGTCCCTGGCGCTATAAAAAGCTGCAGCGAACCTAAATACCTACCTGCCTAACTAGCGTCACCTGTGACACTAATACAGCGATCAGAAAAACGATCGCTTATTAGGCTGGGTTCACACTGGAGCGATGCGGGAACGCCACGAATGCGCGGCGGGTTCCCGCATCGCATGCCTCCCGGCGGCAGTTCACACTGCCCTATGCGAACTGCTGGGAGTGTCAGTGAAATGTTACTGACACCCCCAGATCAGTTCGCATATCGCAGTGCGATCTGCAAACTCGGATCGCATGGTGTGAACACCCATGCGATCCGATTCTGCTGCGGGCCAAAAAAAGGGTCCCGTGCGAATTTGCGGCGGGTGCGGCGGGTGCGGCGGGTGCGGCGAATGGCTGAACTCGAATCGCACAGAGATCGGATGTGATTTGCACTGCAGTGCGGTGCGAATCACATCCGTTCTCATAAACCGCTGCAATGTGAACCCAGCCTTAGTGACACTGGCGACGGGGGGTGATCACGGGGTTAAACCTTTATTGGGGGGGTTAGGGGGGTACCTTAGAACTAAAGGGGGCTAACCCTAACTGCCCTAACAGTTATTAGTCACAAATGACACCCGCCGGGTGATCAGGGGGTTAAACCTTTATTAGGTAATAAATGGCGGGTGCCCTGAAACTATAAAAAAATAACTAACCAACCAGCGTCACCTGTAACAGTTATATGGTGATCACTGGTGAAAGGGTTAACTAGGGGGCAATCAGGGGGCTTTATGCGGTAGTATATGGGGGTCCCTGGCGCTATAAAAAGCTGCGGCGAACCTAAATACCTACCTGCCTAACTAGCGTCACCTGTGACACTAATACGGCGATCAGAAAAATGATCGCTTATTAGGCTGGGTTCACACTGGAGCGATGCGGAAACGCCGCGAATCCGCGGCGGGTTCCCGCATCGCATGCCTCCCGGCGGCAGTTTACACTGCCCTATGCGAACTGCTGGGAGTGTCAGTGAAATGTTACTGACACCCCCAGATCAGTTCGCATATCGCAGTGCGATCTGCAAACTCGGATCGTATGGTGTGAACACCCATGCGATCCGATTCTGCTGCGGGCCAAAAAAAGGGTCCCGTGCGAATTTGCGGCGGGTGCGGCGGGTGTGGCGGGTGCGGCGAATGGCTGAACTCGAATCGCACAGAGATCGGATGTGATTTGCACTGCAGTGCGGTGCGAATCACATTCGTTCTCATAAACCGCTGCAATGTGAACCCAGCCTTAGTGACACTGGCGACGGGGGGTGATCACGGGGTTAAACCTTTATTGGGGGGGTTAGGGGGGTACATTAGAACTAAAGGGGGCTAACTCTAACTGCCCTAACAGTTATTACAGTCACAAATGACACCAATGCAAAAAAAAAAAAAAAAAAAATGACATTGGTGTCACTGTGACTGGGGGGCAGGGGTAATTGGGGGGGTGATCGGGGGGTAAAGGGGGGGTGTGAGTGTGCCTGGCATGTTCTACTGTGTGTGTAGAGTGTTGGTGCAACTTACTGATCCGCTCTCCTCCGTGTCGGAACGAAAAATACCGACACAGAGGAGAGAATACATCACTTCCTCTCCTGTGTTTACATTACAGGAGAGGAAGTGATGTCACCGGGGATTTCTATTCGTCGGGAGCGATCGCGAGGGGGTGGCCATGAATGAATGGCCGTCCCCTCGTCCGGGATCGCTCCCGAACGAATACCGACCGCCGCAGGCACCGGGCGGGGGCCCGATCGGGCCCCCGACCCGCGGGAGGCAAGGGACGTACATGTATGTCCTTATGCCTGCCCGTGCCATTGTACCGACGTACATCGGCGTGCGGCGGTCGGCAACTGGTTAAGCACCTGATCCCATGCAACCGTAGGCGATCGCCAGAATAAGGCAATCGACAGAACATTCTTTTTTGCCATCGAGTCAACTAAATCTGAAAGCCTCTAAGATTTTGTCCACACCTGCTATTTGAATGGAGGACCAGATGTATTAAACACTTTTCATAAGACCCCTTTCACACTGGAGGCACTTTTCAGGCATTTTAGTGTTAAAAATAGCGCCTGTAAAGCGCCTCTCAAGCCACCCCAGTGTGAAAGCCTGAGTGCTTTCATGCTGGGGCGGTGCGTTTGCAGGACAGAAAAAAAAAAAGTCCTGCAAGTAGCATCCTTGGGGCAGTGGGGGAGCGGTTTATACACTGCTCCTAAACCGCACCTGCCATTAAAATCAAGGGGCAGCGCTGATGAACAACCTGCGCTTTTCAACCTTTCTTCGGTTGCAAGCTGGGGTTAAAAGTGCCCTGCTAGCAGCCGAAAAGCGCTGCTAAAACAATGGTAAAAAATAGGATTTTTATAATAACTTACCTGTAAAATCCTTTTCTTTGAAGTACATCACGGGACACAAAGCCATAGTAGTTATGTGGGTTATAGGCCACCTTCAGGTGATGGACACTGGCACACCCTAAGACAAAATGTGCACTCCCTATATAACCCTCAGTTTTGTAGCAAAGCAATACATGTGTATACCAAGAAGGGAGGGACCGCTGTGTCCCGCGATGTACTTCAAAGAAAAGGATTTTACAGGTAAGCCGTTATAAAAATCCTATTTTCTTATCACAGAACACATCCCATAGTGTGGGATGTCCCATAGCAATGCCAACTAAAGGGAGGGAGATGCAACAAAAGTAGGACCCCAAGAGACAAGAGGACTTATACTGCAGCCTGCAGTCCACTGTGGCCAAAGGCGATATCCTCATGACCTTTTACATCTACTTGACAGAATCTGGTAAATGTATAGACTGAAGACCAAGTTGCGGCCTTGCAGATCAGAACCATGGAAGCTTGGTGATGTACTGCCCAAGAAGCACTAACAACCCTGGAGGAGTGAAAAGCAGGAATTTTGCTCTTTAAATCATAAGCGTGAACAATCACTTGACAAAACCATTTAGAAATAGTAGATTTCAATGCTGCCTGTCCTCTTTTAGGACTGTCTGGCAACACAAACAAAACGAATCTGAGCGGTCACTTTCAAACAGACCTTGACCGCTCTCACCAGATCAAGAGAATGTAGTGACCTCTCTTCCACAGAACAAGGCTCCTGAAAAAATTAAGGCAGAACAATATCCTGGTTTAAATGAAAACCTGACACTACCTTCAGTAGGAATTTAAGATGAGGCTGCAATACAACCTTATCGTTATGAATAATCAAATATGGCTCTTTACAAGAAAGAGCAGCCAACTCGGATACTCTTCTTGCAGAAGATATGAAAACCAAGAAATGATTTTCCTCGTCAAGAGGACTAAGGGAATATAGCGTATTGTCTCAAAAGGCTGTTTTTGTAATGCCGACAGGACTAAATTTAAGTCCAAAGTGTTCAGGGATGGCCTAACTGGAGAATTAATCTGTGTTACCCCCTGAATAAAGTTATGAACTAGAGAGTGTGAAGCAAGTGGTCGTTGAAAAAATACTGATAAGGCCGACACCTGACCTTTGATAGTACTCAAGGCCAGCTTCATACCTATGACATATTTCCTGGGGTGCCAACCCCTGGATTCACACTAGGAGACATATGCCTTCCAGACTCTATAGTATAGGACGATGGAGGCCGGCTTCCTAACATTAACCAAAGTAGAAACTTCTGAAGCTGACAGCCCGCAGTCTTTCAGAATGTGGGTCTCAATAGCCAAACCGTTAAATTTATCGTTTGTAAGGTAGGATGGAATGCCGGACCTTATGAGAGAAGGTCTGGCCACAGTAGTAGGGTCCAAGGGTCCCCTACTGCCATCTTTATGATCTCGGCAAACCAAGATCTCCTGGGCCATGCTGAGGCCAAAAGAATCACCTCCTTCCCTTCTTGCTTGACCCTGCAAAGAAGGCATGGAAGCATAACAGGAGGGAATGCATAGATCAGTGAAAATTGATCCCATGGAAAAACCAAGGCATCTGTTCCGTATGCCAACTGATCGCTTGTCCTTGACACAAAGTTGTTGATCTTGTTGTTGAACCTGGACGCAAACTGATCCACGTCTGGAACTCCCCATCTTTGACATATTGACAGAAAGATGTCGGGGTGAAGGGACCATTCTCCCGGGAACAATTGTTGGAGACTCAAGTAGTCTGCCTGCCAATTCTCTATTCCTGGAATGAAAATTGCTGATAGGCAAGGAATGTTGTTTTCTGCCCAAGATAGAATATGATTCACCTCTCTCTGGGTTGCACAACTTATTGTGCCCCCTTGCTGATTGATATAGGCCACTGCTGTGGCAATGTAATTTTGGATCCTGACAGGACAATTCTGTAGTCTGAGCGTCCAGGCGTACTTCCTGAATCTCTAGAATATTGATGGGCAAGGTCCTCTCTGATTTGGACCATTTCCCTTGGACAGACGCATCTTCCAGGACTGCTCCCCAGCCCAGAAGGCTGGCACTCGTTGTTACCACCTTCCAGGTGACTGGATATCAACCAATTGAGGCTCTGACGCACTTCAGGGGATAATCGCATTGGGAAGACCAGAGCTTGGACCTTATTGTTCCAAGCTGACAGAATACTGTTTTGCAGCAGTTTTGAATTAAACTGCACATAAGGAAAGGCCTTGAAAGAAGCCACCATCTTTCCCAATAACTTCATGCAAAGTTGAATAGAAGGATTCTTCTTTGTTTTGACCAACTGAATCAGTTCCTTTATGGAACCGATCATTTCACAGGGCAAAAACACCTTCATTTGAACTGTATCTATGATCAGCCCCAAGTACTGCAATCTCCTTGATGGTTTTAAGGAGGATTTCTCTAGGTAGAGAATCCAACCTAGGCATTCTAGGTAGCAGACTGCGGTGACCAAACTTTGGTTTAAGCGGGTTACCAACTGATCTATCAAGAGTAGATCGTCTAAGTAGGGTAGTATCGTTATACCTTGAGCCCTTAACCTAGCTAAAGGAGGAGCCAGGACCTTTGTAAACACTTGAGGTGCAGTAGCTAGACCCAAAGGCAGAGCTACAAACTGAAAATGAAGATTTTCTACCTCGAAGCATAGAAATTTCTGGAGAGCGGGGAGAATTGGCCCATGGAGACAAGCATGCTTGATGTCGATTGACAACAGAAATTCTCCCTCCTTGTAGGATGGAGCCTACTTATCGGATTGAGTCCATACGAAAGGAACGGATAATTCAAAAATCGGTTTAGATCTTTGAAATCTAAAATGGGTCTGACATCCCTGTTTGGTTTTGGAACTGTGAAAAGGCTTGAATAAAACCCTTATCCTTGCCCTTCCAAGGGGACCACTGATATCACTCTTTGAGACAAGAGATGATCCAAAGCTAGAAAGAGGGACTTCTTTTTCACTGGATCTCTGGGAACGTTTTATCTGAGAAAATGAGGAGACGTGAACTCTTGGAACTCTAGTTTGTACCCTAGAGAAATTGAGGAACCCACCCATCAGTCTTGACAATGTTCCTGCCAGACCCTTGAAAACTATAGAAGCCTTCCCCCCACTTGAGCAAGTGGGGGCATCCCTTCATGAGGAGGTTTTAGTATTTTGATTTGTGGGTTTCCTCCACCAGGTCCACTTTTGGCCCTGGGACTGATCCTGAGGTTTACCTCTTAAACCTGACAGTGGAGGCCGTCGTGACTGCCTGGTGGCTGATGCCCCTGGCACTGGGGAAGAAGCACGTTTAAAAGAAATATGATTAAACTTTTTAACCGGTAAAGGGGAACTTTTCCCAATAGAAATAATTTGGCTATACTTATCCAGATCGTCTCCAAATACCCGTTCACAATGAAATGGGAAACTGGCCAAGAGCTTTTTGCATGGCGCTTCGGCTGACCAATATTTCAACCATAGGATTCTACGCACATGTACCAGTCCCTAGCATGAGCCGTGGGGCCTGGAAAATAGAATCTTTCATGGCGTCTACTGTAGAACACATCGATTCTGATATCCTGGGCCTGCTATCAAGGATTAACCTTGTATACATCTATAAACTGGTCCTTTAAGGACTAAGATACCCCGATTGCTAAAAATCTAGTTTTTAACCACCTCGCGCCCGCCCTATAGCCGAATGACGGCCGTAGGGCAGGCGCGTTTGTCCGGGTGGTCGTCCCTGGACGTCCTGATGTTCCGCGGAAGTTCTGGGTTCGCCGTGTCCCCCGGGGACAGGCAAACACAGATCGCTGTAAACGGCCAATCACAGCGGCCGTTTACAGCGTGATCGGCGTGTCCAATGGGAGATGATCTCATATGTAAACATATGAGATCATCTCTCAGCGCCGCTCTCCCTCCTCGCACAGACAGTGTGAGAGGGGAGAGATGAATGGCTGCAGCGGCAGCCGTTCTGCCTCTAGTAAAAAAAAAAAAAAAAAAGTAAAAAAAATTAAATAAAAAGTGCCATCCTTCCCCAGCAGTGCCATCCTCCCCCCAGCAGTGCCATCCGCCCCCCAGCAGTGCCATCCGCCCCCAGCAGTGCCATCCGCCCCAGTGCCATCCGCCCCCAGCAGTGCCATCCACCCCCAGCAGTGGCATCCACCCCAGTGCTACCTGCCCCCAGTGCCATCCACCCCAGTGCTACCTGCCCCCAGTGCCATCCACCCCAGTGCTACCTGCCCCCAGTGCCATCCACCCCAGTGCCACCTGTCAGTGCCATCTGTCATCAGTGCCACGTATAAGTGCCATCTGTCATCAGTGCCACATGTCATCAGTGCCACATAGTGCCATCTGTCTTCAGTGCCACATATTAGTGCCATCTGTCATCAGTGCCACGTATCAGTGCCATTTGTCATCAGTGCCACCTGTCAGTGTCACGCGCCATCTGTTGTCAGTGTCACGTGTCATCAATGCCACTTATCAGTGCCATCTGTCATCAGTGTCACGCGTCATCGGTGCCATGTATTAGTGCCATCTGTCATCGGTGGCACGTATTAGTGCCACGTATTAGTGCCATCTGTCATCAGTGCCACGTGTCATCAGTGCCACGTGTCATCAGTGCCACATATTAGTGCCATCTGTCATCAGCGCCACATATTAGTGCCATCTGTCATCAGTGCCACCTGTCATCAGTGCCACATATTAGTGCCATCTGTCATCAGTGTCACGTGTCATTGTCCTGGTGCTTCAAAAGTGTAATAAATAGTCAACAAGTTAGAAGTGTAATTTATGTTCCTAGAACACATGATGGCGCTACCTGCATGTTGGGCCTCTCTATGTGGCCAGGCTGTGAAAAAGTCCCATACATGTGGTATTGTAATACTCAGGAGGAGTAGCAGAATTTTTTAGGGGGTGTCATTTGTGGTATACACATGCCACGTGAGAGAAATAACCTATTACAATGACAATTTTGTGGAGAAAAAAAAAATGAAAAATCTTAATTTTGCAAAGAATTGTGGGAAAAAAATGACAACATCAAAAAGCTCACCATGCCTCTTACTAAATACCTTGGAATGTCTACTTTCCAAAAAGGGGTCATTTGGGGGTATTTGTACTTTCCTGACTTGTTCGGGTCACAAGAAGCGAGATAGGCCACCAGTACATCAGATGTGATCAATTTTGTGCGATTCGCACCACACCTTGTAGACTCTCTAACTTTCACAAAGACCAAATAATATCCACTAATTTGGGTTATTTTTACCAAAGATATATAGCAGTATAAATTGTGGCCAAAATTTATGAAGAAAAATTAATAATTTGCATAATTCTGTCACAGAAACAAAGAAATATGCGTTTTTTTTCAAAATTTTCGGTCTTTTTTCATTTATAGCGCAAAAAATAAAAACCCCAGAGGTGATCAAATACCACCAAAAGAAAGCTCTATTTGTGGGGAAAAAAAGGACAAAAAATTCATTTGGGTACAGTGTTGCATGACTGAGTAATTGTCATTCAAATTGTGAGAGCACCGGAAGCTGAAAATTGGTCTGGGCAGGAAGGGTGTTTAAGTGCCCAGTAAGCAAGTGGTTAAAAAGGAATTCCAACGTCTTATCTGTTGGATCTTTTAGCACATGAGCATTGTCTACTGGACAAGTCAGGTTTTTATTTACAGAGGATAGAGCAACATCAATTGCTGGAATTCCCCATTTCTTACAGAACTTTTTCCCCCATAGGATAAACTATTGAAAACTTTTTTGGGGGGGAAAAACTGTTTATCTGGATGCTCCCACTCAGAATACATAAGCTTTTTTTTTTTAGCAATGAATGGATAGGAAAAGCATGAACAGATTGTGGAGGCTTTAGTGAACCCAAACCAGAAGTGGTCTCATCAACTGACTGCCTTATTGGCAGTAAAAATGTGGCGCGGACCAATTCAGTGAGAGATTGTAACAACATCCTTTCCTGCGAACCTGATCCTTACATATTAGGTTCTTCGGAAGAAGAGACATCAGCCTCTTCCTGATCCTTTGAGAGAAATTAGTCATCTCTCGCCCCTTGTTCTTCAGCATGAGGATCCTGAGCAATGGACGGGGAACTGCTACGCTTAGTCCCACACTAAGATGCGATTAAAGCGGAGGTCCACCCTAAAATGGACCTCCGCTCATCGGAATCCCCCCCCCTCCGGCGCCACAATCGGCACCTTTCAGGGGGGAGGGGGGTGCAGTTACCTGGATAATCCAGGTAACTGCACCCACTTCCGGGCTAGCTCTCTGCGGAAAGGGGCGTACGTTACGCCCCTTTCCGCAAGCGCCCGCCCCCTTCAGCAAGTGCCCCGCTGCCTGCTGGGAAACACACAGCTCCCAGAGGCAGCGGGGACCGTCCGGATTGCGCCGCGCGGCTCGCGCATGCGCAGTAGGGAACCGGGAAATGAAGCCGAAAGGCTCCATTTCCTGATTCCCATACCCAAGATGGCGGCGGCAGGACCCGCCAGACGAGCGAGCGATCGGCTTCGGGTGCCGACATCGCGGGCGCGCTGGACAGGTAAGTGTCACTATTTAAAAGTCAGCAGCTGTAGTATTTGTAGCTGCTGACTTTAAAAAAAAAAAAAAAAAAACGCGGAGTCCCGGTGGACTCCCGATTTAAAGCACCAATTTTTTGCTCCAAACTTAAAATGATTGAAGAAAAAATCTACGTAGTAATATACACAGGGGCTACAGTGTTAAGAGCAGCTGCAACGCTCTGGCCCACTCTGACCAGCCATATTACTCTCAGGAGAGGATGCCATCTTTTTTTAGATGGTTCTAGGCTGCTGTGCAACTATAGTCCTTCTAGAGCTCTTTTTTGCTGTGTTTTTAACCCCCCTTTCGACCATAGCCCGATGCACAAAGCAGAGGCCCTACCAGAAGAAATGCATCCACTGCTTAAACAATAGTCCAGCTCTGCTGCTGCTATTAATGCTCAGCCTGATGCAGTAATAAATGTGTCAAAAGGAATGCCTGTGTTACCAAAAACCTCTTGCATGCCACCTTTGCTCTTGTGTACCTCCGCAGCTTGCAACAGCAACAATGGTGCCTTTTAAAACACACCTTCCCACGCTGGGCATTGGAGGGCCCCAACGCTGTGCTAAGCCCCACCCCCCTGTCTATGGCCCTTCCTCTTTCTGTCAAAAAATAGTTTTTCCTGCGCGGGCTCCGATCCTATGAGATCAGCAGGGAGAGCAGCAGTAATGGCGAAGGGGGGGGGGGCCTGGAAGCTGCCGCGCAACGTGCCGTTTGTGCCCCCCCTTTTTTTCCAAATCGCTCCTTCCCCAAGAAGAGGGGAAGAAAAAACAGCACAGGGGGCGTCTGGTGGGGAGGTTAAACCCCCCAGACTTCCTGGCCAAAAAGACACTTAGATTGGATCTGGCTCCATGGCTAGCCCCAGCAAGGATTGCTCCAGTGGAGCACAGCACATCTTTACTTGTGACCAACACCTTAGATACTGGCAAAAAAACTGAGGTACACCCAGTAGTGGGAGGAGTTATATAGGGAGTGGACTTTTTGTCTTGGGGCATGCCAGTGTCCATCACCTGAAGGTGGCCTATAACCCACATAGTAACTACTATGGCTCTGTGTCCCGTGATGTACGATAAGAAACTAGCGTCGCTTTACCGCCAATGCACCCCCGCCCCAGTGTTAAAGTAGCCTATGTACGATTTTTCCCAAAAACAATCCCAGCTGAAAAATTTGCCATCCTGCTCCTTCCAATTTTCTCATTACCACGGGCTAAAATGAACATTGATTTGACTCTACTAACCACAAGAACTGTGGTCTCTAAACAGCAGCCCTTTGCTTGCCTTTATCTGGCCATTGAAAAAACAAAGGAAAAGAGGCCCCAGGGATAGTACGGGTAAGGGTTTTAGTGAGCATTAATGAAGTAAAGAAGTATAGAAAATTTAAGAAAAATAACAAAATGTTATTCAAAAAATAAAATAAAAATATTAATAAATAATAAAAATACATAGGACAATACAGTACAGCTAAATCTCCCGTAAGGCAGGTCACAAAAACAGTGTGGATCCTCCTGGGAGACCAATTGTGTCAGGGAATGGATCTATTACAGAGAACCTTTCAAAGTTGATAGATGAGTATTTTAGACCATTAGTATTTTCTTTACCATCATACGTGAGAGATACTATTCATCTCTTACAAATTATTGATGGGGTCCAAGTCTCTGATCAAACCATTCTGGTATCTATTGACGTAGAAACGTTACACAGTTCAATTCCGCATAACAAAGGCTTAAGTTGCAGTCAAAAAATTCTATCACAGAATCTACACCTGAATCGACCATTTAATGAGTTTATTTTATTGGCCTTAGGTTTCATCATGGAGCACAATGTGTTTGGCTTCAATGGCCAGTATTTCCTCCAGGTACAGGGCATAGCCATGGGCACTTGTTGGGCCCCTGGCTACACCAATCTGTACCTGGGGGAATGGGAAGGCACCCTTTTCTGGGACGAGACTATGTATCTGCGCCACATATTTTTCTGGCGCAGGTACATAGATGACATTTTCCTCCTGTGGAATGGCCCAGTTGAACTATTACATGCTTTTCTAAATATTTTAAACTGTAATGAATTCAACTTAAAGTTTACTATGTCGTATGATTCAACTTCCATTACCTTTTTGGATGTTGAGATCTTCAAAAACTCTAATGTGTTGGCTTGTAAACTCTTTAGAAAACCAACTTCGGGTAATACCATCTTACATTCTAACAGTTTTCACCCTAAACCTCTGTTGAATTCGATCCCCTTCAGTAAATTTTTAAGAATCAAACGCAATTGCTCCAATAATGATGATTTTGTTCGGGAAGCTAAAGCTTTAAAAAAACATCTTTTAGAAAGAGGGTATAGTCATAAGTGTTTAAAAAGAGCATTTAACAAAGCAAACAATAAAAATCGTCAGGATATTTTAAATCCACAGATAAAATCTGTACCTGACAAAAATGCCTATACTAGAATCATTACGACTTTTTCCAATGAACACATACAGGTAAAAGAAATTTGAAATAAATACTGGCACGTTTTGACTAGTGACCCACTTAGCGACCCTTTCGTTCCTCCAGTACCTCTTGTCACTTTCAGGCATAGCATCTCAATAGGAGATCTTTTAGTGAAAAGTGAGTTCAAGGGCCTATCCCAGGGGGATCCCTGTAGTACTCTGGGTACATTCCCCTGTGGGACATGTGGGTATTGCCGTTATATGAATACGGCCAGAAATCCACGTCTCCCCAATGGTCGTAATTTTACGGCCAAACACTATGCCAACTGTCAAACAATGTTTGCGATTTATTTACTGCAATGTGAGTGCGGCTGCTATTATGTCGGCAAGACAATCCAAAAACTATGGAAGAGACTTTACCGGCATGTAGCAGCCATGACAAGTGCGAATCCAGACTTCCTGTTAGGCCGTGTAGCAGCAGTACATGATGGCCATTTTCCCAAAATCTCAGTTTTAGTACTTGATAGACTCCATCATACCCCCAGGGGAGGAGATTTAAATAAAATTCTCCTCCAACGGGAAATGAGATGGATTTCTAATCTCGACGTGACCTCCCCTCCGGGCTTGAACGAAGTGTTACGTTTTAAACCTTTTCTTCAAGGTTTTGCATGAGGTGGATATGAAGGGAATCTATAATAATTGGCAGCTATGCTTATTAATCATTTATCACTGCCTTTTCTCTTTACCTTACCTGCATATCTTTCACTGATGTATTTTCATATAGATTCATTTGTTAAATATGTGATTGCCCCTGTTATTGTTACTTGGTACATGCCATATTTGCCTTTCATCGCTGCCTATTTGATTGATATATTGTACGTATATGCTGTTCAATTATTGACACATATGCTGTTTATCATGCTGACTGCTGTGTTTTTTATTTTTACAGAACTATCCCGCGCCTCGGCTTCCATTTGAAGTGGTTTCATCGCTTCTAATGGTCTATAAAGTGCTTTAGACCATTTTTTTAAAATATATGTCCTGGTTTGGGGATGATTAGGCGCTCTATGCCTATTTGGTTGGAGATCCCCTGGCAGGGAAAGGCCCTCTGACATTTCCGGTGTCTCTGGGCCTGCTTCTTGTCCTGCCTGGGCGGCATACCGCACATGAGCGATTGTGCTATGCCGGTCGGGGCTTGTTGGCTGTACTCTCCGTGTCTGGCAGCGCTCCGACGTCTGATGCCATTTGCGCTGTATGATGCGGTGGCACCGGACACCGCCCCCCCCCTCGAGGGAGCAGCTGCTGTGCCACCTATTAACACTTCTCTTCTGACGCTTGATGTCGAGAGAGGGAGGTTCGGCGACACACCCTCTTTTAACCATTTATCTTTCCTTTTTTACTCCACTGTGGTTTTGATTTCATTATCCCAAGTATTCATCCGCCTGTGTGGGGGCTTCCTTCCTTATTCATATTAGAGGTCGACCGATATTTGCCGTTTTTTAAATAATCGGCATCGGCCGATTGTTCTGATAAAAAGCCGATTTAGAACTACAGCGGGACTTTGAAATGACTTCTGTAAGAAGTCAGTGTGAGTTGCCTGAGTCGTCATAGCAACACTTTCCTCCTCTCTGGGCAGACTGCCAAGAAAAGAACTAAATGATACAATGTTTACACTTCAATGAATTAAGTCATCTCTGTGTGTAAAAGTTCTCAGTTTAACCATTTAAAGACTAAATCTTTTCTGACACTTGTTGCTTACAAGTAAAAATCCTGTATTTTCTGCCAGAAAATCACTTAGACCCCCCAAAAATTATATATATTTTTTTAGCAGAGATCCTAGGGAATAAAATAGCGGTTGGTGCAATATTTTATGTCACACGGCATTTGCACAGAGGTCTTTCAAATGCATTTTTTTGGGAAAAAAATACACTATTTAAAAATAAAATAAAAACAGTAAAGTTAGCCCATTTTTTTTTTTCGTCCAAAAGTTTTGACTACCTTTTTTTATTTAATACATAGGTTTTTTTTTTTTTTTATCTAAATCATACATACAAGTAAACCGATTGGAGGTTTGTTTTGTTTAATAAATGTTTAAATGTAAGAAATTTTCTGTATCACTTATGAAGGCTGCTTTCACACTGGAGCGTTGATGGTAAACCGCAAGTTTTAGCGGCTCTTTACCATCATTTTAGCGGTGCTATTTGGCTGCTAGTGGGGCACATATAACCCAGCTAGCGGCCAAGGAAGAGATTAAATGCGCCCATGAAGCACTGCTGCCAAATCGCATTGCATGCGCTTCGGCAGTGGTGCCCATTCATATCAATGGGCAGGAGTGGTGGAGGAGCGGTATACACCACTCCAAATGTGCTGCTTGCAGGACTTTTTTTTAAGATCCTGCCAGCGCATCGCCTCAGTGTGAAAGCACTCTGTCTTCCACACAGACTGCAGGGGAGCCATTTTGCAGGCACTTTACAGGCGCTATTTTTAGCCCAAAAGCGCCTGAAAAACGCCCCAATGGGAAAGGTGTGTTAGATCAAGGGGGATTAAAATAAATAAATAAATAAATAAATAAGGAAAAAAATAAATAAATAAAATAAAATCGGCCTAACATATCGGCCCAAAAAAATCGGCATCATATATCGGCTATCGGCCGCCATGATTTCTAAATATCGGCATCGGCATCGGCCAGAGAAAAACCCATATCGGTCGACCTCTAATTCATATATAAGCAGGGCTGCAGCATTAGCTGATTGCTGCATGCCAAGCCTGTATGGTTATCAGCAATGATTTTACTCTCCCTTTGATCTTTGGTAAGTTATGTACACACTTTATTGCCAACTATTTTTGCAACATTTCCAGGAGTATCTGCATAATAGTTTCAGTTTGAAGTCTATAATTTCCCTGTGACTGTTTGCTCTTTACTCTGTGGGTTTATTTTTGATATACTCTCCCTGCTGCATTTTATATTAGTATGTGCCAACATGCGTCAGCCTTTATTTACTTGGGAGTTTTTTGAACTAATATTCAGGGATTTATGTTAATTTATTTTTATAAACACAGTGAGGTTTACCTGTTCCTTCAAATTTATATACACTTGTTTTTTCCTCAGACTTTTACATATTTGGGTAATGGTGGTGGTTTGGCTATTTTAGCCAACCCCTCCATGTATATAGACATATAGTTTCCAAATTTGTATATATTGGTTAACATACATACATACACACACACATATATATATATATATATATATATATATATATATATATATATATATATATGTATGGTTAACATATATTATACACCTGTTTTAATGCTATATACTGTGTCTTTTTATTTTTTTATATACAATTCGATTTGATATTATTTTTGTTTAAAGGGATGTTGGTTTGAGGTTTGCTGCTCCTTGTGGATTTCCTAACCAATGCACTGCTGCTTCCTTTTCTCTCCCCCTTATTGGCATTGATCCACACACCCTCAGCCAGGTGTTGACCTATACACTCTCAGCCAGGTTTTTACTCATGCCATTTTTTGGATTGGTCTTTTGTGATTTGACTGACTACCTAATATAGGCTCAATATATGTGCCTGTCTATAAATATTTTTGCGCAAAAAAACTTTAAATTTAAAATATTCTACTCTTAATATACCAACCTTGGAAACCGGGGCACGGGAATATTCTCTGTCTGAGTGAAGTCATCATCTTGTACCAGCATCATATGAATTGTAATCAAATATTTCTAGTAAATGCCTTAGCTTTTCGCTTGAAATCTATCGCCATGTGTATATATTTGTGTTCTAATGCCATTGGGCACTGTACCTACCACTTATACAAGGCACTATTATTCCAATTGATAAGGGCAACTTCCAACTGTCGCCAACAATGTGGCAGCATTCCTTCCACTTACACCAATGATGTGGCACCACTCCTTCCACTTACACTAACAATGCGACACAGTTTTTTCCAATGACAACAACAATGCAGCACCATTCTTTCCACTGACACCAACAATGCATCACCATTCTTTCCACTGACACCAACAATGCATTGCCATTCTTTCCACTGACACCAACAATGCAGCACCATTCTTTCCACTGACACCAACAATGCACCATTTCTTCCACTGACACCAATGTGGCACAATTCCTTCCACTTACACCAACAATGCAGCCCCGTTCACTGGTACCATTCCTTCCACTGACACTAACAATGTGGCACCATTCCTTCCACTGAAACCAACAATGCGGCACCATTCCTTCCAATGACACCAACAATGGGCAACATTCTTTCGAATGATAAGAATGATGGGGCACTATTCCTCCAACTAATACCAGTGATGGGGCACTAGTCCTCCAACTAATACCAGTGATGGGGCACTACTCTCCAACTAATACCAGTGATGGGGCACTATTCTCCAACTAATACCAGTGATGGGGCACTATTCTCCAACTAATACCAGTGATGGGGCACTATTCTGCCAACTAATACCAGTGATGGGGCACTATTCTGCCAACTAATACCAGTGATGGAGCACTATTGCTCTTCCTACTGAGCACAAGCGCTATGTAATTTTACCCCCACTGACAGTCTGATGCTGGGGCATTTTCTACTCTAACTGGCCACAGTCTGGCTCTTCTAAAGTCTGAGGAACAGTAAACTGATACTTTGTTTACAAAATTTGGGGACCCCTGCATTAGAAAATCGAATGGATATCTAAAAATGAAAATTTTCCAACTAAATTCAACTGGTGTATGCCCAGCTTAAGGTTACATTTAGTTATTTTTAAATGCAGCAGAAACTATCTGGGAAGTTTAAAAAACTTTGTTTCCCACATCAAGTACTCCTGTTTTAGGTGGATTCTAAATTGCCCCTAAAACGCATCTAAATTCGGACTGAATTATACCATTAGAAATCACTATATGCATTTAGAAATGTCCCATAAAGGTATTAAAACACATACAGCATAATTGCAGGGTTGTCAATGCTAGTGTCATGAGTACATTGAGAAGCATGGCCAAAGCTTATTTGTTCATACTTCTCTTGCGGGTCACAGGAGAGCACTTACTTGTGCTCTCCAGTGACCAAGAATCAGTCGGTTGACGTCACAGAGCTGTTCCACGCTATGGAGGGATCCCAACAATGTTAGGATCCACTCAGATGCCTGATTGACAGCTGTCTCCAGCTCTCAGCAATCAACAGAGCCAGAGCCAGCTGTGCCTGCCTCCTATCCTAGATCCAGTGAGCTCTGGAGGGGCAGAGTAGAGCGCCGGTGACTAACAGTCACCACTTTCTGTTCAGAGCGAACCCAGAACTGAGTGATGGTCATGTGATCTCCCAGTTCTTAGGCTTAGAGTTGGTGGGGACATCTGCAGCATCACAGTGAAAAAGGGATGAATAGAGACTCTCCAGCCTATGAGTGGAAGAGGAGACCTTCCTTGGAGAGGCTGTTTGGCACCCTGCAAATGCAAAACTGAACTCTGTAGAACATGGCCAGATGACTGTAAAACTCACTGCACCCTTCAATTCGGATTATACCATTTCTTTAGATCCAGCAAAAACTATGTAGTGCACAGTAGTGCATTTTAATACCAAAGTGTATATAAACGCTATAACTATTTACGTGTATACATTTTTCTTTAGCAAACTGTTCTGTAAATGTCTATCGAAAGTTCTTGCCTTGAGATTCTGAAGACTAAATGCTAAACATTATACTTGATTATGAACCTCAAACTCACCCTAACCTTGGCAGGCTGACTTGAGCAAATCAGGGCCGGTGATGTATCAAATAGTGTCCCCCATTGGACAGTGTCCACCCTGTACTCCGCTTGCGCAGTACAGAGGACAAGGAGAAGCCGAACATCTCCAAAGATAAATGGCACCTGCGCAGTGAGTCCAGGTTCAAGCCCCACCATCCAAGTGGACATAGAGTTAGAATAAAAAATAGCCGAGTGAAGAGAGACCATTCCCGAAGCGTGGCGAGTGAAGCGAGCCCACGAGGGGCCCTGTTACTATGAGCAACCGTATGTCGACTTGGATGGTGGGGCTTCAACCTGGACTCAGTGTGCAGATGCCGTTCTTCTTCTGAGACTTTCAGAGTCTCCTTCTCTTCTGTACTGCGCAAGCACTGCGCCATACAGGGCGGACACTATTTGATGGCCGGACACTTTTTGACAGAGCACCGGTACTTGGGGCAGCCAAAAGGTGTGTAGGCGACAGATGTCCCATGGGCATCCACCCAATGAAAGGGATGACGGACCACTGGTTGAACCTGTAAGGGTCATAATTTGACAAAGGCAACGCCTGAAAACGTATTGTAATGACTACAGCCTGCTGAAAGCCTTCCATCTGCATTCCCTCCCAAGCCTCGCTGTGGTGAGTCGGTCCGACATCGCTCACTGTTGGTGGCACATCCGGCGTGCCGCCCGACTACACCAGCTGCACCATCTGGCAGTTTTGAGTCCTCTGCCAGGTCCAATGGGGGCCTCTCTACATCACTGACCCTTACAGGTTCAAGCAATGGTCTGTTATTACTTCCATTGGGTGGATGCCCATGGGACAACTGGCACCTACACACCACTTGGCCTCCCCCAGCACCAGCCCTGATGTGCCTGATGCCTGAGTCAGCCTGCTGAGGTTTGGGTGAGATCGAGGTTAATAATCAAGCATGATGTTTAACATTGATTGCCTGTCAGCCTTATTTGAACCCTTTCCATTCTTGGAATCCTTTGACTTTGATGCCACAATAAGTCCTTTAATCACAAACCATGGCATAGACATTTATTTGACTTTTCCAAGGTATGTCTCAAGTGGTTATAGCCATCACCCCCCAGCGCTAGTTTAAGAGGAATAGTTTGTGGTTTGTTCTTTTGCACAGCACCATCCCTGGTGTTTTGGTCCCCCCCCAGCCTAGAGGGCTGACATTTATTACACAGACTGTCATATGTTGGCTCTCCAAACAGCACCTGAACTTTTTAGGAGTACATTTGAAGACTGAATGTGATAAGCCACTGCCTCCCAAATAAATGCAGAGTAGTTACCTTGCATGTGTGCTCTTTCAGTTGGCTGATGGGCTGCCTTTCTAATAGACATAACAGGCAGATGAATGATCAACTGAAAGAGCGCACATCGCAGGCTGTAATTGTAAATAGCAGTAGCATAGTGTTGTCAGCCTACTACAGGAAGTAGTTACTTGCAGTATCCCAGAATAGAACAGAAATTGGGTGGCAGTCACTTTTGGTCTTTTCAAAGTCTGGGTTCACACTATTGCGAATTGCATGTATGTTTTACCGCATCCAATTCGCATGACAGGGGAGCGTGACCGGCTCTCAATGGAACCGGTTCACAAATCTCTGGGGTGGCCTTGGAGCACACTGCAGAAGAGTCCTGTTCTTTTGCTCGGTTTCAGGTCAGAATTCAGCCAAAAGGTTGGACCTAAATTGGACCTGAAACGTTGAATGGGGACACACTGGACTGCTATGAGCAGCTCCACACACAGTTTTAACCCAGCCTTAATGTTGAGCTGAAAAGGGGGTAGGAGAGAGGGTTAGGGGTCTCTGATAGCACAGCAGATCAGTAACAGATGCCTCGGAATCAGAACAAAATACAGCTTCACAGCGTCGGAATCTTTAGGCTGACTGCAAGTACGTTTTCAGATTCTGGCGCATCCTCCCTCTGAGAGACCAGCCTTCATCCTGGCTCTCTCCAGCAAGGGGCCTCCCCTGGATGTTCTCACCTTGGCTCCACATCCTCCACACTGGGCAGGACAGCCTCAGCACCAGTAGGCCCCAAATAGGAATTGAGGTCTAATTACAGATCTTCCCCCATCAGGTCTCAACCTGGGGAAAGAGAGAGTACACGACCTGTTCCAAATATATATCCCCCCCATCATGCACCAGTGGCCACGAACCTCCTACTGGGCTGGCTGAAGGAAATAGAAATATTCATAACTCAGCCAATACTATAGCCTATGGTACCAGTGACACTTATTGGTAACAGTGAGAAATGCCCAACCCAACAAAGCTTAGGAAAGGGCCAAATACAAACTATGCAATCAGTCTGAGCTGCCTACAGCCCAGGCATAAACTAAATTTACATAGTAGCCTCTGTTTAGAACCAGGGGGCTACATAAGGAACTTGTCAACAGATTTACTTCTAACTATAGGTCCCACAACTTTTATTGAAGAAACTCCCACAAAATCTATACCCCACAGGACATCCCCCTCCTGATCATATTACCCTAACAATACAAACTGCACACAGGAATATAATTACCATAGCTAAACACCAACATATATTAGAAACATTACTTAAATACCAGGCACTTACACCCCTTCCTGCCCAAGCCAATTTTCAGCTTTCAGTGCTGTCACTGTTTAAATGACAATTGCGCGGTCATGCTACACTGTACCCAAACAGATTTTTTTTATCATTTTGTTCCCACAAATAGAGCTTTCTTTTGGTGGTATTTGATCGCCTCTGTATTTTTTATTTTTTTGCTAAACAAAAAAGAAAAAAAAAACTAAAATTTAGAAAAAAAGTAAAGTTTTTCTTTTGTTTCCGTTATAAAATTTAGTAAATATGTAAGTTTTCTCCTTCATTGATGGGCACTGATAAGGAGGCACTGACAAGCACTGATGAGGTGGCACTGATATGCATCACTGATGGGCATTCATAGGCAGCACTGATGTGTATTTATGGGTGATACTGATGGGCACTGATACGTGGCATTGATGGGCATCACTGATGGCACTAGCAGGCATTGGGAATGGGCACTGATTGGCATTTCCCTGGTGGTCTAGTGTGGCATACCTGGTGGTCCAGTGTGGTGGCAATCCCTGGTGGTCCTGGTGGCATCCTAGTGGTCCTGGGTGGGCATCCGAGGGGGGGGGGGGCTGCGCTAACAATCAGCACAGACCCCCCCCCCCGTCAGGAGAGCAGCCGATCGGCTATCCTCTACTCTAATCTGTTAGACGCGATTGAGGAAAAGCTAATCAACGGCTCTTCCTTTTTACATCGTGATCAGCCGTGATTGGACACGGCTAATCAAGTGGTAAAGAGCCTCCGTCAGAGGCTCTTTATCGAGATTGGCGTAGACTGACTGAGACTGAGCAAGAGGCTGGCCTGCAGTTCCCTCCAAAAGCCCCTGTCCTGGGGGATCCTGCCACACTATTTGAAAATAAAAGAAAGCGAGTCTAAAAAGGAAATTAATGCAGCCATCACATCTAATGCCGTGTACACATGACCGGATTTTTCGTCAGACTGAACTCCGAAGGACTTTTTGACGGAGTTCTGCCGAAACAGACTTGTCTATACACAATCACACCAAAGTCCAACGGATTCGACCGTGATGATGTATGACCGGAGTAGAATAAGGTAGTTCATAGCTAGTAGCCAATAGCTGCCCTAGCGTCGGTTTTCGCCCGTCGGACTAGCATACAGACGAACAGATTTTTTTGACCAGGCTAGAGTCCATTCAGAAAGATTTGAAACCTGTTCTAAATCTAAAGACCGTCTGATTTTTCAACGGCAAAGGTCTGATGAAGCCCACAAGCGATCGAATTGTCCGACGGCTTTGTGCCATCCGACCTTTGCTGTCAAAAAGTCCGGCCGTGTGTACAAGACATGAGAATTGGTAAGCTGCAATATGTTTGCTTTTGGGTTTAATACTGCTTTATGTCACTGGTAATAAGTTTTTTTTTAAAATAACATTCTGGTAAATGTTTGCAGAATTGACCCAAATACTTTGGTGGTAAAAAAAAGGAGGGTTAATATGACTTTAAGAAAATGATATAAAGAAAGACATTAATGCCAAACAGTGAAAACTGGATTCAGGATTTAACATATATTTTAAAATCACTTTTACATAGCCTGGCTCTATAACAAATCACAGACCTCCACTGGCTAAGAAATATTCAATAACATTATATTTATGTGCAGAAAATCCAATGTTTTGCTGCATATCATTTTGGCTTTTTTAAATTTCCCTTCCAGGAAAGCCAGTAATAAAAGTATTAAACATTTAAAAGATATATACCATGAAGATGTTTTATTAATCATGCTTCAAGCAAACAATTTAAAATATGTATTCCATACTCTTAAAATACAGATTATGGGCAATGCACAGGCAGAATAGCTACAGAAATAGCTGGAAACCTTATCTGAGAAACAAAATAATATTAAGTAATATAAAAATACAATCCCACAGCTTTTTTTTCTATAGCAGAAAATAAATAGATCAAAAGAAATAAAAAAATATATAACTGTTCATCTAGCTGACAGCAAGTTATTGAGAGCTTCAGTTGTGAAAGTAACAGCATACATTCAATCATGGCCAAAAATATTGGCATTTTTGTCCATTTCGCCCAGAAAATTCTTGCAACTACAAATGTTTAGGCATTCTCATGTTAATTTCTTTTGTTTGTATTGGTATGACACAAAAAAGTGGAGAAACAAAAAGCCAAATCTGACACATTCCATGCAAAACTCGAAAAATGGACTGGACAAGATGATTGGCACCTTTTTAAATTTGGAAGAAATAATTGCATTCCAAGTTTGTGATGCTCCTATAATTTGTAATTAAACTCTCCTTTATCAAGTACCAGGTGCAGACAATATAAAAATCACACCAGCAACCAGGTAAAATGGTGAAACATTGATTCTACCTTTCTGTTGTGTGTCTCTGTGTGCCACACGAAGCATGGAGAACAGAAAGAGCAGCAAAGAATTGTCTGAGGATTTGGGAAAAAAACTGTGGAAAAGCATGGACAATCTCAAGGTTACAAGTCCATCTCCAGAGATCCTAATGTTTCTGTGTCCACTGTGCGCAACCTTGTTAAGTTTACAGTCCAAGGCACTGTAGCTAATCTCTCTGGACGTGGACGAAATAGAAAAATTGATCAAAGATTGCAAAGGATTGCTTGAATGGTGGATAAAGAACCTCAATCAACTTCCAGACAAATTCAAGCTAACCTTCGGGCACAGAGTACGGTCATCTCAACAGAGAAAGCAGAACCAGGCTAGGTCAGTATAAACAGCTTATGTCGGCCTGGCGGGATGTTCTGGCCTTTCTTAAAACTGTCACCCTCTCAATTCAGAGAGCCAGCAGATACTGGACGTAAATACCTGTATGCACATAAAGCTTAACCAGTGGAATAAGCATGAAACTTCAGCATGTTTCATAACTTCCAAAGTAATAATAGCACAGCCATAATATGGACATATTTCATTTCCTCAGATAATTTGTAACATTTCAAATCCAGACACCCCTATGTCAGGTCATATGGGAAACCACTGGTACCCCTTATTCCTCCTACGTAAACTAGACATTAGAGACATGGTTTATATTTGTTTTGAAGTAAATCTCACGCTGAACAATATTATGGATATTTGGAGTCTGTAAACACTATAGATGCAGAGATAGGGATATGTATCAAAGTGTACCTGGGACATGGTCATAAGTGTAGACACCTCCCAGCAACCAACCCCCAAACAAGATGACCAGGCAATTTGGTCACTGATCACTGTCAATATCCCCTTTGATTTGACAGAAAAGAGGACAAGCAAAGACAATGGTCAGTTCTCCTTTTACCATCCAAGCAGGAACATCTGCCAAATTTGAGAACCGATTACCCAGCTCATCGATCGAACTCTGATCAACCCTCGGACATTAAAGCGGGAGTCCGCCGTTTTTTTTTTGAAAGCCAAATACTGCAGCTGCTGACTTTTAAAATAATGACACTTACCCGCCCAGCGCGCCCGCGATGTCGGCACCCGAAGCCGATCTCTCGATCATCTCTCGGGTGCTGCCGCCGCCATCTTGGGTATGGGAATCAGGAAGTGGAGCCTTTCGGCTTCATTTCCCGGTTCCCTACTGCGCATGCGCGAGTCGCGCTGTTATGGATTGTTTAATACTTTGATTAAATGACTATTTCTATTATGTCAAGATATATGCTGAATCTCCTTACTCAAAATGCCTCACCTAGAGACCCCCCCTCCCATCGGAGAGAGTCCAGAAGTCCACAAGCCATCAGCAGAAAACCTGGATGAAACTGGCCAGGACCCCTTAGATAAGGGTCCTCCAATCTCTGCTTGACAGCACAGAATACACCTGAGATGATGCTTTGCAAACAATGAGTCATCTTCTACTATAAAGGGGCTGTATGCCCAGAACAATAAAGGAAGCTTTTTCACTGAACAGTGTGTGTCAGCGTACTTCTTCTAAAATGTGCACGTTTTACATTTGAATTAGGACAGGTGCAGATAATTCGGTCAGACATTTGTCTGAATCCAAAACAGCTTGGCGCCCAACGTGGGGCTCCTGGGTTACGAACCAGAGGAACAGCCGACCAAGATGCTATTGAGTAGGAACTATCACGGGGCGGTTCAGAGACTGATCAACTCTGAAATACGGTAAGATATAATTTTCATATCTTGCTTAAGTATATCCCGTCCCCTGTGTGGGTCCATCTTTGTGTCCGTGTCGGCTGCCAACAGTCGTCAAAAGACAGGTAATACTTGCCCAGGGTCCATTATATGAACCTGTATTCCGATTATCTGCAGCCTGTATGAGTCTGTGATTGTGTTGTATGAGTCTGTGATTGTGTTGTATGAGTCTGTGATTGTGTTGTATGAGTCTGTGATTGTGTTGTATGAGTCTGTGATACATGATGTATGTTGTTGAAAAATATTGACACACAGGGACCTAGCTGACGTGGACATACTCCTTTGGTACCGCTGTTAGTGCGGTGTAGCACTTCACCCAGAAGGGGGTGTCAGGGACAGTGGACATACTCCTTTGGTACCGGTGTTAGTGCGGTGTAGCACTTCACCCAGAAGGGGGTGTCAGGGACAGTGGACATACTCCTTTGGTACCGGTGTTAGTGCGGTGTAGCACTTTACCCAGAAGGGGGTGTCAAGGACAGTGGATAAACTCCTTTGGAAAGGTGTTAATGCGGTGTAGCATTTCACCCAGAAGGGGACACAGGTGGTGTGGAAGGAAAATATTCTGTGTAGTCATTATAATTCAAACATACATGTCTATTACAACTCGTGCAAAAGTCATGTCATAACTGTGTTTGTGGATTGATGTTCAGCATTTTTGAAGGAGGTTGGAAGGTCAATTGGGTCTATAGAAAGTGAATGTAGAAAGAGTGGACAGGAACCGATAAGGTGTCCTGAACAAGTGGGAGATTTAGAAGAAACAGAGGGAAGTGAAAATTAGAGGATCTCATTGTTGAATATTAACTGCTGTACTTATCTGTCTGTTAAATGTCTTGTTGAGGGAAGTGAGTGGTCACGCACTACCCGAACCCCCATTCTGTGGCCGTCTCGGACGGGCAGAACTGTGACTGAGTCTACGTTTTGGGAAGACGCACCAGGGGCAACCCAGGTGGCAGTCGAGCATTGTAGACAAAACCTCTCTCTGTCTTCCTATCTGTTTTGTCCTCGTTAACTTGAGATTGGGATATAGTCTGAACCGGTACCAGGTGACGAATAGAGGAATTGCCAGACCCTTTCAGAATCCAAGGCAACCTCGTGACCCATCTAAAATCCTGAGCAGACACATAAATATCTCAGTCATCAAGACAGAATATAATGGGGCAGAAATTGGTTAAGCCAGAGAAAGGGAAACTCGCATGTGACTTAGTCACGGAGAGAGAGGGGGGGAATTATGTCAAGAAAGCAAACAAATTAGCGAAGATTTGTAGCGTCACCATTCCTCCAGGGGGTAGATTGCAGCCAGAGGAATGGTGGAATATACTGAAAGAAAAAACGAGAGGTGTTACCTGACAATGGTTTACTGAAAACTACAGAAGCCTAGTATAGTGTGTGCAATATTGGAATTTATTTGAAAGTATGAAACATGATGAAACTTTAGTTATGAGCCTGTCAACATTTTTATAATGCATATCACTGATGGGTCTAGCAAAATAGAATATCAGGCAATGCATACTGTATGTTAGAAGTATCGCTGAGATAAAAGAAATATAAGCCTGAAGACTAATTTTTGAGCATGGCAGAGCATTCTGCAGCTATGCTCCTCACCCCCATCCTTACGCTTCGCTGCAAGGAGTGAGGTGACCCCTCCCTTCAGATCCCTGTGTGAGGGACTGTCTGTAGGGATGTTAACGGTTGAAAGGCTGTGAGATTACTGGTATAATTTGATGTTTGCATGTGTGGGATATACAGGACCGGGTTGATTTAGTTAATATTCTAGCAGGCTAGAATATTAAAGGAATTTTGCAAGTTGAGAAAACAGTACAAAAGAGAATATATGTTTAGAATGGAAGTTATGAAGAAATATGCAAATGTTAATGAAAGAAAAGGCTGAGAATGTTTTGATTACTTTAAATGTGGTAAAGACCACTCACAGGAAACAATAGAAGAGATGGAGAATTTTCTGCAGGAAAACGAGTCTCCTGATGAAAGTTGCCGAGTAATAGGCAGTGGGAAAAACCCTACTTAGCAGTAATAAGAAATCTAGTCAGTTTATGTGAAATTAAAGCTGGAGGCGCTTACTGGCCCATCATGGAGAAAAGTCTCCATGATGCGAGGATTGTCGATGACAATACCTTTAATTCTGGTGTGGAATTCTGTGAGTAGCTGTGCGAGTGGGCGGGGGGTAGACTGGCTGATCAAGCTACAAGTATCCAAGATGTTACTCAAGACAAAAAACGGAGTCAGTAAAAAAGTTTTACACCGGACTGGCACAAGTTTTTTTTCAGATTTGGTATTCATCACCCATAATATGGCACACAGCCAGATGCTGTCTTCAGCCTTTGTGGCAGGCCTCAAGGAGTCAATCTGAAAAGGCCTCACCATGGCCCAACCGGAGTACTGTGTGCAGCAGCAGCAATAATATCAAAACCCTGGACATCCCACCTCGGAACACCTGAATCTCCTATGCTAGGTATTGGGCAAGCCTGTGTCACTAACCCATGTGAGGGCAACCTCTTCAAAGAACTCAGAAGGCCCATTAGCGAGGGTTACCCTACCCATTGAGGAACATCCAACCACTTTCCTAAGCAACACAGGTGCAGCCAGAAGCGTGATTAGAGAAGAGGATTTACTTGACCACTCATACCTTTTTTGATATTGACATATCTTGTGTGGACATAGATGGAACTCCCAGAACTAACCCATTGACTTGCCCCCTACAAGTTGGAAAGTACCCAGACCTTCTGGCTCGATTCTTTGTCTCTTCCACCTGTCCACTCAATCTCTTGGGAGCAGATGTACTGTCCAGCCTTCAGGCTTCTATTGTCTTCTTTGAAGATGGATCTATTACTGTCTCTTCTCCACTGGATATTAAGGACACTTCTGCTATGGTCCACAGGAGCTGAGGATATAGGACATTTAAAGGTGCCACCAGTCATGGTGCAGTTGAAACTTGGAGCTCCCCTGCCCTGGAAACCCTCTAAAGTTATCCCAATCTACAAATCTATTTCACAGCATGTCAAAGCCCTCATGTTAAATGGCGCCCTGATACCCTGTACATCTCCATACAGCACACTTCTGTTCCCTGTGAAGAAGAGAACCCCCCAAGGCAGAACCAGACATGTACAGAATGGACCAGGATCTCCGAGCAGATAATGAAGCTACGGTCCGGAAGCCTCCTTACTGATGCAACCCATTATGATGCCCTGAAGTCTGAGCCCTTCCAAATGTCCTCAGAGGTAATATCCAACTTCGAGGCCCTCAAACAAGCCATTTCATTATCTCCGGTTTTAGGGCTTCCAGAAAAACGTTCAAGCTCTTTGTATCCGAACGTCTGGAACATTGCTGCCATACTCAACCAGATCCAGCCAAAAAAAAAAATCTGTCCACTGCCAGACATTTGAGACTTCAATGTTCCCTCCTTCTACCGGACAACATTACTCTATTACATTGTCAAACACTGAACCTTTCAACCCTCTTTCCACTTCCCGAGGGGGGAATAGAGGAGGAGCCACCCCATGACTGTTTTCAATGAATGCATCTGGAAACCACACATATTCCCAATGTGAGTGAAATACCCCTGCATAATTCAGACCTAACACGGTTCTACAAGCTGAAGCCTTACCACCGGGGATGTCTGCAAAGGAGACAGAGCTGCAAGCACTCACTACAGCATATAAACTGGCAGAGGGAAAAAGAGCCAACATTCATACAGACTCAAGATATGCTTTTAGCATTGCCCATGACTTTGGTGTTATCTGGAAGGCCAGAGGATTCCTGACAGCTGCAGGAGCACTTCTGAAACACAGTCCAGCTATCAATGACCTGATGGACGCCTTACTTCTCCCAACCCAAGTGGCTATTTTGAAAGTAAAAGCACACGGCAAACTGAACTCGAAGGAAGCCAGAGGCAATCATCTAGCCGATTCAACTGCCAAACAGGCAACCAGCGGTCCACGAGAAGTTGAAATAGAGTGGTAGAAGACCACCCCGTGCTTGCCCTACAGACTGTCCCAGTGGACAGAGTTTATCTGAAAGAACTACAAGAAGCAGCAAGTGCGGATGAGAAGGAAAGCTGGAAGCAGAGGGGAGCAACCCTCAAGGATGGACTATTTCAGTGCAACAAGAAGCCTTGCTTACCCAGGAATATGTACTCGGGTGTGGTACAAGGGGCACATGGAGCTGCCCTTCTGTCAAAGACTCTTATGAATGTAGCTTCAGGAATCACTCCACTGACTAGCAACTTCTGTAAATCATGCACCATTTGTGCAAAGTGTAACCCGGGATGCACAGAGAAGATGCCGCAGAAACGCCTGGCAAAGCCCTCGTACCCTTTCCAGCGGATACAAATTGACCACATCCAAATGCCAAAGATTGGATGATTTGAGTACACCTTAGTAGTTTCACACAGCCTACCACCCCCAGAGTACCGGGAAGGTAGAAAGAATGAATGACACATTAAAGACTTGAATGTTAAAAATGGCCCAAGAGACTGGTATGCATTGGCTGGACAGCCTGCCCATTGCCCTGTTCAGCATCAGATACACACCAAGGGGAGAACACTCCCCTACCCTCTTATGAGATTTTGTTTGATTTAGCCCCTAGACTTGGTTGTTATTTTCCACAGTTATAACTGCAGTATGATGTGTTGACTAATTATGTAACCGCATTATCACGAGAATTAACCCGAATACGTGCCCAGGTGTTTTCTTCCATTCCAGATCCTGAATTAGATACAGGAGCACACCAACTACTACCTGGAGATTGGGTGCTGGTAAAGACATTTGTGGGAAAAAGTTCTCTTGAACCCAGATATGATGGTCCGTTCCGGGTGCTGCTGACCACAAGCAAATCTGTAAAGTTGGCTGGGAAAAACACTTGAATCCACCCCTTCCACTGTAAGAAAGTCCCAAGTCCGGAGGACAAGACATTGACTGCACCATGATGTCTACATTGTATATCCTTTTTCTGTTAAATCTGGTAAGGGCCCAAAAGGTGGCTATCACTAAGAGGAACGCTCCTGAGGGAAGTTTTGACCCACATGTGTATATAGATGCCATAAGGGTCCCGGATGAGTTTAAAGCCCGAGACCAAGTTAAGGCAGGTTTTGAGTCTTCGATTCCCATAATCACTGTCAACAAAAATGTAGACTGGATAAATGACATATATTACAACCAGCAGTGGTTTGTAAATTACACTAGAGATGCCCTGCAGGGGATTGCTGACCAATTAGCACCCACATCTTACATGTCATTTCAGAATAGGATGGCCTTGGACATGATTTTAGAGGAGAAGGGGGGTTGTTTGTAAAATAATAGAAGGTACAGGGACATGCAATACATACATACCTGACAACACCGGTCCAAATGGTAAGGTCATCCTGGCCATAAAATATTGGAAAGCCTATCAGTAGAGCTGAAGAAGAATTTGGGTATAGATCAGCCAAGGGACCAGTGGTTTGGGTGGTTGGCAGAAGACCTTGGCTCGGATAGGTACTGTAATACTAGTTATTCTGGTCTTTCTAGCCACTATAGTATGTTATGTTATTCCATGTGTAAAGAAATTCCTAGGCAAAACAGTTGACCAAGCGACCCCAGTGATGATGCAGCAGGACGCAGAAGATGAGGACTATGAGAAGCCCTATGCCCCATTACAGTCCCTCCCCATATCTACAAATTATAAGATCATTCAGCCATAGGGATAGCATCTGACTTCCACATGTGCAAAGACTGTGGCAAGGGGGGTGATGGGCCAGCCATCACCCATCTAACGTACAGCAAGAAAAAAGTTCCAAGGCACATGAGGACAGATGAGTTAGACCACCTACTAGGGACAGAATAGGAAATAGACATTTCAAGGGGGGACTGTTATGGATTGTTTAATACTTTGATTAAATGACTATTTCTATTATGTCAAGATATATGCTGAATCTCCTTACTCAAAATGCCTCACCTAGAGACCCCCCCTCCCATCGGAGAGAGTCCAGGAGTCCACAAGCCATCAGCAGAAAACCTGGATGAAACTGGCCAGGACCCCTTAGATAAGGGTCCTCCAATCTCTGCTTGACAGCACAGAATACACCTGAGATGATGCTTTGCAAACAATGAGTCATCTTCTACTATAAAGGGGCTGTATGCCCAGAACAATAAAGGAAGCTTTTTCACTGAACAGTGTGTGTCAGCGTACTTCTTCTAAAATGTGCACGTTTTACATTTGAATTAGGACAGGTGCAGATAATTCGGTCAGACATTTGTCTGAATCCAAAACAGCGCTGCGCAATAAGGATGGTCCCCGCCGTCTCTGGGATCCGTGCGTTTCCCAGCAGGCGGGGGGGGGGACCTTCGGAAAGGGGCGTACCTTCTGCAGAATCTACGCCGGAAGTGGGTGCAGATACCTGTACTGTACAGGCACCTGCACCCCCTCCCCCCTGAAAGGTGCCAATTGTGGCGCCGGAGGGGGGGGAGGGTTCCAATGAGCGGAAGGTCCACTTTAGGGTGGACCTCTGCTTTAACTGCAAGTATTCTTCCTTCCCAATTCTACCTTATTTCTTTGTGACTATATAGTGTCTTTATCTTTTTGAAACATCTTTTTTCTGTAAATGTTTTATTTGCACCAACTTTGACCTTTCCAAAATAAACCCTTATGTTGAAAAGTTTTAACCTTGTCTCTAAAGCTCTTAATGTAAGCTATAATCAAACCTGCCTCTTAGAAGAGCACTACTGTTTTAGAGTAAGGCCTCTGAGCAGACCTGTCTGTGGTGGTAGTGTGTTGCAGGCGCTTATTCTGAAATTATAATTGGTATTGCTAAAATTACAAGTCTCCCCCGGCTAGGTCTTTTAAAACAGGGGTGGTGGCAGTTAAAGGGTTAATTGCATAATTAGCCTGGTGACAATCTCTCTTAGCCCCTGTACACACGGTCGGAGATTTCCACAACCAAATCCGTCTGATTTTGCCCGTCAGATCTTGTCCGAAACTGTTGCATACACACGGTCGGACAAAGTTGGCGAAAAATCCGATCTTTCAGAACGTGATGACGTAATTTCGTTACGATGGGACTACATTCAGGCTAGTAGCCAATAGCTTTGATGTAGGAATTTGATCTGAGCATGCGTGGCACTTGGTCCGATCAAAATTCTCTACACATGATCGGAGTATGTCCGATCGGCCCAGTTGGTCGGGAAATATTTCCAACATGTTGGAAAATTGGTTCCGACAGATATTCAGACGGAATCAGTCCGATGCATACCACACACAGTCGGATTATCCGACGACACGGTCCGATAGGACACATTCTGACAGATTCTCCGACCGTGTGTACAAGGGCATAGGCTGCTCGCACCTAGATTGCGGTCCCGCAAACTGGAAAATCTTTGTGCTGGGCGCAACTGAGTGGCATTGTTACGTAAGTGACGGCGTGGTGTGAGGTTGGCCGGTCCTTTGTCGCAAGTTAGCGAGGCGGGCAGGGATCGGACACCCACGTTCGTCACAAGTAATTTTTTATTTTTTTTGGCAGAAGACATGCAACGTCTCTTTTTCAAATATAAACTTTTCCTCCCTGCTTTTAGCAATTATTTTTATTTTGTGTGTACAGCCATGCTGCATACTGTGAGGGGAAAAAGTATTTGATCCCCTGTTGATTTTGTATGTTTGCACACTGACAAAGAAATGATCAGACTATAATTTTAATGGTAGGTTTATTTTAACAGTGAGAGACAAAATTACAACAAAAATATCCAGAAAAATGCATTTCATGAAAAGAGTTATGAATCGATTTGCATTTTAATGAGTGTAAGTATATGAATATCAATTAGCAAGATTTCTTGCTCCCAGGTATCTTCTATACAGGTAACAAGCTTGAAGGGAGTGCTCCTAATCTCAGCTTGTTACCTGTATAAAAGACACCTGTCCACAAAAGCAATCAACCAGATTCCAATCTCACCACCACAGCCAAGACCAAAGATCTGTCCAAGGATGTCAGGGACAAGATTGTAGACCTACACAATGCTGCAATGGACTACAAGACCAATTGCCAACAGCGTAGTGAGAGGGTGACAACAGTTGCTGCAATTCGCAAATGGAAGAAACACAAAACCGTTAATCTCCCATGGACTGAGACAGGAATGGTCTTGCACAGAGCTGCCCCGATCCTACTTTTCTGGGGTCCCCCCCGCTGGCACTCCATGCCCCTCCTCTTTGGCAAGTGTTCCCATGGAAATCAACTTTCCATGGGCGCAACCATGTGGTCTCACTCCTGAGCCATCCTGTCTATTGACACTAGACCAGGCAACTCAGCCCCACAACCCACTCCCTAGTCACAGCATTTGATTGACACCAGTGGGACCCAGTGCCCCCCACTGCTAACAATCTGCTCAATGTGGAAGGATACAGCGGTGATAGCCGCTATTCTCGTGCACTTTGCTGGATCGGCACAGGTTCATGTAAGAATAAGGGGATGGGGGTCCTGCAGCGCTGTTTTTTTTTTTACCTGAATGTATTAAAAAAAAAAAAACTTGAGGCTTTACAGGGTTAAGTCACACCCTACACCCTCCTTGGTTCCATCCATTGGTTATGAGTTGGCCAAGGCCACAGAGCCGGTGTTACAGTCCAGGAATTTGAAATCCCCACTCTTCTCCTGGGATACACTTCCAGGATGGATCAGAGTAATTATCTGTGCTGGCGCTGAACAATTAGAATTGCCCTGATCCATCCTGAAAGAAGAGCAGGGACTTCAAATTCCAAGGCTGCTATACTGGCTACGAGGGCACTGACAGCTCATCCATAAAAGATAAGTAGAGCGGAGACCGGCGGGGTGAAAAGGGTGTGCATTCCCTCATTTTTTTCTGAAAAAATGTAAACTTACACTTTAAGCGTGGAGTCTATTTCAGGCTTTAGGTTAATGGCTAAAATAAGGTTAAGATTCAGGTTTAAGGGTCAGGTTAAAAGCCAGACACAAGTGTCATGGTAAATTCAAGAGATAGCTGAAAGGGTACAGGCAAACATTGTTAAAATGTCCCATTGCCGTTATTGTTTTTACCTCCAACAGTAGCATAAAAACCTCAGATCCGGACAGCAGGCTCCAGAGAAGACCACTGCAATGATCTATGAGCAGCGGTCCACACATCCCGCGCCCCCTCCCCATTGAGTCATAGCTTGTGCTTTGCAATCAGCGAGGAACATGAGCAGGAATTGTAAGAAGTATGCATAAAGGGTGCAAAAGTACAAATTTGTTAGTCCCCTTACAGCTTATTGAAACAATTATTTATTCCCCTCTAAAAAGTGATACAATTAAAAGCAATTGTCTCACATATACCTGTGTGCATTTGTTATATCATTGAGTAAAGCAAAGAAAGTGTGAAAAGCAGTAAATCATTTCTTATTCTACAAAGATATTCTAAAATCTGCTGGTACCTCTAGAAATAATTATAGATAATTGGATCATAGTGATAATTCAAAATCGTATCGAATGTGTCTTTAATCAACAATCAGCCTGTTTATATGGAGAAACGTAATCTCTCTGCTGTTTGGTAAGATCATGTTCACCACACTGAACACCGACCAGAGACAGCAAAGGAGAGAGTCGTCTGAGGAGATCGCAAAGGAAATTATAGATCAGCATGTCAAGAGTAAAGGTTATAGGACCATCTCCAAGCAGAGCATGATGTTCCTCTGACTGCAGAAAATATTATTTAGAAGTTAACCACTTCAGCCTGGAAGATTTTACCCCCTTCCTGACCAGAGCACCTTTTGCGATACGGCACTGCAACATCTTAACTGACAATTGCGCGGTCGTGAGACACTGCACCCAAAATTTACGTCGTTTTTTCCCCACAGAGCTTTCTTTTGGTGGTATTTTGATCACCTCTGCGTTTATTTTTTGCGCTATAAACAAACGATTTAAAATAAAAAAAAACAAAAAAAAAAACACGCATTATTTTCTTACTTTTTGCTATAATAAATAACCCCCGAAAATATATAAAACATTTTTTCTCCCTCAGTTTAGGCCGATATGTATTCTTCTATGTATTTTTGGTAAAAAAAAAAAAAATTGCAATACGCGTATATTGGTTTGCGCAGAAGAAGTTATAGCGTCTACAAAATAGGGGATCGTTTTATGGCATTTTTATTTTTTCATTTTTATTAGTAAATGGTATGGTGGCGATCTGCGATTTTTATCGGGACTGCAACATTATAGTGGACACATCGAACACTTGATACTATTTTGGGACCTTTATACAGCAATCAGTGCTATAAAAATGCACTGCTCACTGTGTAATTGACACTGGCAGTGAAGGGGTTAACCACTAGGGCGATTCTAACTGTGGGGGGATGGGCTTCAAGTCACATGACAGTGCTCACCGCCCCCCGATGACAATGAGCGGTGATCTCTGTCACGACACAAGCCAGAATGGGGAAATGTCTTGTTTACATAGGCACTTCCCCGCTCTGAGGCTCTGTGACGTGATCGTCGGGAGACATCAAGTACGCTGGTCCCACGGACAAGGTCACGTTGTACGTGACGGGCATGCACCTCCTATCCCCGGCTCTTAAAGGTGGCGTACAGGTATGCCGATTTGCCCACTGCTGCCATTCTGCCCACGTTTATCGGCGTAGATGGTTGGTAAGTGGTTAAAGAGTAACTCCAATTTTGTTGAGAATAAAAAAAAAAATCTTAACACAGGCTTCTGGGAAAATCCCACGAGCAAGAAATTACATATCTGGGGGGCCCTCCAGGCTGCCATTTGCATTGCATTTTACAAAAAAATACAGCACTGCAGGTTGAAAGGGAAAGGTCATTTTTAATAACATTTAGTTACGATATTTATTACAATTTACGCAGCGCCATCTATCTATCTAATAGATATATATATATATATATATATATATATATATATATTACATTCACATCAGTCCCCGCACTCAAGGAGCTTACAATCTAAGGTCCTTCACATTCATACATACACATACTAGGGACACTTTAGACAGGAGCCAATTAATATACCAGCAGGTCTTTGGAGTGTGGGAGGAAACCCACGCAAACACACAGGAAAACATGCAAACACCAGGCAAGTAGCCCCATGGGATTCAAATCCAGTGCTGAAAAGTGGAAGTCTGTCCCAATATGACTTGAGTCACAATTGTATACATTTCCCCCCCCCCCCCCACTAAGGTGAAGTTAACCTTTAAAAGGTCCACTGGAGTATAGTCAACCTCCCTGGACATGGCCACAAGAGGGAATTTTACCCCAGATTTAACAGAATAGTGTGTATGGTAGACAAAGAGCCTGATACAAGATGAACTCCAAGGACGAAGTACATCAGCATCTGATCACATAATTCGCCACATTTTGAACAATGGGTTTAAAGGAAGACCCAAGAGGACGCTAACTTTGTTTTTCTTTCAACAGTAGACTAGAATATGTTAAAACGAAAATGGTCTAGCTACAATGGTTCTGGGAGAATGTCCTTTTGACAAAGGAGACAAAACTGGAGCGTTCTGGAAAGTCCTATCAGCTCTGTGTCCACAAACGGAAAATGAAGCTTTCAAAAAAATAAATAAATAAAGCACCATACTTACCATGAAACATGGAGGAGGCTCGTTTATGTTTTGGAGCTACTTTGGTGAGTCAACTACAAGGTCTTAAATCTCTGCAAAGAACACTGAAATCTCAAAACCATGAAGTAATTCTGGAGAGATACATACTGCCCAGTGTCAGAAAGCTTTGTCTCAGTTGCAGGTCATGAGTCCACCAAAAGGACGATGACTCAAAATACACAATTAAGGCACCAAAAAATGGCTAAAAACAAAACACTGGACTCTTCTGAAGTTGGCCTTCTATGAGACCTAATCTGAATCCTATCAAACAACTATGGAAAGTGCAATTGATTTGATTAAAGGGAACAAAACAAAGGAGGGTGAAGAAAAAACAAATGCTCGTTACCCTAACAGGTACCAAAGTGCCTCGTCCCTAAACCAGTCCAAATGGAAATACAAAACGTTGGATCACAGTCCTTGGACTTTACAGGCATAACACTGAATACTTAAAAATTAATACAATCTTTATTGACGCACAGTTAAAAAAACAATTTAAAAACACATTTGAAATAAAATGTAGTAGCATCCTGCACCCTTATTTTAGTTGTGGCCCCACACTATAGTAGAGTACACCCTTTACAATTCAATGATACAAATAGAATAGTCCTGGGGTTGCCACCATTGGCGAATGGGCCAAGACCTTTTATAATGTTTCGTTACACTTGAATGCTGATGTCCAGTTCACACTAAAGGCAATTACCTAAAAAACTTATGGTTGAGGGGCTATAACACAAGTAACAATGCATATTTGTGTACAATAGAAAGCACAGCTGTTGCATTAATAATATAAGTAAAATGGGCACCCAACACTTATTTAAGGCTCATAAACACGGGTGTATGAGGTTATATAGGATCTTGCTGGAAGCCCACTGGTGCAGGTAACACCAGTGTTTGCATGTGTACAGTGTTAAACATATCCATACGCAGGACCATGGACGTGGATTTTCCTGCAGATTAAGGAGTTGTGCGCGACTGCGTGTATGTGCCCGTAGAATATCATAATGCAATACTTGAGAACTTTCTGGCTTTTCGGAGACAATAATCAGTGTGTTCTTTCACTGTGACACCAGCAAAGCAACCATGCTGTGTAGAAACAGATATTGCAAATTGTTCATGGGTTGATAAGATCCTGGGAGCTAGAATGTTCTAATAAGGTACAATGAAAACCTGTGGCTTTGTGTAACTAAAAAAGGCAGGCTTGATCCACCCCATTGCCTTGCATACAATTTTAAGGCATTTTGCCAAGCCAAACCTTAAGAAATCTGAAGGCACACTGGTTGAAAAGGCTGCTCTAGAAGAACAGTTTACCATTATTACCCGGGTTACCGATCCCTTTAACTTGCCATTGGTATCATAGCTTCCATCAGCTTACAGGTTCCTTTCTGGTTTTATCAGGACATCAGAGTAAATAGTAGTCAGTTGGTATATAGAGGTGGATCTCTGTGGTGCCTTAAATTTTGCAGGTCTCAGATGGCAGGTTCGGGGACATCTACAGGGCGATGATCTGGTGCGAGATACCAGTATGGCGATTGCGTATTACCACATTTTGCCACTTACTACCAGTGTTGGGCTATTGTGCCATGTATGAAATCAAATTAATGCTGCTTGTGTATAGGACCATATTACTAAAACATGCAGGCCTGTCACTATCAAACACTGTAGCCCTGTTAGCCACCAGTGTTGCTGTTGTAAATCATGGGGTCCCATACAGCCTACCTTACAGGGCAGGTCGCCCAATCTCATGCTCACCGATTTTGGAAAGTTCACAGATATGTACATTATAGGCCTGCGTATAGAAACTAGTTTTATGGGTGTATTTTCCTCCCGTGTGCAGGAGTCCTTAGAGCACCTTATATGAAAACATTAATAACAGGTAATAAGTAGGGATTTTAGAGAGGGTGTCAAAAACACACATTGTCCCATCACACAAATAAAATGACAATTTAGCTGTGGTGTAACGAATAACACATTTTAAATGAGATCTTCAAGGTTCCCAGGGCCTGTGGCATCAACAGAACTCAATTTGAAAGAGACATATTACTTAAACACTTGCCGGCCGCCATATAGCAAAATGACGTTGGCAATGTGGTTGTGTTATCATATGACGTCTTTCAGGATAACAAGCCACTGTGCGCCCCTGGGGGTGACGCACATCACGGCGATCGTTGTTGTGGTGTGTCAGTCTAATACACTGCAACTCTGATCTAGGCAAAGAGCTTCTGACGGAGACTCTTTACCACGTAATCAGCCATAACCAATCACGGCTGATCACAGTGTAAACAGGAAGAGCTGTTGATCGGATTTTCCTCACCCGCATCTGTCAGACGCAAGTAGAGGAGAGCCGATCGACTGTTCCTCTGATGAGGGGGGGGTCAGTGTTGATTATCAGTGCAGCCCCCCCCCCCCCCCCGAGGATGCCCACACTGAACCACCAGGGACACCACCAGGAGCTCCAGGGATGCCCACCACTAGTCACCACCAGGGATGCAAATAAGTGCCCACAATGGATGCCAATCAGTGCCCACTATGGATGCCAATCAGTGTCAAACAATAATGCCTGCCATTCAGTGATGCCCATCAGTACAAACTTTTAGTGTACATCAGTGCCACCTATCAGTGCCCATCCATGCTGCCTATCAGTGCCCCATCAGTACCGCATATCAGTGCCCATCATCAGTGCCATCTCATCGGTGGCCATCAGTGCCGCTTTATCAGTGCCCGCCAGTTCAGCCTCATCAGTGAAGGGGAACTTACTAACATGCGTTTTTTGGGACAGAAAAAAAAAAAAAAAAAAACTTTTTTCAAAATTTTCGGTCATTTTGTTATTTGTTTAGCAGCAAATAAAAATTCTAGATATGATCAAATACCACCAAAACAAATCTCTATTTGTGGGAACAAAATTATAAAAATTTAGTTTGGGTAGAGTCAGGGCTGGTGCAAGGATTTTTGACACCCTAGGCGAAACCTAATTTTGCCTTCCCCGGCTCCACCCCTGACTCCACCCCCTTTCCCCTGCCCATGTAAACCCCACCTTTTTAATGAAGCACCCATCAAATTCAGCCTCACCAGCGCCCATTAAATGCCGCCTTACCAGTGCCCATAAATGCTACATCACCAGCGTCCATCAAATGCAGCCTTACCAGCGTCCATCAAATGCAGCCTTACCAGCGCCCATCAATGCAGCCTCACCAGCGCCCATCAATGCAGCCTCACCAGCGCCCATCAAATGCAGCCTCACCAGCGCCCATCAAATGCAGCCTCACCAGCGCCCATCAAATGCAGCCTCACCAGCGCCCATCAAATGCAGCCTCACCAGCGCCCATCAAATGCAGCCTCACCAGCGCCCATCAAATGCAGCCTCACCAGCGCCCATCAAATGCAGCCTCACCAGCGCCCATCAATGAATGTTTGCTTGCTTCCATTCATTCGGGAGATGAGATGCAGACACAGTCCTGCGCCTCTGACACTATGTGTGAACAGAGCGGTGGCTGCCTGCTGATGCTTAGACTTAGTTGCTTGCTGCAGAGTGAAGAGAGCAGGAACACAAGTGGCTGGGTGCCCTAGGCAGCAGGGCACCCTAGGCGGCTGCCTAGTTTGACTAGTGGAAGCACCGGCCCTGGGTACAGTGTAGCATGACCGCACAATTGTCATTCAAAGTGCGACAGCGCTGAAAGCTGAAAATTGGTATGGGCAGGAAGGTGTATAAGTGCCCAGTATTGAATTGGGTTAAATTTACATAATTTAATATGATAATCCTGGCACGCGTACATAGAGGGGGGAAAAAAAGGAAAAAAAAAGATTTCTGGAAAATGTGGCTGTTGCTATAGCTTTATGGCTACATCGTTAAGTTGAAAAAAAAAAAAAAAAAAAAGTCTATCGAGTTCAACATAGAAAAAATAAATAATATGATGAAAAACACCATATACAGAACCCTGTAGCCAAAGTCAGTCCAAAGAGGTGAAAAAAAAAAAAAAAACCCTTATAAAGCTCGTCCAATATGCTCCACTAGGTGAAAAATCCTTCCTGATCCTATAAGGCAATCAGATATTTCCTGGATCAACAATCTCTGGTGTTCTAGAATAATGACGTGACAAAGTCAATCTTGAAGAAAAAAAAAAAGTGGGCCAAGGTTATTTTTCCATTTAAAAAAACGTCAAAGGAAGAGAAAGCGTCAACTCCCACATTATACTCCCAATGTGTGGGTGGAAGATGAAGCAAGACAGCTGAAACTATACCTAAGGCATAGATCGTTCTCCAGAAAAAAAAAAGGTTTAGTCATAATGGTTTTATTTAGTGAAAATACTAATATGCAAATTACAGTGGCTCACAACGATCGGTCATAGTAATGACTGTTCTAAAGTGATGAAGATTGAAAATCTGAAGAATGAAAGCTAAATTGCTTGCTATGGAATTTCACTCTGTGCATAGCTCTTTGCAATGACATACGCTTTAAAACTACACAAGTGCAAAAAAGTTGAATAGGCAAATACGATAAATGACAAAAAAATGACAGATTTTGCAGCCCATTCATAAAATGCAGGGCATGGTATTGAACCTGCATCACTTACTGGAGTTCTCTCTGCTCAACGTGGAAAGAACTCTGATCAAAGGAAAGTCGGTCATGTGTGTTTTTTTTTTTTTTTAACTCCTATTCTTTGCAATAGCACTTTTCTGCGATTTATAAATGTGCAGAGCTCTTTCTTTTTAAAGCAGTGGTATGGCCAAAGTACAGCCATACTGCTGACTTTTAACCACTGCAGCCCTGGAAGATTTTACCCCCTTAACCACTTCAGCCCCGGAAGATTTTAGCCCCTTGCTGACCAGAGCGCTTTTTACAATTTGGCACTGTGTCGCTTTAACTGACAATTGCGCGGTCGTGCGACGCTGTACCCAAACTAAATTTGCGTCCTTTTTTTTTCCCCCCCACAAAAAAAATCTTACTCCGTAGAGTTCAAAATCGAGTTGGCCCACCCTTTGCAGCTATAACAGCTTCAACTCTTCTGGGGAGGCTGTCCACAAGGTTTAGGAGTGTGTCTATGGGAATGTGTGACCATTCTTCCAGAAGAGCAAAAAACTCTGCAAAATACTGGCTAATAGGACTATAATTAGGTCTGGAATAAATGAAAGGAGCTTCTAAAAATATAAAGGAGCCAATTTAAGACCATCGTCCTCCTTTAAAAACACAGAACTTCAGGCCTATCAATAGTTTTCCCTAAAAGTTGCCATTTTTTTCTATTGGGTATTTTCTTTGAAAATCTTTTAATTTCACCCACATGCCAAACCTCCCCAGCTGAAAATTTTCCACATTTTGTCCTGTTACAACCAAAAAATGTAAATGTATTTTATTGGGATTTTATGCGATAGACCAACACAAAGTCGCGCATAATTGTGAAGTGGAAGGACTTTAAAATGTTTTTTTTTACAAATAAATATCTGAAAAGTGTGGCATGCTTTTGTATTCAGCCCCCTTTACTCTGAATACAAATGCACCCTACAGTTTTCAGATATTTGTAAAAAAAAAAAAAAAAAAAAAAAAAAAAAATGAAAACCAATTTCCCTCCACTTCAAAATTATGTGCCACTTTGTGTTGGTCTATCATATAAACCCCATTAAAATACCTTTACATTTTTGGTTGTGACATGACAAAATGTGGAAAATTTCAAGGGGTATGCATGAATACATTTTCAATAGGCTGTATATTGGAGTATCAACTGAAGGATAATAAGGAAGGGCCAATTGACTGTCCTTTAGGCTTTAGGGCAGTCGGACTGTGGCCAGTGGAAGCAGAAAATGCCCCCTTGATTGGTTTTAATGGGAGGAATAGTAGCCTTTTTATGATATCAATTAGAAGAACAGTGATCCATCATTCGTGTCTGTTGGTGGATCCCAAGAGCCAGATATAAAGGCAAGTGAAGGGCCACTGCAGTACGGGATAACCACAGAGACCAAATTATTTTGAAAGCTTTTTGGGCAACCCTTATGCTTGCAAGTCAGTTCTTTCCTCCTCAGATTAGTGTTGAATGCAATGCACCATTGCAATATACTTGGATGCTAAAATGTTTGAAGAGATCCCCATTTCACGCGCTCCAGATTGAGAAGGGTGTTTACGTGGAGCTCAGTGATCATTCTGCATTATGTTCATGCAGCTACTATATGTAAGAATGCCAACACCAATGGGATGCCACATACCATGCAGAGGTCTTTGTAGGGCAGTTTCTGAAACTTGGTATCCGTATTTCCGGCACACAGCTCCACGTATCCCAGAACCACCTGAAACACGGTGTTGTGGATGGCTTGTGTGAAGTGCATGTGCAGCTGGTCCATTGCAGTCTAGAAAACAAAAGACAAACAGAATTTTAATAATCTTAAATGTGCAGACTTATTCAAGAAAAATAAAGCACCCGTCTTTAAAAATGCCATTAAAATCATTACCATACTAAATTACATACCGGTAATTCTTAAAGTTAACTTTTCAATGGCTTTATTGTGCTATAGACTGATTCAGTTGGAGGGCTTTTTGGTTTCTTTAGTCCCATCTCACCAAATAACCTGTATGGTATGGTTATACTATTTTGTTGACTCCCAAGCCCTACTCCACAGAAGTTAAGGTTTCTATATACTGCACTGATGATGGCCAAAAAGTCAGAAACAGCTGTATGTAGTTTGGAATAAATGTCTCTATAACACTAGGCTATATTTGTACTATACAGTGCTCAGTATAAATGAGTACACCCCTTTTGAAAAGTAAGATTTTAATCAATATCTCAATGAACACAACAACTTCCACAATTTTAACAACGCTGAGTTTTATAGAATATTTATTTAGCTCATTACATGAAAGGAAGGTTAATACAACTTAGATTACAAAATCTTCAGTTTTACTCAAATTAGTCGATGCAAAAAATGAATATACCCCACAACAAAAACGATATCATCTAGTATTTTTTCCTGCTGACCTCCATGACTTGTAAAGGACAGCCCCAAGTCTTCTAGGCATGGAATGAACAAGTTGGCGACATATTGCAGCATCTATATTTTTCTTCAAGAACGATCTCTTTTAGAGCCTGGATGATGGAAAGTGATGTTCAACTTGTCTCTTCAGAATTCCCCAAATGTGTTCGATTGGGTTCAGATCAGGAGACATACTTGACCACTGAATCACTTTTACCCCATTCTTCTTCACAAATGCAACAGTGGCCTTTAGATGCGTTTTGGATCATTGTCATGTTCGAAAAGTGCACGATGACCAAGGGCATGGAGTGATGATAGCATCTTCTCTTTCAATATAGAGCAGTACCATCTGTGAATTCATGATACCACCAATGAAATGCAGCTCCCCAACACCAGCAGCACTCATGCAGCTCCACAGTAGAACACTGCCACCATCATGTTTCACTGTAGGCACCATGCATTTTTCTTTGTACTCCTCACCTTTTGCAATGCCATACAGTTTTGAAGCCATCTGTTCCAAAAATATTTATCTTGGGGCAATCACTCCAGGGTACAGAGTCCCAGTAGTCTTTTTCAGCATGGGCCTTGGCAAATTCTGGGTGGGCTTTTTTGTGCATGGGATTTAGGAGAGGCTTCCCTCCTGGACAACACCCATGCATGCCATTCCTCTGCAGTGTATGTTGTATTGTGTCATGGGAAACAATCTCTCCAGTTTGGTTTTCTATTTCTCTAGCTAACTGCAGTGAACTTGCATGCACCTCAACAGTAGCATCATCAGAAGATGCTCCTTTCAAAGTGTTAACGTCTGTGGACGGCCTGGACATCTCTGCAAGATGGTTGCAGTTCCATCTTTGTTACATTTTTGTACTACTTTTGCTACAGTATTCTGACTGATCAGTAAAGCTTTGCTGATCTTCTCCTTCACCTTTATTGTGTTAGGGCACTTTCACACTGACAGCATGGGGGCATCTACAGTAAATCGGCGCTAGTTTTACCAGCGCTTTACTGTCGTTTAAGCGGTTCTTTTTGGCCACTAGCAGGGTGCATTTAACCGCCCCTGCGAGGCACTTTGCAGGTGCTTCGGCGGCACTGCCCATTGATTCCAATGGCCAGGGGCACTTTAGGAGCAGTGTATACACGTGAAAGAAGTTTGTTTGAAATCTTTGCAAATCTATTAAAAATAAAAAACAAGAAAAAAAATCAAATGTACATAAGTAGTTACAGCCTTTGCCATGGCACTCAAAATTGAGTGCAGGTTCATCCTGTTTCCACCAATCATCCTTGAGATGTTTCCACAACTTGATAGAGTCCATCTGTGGTAAATTCAGTTGATTGGACATGATTTGGAAAGGCACACACCTGTCTATATAAGGTTCCACAGTTAGCGGTGCACGTCAGAGCACAATCCAAGCCAGGAAGTCCAAAGAATTGCCTGTAGACCTCCAAGACAGGATTGTATTGAGGCACAGGTCTGGGGAAATGTACAGAAAAATGTTTACAGCACTGAAAGTCTCAATGAGCATGATATGGAAAAAGAAGTTTGGAACCACCAGGACTCTTCCTAGATCCAGCTATTCTCTGTGGAGAGAGGAGAACCTTCCAGAAGAACAACCATCTCTGCAGCACTCTACCAATCAGGCATGTACGGTAGAGTGGCCAGACAGAAGCCACTGCTCAGTAAAAGGCACATGACAACCCGCCTGGAATTTGCCAAAAGGCACGCAAAGGACTCTCAGACCATGAGAAACAAAATTCTCTGGTCTGATTAAACAAAGATTGAGCTCTATCTCCTGAATGCCGAGTGCCATGTCTGGAGGAAACCAGGCACTGCTCATCACCTGGCCAACACTATCCCTACAGTGAAGCATGGTGGTGGCAGCATCATGCTGTGGGGATGTATTTCAGCAGCAGGAACTGTGAGATTAGTCAGGATCAAGGGGAAGATGAATGTAGCAATGTACAGAGACATACTTGGTGAAAACCTGCTCCAGAGCACTCTAGACCTCAAACTGGGGCAAAGGTTCATCTTCCAACAGGACAACGACCCTAAGCACATGGCCAAGATAACAAAAGGAGCGGCTATGGGACAACTTTGAGACTCCTTTCACACTGGGGTGCTTTTCAGGCGTTTTAGCGCAAAAAATAGTGCCTGTAAAGCACCTCTCAAGCCACCCCAGTGTGAAAGCTTGAGTGCCTTCACACTGGGGCAGTGGGCTTGGACAAGGGAAAAAAAAAAGTCCTTCAAGCAGCATCTTTGGAGCGGTGGGGGAGAACTGTATACACTGCTCCTCCACCTCCCTTGCCCATTGAAATAAATAGGCAGTGCTGCCGAAGCACCTGCAAAGCGCTTTGGCAGCACCGCAACACAGGCTTTTTTAACCCTTTATTCGGCCACTAGTGGGGGTTAAATGCGTCACTGAGAAAGGGGTCTCAATGTGCTTGAGTGACCCAGCCAGAGCCCAGACTTGAACCCGACTGAACATCTCTAGCAATATCTGAAAATAGCTGTACACAGAGGCTCTTCGTCCAACCTGATGAAGCTGGAGAGGTTTTGCAAAGAATATTGGGAGAAACTGCCAAAAAATAGACGTGCCAAGCTTATAGCATCATACTTAACCACTTCCCGCCCAAGGTACGTCCAGGGACGTCCTTGACTTTCCGGGGGTATATCTGAATGATGCCTGAGGCCACAGACATCATTCAGATATCAGCGTTTTCAGCCGGCGATTCCCTGCACCATAAAAACGATCATAGCGGCTGTTCCGCCACTTGATCGTTCTTACGGGAGGCGGGAGGGGACGTACCCCCCTCCCGCCGCCCTCCGGTGCTTCTACCGACTCACCGCTTCCATCGGTGAGTCAGTCACAGGATGCGCTGGCCCCCGGATAATACCATAGAGATTTCCGGCGGACCAGATCGTCCCCGGAGTCTCTATGATCGTTCGGAGGCCAGGCGCGATGTTATGACGTCACGCCCGGCCTTTGCATTCAAAATAACGGCGCTGATTTGGCTAGAAAGCCAGGATTGGTTTTGTTTTTTATTTATTTTAGGCTTCCCAGCCTAGAGGTGAGATATGGGGTCTTATTGACCCCATATCTCACTGTAAATAGGTCCAATCGTGCCATATTTCTATTACAAGGGATGTTTACATTCCTTGTAATAGGAATAAAAGTAATCAATTTTTTATTTTTTATGTGTCAAACTAAAAAAAATAAAAGTAAAATTAACAAAAAAATAAAGCGCCCCTGTCCCCGTGGGCTCGTACGCAGAAGCGAACGTATACGCAAGTCCCGCCCACATATGAAAACAGTGTGCAAACCACACATGTGAGGTATTGCCTCAAACGTTAGAGCAAGAGCAATAATTCTAGCAGTAGACCTCCTCTGTAACGCAAAACATGTAACTAGTAAAAAAATTTAAAACGTCGCCTATGGGGATTTTTAAATACCAAAGTTTGGCGCCATTCCACGAGCGCGTGCAATTTTGAAGTGTAACATTTTGGGTATCTAGTTACTCGGCGTATCCTCATCTATCACATTATACAAAAAAATTGGGCTAACTTTACTGTTTTTTTTTTTTAAGCATGAAACTGTTTTTTCTGAAAAAAAAGCGTTCCAAAAATTGCTGCGCAAATACCGTGCGAGATAAAAAGTTGCAACAACCGCCATTGTATTCTCTAGGGTCTTTGCTAAAAAAAAAACATATATAATGTTTGGGGGTTCTATGTAATTTTCTAGCAAAAAAATTATGAATTTTACATGTAGGAGAAAAATGTCAGAATTGGCCTGGAAAATCCAGCGAAGTGGTTAAAAAATAAAAATAAAACTTGAGGCTGTAATTGGTGCCAAACGTTCTTCAACAAAGTATTGAGCAAAAGCTGTGAATACTTTATGTACATGTGATTTTTTCATTTTATTCAATTATTATTATACAAGCAGATGTTTCACACTTAAGACACTTTGTGTGAATATTTCAGGTAGAAATCTCTGTGTCTGGATGTCAGATTATCTTTAGAAATTTACTGAATCTGCAGCATTGTCTAAGCTCTGGCTTCTATAGAGGAGACACGGCTCACTATGCCTTCACTAATCCCAAGGCAACATTCAGTCATACATCTCAGCGATGCTTTTCGGGAGCTGTGCATCAAAGTCCTCTGCTCAAGTGGGCAAGCAATTTTAATTGGATTCACACAGGTGTGAGTAATTGATCAGCCATTGCCATTTATTCTCCAATTCAGACATCCTTATCTCCTCGGTGCAGGTCTGTGTACACCTTGGGACTGGTTTGCATATGAAATAACAGTTTGCAGTTGTCATCCATAACCACAAGGTGGTGGAGACACAAGTCCCAACATTTCACATGGCCAAAGGCAGCCGCTTCGAATAGCAGCGAATCAAATTAAATGGTCAGTTTTATATTTGGGTTTTTTGGTAATAATCGCAAATTAAAATTTTACAGACTAAGGAGTGTGAACTGAGCTTTCAATGTTTTTTTTTTTTTTTTTTGTTTTAATAGAAACGTCAGTTTCACATTGTACACTGAAGAATCGGTCCTTTCACCAAAGCAGCTTTAGGGCCGGTACGCACCTCAGAAAATGCAGTCCGGATGAGTTCCTGCATGCGCATTATTATGTGTTCTGGTGCGGTTTTCCTTTTTTCTCCCTTCATCTTAAGGATATACTGTATATACTAGAGTATAAGCCGATTTTTTCAGCACTTTTTTTTATGCTAAAAAAGCCCGCCCCCCCCACTCGGTTTATACTCGAGTGAGGGTGCCTATCTGCAGCCGTGCCTTTGATAACTAAAACACTCTCCTCCGTGATAGACGGAACACTGATACAATGCTGGTAAACAGAATCAGTGTTCCATCTATCATGGAGGAGGAGGGGGCTGGGCTTTATTACAGTGGAAGGCCGCCGAACAGACTCCATGACAAAGCGGGAGACACCCTCTGTTTTAGTTATAAAAGGTACTGCTGCAGATGGGCACAGTGAGGATGCAGATGAGCACTGATGGTACAGATGAGCACAGTGAGGCTGCAGAGGGGCACTGATGATACATATGAGCACAGTGATGTTGCAGATAGGCACAATGAGGTTGCAGATGGGCACAATGAGGTTGCAGATGGGCACAATGAGGTTGCAGATGGGCACAATGAGGTTGCAGATGGGCACAGTGAAGATGCACATGGGCACAGTGAAGATGCACATGGGCACAGTGAGGCTGCAAATGGACAGAGTAAGGATGCAAATAGGCATTGTTTACCCAGTAGCTGCTGCTTTTCCCGCCCTAGGCTTATACTCGAGTCAATAGTTTTCCCAGCTTTTTGTGGTAAAATTAGGTGCCTCGGCTTATATTTGGGTCGGCTTATACTCGCGTATATACGGTATGCATTCCAGTGCATTTTTGGTCCATTTTACTGCCTTCCAGTACAGTTCAGTTTTTTCTGCAATTGGAACGCACTGGAACCGAGCATACTGATGTGAACTATGTAATTTGACACCATATAACCTACTATCCATGCGTTTTGATGCAGACTGCATGTGTTGTGAACCAGCCCTTAAAGTGGACTTTACCAATAACGTTATAAAAAATAAATATCCTTTAGCAAGGAACATACATTCCACATTTATTAATCATGCTACCAAAATGAGTGAGTGCTATAAATTGCCTCTAAAATTTCTCCCGTTTCTTCTTGCTACAAGCTGCAAATTTGCTGAAGTCCAGAGCCCCTGAGCAGCAGAAAATCATAAAGCCGAACTACACCCATTGATTTAATGGTTTCAAAAAAATTTTACATTCCTGGAATGCTGATTTTGATTTTGATTTTTTGACGTTTGATTTTGTCCCCAGCCAAACTGTCAAACCATTAAATGGCTGGTGTCATAACTGAACATATGTGCAGCGTCGTGACAGTTACAGATCAAACAGAAGCAGCTTCCTTGGCTGTAAAGGATAGGACGGTTTAATTCTGCTTTAGGCTGAATTCACACCTATGCATTTTTAGTGCTTTTTGCATTTTGCAGATTTGCACTACAGAATGCATTCCATAGGAAACCATGTTAAACGGACTGTAGTGCAAATCTTCAAAATGCAAAAAGCACTAAAAATGCATAGGTGTGAATCCAGCCTTAAGCCCATTAGCAGATCGGCCCTCATGAACAGAGCAGTGCCTAAAAATAGAGAGCAACTTAGCTTGTGCAGAGCAGGGTTAAGCCCCATACACAATATCAGTTTTTCCAATATATATAGTATTGGGACACCTGCCTTTACACTTACATGCATTTTAATGGCATCCCAGTCTTAGTCTGTAGAGTTCAAAATCGAGTTGGCCCACCCTTTGCAGCTATAACAGCTTCAATTCTTCTGAGGAGGCGGTCCACAAGGTTTAGGAGTGTCTCTATGAGAATGTTTGACCATTCTTCCGGAAGCACATTTGTCCTGGCTCGCAGTCTCCACTCTAATTAATCTCAAAAGTGTTCTATCGGGTTGAGGTCAGGACTCTGTGCAGGCCAGTCAAGTTCCTCCACTCCAAATTCTCTCACCGATGTCTTTATGGACCTTGCTTTGTGTACTGGTGCTCAGTCATGTTGCAACAGGAAGGGGCCATCCCCAAACTGTTCACACAAAGTTGGGAGCATGAAATTGTCCAAAATGTCTTGGTATGCTGACAACTTCCCTTCACTGGAACTAAGGGGCCAAGCCCAACCCCTGAAAAACAACCCCACATCATAATCCCCCTCCACCAAATGATATGGATAAGCGTACAAAGCAAAGTCCATAAAGACATGGATGAGCGAGTTTGGGGTGAAGGAACTTGACTGATGTTGGATGAGAAGGCTTGGCTTGCAGTCTCTGCTCTAATTCATCCCAAAGGTGTTCTATTGGGTTGAGGTCAGGACTCTGGGCTGCTGGATCTGTGAAAGTGATTGGAAGCTATGAAGTTCCTGCATCACTTTTACTTACAAGCCGTACCCAAGTATGTCCAAAGAGCTGAATTGGTTAAAGAACAATGTGTGTATTCTGAGTCTGGTGAATGCTCTGGCCCCCTTCAGAGCTGTTCGTACACTACTAGGCTTGCTCCTGTTTTATGCTCGAAAAAGCATCATACTCAAGTGTTAAGTTTCTTCTGCACCTACTCTGAATATGTTTAAGTCACTAGTCAATTCAACCATTGCCCTATACAAGGAAACCTATTTGCATAGGCGCTGTCTGAAGAAGCTTAACAAAGTATGGAACATCTGGCTGGAGTCTGATATTATTACTAATAAACAAAATAACTCAGATGTCACATCTTAAGTGACTCACTATCATTAAGTGATTAGTCAGATGAATTGAGTAATCATGACTAACGCACTGTAAGGCCTGTCATATTAAATGAGCTCCTCCAACGTTAATGGCACTGTTGGGATGGTACAGACGGATGGTGTCACTGGTCTGGTCATGTTACCCCGGTGCTTACATCCTTAGTGTACTTGAGCACTCATTAATCTTGGTCTTTAGCAGCAAGTTTCTTGGAATGTTTAGTGTTAGTTGTTGTGATAGACTCACCCGGGCAGAGGCTTTTGGAGGGAACTGAATGCTAGCCTCTTGAAAACTGACTATGGGCCCTGGTTTGTTAACCTTCTTTTCAGCTCTCCATGCCCTCTTATGTCTAAGTTACCCTGTGTCTATTAGGGGCACAGGGTGACCAAGTAAATGGAACAGTAATATTTATCCACAATATCTCCCAGGAAATATACAAAGATTATTCCTGGTTTATTTGATTCTGAACTATACATGTTAAAGAGGAAGTAAACACTGATGAGTTTTACTTCCTCTTTGTTTAACTGCAAAGGTAAAGCATAATGGGCTACTATGCATCGCATAGTAGCCCATTATGTGTCACTTACCTGACACAGAAGCCTGCGATGTCTCTGATGTCCCCGCTGGCTGGAAGCGTCCATCTTCACCCCTCTTCCTTCCAGGGCCACGAACTCCAGCTCTGTGACTGGCCTGAGTTGTGTGATGTCACTCCCGCACGCGCGAGCCGCCAGTCAGGGCATGACGACAGCTAGAAACGGCACAACGTGGCCCTTTCTAAAGGGCGCATGTGCAGAACAACTCATCGTATGGGGAATTGTAAATATCTCCTAAACCGTGTAGGTTTAGGAGATATTACCAGCACCTGCAGGTAAGACTTAATCTAGGCTTACCTGTAGGTGAAAGTGGTTGTAAAGGGTTTGTAACCACTTTAATTGAAAGAGCTGATCACATTGGCCTCTATACTATGTAGGAGATGGCTCCTGCTATTGTGAGTAGGTGTCCTGTGTTTATACTTAAGATCATGTGGATTGTGTCTTCTGAGCTACAAGATGGCAAGGCTGACCTGAAAGGTCAGATCTCGGAGTCAACTAGGCTGGTTAAATGATTAGTTAATTAGCTCATGTTAATTTATTTTTCTGGTTACATTTGTATTGTTAGGGTAGTATGATCAGGAGGGGGAGACCTCCTCCTCAAGTGTATACAAGACTGTATTCTTGTTCTAATAAACAGTTCTATTTCTGGTGTACTCCAAAACTGGTGTTGCCTGGTTCTTGGGGTTACTATAGACAGATCCATTGGTCTGTTCCAGGATTTAGGAGGAAGCTTCTTGGCAGAAATGCCCAATAGGGTGTCCGGAGTCCACCACAGTTGTTCCTATGTTACGTTTTTTTACTTATTTGATCTTTTGCTTGTTTTCATGAGCCGGGGTATGCCCAGACTCTCTCTTTATACCTCTGTACCTTTTTCAAAAACTGCAATAAAAAAGAATTTATATATATAAAAAAAAAAAGAACAACTTCACTAAGGGCCTGTATGGATGGGTGTGTTTGCATCAAAACTGCTCCTCTCCCCATACAAATCAATATGAATACAAAGGCTCCTTGAAGCAGGTAGAAATTAGGTCAAATGCACGTGTCATTAAAGAAAAACGCCGGGGTAGAGTTAAAATCTGTACAATAGCCATATGTTGATACTTCAGAAAAACCACAAATGTATTTTTTATTAAAACATTTTTTTTTTATAAAACTCACTTTTTTAAAAATCAATGATGTTCCCCCCTTCCCTTTGCTTGCTACTTACTAGCCCAACTGCCGTCCATTTAAATATTTCTTAATGTACACCAGCGGACCCAGCACCGCTAGGTCTCGCTCAACTTATACGAAGATACTGCATATGGTCTTTCTGGATTTAACCACTTGCTGACCGACCCCTAGCTCATTTACTGCTACAGAGGGCTACCCTGTGCAGGATTATGTATATATACACACACACGTGATCCCGTATGACTGGGTATTGGGCACGAGTGTATAGCAGCGGCTCGCTCCCATTGTGAATCTACACAGTGGGTGCTCATCAGCGGGTCCCACAGACCCAATGTCTGCCGGCACCCACTGATCATTCTCTACACATGCAGAATGCCAATCTGCCTATGTAAACAAGGCAGATTGCGGTTCTGTCATTAGGGAAGGCATGGATCCTGTGTTTCTTTTATGCAAACCATGCTTATTGGGATTTTTTTTACCAAAAATATGTAGCAGAATACATATTGGCCTCAATTGAAAAAAAAAATGTAAAAAAATTTTTTTCATTTTTTTCTCAATTGGATATGTTTTATAGAAGAAATAGCAGAAACATGTCAGTCGTTTTTTGTTTATAGTGCTAAAAATAAAAAAACGCAGAGGTGATCAAATGCCACCAAGCAAAAGCTCCGTTTGTGGGGAAAAAAAGGACATACATTTTATTCGTGTACAGTGTTGTACGCCCGCGCAATTGTCAGTTAAAGTAACGCAGTGCCGTATCGCAAAAAAATGGCCTGGTCAGGAAGGCGGGTAAATCTTCTGGAACTGAAATAATTAACTTGTTGGCCAAATACTGCGGCCATTGACCTTGTCAATTGCATTTTCACAATAAAATCGATATGAAAAACGAAATTGAAGATGAAATTTCTTGCAAAGCTTCAGCTTCAGCTTCGGTCCCAGGACTCTATTAGGAAGGATCTCATAAGTGCCAACGTCACTTACAGTTGATTGCCGCAAACTGAGACTACAAATCTCATCATGCCCTTGGATTTAGAGTCTCCGGTGGGTGGGACCATGGGTGTGTGTGCGGCAGATCATTGTTCTATTCATAGGACATCACACACACACCGCTGCACACTTTCTACTTTCACATTTTAGGGGGTGTGAATACACTATACATTATCCCCACAGTATGATGTCATGAGATTTTAATAACACAGAGACTCCCGCTCTGTAATGGAGGTCATAGGAGGAGGGAAAGACCAGGAGTCTCCCAGCCCAGCACTCTAACTATGCAGCACAGGTAGACCTATTATTAGCGGGATCGATTCGCTAACATCAAGAGCAGGGAAATACATTGACGGGTACCTACAACCACTAGTTAAACTTTTACCGGCCTACATTAAAGATACCCGCCATACTATTAATATTCTTAAGGATTGTCAATACCAGGAAGGTTGTTGGATGGTCACAGCTGATGTGACATCCCTATATACAGTAATTCCACATCATTGGGGTCTTTTGTCAGTAAAATATTTTTTGCATAAGAATTCAGGATTGGCAGACAGACAGAAGGGTTTTATTATGGAACTCCTAAAATATGCCACTACACATAATTTTTTCTGGCATGCGGGTGGCTTCTTTCTCCAGAAGAGAGGAGTAGCCATGGGGGCTAAATTTGACCCCAGTTTGGTGAACCTCTTTATGGGGAAATGGGAGGAGGACGTCATCTATTTGGATAAGAGACCAGAACTGGTCCTTTGGGCCAGGTATATAGATGACGTCCTCCTCCTGTGGAATGGTTCCTTCGAGTCCCTGAAGGGATTTATGACGGAGCTCAATAAGAACGATAGAGGAATTGAATTTAAATACGAGGCGAGTCAACACACCATTCATTTCTTAGACCTTAAGATCTGGAGTGAGGGTGATACCCTATTGAAAACCACTTTCCTTAAGGACACTGACCGTAATGCATTTATCCCACGGGACAGTTGCCACCATAAGGTGTGGTTGCAATCGGTTCCGAAGAGCCAGTTTATCAGAATGAGGCGCAACTGTTCCCATGAAGGGGATTTTGATGTGCAGGCTGGTGTTCTTGTGGAGAGATTGCTAGCAAGGGGCTACGATGAACAAAACCTGAAGGAAAAACTTAGGGAAGTATGTGAGATTGACCGTAGCCTTTTACTTAAAGAAAAAACGGAGGTTGAGAGGAATAATAATATGAACAACAATTTTCAATGTCCATTTATCACCAGATTTTCTCAACAACATTTTTCAGTTAAAAAGATTATACAAAAACATTGGCACATAATCAAAAATGACCAGGTTTTGGGCTCATTCCTTCCCGAGAAACCACAAGTGGTATTCAGGGGAGTACCATCAATTAGACATAAAATCGCACCCAATGTGTGCGACCCTCTGACATTTAAACCCATGTTCTTTCAGAACTTAATAGGGTTTTTCAAGTGTAATAAATGTAGTGTATGCTCCATCAATAATATAAAGAAAAAGAAAACAACAAAATTTAGTTCAGGAAATAGTAAACAAATTTTCCCCATCAAATCCTTTATAACTTGTTCCCTAGAGGGGGTGGTGTACCTCCTAACCTGTCCCTGTGGGCTCCACTATGTGGGCCGCACTCTGCGCCCTCTTCAAGTGAGATTAGGGGAGCATCTGGGAAATATCAGAAGGGGGTTTAAAGGACATCCAGTCTCAAAACATTATTTGGAGGTACATGATCGCAATCCCTGGGGAACTTCCCTTTTAGGAATTGATAAATTACAATTGCCCTGGAGAGGAGGCCCTAAAAAGAGGGCGATTTCAAAACTCGAAATGAGTTGGATATATAAGATTAAAAGCCTTAAACCCTTCGGACTTAACGTAGACATAGAGATTAATGCTTTTATAGATAATGCATGAGAGGTGTATAAAACGCTCAGAATGCACTGCCTAGTGAATTTTGGTCGCATAACCCCTTTTTTTGAAATTGGTTGAATCTCAATGTTTGAGTTAAAAATTTTAGCCAACGCAGGGGTGTGGGCGTAGGGACGAGCATAAATTGGCTCAACTATAGCTTTGAAGAATCTGTAAGCATAATGTTTTTTTTAATCATTATTATTCTTTTGTTTTGTTTTTATAATTGAATTTATTGTTGTATTCCTCTAACATAGTAGTTTAGGAGTCGCCCCCCCCCCCCCCCCCCCGCCCCCCGATATGTAGATTTAATTTATACTTGTGATATTAGCACAAATACGCATTTTCTTCTTTAGGGGGTTGATAGGTTTTTTCCTCTTAATTAATCAGATGAGGATGGACTATTTCCCTCCATTCAAATTTAGCTTTTAAGGGGGTTGGTTTTCGAGCTGGGGATCTGGTACTGTGTGCCATTTGAATATGTGTAGCCGCACAGTCCCCGATGTAGGTTCAGTCTACAAAAAAATGGCGTTTGAGTTGAGCTGGGACTGGGCTTTGGACCCGGATCATGTCCGGTCCCCATAGAAATGGCGGCGGGACGTGGCCAGGGTCTGGCCTAGCCCATTGGAGATTTGATTCAGCTCCATGGTCTCCGGGAAAATGGTAGCAGAACGGAAGTGAGGATTGGTTCGGCCATAATGTCGACCTTGACCTTTTCCGAACGGAACTGAGGCTTGGTTAGGCCGTGATGCTATTTAATGTGATGGATCAGCATATCACCTGTGCCCCAAGAGGATGCAAGTTTAAACATGAAACATGTCGGGCTGTTTGTGCTGATACCACCACGCTTAGAATATTCCCCAGCACGGGTGTATATTTGCTCTTAATTTAACCGTTTTTTTATGCATATTTTTTTATTTGTTATAATCGGGCCATTTTGGGTCATACCTTTGGTCTGCTGTGTATCTATTTTTTTATTTAATAAATTTGTCGATTGTTTAACGGTACGTTCACGATCGGAGTCCACTTTTGTTTTCCCCTTCCCCTCGCTCGTGGCCAGGTGGCCCGAGCGTTTTATGTTTCACTACAGGTTTGCTCACTGAAAAACCTTCGTATTTCACAACTCATTGGAGAGCTTTAGACAACTCCAGGAACTCATAGTGATCGAACGGCCACCTTGCCTTTTCTTCGTGGTGACCAAGAGGAAAAGCAGGACGATCGGCTGGTTCCGGAACTCTTCGGCCCGGGTCAGTAGCCTTCGGATGACCTGCACGTACTCACGCCCCCAGCAGCGTGTGGGAACGGAATACGCATAAGCGAACCCTGCAGAGGGCTGTCTGCCAGCGCTAACGACTCCGTTGATTGGGAGTCCACCCATTGCGGTAAGAGTCAAACTTTTTTCCAGTCTGGAAGCGATATTGGAAAAACCAGGAAGGTCTCATCAAACTTTTGAAAAGGACTGATTTCCCTGTTCATTATTCTTTAGTTAGAACCAGGATTTCTTGGTTATAAGGACTTCTTTTTTTTAATTGAATTTCTTATATGGTGTTTTTTTTATTTACTCGCTTTTTCTATATAATCTATACCGAGTTTTATTACTTTTTTCACTATAGATTTCACACATATTTAGCGCAACTTTATGTATAACTTTTATGCAGCACAGTGGGCAGATCAGACCGGGCAGTCAGAGTCCTGGGTCTGCGAGCAGCAACTTGGATCTCCGCTTGCTTTTAAATGGACAACAGTGGGGAATGTACAAAACCGTTGGCAAGGGGAAAACTGACATGTAAGCCATATCAGCCACCGGTTTTGTAAACAGGATATGAGATAGAGTATTAGATGCGAGAATCCCAGCGGTGGTTCCCACAAATAGCTGCAAAAGGCCATTGAAAGCAATGGGAGGCTTCCGGCTCCTACAACTAATTGCGCCCACTTGCAGGTAAATCGCTCGTGCAGCATTCACAAGCAAGTGATCGGCCCTGGACACAGACTGTTGTGTAAATTCACCCTAAAAGCATAGCTCCCAACTGTCCCCGATTTTGAGGGACTGTCCCTAATTTGAAACAATGTCCCTCTGTCCCTCTTTCCCTTTCATATTGGTCTGATCCTCATAGTTGTATATAAAATGCACTTTTTATCTTTCAAAAAGTGTTTCCCAGGGCTAAACCTTACTTCCAAATTCTAAATGGCTGCATTTGTAAATTTTTAAAGCCAACATAAAGGAATAGTAGTGGTAAAAAAAGCTCTTGTGGATTTAATTAACTTTTTTTTGTTTTGTTAATTCTCCTTTAAGGGGGTGTGGGAGGGGGGCGTGTCCTATGCCTACATACATTTGCTAGTAGGTGTCCCTCATTCCCATCTCAAAATTTTGTGAGGTGTGCTAAAAGTACCACTTTAAGGTGGACTGATCCTCTAAATATAAGAATGTTATTACCATAAATGAGTTCATCTCCTGTTATGACAATTTCATTCTTACACCTGCTGTTTTACATTTTTATCTTTTTTGCAGATTTTATTCAGGAGAGCGTGGAGTCATGAGCCAGAAGATGAAAAGTCGAAGTCTTAATTTTATTCTGATTTTGTATCCAGGTGTCCCTTCTCTTTAGCTCTTATTGATTTTTCCTGAGGGGAATCCTACTGTGCATGACTCTTCTAACAAACTCAGCAGAATTTGCAATATAGTAAAGAAAAATGAAATCGTTGGGCCATAAAAAGGCTGGTCAAAAGGAAAGTAATGTCTAAATGTAAACAAAGAATACATAAAATACAAAGTACAAGTACAAAGAAAGAGCGCACAAATAATTGCCTCCATTAAATTTATGCAGGCAATTTTTAGAAACATTCCCATGATATTGAAAAAGGTGGTACTAAAGATGCATGTAGTAGTTATTAGCTCTTCAAATTCACACAGCTCTCTGTGCCTCTCTAGATGTTGCCATTACCGTTTTTTTAGTAATCAAACTCCAAGCACATATGAATATTAAATATTTCTGCAGTCATTAAAATCAGTGAAGCTGGTCTGAGAAACTGCTCACCCCCTCTGCTGCAGACTCTGCCACAAAAACTGAAAGGTGGGATCCCACGTAGTCCCGGGGTCCCATGTAGTCCTCAGGGGTCTCCTTTCTCCCCTCTCGACAGTCCTATGCAGGTGCGCTTTTACAGCGGTTTTCAGCGGGGAAGGAGGGGAAGGAGGGGGGGCTTGATTGTGGCTCCATGCACACAGACACACACACAAGCTGGAGTTCCGGGAGTTTCTGCCATCTCGTTTCCTGAGGTCAAGAGTCTCCAAAGATCCAGAAAAAAGAAAACCCTTGTTTCTGGCCTTAGAATGTCTACTATCCCAAGGGGGAATTATAGAAGTGACCCCAGAAGAGCAAGGCTCAGGGTTCTACTCAAACCTCTTTACGGTTCCAAAACCAAACGGGGATGTCAGACCAATTCTAGATCTAAAAGACCTGAATCCGTTTTTAGACCTTTGTTCTTTCCACATGGAGTCACTCCGCTCAGTAGTTTCTACCCTTCAGGGGGGAGAATTCTTGGCATCAATAGACACCAAGGAAGCCTATTTACGTCCCAATATTTCCAGCTCACCAAAGATTTCAAAGGTTTGCGGTGGATCATCACCATTTCCAGTTCGTGGCCCTACCTTACGATCTTGCTACAGCACCTCGAGTGTTCACAAAAATTCTAGCCTCGCCCTTGGCAAAACTAAGGGCTCAGGGCATAACAGTGACAGCTTATCTATACGATTTTCTACTTGTAGAACAGTCTGTAGCATGCTTAGACAGCAGTGCGCTCAGCACAGTAGAGTACTTAGAGTACCTAGGCTGGGTTCTCGATCTAGAAAAGTCTTCCTTACAGCCCCTAAAAAGGCTGGAGTATTTGGGCATGGTCATAGACACAGTCCAAAGCAGAGTATTTTTACCCGGGTCAAAAGTCAAAGCCATAAAGGATTTGGTCTGGGTAGTCATGGCAATGAAAAATCCCTCCATTCGACTATGTATGAGACTATTAGGGAAAATAGTGGCCTCTTTCGAGGCTGTTCCTTATGCCCAGTTTCACTCAAGGCCTTTGCAGAGCAGATCATCTCTGCCTGGAGCAAAAGAGTACAAGCCTTGGCTCTTCCAATGTGCCCATCACCATGGGTAGGCTAGAGCCTCAATTGGTGGTTGTTAACAAAGAATCTACTAAAAGGAAAATCCTTTGTTCCAGTTACTTGGAAAGTTGTAACCACAGATGCCAGCCCAATAGGCTGGGGAGCGGTTCTGGAAGAAGCTTTCTACCCAGGGAAGATGGTCCAGAGCCGAAAGACTACTGCCCATCAACATTCTGGAGATTCGGGCAATTCATCTAGTCCTCAGGGTCTGGACTTGAAGGTTGTAAGGTTGTCCTGTTTGGACACAGTCCGAGATTGCTACGGCAGTGGCCTATGTCAATCACCAAGGGGGCACCAGGAGTCTGGATGCCCAAAAAGAGGTGAATCAAATTTTTTCATGGGCAGAGTGGCACATTCCTTGCCTGTCTGCAGTGTTCATTCAAGGGGTAGAAAATTGGCAGGCGGATTTCCTAAGTCCCCAGCAGCTGTGCCCAGGAGAATGGGTCTCTAGACCCCAACATCCTTCAGGCCATATGTCAAAAATGCGGTACCCCGGATGTAGACCTGTTGGCTTCCAGGTTCAACAAGAAACTGGACAACTTTGTGTCAAGAACAAAGGATTCGCTAGGACAAGGGTCAGATGCCTTAACGATTCCATGGAATCAGTACTCTCTGATCTATACGTTGCCTCCAGTTCTGCTTCTCCCACGATTCCTTTCGGAGAGTCAAAAGGGAAGGAAAGCTGGTAATTCTGGTGGCTCCGGCTTGGCCCAGGCAACCTTGGTATGCGGAGATCATAAAGATGGCAGAAGGAAGACCTTGGGTTCTTCCGCTGCGCCCAGATCTACTCTCACAGGGTCCAATATTCCATCCTACCTTATGAAGTCTGAATTTGATGGTTGAGACCCACATTTTGAAGGGTTGTGGCCTCTCAGGGCCAGTCCTGGCCACTCTAGTCAATGCTAGGAAGCAAGCTTCCAGGCTCATCTACTACAGAATCTGGGAAGCATATGTTTTCTGGTGTGAATCCAGGGGGTGGCATAATAGAAAGTATCCCGTTAGCAGGATTCTTGCCTTTCTTCAATTAGGCATCGAAATGAAGCTGGCCTTGCATACTATCAAGGGTCAGATCTCGGCCTTGCCAGTATTGTTTCAAAAAACGCTTGCCTCTCATTCCCTCGTCCGGGCCTTTGCTCAGGGGGCACTATGCTTGAATCCGCAGGTTAGACCTCTTTTGTGCCCATGGGATTTGAATTTGAATCTGTTTTACAAGAACAACCTTTTGAACCATTGAACCATGCTTCTTTAGATATTTTGACAAAGTTGGTTTTTCTGGTAGCCATATCCTCAGCTAGAAGGGTATCGGCGTTAACAGCTCTTTCTTGTAAAGACCCATATTTGATTATTCACAGACAGGGTGGTATTGCATGCTCACCTGACTTTTCTGCCTAAAGTGGTTTCAGGATTCCATCTGAATCAAGATGTGGTCCTACCTTCCTTTTTTCCAGATCCGCAGTCCGTGGAGAAGTTGTTACATTCTTTAGATGTTGTAAGAGCAGTCAGAATCTATCTGCAGGCAATGGGTCAGATACGAAAGACTGATCTATTCATTGATATATACAGTCTATTTATTCTGCCAGAAGGCCCCAAAAAGGGCCAGGTAGCGTTAAAATCCACTATCTCTAGATGGATTCAACAGGTTATTGTTCAGGCTTATGGTGTAAGGAAGAAGATTCCTCCTTTTCAAGTTAAAGTGCACTCAACTAGAGCAGTTAGTGCTTCATGGGCAGTGCATCACCAAGCCTCCATGGCTCAGATCTGCAAGGCTGCAACTTGGTCTTCAGTCCATACATTCACTAGAATGGTGGAAGTAAGAGGGCATGAGGATGCTGCTTTCGGGCACAGTGTGCTGCAGGCAGCAGTATAGTTCCTCTGGTCTGCTGGCGGTCTATATTTTCTGATCTGTCTCCCTCCCCTCAATTTGTGCATTGCTATGGGACATCCCACTAAGTAATTATCAAAATCTCTCTATCTTTTTAAATACAGCTTACCTGTACAATCCTTTTGCTGGAAATACATCACGGGACACAGAGCTTCCTCCCCTCGTTGGGATACTTATTGCTTTGCAACAAAACTGATGATTCAAAAACCACATCAAAGACGCAACACGGGTGATTGATGTGTTCTTGCTGCTTTTTCAATGCATTTCAACAGGGAGGTGCGTTTTTAGTGCAGCTTTTTTAACTGACCAAAAATACAGCAAGATTTTTTCTAACACCACAATGGAAGCCTAAGGCCCCAGTGTGAAGACATACATAGAACTTAAGGGGATGCATAATTCTTGAGCTTTTCTTGTGCTAAAATGGGCGACGATAAATTCCTATTAATTTAAATTCATGATATTAATTAAAAAGTCGAATATAATAAAATTATATAGATTTATGTAATTTTTGGTTTCCATCAAATGCATCCTGCATTTTCAAATTTGGTACCAAATTTTCTGCTCAGTACACCTCTATTCTAGACACGTTTGGGGCCAATTCTGAACTCCAGGCAGATATATAAAAGACACAAATGAATGCAGTTCTGCAATCATTAATAAACTATTAAAATAATATTTTTATACTTGCTGTAAAATCTTAAAGTCTATAGGGTCAATTTATTAAAATTGGAGAGTGCAAAATCTCAGCTTATTCAATTAACCACTTGCTGACCATGTGCTATAATACGTGTAGTATAGTTCTGAGATGCCATCAACTGACGGTGTCCCGTGAAAACACATGCCGCATTCCCGCAGGAGGCGCGCTCAGTGATTGCAGTGTCCAAAGGACACTGCTGATCACATATTAAAGTAAAGAGCCAATCAGCAGCTTTTTAAATGTAATCAAACTGTGTCCAATCACAGCGGATGATGTATGTCAACAGATGCCGGATATTGGCACTCTTTTCCTCAGCTAACAGCCTGAGGAGAGGGGAAGAGAGTGGATAACTGGCTTCTCTAAAAGGGATATCTACACTACTAATCAGGACACCGATTTATCAGTGTTCTGATTATCAGTGCAGTTCCAACAGTGCCCACCAGTGCTGCCAATCAGTGTCGCCTCATCAGTGCCAATCAATGCAGAGTGCAGCTTCAACAGTGCACATCAGTGAAGAAGAAAAAAAATACCTGTTTGCAATATTTATAACAAACTATGAAAAAAATATATATTTTAAACCTTTCAGTTTTTGTTTGTTTAGCAAAAAAAAACCCAGTGGTGATTAAATACCACCAAAAAGAAAGTTCTATATGTGTGAAAAAAATCTGATATAAATATTGTTTGGGTACAACGTTGCATGACCATGCAATTGCCATTCAAAGCGTGACAGCACTGAAAGCTAAAAAATAGGCCTTGGCAGGAAGTGGGAAAAAGTGCCCAGTAGGCAAGTGGTTAAAGAGGAAGTAAACTCTGATGAGTTTACTTCCTCTTTCATTCCCTGCAAAGGTAAAGCATAATGGACTACTATGCATCGCATAGTAGTCCAATCTGTGTCACTTACCTGACACAGGAGCCAGCGATGTCACCGCTGTCCCCTGTAGTCCGCCGCTTCCATCTTCTCGGTGGGTCCCGCTGTCATTCGGCGAAGCCGCGATGACGTCACTCCCGCGCATGCGCACGGGAGCCAACACTCGCGGCATATCACCGCCGTTGACCTGCGCGCCGCTGTCTACGGCGCATGCACCCTAGACAGCGGCGCCTGTCTTTCAGCAAATATCTCCTAAACCGTGTAGGTTTAGGAGATATTTCTTGGACCTACAGGTAAGCCTTAATCTAGGGTTTCCTGTAGGTCAAAGTGTGTTGAAAGGGTTTACAACCACTTTAAGCTTTGACAAAAAAAAAAAAAAAAAAAACGGAGCTGCACTAGATTTTGCACTCTCAAGCTTTGGTAAATGGAAATTAGATGTTGCTCAGGTAGAGGTCAAGTCCAGCTAGACCGCTGTGAGTGCAGGCAGGGACAGGGAACTCGTTCTAGCTCCAAGCTACAGCAATGTCAAAGGCAAAGATCCATAAGCTGCAAATCATGAAGTAGACGAATGTGCATGAAGTAAGATGCATGGCAGCCTCAGTCCAGAATCCAGCCAGGCCACGCTTCCAATGCATTTCACTCCATCCCTTGGAGCTTAACCATGATTAATCACCTTTGGGTTATATTGCCACTTACAGGAGGGTTGGACACTGGTGAATAAATAAAAAAATAAAAACACTACAACTGTAAGCCAATTCAAGATATAACCTCTACTACTACCAGCATGCCAAAGTTGTGTAGCAAAGCAATACAGACCGCATTATCATATACTGTACACAGAGGAGTGGAGCCTGTGTCCCCCAGTGGACTTCAAGAAAAGGATTTAATAGTGAATACAAAAACCTAGTTTTCTTCCCTGTCCACTGAGGGACACAAAGTCTTAAACCTCTGAAAGCAGTCCAACTGAAGGGTAACACAGTAAACAATCTCTAACATGCCCAACATAAGCAAAAAACCAAGGACTGCCTAAAGCTCAAAACCATTTGAAGGAAACCAGATACCCGAAACTGGCATCAGATGAGACCAAAACGTCCACCTGAAAAAACACATGAACACAAAGAACAGGTGGAGCTCACAGACCCAGCAGAGTGACTATTAAAGTGGTTGTTAGCCCACTTTCACAAGTTCACATAATCTGCCCTGTCTCTTAATGCAGGGCCCCCATTTCTGTGTTTTATTTTAAAAAAATGCCTCCTTTACCGTATTTCACTGCGACTCCTGGCACTCATGTCACCGGCCAGCTCTCCTCTGCCCATCTGACAGATGCAGTGGGTGGGGCCAAGATTCCCCTCCAAGATTCTCTCTTCTTGGGGTCAAGTGATTGCCGGGAGTAGCCGTGAAAAATACAGTAAAGAAGGCATTTTTTAAATAAAACACAGAGACAGGGGGGCACGGCATTAAGAGACAGAGCAGATAGTATACCGATGCATTTGTTATTCAGCAGCAGGAGGTGGGAGGACAGGCACTGTCATTAGCTGACAGGCAGGGAGGGGAGGACAATACAGGAGCAGAGAGGGGAACAGAAAGCAGGCTGCAGATGACAGAAGCGTGTAAACGGACCACCGTGTCAGGGCTCTGCAGCCATGATAAACTGTGGACAGATTACATAGGGGAGGGCAGAAACTGGCAGGATCAGCCAAGGTTTTTAGGTATTACAGGGGGCCAGATTACACAACACAAGCACTGTGCTGAATGACATGCTTTAAAGGAGTAGGATCCATCATTTTTTGGGGGTTAACAAAAGCTTAAAGGGTTACCCCAGTATTTTATATCCATAATATGTGCCTGCTGTACCATGTACCTGTATGAAAAAGTATCCTGTTTGCTTTGTATTGCTTCTTTTGTGTGAAATCCCCGGCATTCTTGCTAGTCCCTCTGCTTTCCTATTAAATACTGACCACACTAAGCAGGAGAACACAGAGTGGCCAGTTCTCTAGCTGTGCTGGAAATTCAGCCTGCTCTCCTCCAATGGTCAGACTTGTCCTGACATGCTTTCCCTGCATAGTCTTTCATGGGGAATGGGGAAGCTCAGTGTGCTGCTGCTACTTCTCTCCCAGCTCTTATGCAGCTGATAATCAAGAGAATGCGACCACTTATAAAAAATATAAAAAAAGGAGAGGGGGGAATTGTGTATATTATATATATATATATATATAAATATATATAAATATATATATATATATATTTTTTTTTTTTTTTTTTTTATATATCTATACACAAAACGTTTAGCCTTTACAATTTTAAATTGAATGGGCTGTTTTACAAGGTGATTTTTTACAATAACTTTAAGCAATGGTCTGTCTGGGCACCTAGAGATGCTAAAGTAAGAAGCCATAACGTCCTTCCAGGGCTTTTATAAAAGAAGCAGTTGCTGAGATAGACTCTCACTCTCTTCATTTTGATGTAATTTTGAGTCCTGGTCCTCAACCCCACCTAGTCCCTCTGTAAAACCAAAAAAAAGTCTGTGTGGTGACCACACCAGATAGCTGCAAATCAGAGAGGAAAACTCCAGCAGCAGTGCAGAAGAAACTTGATTTAGAAAAAAAACTAAAAATAAAAAAATCACAGGTTAGTCTTTAACAGAGCAAACCGCATCCTCTAGAGCAGTGATGGTGAACCTTGGCACCCCAGATGTTTTAGAACTATATTTCCCATGATGCTCATGCACTTTGCAGTGTAGTGGAGCATCATGGGAAATGTAGTTCCAAAACATCTGGGGTGCCAAGGTTCACCATCACTGCTCTAGGGCATTAGGCATGCTGGTAATTGGAGGTGCTGTACCCTGGGGCTGGCCTCCATTTTTTGCTTGCTGGTGCCCTTCTCTAAGCAGAAGTAGAATTCAAAGACTTAAAAAAAAAAAGGGGTGCTCAACCTGTGGCCCTTGACCGCAAACAAGGGAAGCACACTTCTATTTTATCGTGCGGATTTGGTGCACTTTCTGAAAGTGCACCAAAACTTCTGAATGTGGGGTACTGTATGTGATGGGAGTCACTTTGGGCGGGGGGCCCGTGGAACCCAGAATCCCTTGGGGAGGTTGGGGAACCCTTGTTTCAGCTCCCCATGCATCTCTTATGTCTAAGTCACCCTGTGTCTCTAATAGGGGCACAGGGTGACAAAGAAATCCAGTCTTACTTGTACTAATCGGACTCACTGTATAATCACACTGGAATGTTGTGTGTGTTGTGTGTGTATATATAATTTTGTTGTGTACTCTTTGCTGGGCAATTAGGGGTGTGACCGTATTCCATTGTGCTATTGTGTCTATCTGCCTTGTATATTATGGGATGTGTAAAGCCTCATACACACGGGTACAATTGTTGGACAATGGACAACCGAGCATCTGATTTTGGCAAAAGGGTGTGTGTCAGGATCTTGTCTTGCATACCAACGTAACACAAATTGTCGTGCCACAAACGTACCACGAGGAATTTCAGCTCTTGAGCGCCACCCTTTGGGCCCCTTCTGCTAATTTCGTGTTTGGTGATCATTGATTCTGAGCATGCGTGTTTGTACTTTCGATTTTTGTGTGCCGAATTTGTGTACGGACCATCCAAAAATCTGACGTGGAACTGTCATTTGACAAACATTTATTAGCTTGTCATCCAACATTTGTTGGCGGAAAATTGGAAAACAATTGTTGAAAGGAGTGTACTAACGGTAAGAACTTGGAACAACAGGCTGTTAAGCGACAATACCCTTCTGATTTTCGTACCGTGTGTACAAGGCTTTAGTGTGTTTGCTGTGAGGGGGGGTTCCTCCAACAGCTCTCACTGCTGATTGGACAGTCTACCATCCCGGAATGCAAAGGGGGGGGGGGATTGTTCAGAGTATTACCTGTCTACCTGTGTTTCAATAAACAGTTCATGTTGTGCAACCAAACGAATATTGCCTAGTTTGTGGTTGTCAGCAGTTGGAATATCTGATATCTATATTCAGACTGGGAGAAAGTAGGGATGCACAGAAATTTCGGCCGCTGAAACATATCGGACGAAAATGGCCTTTTCGGCAATTTGCCTAAAGAAAATTCTTGCCGATAATAGTGCAGAAAATGGGGGCAGGGCCCCCCCTTGTGCCGCCCATTACGGGGTATCGTTTTGGAGTGCTGCCTGTGCAGAGCGGCTTTCCCTCCCAGCTCCGCCTCCTGACATCTCGCTCTGAGTTTCTCCTGCACAGTATGTTAAGTGCGGCCAGTATACAGATTGATCGGAGGCACAGGCTGTGGAGCTTGCTCCCCTCCTCCCATCACTCAATACTGTGTGATAAACGTCCCTGCATGTGGGAGGATTCTGACATCTCACCCCATCCCTGTCCCTGTGCCGTGCCATGTGATCCTCTCCTGTCCGAGTACCACTGCCCAGTGCCTCTGTATGACCGGAATGTGCTTTGTAGAAGGTAAATAAAGTATGGTAATATTCCCGGCATCACTGCACACTGATGACGCCTCACACCCGGCACTTTTCTTCTCTCTCAGCTCTCACTACACTCGCAGCCCCCCTCCCCCCCCCCCCTTCATCCTCAGCATTTCCCACAATCTTTTCCTCTCACAGTCTTTATTAACCCTCTGTATGCTCTAGTCTGCAACTGTCTCAGACTCAGAATCCTGCCAGCTTTCCATTCATTCCTCATTGCTCCTTTAAAACTTTTTTTTTCTTTACGTTACTGCAGGGACATAACTACAGTGGTCAACATTGTGATCCAGCCTGAGAGGAGAGGCGGCATACAGAGGAACCAATGCCTTCCATGTTTTTCCTGCAGAAGGGAGAGAAGGAAAAATAGGCATTCAGCGGCTGCAGGAAGAACATGGAGGGCATTGGTTTCTCTGTATGCCGCCCCTCTCCAGCTTTTTTCTGCTGCCCGTGGGCCCCTCAGGTCTCTCCTGGCCCTTCTGTGATCTTGCCCAGCAACTTCTCTGCCCCCCTACTGTTCTCTACCCCCCCCCCCGTGCTCTTTTCCAGTCCCCCCTGTGCTCTTTTCCAGCCCCCCCACCCCCCGCTCTATTCTTCTCTGATCCCCCTGTGCTCTACTCTTCTCTGATCCCCCCTGTGCTCTACTCTTCTCTGATCCCCCCTGTGCTCTACTCTTCTCTGATCCCCCCTGTGCTCTACTCTTCTTTGATCCCCCCTGTGCTCTACTCTTCTCTGATTCTCTGATGCCCCCTGTGCTCTACTCTTCTCTGATACCCCCTGTGCTCTTCTCTTCTCTGATCCCCCTGTACTCTTCTCTGGTCCCTGTGCTGTTCTTTACCCTGCCATTCTCCTGTCACCCTGTACTGTCTCCTGCCCACCCCAACAGCTTTGCCAGGTTCCCCCTCTCCCATCTCCCACGTCTGCTGTGGAGAATATATTTCAGGATGGAGAGCAGGGAAGGCTTCCCTGCCTGCAATGACAGAGTAAGTTATCTGTACAAATCACTTACTCTGTCCATTCCTAATTGTAGCATAATAAACTGTGTTTACAGACAACACACAGTTTACTATGCTACCACACCCACTTTTTGCCGCAGTGCACTACGTTTATCACAGGTCAATCTCCCCCCTAAATGTCCCTCATTCTCACCTTCAAAAGTTGGGAGGTGTGCACTGGTAGGCTGCTGGGCACTGGTGAGGCCCAGGCAGGCTGCTGGGCACTGGCAGGCTGCATATGATGGGCACTGGTGAGGCTGCATTGATCTCCTTGATCAGTCTCTGACCATCTCCTATACCACGTCCCCAGTCTCTGACCATCTCCTGTACCACGTCCCCAGTCTCTGATCATCTCCTGTACCACGTCCCCAGTCTCTGATCATCTCCTGTACCACGTCCCCAGTCTCTGATCATCTCCTGTACCACGTCCCCAGTCTCTGACCATCTCCTCTACCACGTCCCCAGTCTCTGACCATCTCCTCTACCACGTCCCCAGTCTGACCATCTCCTGTATAAAAATATTTTTTTAAAACAGTAATTTTTGGTATCGGTTTTCGGCCTAGTGTATTTTTCATTTTCGGTACCGGCACCAAAAAAAACATTCGGTGCACCCCTAGGAGAAAGCGGTACATGATGAAAGCACTGTTGTAATGTTGGGTCATGTTTACATCATTCTGCAGGGTCTCTGACCCAGGCTGTACACCACTGTATTTTAACAGATTTGACTGTACTCTTTTATCTGTATAGCAGTCGCTTTCTTTAAAATGAAAAAAAAAAATATGAATGTAGGGGTTTTGGTGCACTTTCAGAAAGTGCACCACATCCGCAAGATATAATAGAAGTCTATGGCAAAGCACAGCTAACTAATAGAAAAGCTACAGGTGCACTGCTATGCACCCACGGTGGCGGTAAACCACAGAGCATCAGTGTGAAAGCAGTCTAATAGAGGACTCAAAATAGTAAGGGCTCATTTACATTTGGTTTGGGGGGGGGGGGGTGGTAAACTTCATAGTTGAGCAGCATTTGAGGTCGCAATGGTGACCCCGCCCCATGCTCCTGGGGTTCGGTGAGGCCACTCTGTGACATTCTGCTTTACGCTTCAGAGGGGTGGCATTATACAGGAACCGATCCTCTCCATGTTCCTCCTGCAACCACTGAAAGCAGGCTTCTCCCCCTCGCCGTAATTCAGTGACCGCAGGAAGAAATTCTGAACCATTTCATTACTGGTCACGACCGATTACCAAATTAGAGCCTTCCTAGTTCACAAACAGTTCCTGAAGCTGAGTAACTGTATGCCCATATAGAGAGATATGGGCAGAGAGCTCTCAGTAGTGCCAGCAGGAGCCTGAAATTGCACCCATGATCCACTGATCACGGGTGCAACACTGTATGCCTGAATGTAAAAAAATAATTATAAAATGCACTTTTTTTGCAAAAACGTGAATGTATTAAATTTTTTCAAAGATTAACTTATTCTTTGACCACTTCAATAAAGGGCACTTTTGCATTTTGAATGACAATTGCATGGTAATGAACACTGAAATTTTTATCATTTTTTTTCGGCAAATAGAATTTTCTTTTGGTGGAATTTGATCACCAAAAAAAAATAAAATTTTGAAAGAAAATAAAAATACATTCTTTATGTGTTTGTTATAACAATTTTCTCCTTCACTGACGAGCACTGATGAGGCAGGACTGATGGGCACTGATAATGAGGCACTAATATGCAGCACTGATGGGCTACACTATTGGGCACTGATGGGCACCGATAGGCAGCCCTGACAGGCATTACTGATGGGCACTGATTGGCATCCTTGGTGTCCACTAAATTGCATCCCTGGTGGGCTCCAGAGGGCATTCTTGATGGATCTGCACTGATAATCAATGCACTTAATATCAGCACAGACCCAACCTGTCATGAGAGCTACTGATTGGCTCTCCTCTACTCGTGCCTTGTCCGCACGAATAGAGGAAAAGTCGAAAAACAGCACTTCCTGGTTACGATGTGACCAGCTGATGACACACTGCACCACTACCGATCTCTGCGCTGCACGCCCTCGCTAGTGGCTTATTCTGCTGGACCTCATATAACGCCCAGTCAGGAAAATAGAGCCACTCTGCGGCCGCCATTCTACATACGGCACGCAGGAAGTGGTTAAAGCAGGTGTCTCTAGACTGTCTAAACAAAGGGCCAATTTGCTGTTCTTCTGGCTTTATGGGGGCCTGACTGTGGCCAGTGGGTGTAGAAACATCCTCTGCGTCAGTAAATTATGTCCCATCATTGATTTTAGAGGGAGGAAAAGTGCCCCATTATTAGTGTCAGTTGGAGGGATAGTGCCCCATTGGTGGTGTCAATGGTGCCTCATCACTGGTGTCAGTTGGAGGAATAAAGCCCAATTTATGGTGTCAGTGGGAAGAATGGTGCCCAATCATTGGTGTCAGTTGGAGGTGTAATGGATGTGATCATGAGTGTTATAAGTGAAATGCCTATTTCTCGTACTCTTATAGATATAAGTGCTTATCTTTCATTATCAGCTATCAACCTTAATCATACTCATTTAATCATAATTAAGATGTCTGCCAGCTTCTCCCTTCATGTGAAACGAAACTGCAAGGGTTAAAAAAGAGCAACGTCAAAAAGAAGATTGTGCCTGTTTTCGGAACCGTGAGACTACACCCAAGAGGAAGGGGGCTGAAAACAAGACCCTATTTTAGCTACGATAGTTTGCTTTTCCCTTTTTTAGACATAACCCAGCTAAAAAGCTTATCCTTCGTCACAATAATGAATATATATAATTTGTGGTTTGTACACGCTGTCTTATCTAATTTTTGATTTGATAGTAAGATATCCGGCTTATTGTATATCAGCCGGAGTTCAGGAAATAAAAAGGAGAAGTATCTGAATACTGAACTACGTGTGCGTCAGTGTTTGACTTCAAGTGTGCACACTTTTATATTGAGGATTAATTTGGCCAGGGGGACAGAAACAAAAGGTACCGAGCTGTTCTAGTTCGGATCCAAAACAGAGGAAAGGGTCAGAAAAATGCAGGCATCCGGCCCCGGGCCACAGTTTGGAGAGCACAGTTTTAAAGTAATACTACTACTTGCCAGTCCCTTGGGTAATCAATCCAATCTTTGCTCTACTGGGGAGCTTTTAGTGCTTCAGCTTCAGCACCCAACAATTCCTGGTGTGTTGGATGACTGCATCCCCTGTTGCTCTCTATTACTGCACCTGTCAGCCTGCATCATTAGTGTGTCCCTGGAGTTGTAAGGACAGTCTACTGACAGAGCAGCCGGTGGTGGTGGCTGGATTTAGTGTCAGGTGCTAAAGATTACAGTGGTGTTTCTAGATTTGCTAGAAGACAGTGAAGTCATTGCTCACCTCTGTATTATTGATCTTTTACCGGGGATTTCATTTATTTATTTTTGGCAACAAAGTCGCCAAAAAGAAAGTTGCAATAGCTAAAGACATACAGGCATATCATTCTAACTAAGAAATGCACATAAAACTACTCTCACATTAAAAAGGCTTTAGTGTGTAATGATGAGCAAAGTGAAAGCTAAATGCAATTCCAGAAACCACATTACATTGCTGTAGGAGAAAAAAGAAAAAAAGAAAAACGAATCGTACAAATTAAAGAATTTGAAACAAACTTTAATGGTGGCTTTTATGTATGAAATGTTTATTCCCCATCTGGTTCACAATCATGCCTTCTTTAGATGTATTTTAATTACATTTTTTTTTGTACTTTGCTAAACTTTATATCTAAATGGAAACTCTCAAGTGCTCAGTGTTTCAGTTGTTTGATAACATAATGCACTGTACAGCTTCCACACTAGCCTAATGCCTTATGGGACAGCGTGGCTAAAGATCAAAAGTCAAAGAAATTCAACTGTGTGCTGTTTAGTTATGACCATAGTGACACTTAAAGCGCAGTTCCACCCAAAAATTGAACTTCCACTTTAAGGGAGGTGACCCCCTGACATGCCACATCTGGCAAGTCAATTTTTTTGGGGGGAGTGGATGCCTTCTTTTTAGAGGGTTCCAGCTCCCACTTCCTCCCGGTGCACCACGGCACCGGAAGGGAGATTACCTCTCCCCCCTTCCTCTCGGCAATCATCTGTGACACGTCACAGGTCCCAGATGATTGCCTGGCCATTCACCGTGCACCGCTCGGCTCACGCTTGCCCAGTGCCTGCCCTGCCATGAAGTCACAGCCAAGTGCCCACAGTGACTATGCCGGCGCCGCAAAGAGGAGGGGGAGACTAGCGGGTCTTCGTTCTCCCACATCGCTGGACCCTGGGACAGGTAAGTGTTCGATTATTAAAAGTCAGCAGCTGCAGTATTTGTAGCTGCTGACTTAATTTTTTTTTTAAGCGGAACTCCACTTTAAGTTATAAGAAACCATCCCTGGCTCATGGATGTCATTAAAAAAGTTGTTTTAAACCTTTCCTTACACCCAGTGAAGTGACTGGCCTCAGATGATAAAACAAATCCTTCTACATAAGTTGTACCCGTTTATCTGAAATCAGCCCTCCTCTACAGTCACCCACAGTGCAGAATTTGTAAAAATTGTCTGAGCTTTCAGAAAGCAGGGGGTGAGGAGCTGAAGTTAGACACTGAAGAGCTTAGAGAGCTGATTAGAGGGAAGGTAAAGGACCCCCCCCCCCCCTTTACACAGCAGACAGGAACAGAGCTGAGGCCATCAACCATAGGCTGTGCATGATGTGTGCTTCTGCCACTGTCTCAGGGCCTGGGCCACTTGCAATCATTAAGGGAAAAATACATTTACGGTGGCTGTCTGCCAGCTGAAGCTTAGTAGAAGTTGGGTGATGCAGCAGGACAATGACACTAAGCATCAAAATAAATCCATCACAGACTGGCTTCAGAAGAAAATGCACCTTTTGGAGGGGCCTAATAAGAGACCCCATAGAGATGCTGTGGAATGACTGCAAGAGAGCCCTTCACACCAGACATCCTACAAATGTATCTGAGCCAAAGCAGTTTTGCAAAGAGGAATTGTCAAAAATTCCTCCTGAACATTGTGCAGATCTAATCCAGAGCTACTAAAAGCACTCGCTTGAAGTCATTTCTGCCAAAGGAGATTCGAACAGCTATTAACTCCAATCGTTAACTTATTTCTTCCTCCAACTCTGTATGTTTACTGGGTGCGTGGAACAAAGATACAAGACTTAGATGAATACCAGATCACATTTAATGACAAATTACGCACAACACCAGCTAGGCACAGTTACCTTTTCATTGCCCCTGATGTTAACCCCTTCCCAGCCAGTGGGAAGGGCAATGATCACTGTATTAGTATCAATGGTCCCCAAAAAAGCGTCAAGTGTAAATTTGTCTCCGATTGTCTGCTGCAGTATCGCAGTCACCCTACAAGTCGTTGATCGCTGCCTTTACTACCGTAGTAGAAAAAAAAAAAAATAATTCCCGAAATATATCCCATAGTTTTGCGCAAACCAATATACGCTTATTTGAAATTTTTTTACCAAAAATATGTAGCAGAATAGATATTAGCCTAAATTGATAAAAGAAATTTGATTTTTTTAAGTTTTTAATTGGACAGTTTTAATAGCAGAAACGAAAGTAAAACATTGTTTTTTTTCTTTCAAAATTGTGGGTCTTTATTTTTTATTTTTTTTTTATAGCGCAATAATAAAAAATTTAAAAAAACGCAGGAGGTGATCAAATACCACCAAAAGAAGTCTCTATTTGAGGGACAAAAATGGACAATGTTATTTGGGTACAGGGTCGCACAGTCACGTCATTGTCAGTTAAAGTAATACAGTGCTGTATCGCAAAAAAAATGGACTGGTCATGACGTGGGGCAGGGGGTGTAAATCTACCAGAGCTGAAATGGTTAACAAGAGGAGTACCAAGTTAATGCCTTTTTTCTATAGTGGATAAGGCTGGAGTTTAGCTGTAATTTTTTTTTAAACAAATCAAATATGCATCTTATTGATATGCGTAGATATTTATCTGGAGTTTACCACTATGGTAAAGCGCAGTTTATATTCTTTCCAGATCATTAGAAGCAGATCACTGACTTTACAGGTTGCCTGAAGATGCTCTTCAACATAAACCCATAGGCTTCCAATTCCGAGAAGATATCACAAACTCTATTTGCAGGTTAATATTATGCAGTGCCCAGTGGTTTAATTAATTTTCACTAATTGACTGTGCGCTCAGTGAAATGTCACCTTACCTGCGATTTTCCCAGCAGTCTGTACGCCTGCTGCACCTTTGTGTAATGAGCAACATCAAAGTTCTTGCAGATCTTAGACAACGCAACATCCAATTGTTCCTATAAAGAGAAAGAGCAATATATAATCAAAATACTAATTTGTGGTAACTTTTTAAAAATCAATTTTTTTTTTGTTTTATGTCAATTACACAGAACATACTACAGCGTTGCCCACGCAGGGGCAGGGCCACACACACACAAAAAAAGAGAGGCCCAGTGCGAGAAGAGAACAAACACACATCTACACCAGCCATTCTCAACTTTTTAAACGCAGAGGAACCCTTGAAATTACTTTCCGGTCTCAAGGAACCCCTGCTAAAAATTACTATATCTATATCTCATGATACATTAGTGTGATGGACACTGGAAGGAATGCTCCTTACACTTGTGGTCATTGGGAAGAATTAACCCCTTACAGGTAGCTAAAAAGATCAATGGGAGCCTATGTGAAAGGCAGAAATTGCTCCTTACTCAAGTAACCTCTGGAGCAGGGTTTCTCAACTAGGGTTCCGTGGAACCCTTGGGTTCCTCTAGAGGTTGCTAGGGGTTCCCTGAGCAACGGTCAATTTCTGCCTCTCAGGTAAGTTCTCAAGGACAACAGGGATCTTTTTGGTTATCTGTAAGGGGGTAATTCTTCCCAATAACCACAAGGGTAAGAAGCATTCTTCTCATTGACCATCACACTAATGTATGACAAGTTGTAGATCTTAAATTTTTAGCAGGGGTTCCCCAAGACCGGAAAATTATTTCCAGGGTTCCTGTGTTGACAAGGTTGAGAAAGGCTGCTCTGGAGGAACCCTAGGGTTCCATGGAACTGTGGTTGAGAAACCCTGATCTACATAATAGACCCCCAGAGAGAAAAAGGGGTTTGGTACAGGAATCTCTAGGCTCAAACAACAAAGGGTTAAGGCACAGGTAACAGATCATTGCAAGCCTGGCCAGCATATTCCAGAACTACCACATTTTTTAACGTATATCATCGGACACTATAGCAGCCATGGAAGCATCATCTAATCAACAAGGGCAGACTTTCTGAAACATACAGGGGATACCTTCTATTAGTATAAGTGGCTTGGTATAGAGGGAAATTAGAATTAAACACATTGTAGAGGGTCAGCCTGGGGCAGGGTTAAGAGGGGGTTAATTGAAGAAGGCAGCAGGTACTTCCCCTTCAGGCCTGCTTATTATCAGGTGTGCTGAAAGTGTCAGTGGGGAGTTGTTGAGTAGGAGAGAGAGACACAGCAGCATGCTGCATGGAGACGTCCATTGCTGGAAGGTGTACCTGCTGGGTGAGCTTAAACCACAAAAAAAAAAAAAAAAACTTTAGCTGTGTTTGGAGCTATGAACTGTTACCTCTAAGCCTGTGGGCTGACGAACTGTGAGCTGTACCTGTGTGCACATCCGTGTGATAAGACAAGTCTGTCTGATCTTATGTTTTGTTTTGCTGCTTTGCTGAATAAAAGCCAATTTTATTTTACTGGACTGCCTCTGAGCCAACTCTTCACCCCTCTGATCCCCCACAATTGGTGGAGCGTGCATTGGGCAATTTGAGGGGTCCAGTCTAGAGGTCGACCGATATGGGTTTTTCTCTGGCCGATGCCGATATTTAGAAATCATGGCGGCCAATAGCCAATATATGATGCAGATTTTTTTGGGCCGATATGTTAGGCCGATTTTTTTTTTTTTTTTTTTTTTTTTTTAATCCCCCTTGATCTCATAAAATCTATCACACCTTTCCCACTGGGACATTTTTCAGGCACTTTTGGGCTAAAAATAGCGCCTGTAAAGTGCCTGCAAAACGGCTCCCCTGCAGTCTGTGTGAAAGACAGAGTGCTTTCACACTAAGTGCCCGTTCACACAGGGGCGACACGACTTGCAGCGCGACTCACAGACGCGACCTGCACACGACTTCAGCAGCGACCTGCAAAACGACGACTGTATAGAAGTCAATGCAAGTCGCCCCAAAAATAGTACAGGAACCTTTTTCTAAGTCGGAGCGACTTGAGTCGCTCCTATTAGAGCGGTTCCATAGTACAGAACGGAGCGCGACTTGTCAGGTGACTAAGTCACCTGACAAGTCGCGGTAGTGTGAACGGGCACTAAGGCGATGCGCTGGCAGGATCTTAAAAAAAGTCCTGCAAGCAGCACGTTTGGAGTGGTGTATACCGCTCCTCCACCACTCCTGCCCATTGATCTGAATGGGCACCACTACCGAAGCGCATGCAATGCGATTTGGCAGCGGTGCTTCACGGGCGCATTTAACCTCTTCCTCGGCCGCTAGCTGGGTTTTATGTGCCCCACTAGCAGCCAAATAGCGCCGCTAAAATTATGGTAAAGAGCCGCTAAAACTTGCAGCGTTTTACCATCAACGCCTGCCCGCTCCAGTGTGAAAGCGGCCTTTATAAGTGATACAGAAAATTTCTTACATTTAAACATTTATTAAACAAAACAAACCTCCAATCAGTTTACTTGTATGTATGATTTAGATAAAAAAAAAAAAAACTATATATTAAATAAAAACAGGTAGTCAAAACTTTTGGACGAAAAAAAAAATGGGCTAACTTTACTGTTTTTAAATTTTTTTTTTTTTAAATAGTGTATTTTTTTCCCCAAAAAAATGCATTTGAAAGACCTCTGTGCAAATGCCGTGTGACATAAAATATTGCAACAACCGCTATTTTATTCCCTAGGATCTCTGCTAAAAAAATATATATACAATTTTTGGGGGGTCTAAGTGATTTTCTGGCAGAAAATACAGGATTTTTACTTGTAAGCAACAAGTGTCAGAAAAGATTTAGTCTTTAAATGGTTAAACTGAGAACTTCTACACACTGAGATGATTTCATTTACTCAAGTGTAAACATTGTATCTTTCTGTTCTTTTCTTGGCAGACTGCCCAGAGAGGAGGAAAGTCGTTTCCATGAGGACTCAGGCAACTTACACTGACTTCTATTACAGAAGTCTTTCCAAGTCCAGCTGTTCTAAATCTGCCTTTTTATCAGCACAATCGGCCGATGCTGATTAATTAAAAAACGGCAAATATCGGCCGATATATCGGTCGACCTCTAGTCCAGTCTAATCCCATGTCCTGGGTTAAAGCTGCAGACAGTGAAATCTTCTGAACAAGCTGGTACTAGCTAATACACAAGCGCTGGCCCGCCATCAGGAGGCCCTGGTACAAGCACAGGCCCGTCATCAGGAAGCACAGGCCAGGCAGGAGCAGATCCTGGTGCAGACAGTCGCTGTACAACAGGAAACAAATCGCTTACTGAGTGAACAGATAGCGGGATTACAAAAGATGGTGACCCAGCAGGCTGAAATGACAAAAGATGACCCCGTTGTAAAGAGTGACCCCCGGAAGGCAGCAAGGGAGGGTCTGCCTGATAAAGACTGGGCAGATGTACTGGCTCCTTTCCTGACCGCAGACCCCCAACAGGCGTACTGTGACTTGGCCCCGGAATCAGCACGCGATTATAAGCTCCTGAAAGCAGAAATCCTAGCAAGGCTGGGAGTGACTGTCGCTTTAAGGGCGAACCGTGTCCATGGCTGGCGCTTTGACAAGGCTAAGCCTGCCCGTGCGCAACTCTACCATCTGATGCATTTGTTCCAAGATTGGCTGAGACCTGAGGAAAAGACGCCCACTCAGATTGTGGAAAGCGTCGCACTCAATTGTTTCCTGCATGGACTACCCAGGGAGCTCCCCTGATGGGTGGCTCAGTCCGAGCCTCAGACACTGGATGAGATGGCTACAGCTGTTGAGCGCTACAGTTGTGCGGAAAAGTTCCGGGAGAGTCCCTCTGTCACAAGAGAGCTGGCCCATTTCAAAGAAGTGCGTTCCAGCACCAGTGTGCCTCCCGGTGATCGCATAGCGGCTGCTCGGAGGGATAATACAACTACCAAGAGCACCACAGGACCTAAGCTTCCAGGAAACAGACAGGGGGAATCCCGTGAGGTTTGCTGTTGGTCCTGCCATCAACTGGGTCATCTGGCGGCCCAGTGCCCAAGTCGGGAAGAACCAATGGAGTGCGACATGGGTCGCCGTCACTCCATGTATATCCATGCATTATGTGCTGCAACCAACCTAAATCTGCATGAGTGTGTGGTGCGAGTCAATGGACAAGAGGTGGTAGCACTCCTTGACTCTGGGAGTGTCGTTACCCTGCTCCGGTCGGACGGGTTGCCAAGAAAGCTGGTACCAAGGGAACGGGTTGGGGTCATCTGTGTGCATGGTGATGTCAAAAACTATCCGGTGGCCTGTGTTACCCTGTGTACACCAGCAGGAACGGCTAAACTAAAAGTGGGGGTGGTCCCGGGACTACCTCATGATTTACTAATCAGGTGAGACTGCCCCATGTTTTGGGACTTGTATGAGCAAAAGCTCAAAGGTTCGGGGGTTTCCCCCAAAAAGCAAGAACCCACAGAGGTGGTAAATAATACTGTGTTGCAGGAGGTTGTTACAAAGGATCAGTACCAGGTTGCTGAACCTACAGAAAGTTAGCCCGGTCCCCTGGAGGTGTTTGCGGGATTGGAAGTGGAAAGTACCTCCTCTGAGCCAGACATGTCAGATCTCGGGGGCTCCCGGGAAGATTTCATTAGTGCTCAGATGAGAGACCCCTCTTTGATCCCCGCCAGGGAACAGGTCACGGTCTTAAACGGTGAACCACAGCACCCTGGGGCGGACATGCAGTTCCCCCATTTTGCTGTGACTCATGACCTGTTGTACCGAGTAACTAAGGTCAATCAAGAAGTGTTGGAACAACTGGTGGTACCCAAACCTTTTAGGTCTAAGGTGTTGCATTTGGCTCATAGTCATGTACTTGGGGGGTCACCTTGGAGAGGCTAAAACTCAGGAACGGGTTTTACAGCGGGATCGGGTGCTGGTCTTAGTGCCTACCGTCGAGAGTAAGTTTCTCGCCAAGTGGCAAGGACCCTTTGAGATAGTTGAGAGGGTGGGTAAGGTCAACTATAAAGTCCATCAGCCCACCAAACGTAAACCCTACCAGATTTACCACGTCAACTTGATCAAACCATGGAAAGATAGACAGGTTTTGACAGTCAGTCTGAAAGTCCCGGAAGACCCTGATGCTCAGATTAGAAAGGTAGGGATTGCAGAGGCTCTCTCCCCTTCTCAAAAACAGGAGTCCTGGGAATTTTTGCAGAGGAATCGAGACATTTTTTCAAACCTACTCTCGGTAATTGAACATAATGTCATTACAGACCCTGGCATTCGAGTAAACCTGAAACCCTACCGCATACCTGAAGCTCGCCGGAATATTGTCTCGGCCGAGCTTAAGAGCATGTTGGACCTTGGGGTCGTTGAGGAGTCTTCAAGTAGCTGGTCTAGCCCTATAGTCCTTGTACCCAAGCCGAATGGAACCTGGCGGTTCTGCAATGACTTTCGTAAGTTAAATGAAGTCTCCAAGCCAGACGCGTATCCCATGCCCCGGGTCGATGAAATAATCGAAAGATTGGGACCAGCCCGGTATATCACCACTCTTGACTTGACCAAGGGATACTGGCAGATCCCACTGTCCCCAGAGGCTAAAGAAAAAACTGCATTTGCCACACCCGTGGGCTTATGGCAGTATGCCCGAATGCCATTTGGGTTACATGGGGCCCCAGCCACTTTCCAGAGGGCCATGGACTTCATCCTGAGACCTCATAAGGATTTCTCAGGAGCCTATCGTGATGACATTGTCATCTTTAGTAAGGACTGGGAGAGTCACTTACCGAAGGTCCAGTTGGTCTTGGATGCCCTCCAAAAGGCGGGGTTCACAGTGAACCCAGAAAAGAGTAAGGTTGGGTTGGAGGAGGCCCGCTACCTAGGGTATGTTGTAGGCAGGGGAGTGTTCCCCACTCCGCTCATGGCACCGTCATGCATACTGTGGGCACCCGGCTGTGGCTTCACAGCCAGGCACCCACTGCGCATGCGCGAGCGGCGAGTAAAATCTTTTTTTTTTGTGCCAATTTTTTTTTTTTTTTACGAATTTTAAGCAGCTTTTAATTTTTGGGTGGCAACACCACTTTAAAGTCTTGTTTTTTTTGTTTGTTTAAAAATAACACGTTGTACTTACCTGCTCTGTGTAATGGTTTTGCACAGAGCAGCCCAAATCCTCCTCTTATCTGGTCCCTCACTGGCCCCTCCCACATGCGGATTGCCCCCACAGCAAGCAGATTGCTATGGGGGGCCTCATGAGCCACTACTCTGTGTGTCCATTCAGACACGGAGCCAAGGCTTGGTCACTGTCTCTCCTCATTGGCTCACTGACTTTGATGGACAGCAGCGGAAACCAATGGCGCCCGCTAATGTGTCTCAGGCAATCAGGGGGGAGAGTCCCGAAAAGCTGAGGCTCTCATGTGACATTGCTGGATTGAGATGGGGTTCAGGTAAGTGCTGGAGGGGGGGGGGGGGGGGGGCTGCTGCACACTGAAGGTTTCTTATCTTAATGGATAGACTACATTAAAATGGTTGTAAACCCTTACAAACCACTTCTAGGTCCAAGAAATATCTCCCAAACTTATACGGTTTAGGAGATATTTGCCCGAAGACGGGCACCGCCGTAGACAGCGGCGTGCAGGCGCACTGCAATGCCGCGCGTCTCGTGCGGGAGTGACGTCATCGCGGCTTCGCCGAATAACAGCGGCGGAGCTGCGAGACCCCACCGAGAAGATGGATGCGGCGACTTTGCTGGCTCCTGTGTCAGGTAAGTGACACATAATGGGCTACTATGCGATGCATAGTAGTCCATTATGCTTTGCCTTTCCAGGGAATGAAAGAGGAAGTAAACTCATCAGGGTTTACTTCCTCTTTAAAGGGGTTGTAAACCCTCATGGTTTTTCACCTTAAAGCATTCTATGCATTAAGGTGAAAAACCTTCCGTGGTGGTGAAAAACTTTCTGTGGTGCTGCAGCCCCTCAGTGCGCCCGTTTTTCTTACCTGACCCCGATCCTACTCCGGCCAGGAATGAGCATACAAGCTCTACCTGGTGTCTGGTGTCTTGATTGGATAGATCGATAGCAGGGCAGCCATTGGCTCCCGCTGCTGTCAATCAAATCCAGTGATGCGGCTCCGGGGGAGCGGGGCTGAGTCGTGCATTCTGTGTGAATGGACACAGACACGGGACTGGAGAGCGTGCCCACATGGGTGCCCACCAAGAACAGCGATTGTCCAAGGTGGACACTCAATGCGGGGAGGAGCCACTAGCGCCGCTGAGGGACCCCAGAAGAGTATGATCGGGGCCACTCTGTGCAAAATAAACTACACAATGGAGGTAAGTATGACTTTTTTTTTTTTTTTTTTTAATGAGGGTTTACAACCCCTTGAACAAAAAAAAACTGCCTTTAGAACCACTTTAATGCATTCTGTGCATTAAAGCTGTAGTAAACTCAGCCACCCAAATTGTGAAAAGCAATACTGTCATTACCCCACTCCTTCGTGTTTTCTTACTTTTATTGCAGCTTATTTTTGTTTCCCTGCTTCCCATCTGAAGCCAGTGCCATTTTAACTGTTGTCTTCTGCAACTATTCTGTATTTGACTCCTGCCCTTTCTGTCTGTACTAGCTGAAATCTCATGCATGCACATGGAGTTTAAGGAAGTTAAGAATGGGGATGTACTCTCGGGGTGATTGCAATCCTGCTGAGAGTGGATGACGTGGGCATGGTACGGTAAGGACTGGCGGCACACACAGCATGCCGTGACTCATGGCAACAATGCACAAGCACTGGTGACGTCATTGGATTGAAGATTGCTAGATTTCTACAGAATGGCACAGGTTAGACAGATTTTAAGAACACCATGTACATTATTCTCTAGCTTTAGTGTTGTCACACTAGGACAGAAAGAGTAAATGCAGTATCACCAGGTGGAAATACAGAAAGAAAAGGCCTGAAAAAAGAAAACAAATGCACCCACTATATATCTATTGAGTGGTAAGCTTCAACAGAGTCTTGGGCTTGTTGGGTTTAGATACACTAAGTAAATTTTTTGGCACAAGTTTAAAGTGAACCTCAAGTGTCCATTACTGAAAAACAGCATAACTCTAAAAAGGAGAACTGCGGAAATAACGAAAAAAAATTATCTGATGCTGCATCTATCCCCTAGCACTGAGTACTGAGAAATCAACAGCAGCTGATCACTCAGTTCTGGGTCTTCTATGAATAGAGAGCTAGTGACTGCCATTCACCGGCTCCTTGCTCTGCCCCTCCAGCGTGTACTGGGGTTCTGGGCAGTGGAGTGGGCGAGAGTGGCTGGCTCAGGCTCTCAGAGGTTCCCTGAGAGGCTGAACCAGCTGCCAGTCCAGGCATCTGGGTGGATCTTGACATTAAAGTTGGGATCCCGCCAAAGCCTGGACCAGCTGAATGACCTCAGCCAACAGCAGGCTTTAGCCCGCTGACAGCTGAAGTTGGATCGCAGGAGTGCAGAATGAAGTGCACTCCTGTAATTCACAGGAGAAATAGGGCAAAAGAAAACATCCGTAGGGTGAACAAAAAAAAATAGATAACATACTCTCCTCTCCTTCCCAGCTTCTGTGGTACAGGGGATGACATTGTCCTCCTATTAGATCCCAGGAAATGGTGGGCATTTCAAATTTCTCCAGAAGAACCTGCAGAGCAGTGCTAGGAGGGGCCTGCTCAGCAAGGTCTGGCATGCACATTCAATGGTATCTCACCAGAAGGGTGATGTCACGATTATCTGCAGGAGGAAGCTGAGGGAAAGGTGAGCATACTTTCCAAGTCCGGACAGAAACCGTGCAAATTTCTTTCTCGCAGCTGCAGGTTGCGGGAAAGTCATTTCCCCGATCCCCCCCCCCCCCCATCAACACAAACAGTGCGGAGAGGGGACTCCTTCCTCTCAAGCAATTATCTGCTCCCGGCAGGGGGCGGGCAGGGGAAGAAGACCGTGATTTTTGCTAGCTGCTAAAGCTTTCCGAGATTCGTACAGTCTATGGCCGGTCTAACTTTCCCCTTAACCAGGCTTTTTTTTTTTTTTGCTGCTTTTTTTTTTGTGGGAGAAGGGGGGCCCGTAAGAGTGTATCCAGTATTTTAGCTACAACAGACTCTAATTCTGCTAATAAAACTTCTGGGTTAAAAACTAAAAGTGCCATTTACAGACACCTAACAATCCTAATTAAGCATATCTAAATCAACAAATAATAAGATGGAAAAGATCTGAATATAAACCCATTCTGATTAATTCATCCTTTACAATGGAAGCCAGGAACACCGTGGCCTTCATTAAAACTGTGTCTTTCTAATGCAATCCTGGGGATTACTGAAGCCTGACATAAAACGAGCAAAAAAGAAAAAGAGACAATTCCAGTCATCTACAATGCAGGCGGCGGGTGAATGACTGACACATAGATGCTCCCACTGCCGTTGCGCCACGATGTGTTTTTTTTTTTTTTTTCCAATTTCTCCTGATACAAAATCTGATGATTTCCACTTTATAATACAGAATGTTAAAGCGGAGCGGGGCATACCTACAATTTAGTCCCATCAAGATATAAAAGCTGAAATTTAAAGTAATGTCAGGGTAATACTATGGGATTGAATGTGAATATATATTCGTATGTCGGAAACTTCAGAGGAAACGAATGAGAATGTGGGGGATGAGGGGCACTGGAGGATGAAAGAAGGTGCCAGATCTTTAATATTTATTTCATCACGTTTAGTTGAGCAAAATGCAATGGAGAAGAGGTGGACGGTCTGCTGGGAAAACTGGTCAGGGGGTCAATTGAAGAAAATGTAGATTTTTTTTTTTTTTTTTTTTTTTTAGAGAGATCATAATGAAAATCATTTCATAAAGTTTCTATGTATAATTTGCAATTCTATATGTTATGGCAGTAGCCATGGCAAATCTACGGAGCTAATTTTCTATATAAGTAGAGAAAATACATTTACAAACAAGAAAAAGCTTTGGTCATGGGACTTAAAATGAGGGAAGTCACTGAAAAAATAATATAGTGAAAAAAGGTAAAAATATAAATATAATTTATTCTGAAATCGGAATCAAACCATATCATGATTGAGTACATGCTGCAATAAAGTAATACATTCATGACAGGCCATGGAAAAACTGACATATATCACATAGTAAATAAATTCATAGTATACAGTACATAATAAATGTATACATAAAAAAAGAACATTATAAATAATAGTTTATACATCAGACAATCCAGACCTGTAATTTGAACAGATGATTGGTAAGAAGCATACATGATACTGTAGGCAGGAGCAATTTCATAAAGATACAATAATACAAGGTCAGATGGTCTTGGTATAACGGAACTCTACGCGGAGTAATATCCACTCATCAGGAGTAGATGTAAAAAAAAAAAAAATAAGTAAGGGAGTGCGCATGCGCGGAGCTCCAACAATGGACGCCTGAGCAGAGAGCTCCGCTCCAGACTGCAACAGCGGCACCCATAGCACCGGCCACAGTGATCCAGGAGCCCCCAAATTTTCACTGGGCACTCTCCACACACCCAGGGACGGCTCTACATGTACAGCTCCGCGGTAAAAAGGAATCTAAGGCCGCAATTAGAAAATACAGGAACTGCATAAAAATCCAAGGCGGCACAGGCGGACTACAGGTCAGTGCAGCCCCACATCTCTCCACATGGAATCACCTAGAAATCCTGATGGATAATACACCATTCGGTATATTCGGGGACTTAACACCATCTTGCCTGAGAGGCCCCAGTGGTGTATAGGGGAGTGCCATCCTTGAAGGATAGGTTGGCCTCTAATATTCAAAATCCCCCTTCAACTAGACCTTCTTTTTTTACAGACCTCACTGGTTATTCCCAGTGTAGGAAATGTCCTGTTTGTACTATTAATGGGTGTAGAATTAGGAGGAGTATGTCGTTTAGGTCCACTAGCATGTCTAAGTCCTACAATATAGAGCCGTTTATTACCTGCTCAACGGAGGGGGTGGTGTATTTGTTGGAGTGCCACATTGGGAACACCCATAGAGGCTTTACAAAACACTCAGTATCCAAGCATTATCTCATAGCGCACAATAGGGACCCCTCTAACACGATTTTTTTCAGGATTGACAAATTTAAGCCCAGTTGGAGGGGCACCCATCTCGTTAGAAGCATTTCAAAACTAGAGATGGCGTGGGTATATAAATTAAAGTGCTATACCCCCTTTGTCTTAAATATTGAGGTGGACATAAATGCCTTCATTGATAATTCTTAATTGTTTTTTTTTTTTTGTGACAATTGTTTATTACACTTATTTTTGTGAACCCGATCTGAGTTCTACAGGCTGGTTGTAGTATTGAATTTAACCCATTATTTTAAAATTTGGTGGAAGTCCTTCATATATTTTTGTGAGGAACACCCAGCAGTGCATTTTGGGTCTATCAGGTTTTTTGACCATAATGACTCTTCTTATAACCTTCTTTGTGAATGAGGTCGTGTTAGTGGGGTTGGGGAAGTCCCTCTCCCCCCCTTTTGTTCCTTCCTTTTTTTCCCCTTATAAGGGATTACTACGAGTCTTATTTTATATATATATATATATATATATATATATATATATATATATATATATAGAATATGGTTAACGCAAAATCAAATAGATGGTGCTGCGCTCCCTTAAACCAATAAGCTAAATAAATTAATCCATATAAAGTGCTAACAAATAAATAAATGTACATAAAGTACCAGTGAATAGACTCTGATTAACATGACCAATCGTGATCGGTGATTAAAGTGACTAGTGCAAGCAAGAATTACAATATAAAATAAATATATATATGTGCAAAAACTAAAAAATCGCATCAGCCAAAACAATGTCGCATAAAAACACACGGTGATGGTGATGAATACAGATAAGTAAAATATCTCACAGAGTGTATGTAAAATATCAAAGAAACTCGATAGTAGTGAATCACTCAGTGCAATTCGAAATAAATAAGTCTCTTAAACTGCGAAATAAATTAAAGGTGACATAGGATCCATAAAGTGCTTCTCGTAGTAACAGGTGCAACAAAACGCAAAATGTGCACACTCTGGTGTCTCTTCAGTGTCCCGCACGTAACAGTTAGGGTGGCCCCTTACCTTACTGCTGTAAGGTAAACAGCATATGGAGACCAGGGTCTCAGATGGTAAAAGCGGTGTGCCCTTAATTCCAAATGGGAGGTCTTATCCCCACATCAAGGTGTCACAATGGCAGGATTTCCTTAGAACACCACTGCTATTCTAAGGAAATCCTGCCATTGTGACACCTTGATGAATCAGAATCAGAGGTCTCCCAGAAACTGTCCTGAATGTACCTGAGGCAGTGCAGGATTTAATTAAAAACCTTCTCACCACCTCAAATTAGACAGAGCTCACAGGGCACTCGGACCCCCCAGGAAAGATGGCACACCTGGGGACATCATAGCAAAGCCCCATCACTATGCGGTGAAAGAGGAAGTCATGAAGTCTTTTTTAACGCACAAGATCTGCTCAAGCTATACTGTGCCAAGGTCACCAAGTCCAGATCTTCGCTGATTTGTCTCCATCTACGATTCAAAGGAGGAGAGCGCTGAAACCATTGCTGCACGCCCTATCTCAGAAGGACATAAAATACAGATGGGCCTTCCCGCTTGCAGTCAAATTCACTGAAAAGGGTCGACAGTATGCCTTCTCCACCTTTCCTGAAGGAGAAAAACGACTCCTACATCTGAAGCTCATCTCTCATGAGGCGGAAATGGACACATCCAACACCGGCCAAGGCTCACACAAGAGACTGTCACCGTCCAGCCCCCAGTCTCCCCTCTGGACCACCGGGAAAACAAAGAAGGCCAAGGACAATGGACCCCCATGAAGCAAGTCCACCAAAGGTCTGATCTCCTATTTCTCCGGAACCAGATTATGGTCCAGGAATGTTGGGAACCAGTGGTTGAGGGAACTCTCATGTCCCCGTCACACGACTCCTGTTTTATTTTTGTTATCAGTTAATTAAAATCTCAGTTCGCTGTTACTTTCTTAGATTGTTCCAAGAACAATCCTGGGACACTCTAGTTGGTCCGTGTCAAACTGATCCTCCTTACAGGACTCATTCCACACTCTCTGAGGAACTGCTAACTCCAAGCCCTGCTTGGATCTCCTTCTGGCTCCTTCGGAATGATCCACACGGGGGAGGACAGAGGGATTGGCAGTTTTTCACTAGATCAACTCTACAGGTCCTTTTACCGGAACTCGTTATGGGGCCTACCACTATTTCCCCCACAGGGGGGAGGGGGTCCTGGGGGCAATTGTTAAAGATTAGGAAATCAATATTAACTTTCTTCACATACTGCTGTGTGCTACTTCCACGTCTATTTACAGGACAATGATTTACTTAGGGGGCCCTGTTGCGGAATGGAACACTAGCGCCTCCACCCGACCCTTGGATACATGTGGGTCTCCAAGGGCTGGGCAGTCTGCTTCTCACTAGGACCATCTCCTCCCTTGAACTCCGATTTCCACCTTTAGGAGAGCTGTTTATGTCTATTCTTCCCCGTCTCCCCCCCCCCTTTCCCCTCTCACCACTGTGCCCTTAAAAATGTGCCTAATACCATTGTCTTTTTCAGATCATCCACAACATCTCCAGGAAATAAAGTCTAAAGCATTATCCCAATCTGCCAGAATCGTCTTGGCCGCCAAACTTCGAAGCGTGAGTGGGGGTGGATCACGGCGTTGTTTTTCCCTTTTGCTCTATGCCTGATTGTCCAGACACTAAACTACTCATAGCCTCCCACATCGTCCAAGGCCTCAACTCCCCAATTAAGAGGAGAAACATTCTTGACTACTATAAATCTCTCAAAATAGACGTACTGATGCTACAAGAAACACATTTTCCTGCCCGATATAACCGCAAATTCCTTCACTCACACTTCCCACACTTCTATCTGGCCAGTGCCGAAAACAAAACCCGGGGAGTGGCTATCCTGTTCTCTAAGTCATGCAAATTCGAAAAAATGTCTGACTATATTGATCCGGAAGGTAGATTTATCCTTGTTAAAGGCATTCTAGGTGACCAACTCTACTCTCTAGTATCATATTATACACCCAACAGAGGACAGGCAAATTTTTTTTAGCACCCTAATGAGCACACTCTCCCCAAAACTGGAGGGAAGGATCATCATGGTGGGGCTCAAATGTGGCCTTCGACCAAGGCCTGGATAAATCCAAACCTCCTAAGTCCGCCTGATTTGTCCCACAAAAGTCAGTCTCAAAATTGCGAAGATTTGACCGATACATGGAGAGAACTCAACCCATCCAAGAGGGATTTCACCCACTACTCCCACCCTCGCAACACATATGCTCGGATCAATGATATACTTACACCCTCAACCCTTCTCCCAACAGTTCTCTCGGCCCGAATCAGGGACACGGCTCTTTCTGCCCACTCACTAGTGATCATAACTATTCTTGCAGGGGCTCCAGGAGGAACACGGGGACGATGGAGATTGAATGAGTCCTTGCTCTCTGATCCTGTCAGAGGAACAGAAATTAAGAAAAGCCCTAGAAGAGTACTTTGATATTAACAGCACCACAGATACATCTGCAGAAATGCTCTGGGCAGCACACAAAGCCTTTATTAGAGGTAGGCTCATTAAAATATCTACCCAAGTCAAAAGGGAAAGAAGGTCCAACATAGAACGCCTTGAGAAAGTATACACCTCTTTAAAAGCCCTACACAAAACAGATCCGTCCAGAATACCCATAAACCAAATAGATAAAGCAAGACTAGATCTAAATCTATAACTTACGGCTTCAGTTTAAAAATCGATCAGATGGAGTGGACACAAATCCTATGCCTAAGCGAACAAATTAGGCCCCTTATTGACGACTGAACTCTCTCCTCGCCTCAAACTTCACAATATGGCCAAAATCAGGATTTGAGGGTCAACCTCCCTGACAGACCTAGCCAGGACCAAGGCTTTTGGAGGGGACTGAATGCCAGCCTCTTGCCCACAGATTATGGGCCCTGGCATTTGGAGGAATGGTGGTCTTTGTGAGCTGTATGCCTGGGAACTCCTGAGGTGGTGTTACTTTGTTTAAGGTCCGTGCCCCATCCCCCCCCCCCCCCCAAGACACACAGACTCTGGATATGTATTTGCTATATTAGCAATAGACTGAATCACACTGCTGGGACACAAACTGTTAGATGCTACTGTCATCAACTCCAGCCACCTGTCTGTTGTGTAAATAAGCCTAGTCTGGCTTGACACAGATTCTGAAGAGGACTTCACCTATTGTTGTTTGTGCTAATTAACCCTGCAATTGAATGAAGGAGTCCAGTGTTGATTAGATAATTAGCTCATGCTAATTAGGTTAGGTTTTAGTCATCCTGCTGTATATATTTGTGGGAGATCTCAAATAAAAGGCTATTCCTGATGTACTCCAAGACTGGTGTTGTCTAGTTCTTGGGGGTTCCTATAGCCAGATCCATTGGACTCATGTTCCAGGACTTAGGAAGCGGTATACTGACGGAAGAACTCAAGCGGAGTGTGGGGGGATAGGTTCCGTCACACGCCCACATCCAATCCAGCTAGGATTCTTGAAGCCTTCCAAGGATTCTATTCTAAACTATACAGCACTACCACTCAGACTCCTATGGACTCGATTCACGGTTCCTTGAGGGTCTGCCCATCCCCTCCCTGAAAGATAACCACAAAGACATAATGGGCTCTCCTATCACAGAGGATGAAGTGAAGGAGGTTATCAAGAACCTCAAAAATGTTCCACACCAGGTCGAGACGGTTTATCAATACCGTACTAAAAAAAAAACTCTCTGACTCTTTGGCGCCCCACCTGACGAAATTTTTAAACCATAAGACCAAAGGCAACACCCTAGATGTTCACCTTAATACAGCGTATATCACAGTCATACCAAGACCAGACAAAAATCAGGAAGACATCAGTAACTATCCCCCAATCTCCCTCATGAATAACAATTTAAAAATACTCACCAAAATATTAGCGAACAGACTAGCATCCTTTATCACTCAATACATTAAGAAGGATCAAGTAGGCTTCATACCCAGTAGACAGGGCCCCGATCAAATACGAAGGGCAACCGACTTGATCTCGATCATGCAAACTAATGGTGGGAATAAACAACAAGGCTTTATCCCATCATTGGACCTAAAAAAGGCCTTTGATACAGTCTCATGGCCCTACATCTTTTCACTTTTAGAATGCTGGGGATTCGGGAATCGATTTATGGGCCTTCTTCGGTCCCTATATTCACACCCAAAGGCTCTCATAAGGCTACACGGGCACTATTCCAAACCCATAAACATCACCAGAGGCACCAGACAAGGATGTCCTCTTTCCCCAATAATCTTTGAAATAGCAATAGAAACCCTGGCAATTGCGATACGTCAAAACCCTGACATTAAGGGGGTCACCTGTGGAGATCAGAGTGACAAATGCGGTTTCTTCGCCAATGATATCCTTTTGTTTCTAACCTCCCCTCTCACCTCCTTCCCCAACCTCTGCCGTACACTAGAAGATTTTGCTAGAATATTGGGACTTACAGTTAACTACTCTAAATCACAAGCTCTCAACATTTCCCTTCCTCCTCAAACAGTTTCTCTACTGAAACAAAACTTCAGATTCTCATGGAACGACACTTCTATTCACTACTTGGGAGTCTCATTGACGACCAAAGCGGAAACCCTATATAACAATAACTATCCCACTTTACAAAAAACTGGAGGCAGATCTTAAACTTTGGTCCACGCATGGTCTCACTTGGATTAGCAGGATCAACTCAATTAAAATGACCCTACTACCAAGAATCCTATACTTCTTCCGCTCCCTACCCATACCAATCCGGAGAGACCACTTAAAATCCCTACAGAGTAAAATATTGAAATACATTTGGGGAAAATCAGGATATCGTATCCCTCAGAGCACACTATTTTTACATAGACGTAGGGGCGGCTTGGGACTCCCCAACCTATACAAATATTTTCTTGTGGCTAGACTTGCCCAACTCTCTACATTATACTCTAGGTACGAAAAAACAGATTGGGTGACTATTGCAAGACAGGCTACCCCCAGCTTCACATTAGACTACCTCCTCTGGTGCCCCAATAAGACCCATCCACCCATACTATCTCCTGTCCTATCGCATTCCTTCACCCTCAGGGACACCCTCAGAAACAACCCTGCTTTGGTCTCCTTGGGACTTCCTCTCGTACACCTCTTCCACAATCCAGACTTCCAACCAGGTTTGAACATCACAGATTTCAGAAGGTGGTTGGACAAAGGGCTATATCGCATAGGACACTACTTTACCACAAGCGGTCCCATCTCCCTCAGCTATATTGTATCAACCACTTTAAACTTCCGGATTGGGAAACGTTCCGCTTTTATCAAATTTCCCACTTCCTTCACAAAATATGGAAGGACAAACCCTTACCTCCTAAATTTACAGCCTATGAGACGGTGCAGAAAGGCCATGGAGCAGAGGGGAGGCATCTTGGTGGTTTACTCAGCCCTCACTCATACCGCTGAAAAAACCTCCTACATGGTGGCCTGGGAAGCAGACTTCCAAGACAAATGGGATCTGGAGACCTGGCAGTCGGCAGTCACCAAATCTTTCAAAGGAATCCAAAATGTCTCCTTGATGGAGGCTAGTATAAAAATTATAGTCAGATGGTACCTTACCCCTACTAGGCTGGCAGCCATTTATCCTTCAGTGAACCCTCTATGCTTCAGAGGCTGTCGACTGCTAAACTCCATAGCCCACATTTGGTGGGAATGTACCAAGCTCTGTACCTTCTGGAGAAGGATCTTTAACATGATCTACAAGGTGACCGGTTATCAGATTCCCAGATCTCCTGAGGTGACCATCCTCAATGCACACATTCCACAACTCCCTAAGGCCACACAAACACTAATTCACTTTATTCTTCTAGGAACTAAAATTTTGATAGCCAAAGCCTGGAAAAAGCCTAAACCATCCATACAAGCAGTGAAAAGAAAAATATAATCGATTATAACACAAGAGAAGTTGTCCAGTATATTGTCAGACACTACCAAAACATTTCAGAATATCTGGGAACCATGGGAGAAATACCTGGGCACCTCCCTAATACTGGATGTCCAATCTACAGCTCTTCCCCATCCCCTTTACACTCCTCCTCCTCTTCCTTCTCTCCCTTTCTTTAACTTCTTTATTCTCAAAGGTTATTATATGTTGATACAGAATCTAGACACCACTATACTGTCCTTATATTACTGGTCGTGACCATATAGTTTAGCCCTCTCTTTAATCTGAAAGGCTACAACTTCGGCAGTGAGGGGACTTCATCTCTGGCACAGGATGAACCCGACAGGGGTGCCGGAGGAGGGGGTCTCCCCACCAACTCAAAGCCATAGCCAGGGGTATGATACCTAGCCAACATGCTTGGAAACGTATATAGGACAGTTAAATAATAATGCTTAAATCGTTTCACATTCTTGCTTACAAATCTAGATTGTATACTTTGTTACATTTCACTCTGGGGGCCTTCCCCCCAGAACTATTCAATATGTCTCAATTTTACTTTATCTATGTTTATGTTAAAAACAATAAACATTTATTGAAAGAAAAAAAATATGTAAAAATTATAAGACAAATTCCTTAATTAGGATCAGATACATGGGGTGGTACTTGCATATTAGCTAAAGCGATCGCTTCTCCATATCGTGCTGACAGACTCATCAGTTTTAGTATTTGTTCCACCAGTTGCAAGCTCTGCTAGTGGGCAGGGGCCATCGGTTTCTTTGTTCATCTCTGGGGCTGCGATGCATGGCAGTGCCTTCCCGTTATGTCCCTGGATTTGGGATGTGAGCGGGTAGTGTTCTCCCTTGCATCAGTGTCATGCACGCATGCCTTGCCCGGGACATCACCTCGTTACAATGCGAGTGCAATATTTATCCATCTTGGCGTCAGAGGATGTATGGGTCTAGACTAGTGTCTGCGGTATGACGCTGGCGGGGATCCGTCCCGGGTCTTGGCATGTAAGCTCTGATGAGCCAGTGGCTCTACTTTCTTCACAGGAGATTACACCCAGCACATGCCTTTCCCAGTTTTTATAGTTTTGTTTGCATCATCACGTTTTTTGCTTCTGTGCTTTTTACTTTAATGATGTGCAGTGGAGGGCGACTCATTCATGCCTCTCTTCCCCCCCCCTTTTTTCCCCACACATGTTTTTCCAGATTTTTGGGCACATTTTTCACAACCCTTTCTTGATTTATTTATAGATTTACTTAGTCATACTTATACACTGCCATGCATTTTTTCAGATTGGAGCAGGTCAGATGTGTCCCCTAATTATTCACCTCACATGTATCATCTTTTGGAAATTCTGACCCCTCTCTGGGCTTTTGCCGTGGTCCAATAGGGCTGCTCCTGCCTCAGCCCCGGGTGAGATATTGCACCTGATGCCTTCCCCTTTTCCCCACATCAAGCTGGGCTCCACTTTAGCTAATATGTAAGTACCACCCCATGCATCCAATCCTAATGAGGGAATTTGTCTTATCATTTGTAAAAAAATAATACAATTTTTTTCAGACATTTTACATCTTACTCCTGATGTGTGGATAATACTCCACGAAACGCGTAGAGTTACGTTATACCAAGACCATCTGACCTTTTATTATTGTATCTTTATGAAATCACTCATGCCTACAGTATCATGTATTTGTTTATCATGTATGCTTAACAATCGTGTTCAAATTACAGGTCTGGATTGTCTGATGTATATACTATCATTTATTATGTGCTTTTTTATGTATACATTTATTATATACTATATACTATGAATTCATTTATTTACTATGTGATATATGTCAGTTTTTCCATGGCCTGTCATGAATGTATTACTTTTTTGCAGCATGTACTCAATCATGATATGATTCCGATTTCAGAATAAATTATATTTATATTTGTACCTTTTTTCACTATATTGTTTTAGTGACTTCCTCATTTAAAGTCCCATGACCAAAGCTTTTTCTTGTTTGCAACTACTATTGGGGATGGAGGCTTGTCACTGTGGTGTGTGCCAGATCATTTTTTGCTTTTCTCAGAGAAAATGCATTTAGTAATCTCTGTCCATGACAGGATTACTGACACAAAGCTTCACCTTAAGCCCCATACACACTATCAGATTTTCTGCTGATTTTTTTCCTGCAGATTTACCAAAACCATGTAGTAGAAGGGCCTGCCTGATTGCATACAAATTGAAACTCCTAAGGTTTGACCTCATATTATATGGTTTTGGTAAATATGAAGACAAAAATCAGCAGAAAATCTGATAGTGTGTATGGGGCTTTATTCACTAAGCTAATTGAATATTTACACTGCAAAGTGAAACAAAGAAAAATAAACTTTACAAAGTGAACAGGCTCTATTTTTTCAGTAAATCCCCTTCCTCCAAACTTATAAAAAAAAAATGGTTAATTGAGAGGAGCACCGAATGGAAATTTTGGTGCCGAAACCAAAAATGCAGGATGCACTTGGCTGAAAACCAAAAATTACAGTTTTCAAAATATGAGATTATATATATATTACATTCGACTTTATATTTTATATACTGGATTTAAATTAATCAATTTATTGTTGGCCATTATCGGCACACCTTTAGCGCAAGAAAAACTCAAGATCCCTTCAAACTGGTCCATTGCGGTTTTAAAAATCTTGCTGCATTTTTGGTTGCGCCAAAAACACACCTCCTCATTAAAATGGATTGAAAACGCATCAAATATGCATCAAGCATGCTGCAATGAAGTCGCGCAACAGGCACTAAAGGGCATTATATGTGGTAGGCAGATGGCGATGAAGGCCCTCTAGTGGTTCTAGTCTGCTGAAAAGCTAAACGCTGGGGGATCTTCCTGATGCTCATATGAACTAAAGAAATGTCTTGAAAAAGCAAAAAAAAAAAAGGTCAACATTATAACTATACAGTGACCTTGATAAACGAGAACCTTTGCAGACTTCTTGTAACTTTTTTATTTTTTTAGCTTCAGATCTGTATCGTCAGCACAATCCTTAGGGCCAAGATGATAAAACAAAAAAAAAAGACATAAAAATATGAAAAAAAAATGCGTGAGAGTACAAAGTTGATGATTCACTTTTTTTTTATTACATTTAAAAAAGCAATAACAGCATGCCCAACAACTTGTGAAACACCGCCTTTTCTGTTATAGAAAGTAATTTAATCTACCGGCACAAAAGAGATTTAAAGTCTTTTGTTCTATCTCAGTTCAGAGATGACACTTTGGGAACTGTCACCCAGACCGTGTTTTTATAGCACTTTATCGTTCAATAATCTGGCATTGACTCCAAAATAAAATATTTGCTCTATTAACTCTTCTAAACTTAATCTCAAAATCCAATTTTTAAGTAAGCAACATTTTTTTTATAGGATTTCTATTTGCCGCTTGATGAAGTTTTGACTTGTGATGCGAAGGACAAAAATATTTATCTTCGCCAGCAGACAGGATATATTTGTGCCAGGAAAAATCCATGTTTCTAAAAGTAATCTTCAAGTTAATTACTAAATAAAGAGGGGGAAAAAAAGCAAATGACTGCAAATTCCTCAAATGGTGGTTGAAAACAAAAGGATTTAGACTTTAAGGCGATTGTAAAGTCTTGTTTTCTTTTTTTTTTTATAAACTAACAAACATGCTATACTTGCATGCTCTGTGTAGCGGTTTTGCACAGAGCAGCCTGGATCCTCCTATTCTCGGGTCCCTTGTAAGGTGTTGAGTGCCCCCACAGCAGGCAGATTGCTATGGGGGCACCATTCAGGCCCCACCCACTCTCTCTCCTCATTGACTATGATTGACAGCATCGGGAGCCAATGGCACCACTGCTGTGTCTCAGACAACCAGGAAGGCGAATCCTGGCTGACCAAGGCATTCCTGGACATCCCTGGATAGCGAGGGAGCTCAGGTAAGTATTAGGGGGCCTGATGCACACAGAAGGCTTTTGATCCTAATGCATAGAATGCATTAATACCAAAAACCTTCTGCCTTTACAACCCCTTTAAGTTTTTTGACAGTTTATATCAGTGGTTTCCAAACTTTTGAAACAAAGGGCCAGTTTACTGCCCTTCAAACTTTAGTGGGGTTGGACTGTGGCCAGTAGGAATAGAAAATGCCCTGGCATCAATGGAAGTAACCAATGTCATAGCTTGCTAGACAGTTGGAGTAAAATAAAATTACATCATTGAGTTCCCACTACTTAGCAAGCTTCTCTCCCTTGGATAAAAGCGTGCCAGATCAGATATTTGGGTATCCAGGTTTCTCGCTCATCTTCTTTTTGACTTCTATTGTAAAGCAGCATGTGCCCAGAGGTGGCGGTGCCAGAGAACTGTGTAAATATTTGGGGACAGAAAGTATTCAGACCTCCTTACATTTTTCACTCTTTGTTATATTGCAGACATTTGCTAAAATCATTTAAGTTCATTTTTTTCCTCATTAATGTACACACAGCACCCCATATTGGACAGAAAAACACAGAATTGTTGACATTTTTACAGATTAGGTAAAAAAAAAAAAACTGAAATATCGTATGGTCCTAAGTGGTCCTAAGTATTCAGACCCTTTGCTCAGTATTTAGTAGAAGCACCCTTTTCATCTAACACAGCCATGAGTCTTTTTTGGGAAAGATGCAACAAGTTTTTCATACCTGGATTTGGGGGATCCTCTGCCATTCCTCCTTGCAGATCCTCTCCAGTTCTTTCAGGTTGGATGGTAAACATTGGTGGACAGCCATTTTTAGGTCTCTCCAGAGATGTTCAATTGGGTTTAAGTCAGGGCTCTGGCTGGGCCATTCAAGAACGGAGTTGTTGTGAAGCCACTCCTCTGTTATTTTAACTGTAGGCTTAGGATCATTGTCTTGTTGGAAGGTAAACCTTCGGCCCAGTCTGAGGTCCTGAGCACTCTAGAGAAGGTTTTCGTCCAGGATATACTTGTACTTGGCCGCATTCATCTTTCCCTCAATTGCAACCAGTCGTCCTGTCCCTGCAGCTGAAAAACACCCCCACAGCATGATGCTGCCACCACCATGCTTCACTGTTGGGACTGTATTGGACAGGTGATGAGCAGTGCCTGGTTTTCTCCACACATACCGCTTAGAATTAAGGCAAAAAAGTTCTATCTTGGTCTCATCAGACCAACGGATCTTCTTTCTCACCATCTTGGAGTCCTTCAGGTGTTTTTTTTTTTTTTTAGCAAACTCCATGCAGGCTTTCATGTGTCTTGAACTGAGGAGAGGCTTCCGTCGGGCCACTCTGCCATAAAGCCCCGACTGGTGGAGGGCTGCAGTGATGGTTGACTTTCTACAACTTTCTCCCATCTCCTGACTGCTTCTCTGGAGATCAGTCACAGTGATCGTTGGATTCTTCTTTACCTCTCTCACCAAGGCTCTTCTCCCCCGATAGCTGTTTGGCCAGATGACCAGCTCTAGGAAGGGTTCTTGTCATCCCAAACGTCTTCCATTTAAGGATTATGGAGGCCACTGTGCTCTTAGGAACCTTAAGACCCCTTTCACACTGGGGCGTTTTTCGGGCGTTTTTCAGGCGCTTTAGCGTTAAAAAAAGCGCCTGTAAAGCGCTTGAAAGAAGCCTCATCCGCAGTCCCAATGTGAAAGCCCAAGTGCTTTAAGAACCCTTTCACAATGTCAGCGCCCGAAAAATGCTCGTAAAGCGCCGCTTAAACTAGCAGCGCTTTACCAGCGTTTTTCGAGCGTTATTGGGGCGCTTTTAACCCCCTGCTAGTGGCCAAATAAAGGGTTAAAAGCGCCCACAAAACGCTGCTGCCAATAGCGTTTTTTAGGCGTTTTTCGGGCGTTTTACAGGCGCTTCCCATTGATTTCAATGGGAAGGGGCGCTTTATTCACCGCTCCAAAAGCGCTGCAAAGAAGCTGCTTGCAGGACTTTTTTTGACGCCCTGCCAGCGCAGCGCCTTGGTGTGAAAGCACTCGGGCGTTTACATTGGGATTGCAGTTGCAGCTTCTTTCAGGCGTATTTTTTATCGCTGAAGCGCCTGAAAAACGCCCCAGTATGAAAGGGATCTCGGTGTGAAAGCACTCGGGCTTTTACATTGGGATTGCAGTTGCAGCTTCTTTCAGGCGTATTTTTTAACGCTAAAGCGCATGAAAAACGCCTGAAAACGCCCCAGTGTGAAAGGGGTCTAAGTGCAGGAGAAATGTTTTTGTAACCTTGGCCAGATCTGTGCTTTGCCACAATTCTGTCTCTGGGCTCTTCAGGCAGTTCCTTTGACCTCATGATTCTCATTTGCTCTGACATGCACTGTGAGCTGTAAGGTCTTATATAGACAGATGTGTGGCTTTCCTAATCAAGTCCAATCAGTATAATCAAAAACACAGCTGGACTCAAATGAAGGTGTAGAACCATCTCAAGGATGATCAGAAGAAATGGAGAGCACCTGAGTTAAATATATGAGTGTCACAGCAAAGTGTCTGAATACTTATGGCTGCAATATAACAAAGTGAAAAATTTAAGGGGGTCTCAATACTTTCCGTCCCCACTGTATATCCATTCTTGTGTATGAAAATCAACAAAAAAAAACAACAATGTAATGAAAAATAGACACAGCCCCATGATATGATCAGAAATATAAACTTATAGGTGAAAACACAATAGTTCAGTGCAAAGATGTGCACAAAAAATTGGTGCACCCCTGTGTAATGGACACGCACCAGAAAAGCTGGCTGCCATTACTGCAGCAAACCAGCACTCAGTGTAGATGTTTGGGGAGCAGACACTAGTGCTGACGTTAGGCCACCGTCCGATACCGGGTGGTCGGCAGTGGCACCCATTGTCATATGTTTTAAGGATTCATTTTAGTTTGGCTTTTAACATACAATTCCAATAAATACTACACTATGGAGACTTCCTCTGGCTCCTGGTGAGCTTTATTTACTACAGCTACATCTGGATGGTGCGAGTTGCTGAACAACAGATGGTGTATCTACACCGAGTACGTGTCCATTTCACAGGGGCGCGGTGGATGATTCTGGAGCACTGTACTGGATCACCTCTTCACTTTTCAAATCACCACCAATTTTTTTTGCACATATTTGCACTGAACCTGAAACTATTGCAGATCCTATCATGGGACTGTGAATTTAAATCTATATTTTTTCACTACATTAGTTTTTTATTGTTAATTTCCATCCACAAGTTTGGACTATACATACACACACACACACACTATATATATATATATATATATATATATATAATTTTTTTTTTTCACTTTTAATACTTTTTTGGACTTTATTTCAATGAATACACAATAGTCTCATCTCATCGCTCTTTACTTTTACTTTAATTTACTTTTGGTGCTACACACTTTTTCTTAAGATTATTCATAAGTTTGGTATATTACTTATCTGTGTCAGCTGTCGCCCCACCACAGCGCAGAGATAAATCTTTTTTTATTAGGGTTAGGTTATAAGAAAATACCCCAAGCTTTGAACAACACACAAAGCACTGATAAATCCATCATCCGAAAATGGAAAGAGTATGGCACAAATACAAACCTACCAAGACATGGCCGTCCACCTAAACAGGTAGGCCTGGCAAGGAGAGCATTAAATCAGAGAAGAAGCCAAGAGGCCCATGGTAACTCTGGAGGAGCTGCAGAGATCCACAGCTCAGGTGGGAGAATCTGTCCACAGGACAACTATCAGTCTTGCACTCCACAAATTTGGCACTTATGGAAGAGTGGCAAGAAGAAAGTCATTGTTGAAAGAAAGCCATAAGAACTCCCATTTGCAGTTTGCAAGAAGCCATGTGGGAAAACTAACACTGCACATCACCCTGAAAACACCATCCCCACCGTGAAACATGGTGGTTGCAGCATCAATTGTAGGGATGCTTTTCTTCAACAGGGTCAGGGAAGTTGGTCAGAGTTGATGGGAAGGTGGATGGAGCCAAATACAGGGCAATCTTAGAAGAAAACCTGTTAGAGTCTGCAAAAGACTTGAGACTGGGGTGGAGGTTCACCATACAGCAGAACGACGACACTAAACATACAGCCAGAGCTACAATGGAATGGTTTAGATCAACCCTGTCCTCAAGTACCCCCAACAGGCCAGGTTTGCACATTTTCCTTTATCAGAGTCAATGGCTTGGTATGTTGGACATCTATTCTAACAGAAATTCCAAAAACATGGCCTGTTGGGAGTACTTGAGGACAGGGTTGAGGACCACTGGTTTAGATCAAAAGCATATTCAAGTGTTAGAATGGCCCAGTCACAGTCCAGACCTAAATCCAATTGAGAATCTGTGGCAAGACTTGAAAATTGCTGTTCACAGATGCTCTCCATCCAATCTGACAGAGCCTAAAGCAATTTTGCAAAGAATAATGGGCAAAAATGTCACTCTCTACATGTGCAAAGCTGGTAGAGACATCCCCAAAAAGACTTGCAGCTGTAATTGCAGCAAAAGAAGGTTCTACAAAGTATTGACTCAGGGGGCTGAATACAAATGCACGCCACACTTTTCACATATTTATTTGTAAAAAATGTTTAAAACCATTTGTCATTTTCCTTCCACTTCACAATTATATGCCACTTTGTGTTGGTCTATCACATAAAATCCCAATAAAATACATTTACCGTTTTGGTTGTAATATGGGGTGTGAATACTTTTTCAAGGCACTGTATGTACTGGAGCAAGGACAGTAGACTTTGGTTTAAAAAGAAAAAAAAGTGAATAGTTAAGGACAGGGATGGTGGGGGGGTTGTTGAATTTCCTTAATTTTTGCCAAAAGATGAACTTTACCATACAAATAGCACTTAGTGGAGTCTCTATTAAAATGCATCAGGTGAAAAATAAGCGGTCATGGAAAGAAGATGTGATAAAATAGGTGACGTCTGACTGATAATAATGAAAATAAATCTCAAATCACAAAACAAAACCAGGAGGAATAACATTCACTATGCAAACGATTATTGAGCAGCGGGAGTTATTACTGCTGAAGTTAATATTGGCTCTGGGAAAGATATTAAAGCGGCACACTGTAAATGAACTGAGCTGTTTCGATAAATAATTCATCTGACCAATAAAGACGGAGCCCCGACACGCGCTAACCCCGGGGGAAATCATTCCCATCAACCCGTGTTTGTCTTATATGCATAGTAATCATCTATAATCTATGGATAAAAGGGATAGAAGCATTCTCACTGCAAATGGCTAAACAATCACATTTTGACATGCAGACATAAAGCGTGACAATGATGACATGTTTTACATCTACAACGTTGTGATAGCCAATTAAAATGGAAATCATCAAAGGAAACATTGACTTGAAAGTGTAAAGAACAGCAACAAAATTAGCATTAAAGCAGCAAACAACACCCTTCATTTTTTTATATTATTTATTATATATATATATATATGTAGAAATATATATATATATATATATATATATATATATATATAGAAATATATAGAAAAAAAAAAAAAAATATATATATATATATATATATATATACACACATATACACACACATATATATATATATATACACACACACACATTATATATATATATATATATATATATATATATATATATATATATATATAATGTGTGTGTGTGTATATATATATATATATATATGTGTGTGTATATGTGTGTATATATATATATATATATATATATTTTTTTTTTTTTTTTTTTTATGAAACTACTACATAACAGTGGGGGAGATATTTATTTGATCCCCTGCTGATTATGTACGTTTGTCCACTTACAAAGAAACGAAGGGCCTACAATTTTTTTTATCATAGGTTTATTTTAAATGATAGAGACAGAATATCAAACAAAAATCCAAAGAAAAAAAAAAAAAAACACAATACAAATGTTATAAATTGGAGTTGCAGTTCAGTGAGTAAAATAAGTATTTGATCCCCTACAACCAACAATAATTCTGCCCCCCCACAGACTGACTACAGGATGTGCTCATGTGGTACACAGATTAGTCCTGCCAGTTTAGGTGTTTTATGTGTATAAAAGACAGCCGTCCACAGAATTTCTTTCTTTCATTCAAACCTCACCATCATGAGTAAGACCAAAGAGCTGTCAAAGGATGTCGGGGACAAGATTTTAGACTAGAAAAAGGCCGGAATGGGCTACAAGACCATCAACAAGAACCTTGGTGAGATGGAGACAAGTGTTGGAGCGATTATTCGCAAATGGAAGAAACACAAAATAACCATCAATCGCCCTCGGTTGGAGGTCCGTGGAAGATTTTGCCTCATGGAGTAAGGGTGATCATAAGAAAAGTGAGGGATCAGCCCAGAACTACACGGGAGGAGCTTGTGAATGATATCAAAGCAGTTGGGACCCACAGTCACACAAAAAAAAAACATTGGTAAGACAATACGCCGACATGGATTGAAATCCTGCAGTGCCCACAAGGTCCCCCTCCTCAACAAGGCCCATGTACTGACCCATCGGAAGTTTGCCAATGAGTGTCTAATTCAGTGTTTCTCAACTCCAATCCTCAAGGCGACCCAACAGGTCATGTTGTCAGGCTTTTCACTGCCTTAGTAATTACCACAGCCGTTTCACCTGAGGGAAATCCTGAAACCATGACCTGTTGGGGCGCCTTGAGGACTGGAGTTGAGAAACACTGATCTAATTGATTCAGAGAAGGATTGGGAGAAAGTGCTGTGGTCAGATGAGATCAAAATTGAGCTCTTTGGAATTAACACGACTCGGCGTGTTTGGTGAAAGGAAAATGCTGACTATGACCCTAAAAACACCATCCCTACAGTCAGGCACAGAGGTGAAAACATTATGCTTTGGGGCTGTTTCTATGCTAAAGGTACAGACTGACTTTGCTGCATTGAGGGGCCAATGGATGGGGTCATGTATTGTAAAATCTTGGATGAGAACCTTCTTCCCTCAGCTAGAACACTGAAGATAGGTGATGGATGGGTCTTCCAGCTTGACAATGACCCAAAACGTATTGCCAAGGCAACAAAGGAGTGGCTCAAGAAGAAGCACATTAAGGTCATGGAGTGGCCTAGCCAGTCTCCAGACCTTAATGCTATATAAAATATGTGGAGGGAGCTGAAACTTTGCGTTGCCAAGCGATAGCCAAGAAACCTTAAGGATTTAGAGAAGATCTGAAAAGAAGAATGGAACAAAATCCCTACAGAGATGTGTAAAAACCTGGTAACCAACTACAGGAAACAGCTTACCTCTGTGCTTGTTAAGAAGGGTTTCTCCACCAAGTACCATGTTTTGCTTGGGGATTAAATACTTATTTTACTCACCGAACAGCAAAAAACTATTTATAACACTTATATCATACACATACACACACACACAACTATATAAACATTTCAACTCCCTCTTTAAAGCTAAATTTCAAATGAAAAATTTTATATATTGCAGCTTAACAGACTTATATGTGGAGCGCAGAAAAGATGGAACTGCGCCTAAAGCTAGCCATAGATGGTTTGAATCTCAGCTGCTTCAGCAGGGAGCCAATGGCTCCTGCTGCTGTCTCTTAGCAAATGAGGAGGGAGAGAGCCAAGAGAACCGCTGCTCTTGTGCGCAATGCTGGTGTCAGGGCTGGGCTCAGTCCTTCCTTCTCTGAGCTGGCCACTCAGCTGTTAGCCAATTGCCAGCACCTATTCTCTCTACGGTTACTCGTCTGTTGATGATATCCTGCTTGTCAGTCCTGCCTACTTAAGCCACCCAGTCCAGAGGTTTTCTGCCTTTGCTATAGTCAAACATCACAGAGACTCTATCCTACATTCCTGTTAAAATACTTGCTTGGCTGACATCCCTTCTGGCTCCATTTCCTGCTTGATGTTTTACTACGCTCATCTCGGGCTCCCTGACATTTGGCTTGTCTGACTATCCATTCCGGTTCCTGAACTCTGGTTTTGACTACGTTTGTTCTATTTACTTTTATTATTAAACAAGTGTGATTTAACTGTACTTCTGTATCGGTCTGATTACATGGTTTCTGACAGCTGGATTGAGATCAGGCTCGGGTAAGTACAGTATATCAGTATAGGGGGGAGCAGCTGCACTCAGGAGTTTTCTTACTTTAACACAGAGAATGCATTAAGGTAAACAATAATTCACCCTTCAAAACCACTTCAAGAATGTAGGCAAGTAAGTTTATTTTATAGCAGAAAATACTTTGCACGTCTCCTCTGTGATAAGTAGACTACCTGCTCGCAATGGGTTGCCCTTTACCTTTAGTTCAGCTTAAAAGCATTTTTTACTTGGCTGTAATTGGACTTTCATTTGTTAATCCCGTCTATTATATCAACTAGTAAACACACAACAAGAACAAAAGCAACACGTTTACCTCTAATTGCCCAATTACATCTAATATCCAATCACATCAGACCAACAATGCTTAATAAGCATCTTACCTCAATTTGTTCCAAAGTGTCTTGCAATTTTGAATTCAGGTCACTGCAAAATACATGAAACAACATTAGCACAGAAGCACACAAATACTGACAATGTCACATTCACCAGTACTGGCTAATGACTGTAAAGAAACAGATAGTTAAAGTGGAGGGAGGTATAGGGAAAAAAAAAAAAAGACATACATTATTGTTGTGTACCTGGGTGTCCTTGAACCGGGATGCTCCTGGTTCCACAACTGCAGCCTTACCTATTGTGCCACGGGGGGAGGGGAGCTCTGGAGGTGTCGCAATGTTCTCCCAGCTTGATGTATTGCCTTGGACTCACTAGCCCCACCTGCTGCCAGCTGTGGACAATGTACAATCAAGCAGCCCATAAATAGCAGAATTTCCTGTTACTTGGGGCCCGTTTGTGTGGACTAGCTCCCTTGGATGTATTGATAGCTCTGTGATTCTGATTACCGCGTATGGACTTCTGCCTGAATTCTTGACCACTCTGTAGCCTGTTGATTTTTTTACTTCATCTCCAGCTTGTGAATGACCTCTGCCTGCCTGACCACTCTCTGGATTTCAATTGCATACCACTTTGCCTGATCTGCCTAAATACATTTTCGCCTGAATCCTCATCTCCACTTCGGAAACTACCTATCACAGGTACCTTACATTACAAACGGGCCCGGAGTAACAGGAAATGCTGCCATTTATGAGCTGCTTGATTGTACATTGTCCGCAGCTGGCAGCAGGTGGGGCTAGTGAGTCCAAGGTAATGCATCAGGCTGGGAGAACATTGCGACAATGCCAGAGCTACCCTGTGGCACAACAGATAAGGCTGCAGTTGTGGAACCAGGAGCATCCCGGTTCAATGACACCAAGGTACATGGCAATTATATAGACTGTCAGCAGCATTAACACAGCAATAACAGTTTTATCCCCATGACTAAGCTCCGAGGGGTGGAGTGAAACCTGTTGGGGGTGTGGCCTGGCTGGAGTCCAGCCTGAGGTTACCACTCTACTCACTACTCCAGGACACCTAGATGTGCGACTTTTAGGGGCCAACTAAAGACTTCAAAACTAAATTATTTTATGTTGTCATTATGGGGTATTGTTTGTCGAATTTTGAGGAAAACAATGAATTGGATCCGTTTTGCAATAAGGCTGCAACATAACAAAATGTGGGAAAAGTGAAGCGCTGTGAATACTTTCTGGATGCACTGTATATTGTACTGAATCTCACCAACAGAAATACAGGCAAAAAAACCCTGACAAGTGTTTAACACTTTCCAATTGTCAAAAACCCAAAATTATTCTAACACCAAAATATATCTGTCAGGTTTTTATTGTTTATAGAAAAAAAAAACATCCCGTACTTTCACCTTTCATGCCTTTATGGGGAGAGCACAGCCAATGGACACACTGTGGAAAACTACAGACAAGGACAGCAATACGCCGGCTGTTTTTAATAGGTTTCTGGTTCCCCCTTGGGAAGATCCATCCTCTGTGTGTCCCCTGAGTACTGTCAGTGGGTTAGGAATCGAGTGGACAACTAAAAGAATATTTCCCATCACTTTGAAGGGGTGCTGCCAATAAGGGGGTACCACTGGTCCACCTGTATGGGTCCCAAGCAGCAGGGGGAATTACAGGAACAGAGAGCACACAGCAGGGGGAATCAGTTGGGGGCAGGACAGGGAGGGGGATCGGTGCAACGGGGGGAGGCGCAAGAGGGCAATTACAGAACAATGCCTACGTTTCTCTCTCTGCAGCAAATGGAAGCCTGTTTCTCGCCTTCTCCCTCCCACCAGCTTTCAGCTCCTGCAGGGAGAGACCCACAGGGCATCAATCATGCAATTACCCCCCACCCCTAGCTGTACCAATTCCCCTGCCTGTGAAGCGTTGCACATAATTTATTGCAATAATCAGACTTACCCTGACATGCCCCCCCCCCCCCTGCACAGCCAGTGGGAAGCTCAGTGTGCTGCTGCTTCTCCTCCCCCCAGCTCTTATACATCTGAGAACAAAGGGAATGTGATTATAGGTGGTGGGGCTAGTGAGATAGGCTGTATGGGTCCCCTGTGATCTCCAACGGGAGCACTCTTTTAAAGAAACATGCCACATCTCACTTTCTGTTATATCACAAGACAGCAAGTGAAAGTGCAAAATATGAATAAGTAAATAAAACATTGTCAGGGGGTTTTAACCATTCCCTATTTTACCCAAAATGTAAAAATGGCTTTTGATGTACTTTTAAAAATGATTTAAAATAAAATAAACCATTGTACTTTTTATTTTCCTTGATATTAAAAAAGGCAGTTGCAATCAGACCCGTCCTTGCCTCCAACATTGTTACACATTCCCCCTTCAATTGGTAACATTAGGAATTTTTATTAAACATTAGAAAGAATTAACTCAAGAAAGTGACTATGGTGTCCAATTCCATGTATGAAATGACATTCAGCAATCATGTGAATGGCCTTACAGCAATTACACCATAATACGATGGAGAATGGACGTATAACACATGTAGATGGAGACTTCTATTACACGCATGACTGATAAATGCACAAGTCAGGGGTCCATGTCTAATGCTGGTACTTTGATACATTAGAAAAAATAATTATTACAATTTAGTGCCTCGGATTGAACGGACATCTATGAAGATGAAAGAAAAGGTGTGAATGGATTGAGGACAACAGATAACAACGGTTTCTATTAATAGGACAAAATCACACAGCACAAGGTCAGCTAAAGACTGGTTTCAAGCTGAATAAATAATGGCTTCAATATTGCCCACATTAAAATAGTTACTAAAGAGCACCTGTTATACTGGGGGAGAAATTATACGGTCTGTAAAACACAAATTACACATTTACAGGGCCCCTCAAGCTCAGTCCTGAGGAAGCTGAATACCCTGCGAAACGCGTAGACTAGTGATTTAGTTAGGATGTGTTTGGTCATAACATACTTTTTTCACTGCTTTTCATTTATGGACTATTTTTTTACAGTGGAACAATATATATTATACAGTTTTCAACAGAACACTTTGTTATTTATGGTCATAACATGCACCTTGAATGGACTTTGGAATGTTTATAATACAAAGTAATATTAAAGTGGTTCTAAAGCCTAAAAGTTTTGTTTACCTTATGCATTAGGGTAAAAATGCCTTCTGCGTCCCAGGATCTCTCGCTCACCCCCCTTATACTTACTTAAGCCCAATCTCGATCCAGAGCAATGCATGAGAAGAGCAGCCCTTTCTACTTTCTCCCTCCTCACTGGGCAGACTGATAGAAACAGGAGAAATTGGCTCCTGCTGCTGACAATCAAATCCTTTGATGAGGGAGCCAGCGTAGTCAGAGGCAGAATGATAGGATCAGGAACCAGAAGGTATGTCAGCCTGGCAAAGTCTTTCACAGGAATACAGCAGAAAATTTCCAGATATGTTTGACCAAAGGTGAAGGCACAAAAGGAATGAACAAGGCAGTTTAAATAGCCAGAAGGGGCTGGCTGTAGTCAAGACTGATGAGCAGGTAATGATAACCAGGTGAGCCACTGGAGGATCAATGATTACTGTCAATTATCTGGCAGCTGAGCAGCCTGAGCACAGAGAAGGGAGCTGCTAATAGCCCAACCCTGGCAGTACCCCCTCAACGATCCCTCCCCCTCAGAGAAGCCCCAGGTTTAAGGGGAAAAGGTCTATGGAAAGTACAGAGGAAGACATGAGCATGTACGTCCGAGGATGAGTCCCAAGAACGTTCCTCCGGACCGTACCCTTTCCCATGAACAAGGTCTTGCTTGCGCCCACAGAACCTACGGGAGTCAATGATCGATTGTATCTCATACTCTTTATGGTTCTCAACCTGAACCCAGCGAGGACATGGTATTGAGGTGGTGAAGTGGTTGCACGACAAAGGTTTCAATGAGGAGACATGGAATACATTTGAAATCTGCATGTTAGAAGGAATTCTTTGAGAAACAAATGAATCAGGCAACATGGATGGCTAGAAACCATAATTCACCACAAACACAGACAATCAGATACGGCATTGATGGCACTATTGTGAGCAAACACCGCCCAAGGTAAGAGGTCTGACCAGTTGTTATGATGATCAGAAATATAGCAACATAGAAACTGCTCCCTGGCTTGGATGGCTCGTTCTGCGGCTCCAACAGGACTGCGTGTGATACGTCGAGGAGAAGGAAAGCTGAATTCCCAACTGTGCACAAAAGGCTCGCCAAAATCTGGAGACAGCCTGGCTACCCCTGTCCAAGATGATAACCTTGTACTTTCTCTAACCTTGGGTAGCCTATATAACTGAAAGACCTCTCAAGCGAAAATAGATGCCAGTTCTTTGGATGTAGACAATTTCTTAAGTGGAATACAATGGGACATCTTTGAGAATCGGTCAACCACCATAGGAATAACTGCGTTGCCCTGGGAGTTTGGTAGCTTCACAATTAAATTCATGGACGAGTGGGTCCAAGGCCTCTCCATTGGATATGGGTTGTAGGAGGCCCACTGGAAGGTGTTGTGTTTTACTTTGAGCACACACGGAACAAGCGGCTACAAAGACGGTTACATCGACGCAGAGACTGCTTCCATCCGCACTGAGCTCTCACTGAGCTCAGCGGGGAGAACGGTCACACACGTCTCTGTTTACAATGTGAAGTCTGTAATTGGACACAGCCATCACGTGATCAGGAGGGACAATCCCAGCACCTATATCCCCATCCCATGATCGCACTGCAGAGCAACTTCGGGGCCTCGCTGCGGGCATTTGTTCTGAGGGATGTTCCTGAACGTCCACTCAGAACGATGAAAGGCCCACCCGGGTGCTTATTTATGGTGGCCGGGTGGAAAAAGTTTAACAGCTATGAAGAGTTAGGTAAGCCTGTGTAGAACTAATGGAAAGCGGTTTTATTTCTGCAAAATAAGTACATTAATGCTAAATTGGTACATAGAAGAGGTGAAATTTAGAAGAAAAAAAAAGGTAAACTTAGCCTTTAAGAGGCGGGGGAATCCTCAAAGTATATGCATACTATGTAATGTGTAAGTGTGACATTTCCAGGAATGTATTACTGCTCGCAGAGATCATAGTAGTCTCCCCACTCCCCAATACAAGGACGTCATCTTTGTTTAGGCATCTTCCAGGGTCGGCATCCACTCCTTGGACTGGGATGCTGGTCCAGAGATGACACAAAACACGAAGGGCACATAATACTAATTTTTTTTAAGATTGACTGGAGTTCAGTTTTAGGAATCACATTTTCTTGTGTACGTTTGAATTATTTACACACTGCAGACACAAGTGAAGGAAATATTTCTCTTGTGCTGAGGTGGGGCGGACCGAATGATGCACTACAAGTAGCAGTTAATCGCCCTGTACTCACTCATGCGGCAAACGCCCATTTGTTAGCAGTTTGAATTAAGATCTTTTTAAGTACCTAGTGCAGATAAATGACAAACACTTGCAAAATGCTGAAGCCGAATCAATTGCAAGTTGTTAGCGGCTTTCCAAACCTGCTTTTAAATGACTGCATTGTCCATCTTCTATAAACAAGGTGAGGAGCTCCCAGTTCGCTCATAAAAGTCGATAATCCAATAGTTAGCTGGGAAGCTGCACAGTGAGCTGAATGGAAAACTACTTTTGTAAGGCTTCTATTTGACCCAATGTGCTGCGGATGATTAACAATCTACATGATGCCTGCAATACAGGTTTATTCATAACACAAGGGGACAGAATGGAGCATTGACAATGGCTGAGCCAGGAGAGCCTATGGGTGATGTCATGGCTCCCCGGAAATTTCCCAGTTGTTGTCGAGGGCCCCCTGGAACACACACACACACACACATATATACACACACACACACACACACACAGTGAGTAAAATAAGTATTTGATCCCCAAGCAAAACATGACTTAGTACTTGGTGGAGAAACCCTTGTTGGCAAGCAGAGGTAAGACTATTTTCGTAGTTGGTTACCAGGTTTTCACACATCTCAGGAGGGATTTTGATCCACTCTTCTTTACAGATCTTCTGTAAATCGTTAAGGTTTCCTGGCTGTCACTTGGTAACTCAAAGTTTTAGCTCCCTTCATAAATTTTCTATAGGATTAACATCTGGGAGACTGACTAGGCCACTCCGTGCCCTTAATGTGCTTCTTCTTGAGCCACTCCTTTGTTGCCTTGGTGGTACATTTTGAGTCATTGTCATGCTTAAATTCATGACCCATCCATGACCCACCTTCTGTGTTCTGGCTAAGGGAAGGAGGTTCTCATCCAAAATTTTACAATACATGGCCCTGTCCACTGGCCTGGCAATGTGCCAAAGTCAACCTGTACCTTTAGCAGAGAAACAGCCCCAAAGCATAATGTTTTAATGTTTACTATTCTGTGCTGTAGGAATGGTGTTCTTAAGGTTATAGTCAGGATTTTTCTTCCGCCAAACACGGCAAGTCAAGTAAATGCCAAAGAGCCCAATGTTGGTCTCATATGACCACAGCACTTTCTCCCAATCCTTCTCTGAATCATTAAGATGTCCATTGGCAGACTTCAGACGGGCCAGTACTTGTGCCTTCTTGAGGAGGGGGATCTTGCGGGTGCTGCAGGATTTCAATCCATGGCGGTGTATTGTGTTACCAATGGTTTGTTTGGTAACTGTGGGTCCCAACTTGCTTGAGAGCCATCACAATCACCTAACCGTGTAGTTCTGGGCTGCTCCCTCACTTTTCTCATGATCTTCCTTACTTGCATGGATCTTGCATGGAGTTTCAGACCAAAGGCGATTGATGGGTATTTTGTATTTCTTCCATTTGCAAAAAATCGCTCCAACAGTTGTCTCCATCTCACCAAGCTTATTGCTTATGGTCTGGTAACCCATTCCAGCCTTGTGCAGGTCAGTAATCTTGTCCCTGACGTTCTTTGACAGCTCTTGGGTCTTGCCCGTGATGGTGAGGTTTGAAGAAAGAATTCTGTGGACAGGTAGCTTTTATACACATAACGAGTTGTCGTTAGGAGTACCTTCTTAAATTGACAGGACTAATCTGTGTACCACATGCGCATGTACTGTAGCCAGTCTGTGGGAGCCAGAATTATTGTTGGTAGGGGATCAAATACTTATTTTACTCACTGAAGTGGATAAACTTACAAAATCTGCAGGGGATCTAATAATTATTTTAGCCACGGTATATACACAAACATGCAAGACGTTTTCTTCAAATTTTTTTTTTTTTTTAAAAAACTGGAGGTTCACCTTTAAAAAAAAGTTTTCTAGGACAGAGCAATTAGAACTCTCCAATCCATACGCTTTTAATCTACCGTATTTTTCGGCCTATAAGACACACTTTTTTTCCCCAGAAATATGGGGGAAAATGTGCCTGCGTCTTAGGGCACGAATATATAAGCACCGCCCGCTCCGCAATCCGGAGCGCTCCGCGGCCTTGGCCTTAGGAAAGGCTGCGGCTTCGGCCTAGCTCCAGAGCGGCGGCCATCTTTGTGCACCCATGGGCCGTTTACAATGTGATCACTTTGTCAAACGATGGATCGATTACTTGTAAACAAACCTCTCTCCCCTCTGTACAGTGGAGGGGAGAGATTGGATGGCAGTAGCGCTGTGGGCTGCAACTGTAGTGCCCACAGCGCTGCTCTGTCACAAGTGCAGTCACAAAATCCCTCCATACCCTGCTAATACTCTGCCATACCCTGCCATACTCGGCGATACCCAGCCATACTCTGCAATACCCAGCCATACCCAACCACCTCGAGAACAGTGGCCTGATGGAGGAGGGAGAAGTTCCAGCCGTCACTCGGGGAGCCTGGCACCATAGAGGCAGAGAAACGCAGGGCCAGTGACTGACAGGAGTGGCCGGAGGAAGAGGCGAAGGCAGGAGTCGGCTCTCAGGAACAATGACCGAGGAGGAGGAGGAGGAGGAGGACGGACCGAGAACAGGAGGAATAGGCAGGCTGCTGGGATAACATCAGGTAAGATAATGGCCACTCTGCATTTTCTATGGTAGTGCCCACTCTGCATTTTCTATGGTAGTGCCCACTCTGCATTTCATGGACACTGGAAAATATTTTAGTACACCATTTGGTTCAGAATATTTTTTTTCTTGTTTTCAACCTCTAAAACCTAGGTGCGTCTTCTGGAGCGAAAAATACGGTAATATTTATAAAATCTTTGATCTTCCATAAAGTGGGCATCAAAATTGGCCAAAAAGGTCTAAGACATTACATGTCAGATATATGAGTATATTAGTGCATGAAAAATAATTCATCTGTCTTTGCCATACTGAGTACTTTGTCTCACAAAAAAGGATAATTTAATCAAAAGCAGAAATGGACAAATGTATTAAAAGAAAAGTGATGTTGTAAAGCCCTTTAAATGGCAGACTCCCAGAAGTCCAATTTGCGGAGAATAAAAAGGAGGTAAGACTGAAGAGGAGTCACTTACTGTAAGGCTAAAAGCTATAGGCAATTTATTTTAAATGATGAGGAAGTTATATGGAGGTTGCACTGTGTTTTGATAGAAAGCAATTGAATTCTCTGCAGTGGCTTAAATCTGAACTCCATGTAGATCTATAAAATGCCAAGTCATCTTTTTATGTGTTCTTAAAAAGAAAATCATAAAGGGGTTGTAAACCTTTACATATACCCAGTGAAGTGATTGACCCTGGGTGATACACAGAGATGAAAAATGCTCCTACATAAGTTGTACCTGTTCATCTGATGTCTGAATTTACACTGCAGAGTTTAGTGAGGAGAGCTCTGAGAGCAGATTAGAGGAAAGGGGCACCCCAGCCCCCCAGTGTTTTATCGCTGATTGCTTGCTACTAAACTGGGGATTGCTGGAAGTAGGAGGGATTATATGGCCCATGGGGCCAGTGTCCAATCACCAGAAGGTGGCAGCATATAACCCAGTGTTCAAAGTGGTTGTAAACCTCAGACATGAAATAGGAACAAAGCATATCCCTCTACACTTGTCTTGTGTGTACTTGTCTCTATTAAGAACACTAAGGGGTTGATTTACTAAAACTGGAGAGTGCAAAATCTGGTGCAGCTGTGCATGGTAGACAATCAGCTCCTAACTTCACCTTGTTCAATTAAACTTTGTCAAAAAAAAATCTGGAAGCCGATTGGTTTCTATGCAGAGCTGCACCAGATTTCGTATGCTCCTGTTTTAGTAAATCAACCCTTAGGCTAGGTTCACATTGCTGCGATGCGGGAACGCCGCGAATCCGCGGCGTTTTCCCACATCGCACACCTCCCGCCGGCAGTTCACACTGCCCTATGCGGACGGCTGGGGGTGTCAATGTTATGTTAATGACACCCCCAGATCCGTCGGCATATCGCAGTGCGATCTGCAGACTCGCACAGGAATCGGATCGCATGGTGTGAACCCCCATGCGATCCGATTCCGTTGCGGACCCAAAAAAGGGTCCCGTGCGAGTTTGCTGCAGGACCGCTGCGAGTTCAGCCATACTATCTGTATGGCTGAACTCGCAGCGCTACGGAGATCGGATGTGATTTGCTGTGCGAATCACATCCGGTTCTCCCCCCGCAGCGGTGTGAATCCAGCCTTAAGTGTCATTCCTATCTGCTGCCTCGTTCCTCTGCCATCATCAAGAATCACTTCTGACGAGTATTCCTGACACCTAAACAAAAATGGTGATGGTGAGGGATCACCAGCTGATGGACAGCCTCAACTCTGTTCCTGTGTGAAAAAAGGGGGGGGGGGGGGGGGGTGATTGTTCTTCCTCCAGTCAGCTTTCAGAACTCTCCTCACTAAACTCTGCAATGTGTAACTTCAGCTCTCAAGTAAAGGCTAAAAAAAAAAAAAACACACCCTGTAAGGCAAAGGCATAATGAGCTAGTATGCATAGCATACTAGCTCATTATGAATAACTTACCTGAGAACGAAGCCCCCGAAACGGTCCTCTGTCTTCATGTCCACCGCTGACATGGATCCCAGAGTGACTTCCGGGTCCCGCTGTTCCGGCGCTGTGATTCGCCGGAGCAGCGATGATGTCACTCCCACGCATGCACGCGGGAGCCGACACTCGCGGCATATCGCCACAATCTGCGGCCTGCCCGCCGCTGTCTATGGTGGCTGTCTTCGGGTAAATATCTCCTAAACAGTATAGGTTTAGGAGATATTTCTTGGACCTACAGGTAAACCCTAATCTAGGCTTACCTGTAGGTCAAAGTTGGTTGTAAGGGTTTACAACCACTTTAAGGCGAAGTTCCACTGGTTTTTTTAGTTTATTAAAAGTCATACTTTTAATAAACAGCCACTCACCTGTCCTGTGGTCCAGTGTTGCGGCCGCCCAAAGCCTCCATTCTCTCCCCTCTTCTTTGCGGCGCCGACATTGTGAGTGTGGGTGCCCCGGCTGTGACAGCTTGCGGCATGCGCGAGCCATGCTCCGTCAATGGCCAGGCAATGTTCTGGGACCTGTCGCGTGTCCCAGAACATTGCCGGGAGGGGCCACTTAGGAGTCGCCTAGATGGTTAGAAGACAGGAAGTCCCACCACTCCAAACAAGGTACCCAGCGCCCCCCCCACCTCCCCAAAAAAAAATGACATGCCAATTGTGGCATGTCAGGGGGTGAGGAGTACTTAAAGCGGAAGTTCCGCTTTTGGGTGGAACTTAGCTTTAAAGACAAGCTTAACCGGTTCCCGACCAGCGCACGACGATGTACGTCGTCAGAACGGCACGGGCAGGCATATTGGCGTACATGTACGTCCAATAATCAATGCTGCCCTGCCATCGGGAGGGGGCTGCCGGTGGCGCGCTCCCTAGCTGGTCGGGACCCCCGTGAGTCCGGTCGCGGGACCCGCGGACTCGATCGCCGCGGGCATCCCCGCGATCGTCTCACGGGACGGCTGAATGGAGGAAATGCCATGTAAACAGCATTTCTCTATTCTGCCTAGCAACTAGTGATGCTGATCTCTGCTCCATGTGATTGGAGCAGAGATCAGTGTTCACTAAATGAAAGCCCAACCCCCCCACAGTTAGTAACACACCCCTAGGAACACTTAACCCCTACACTGCCACCCACTGGTTAACCCCTTCACTGCCAGTGTCATTTACACAAGAATCACTGCATTTATATATCAGTGATTACTGTAGAAATGACAATGGTCCCAAAAATGTGTCAAAAATGTCCGATGGGTCCCCCACAATGTCGCAGTCACAATAAAAATCGCTGATCGCCGCCATTACTAGTAAAAAAATAAATAATAAAAAATTATTAATAAAAATGCTATACAACTATCCCTATTTTGTAAACGCTATAACTTTTGCGCAAACCAATCAATAATCGCTTATTGCGATTTTTTTTACCAAAAATATGTAGAAGAATACGTATCGGCCTAAACTGAGGGAAAAAAATGTTTTTTTATATATTTTTGGGGGATATTTATTATAACAAAAAGTAAAAAATAATGCGTTTTTTTCAAAATTGTCGCTCTATTTTTGTTTATAGCGCAAAAAATAAAAACCGCAGGGGTGATCAAATACCACCAAAAGAAAGCTCTATTTGTGGGAAAAAAAGACGTAAATTTTGTTTGGAAGCCACGTCGCACGACCGTGCAATTGTCAGTTAAAGCGACGCAGTGCCGAATCGCAAGAAGTAGTCTGGTCTTTGACCAGCAAAATGGTCCGGTCTGAAAGTGGTTAAAAATGCAGCACTTTGAATGGATGTAGAGAAGACTGCAGAGAAACAGGTACAACTTTTGTAGGATTGGTTTAATCTCTGCGTATCACCTGGTATATGTAAGGTTTTACAACCACTAAGTAGACACTGCTTCTCCAGTGATCTCCACTTGCTCTTGGACCCTGTGCTGAGCTGCTGGCCTGCTCCATTCTGAACACAGGAGGTCATTCGCTCGGCATGGGCGCCAATCAGAGAATGCTTTTATTCTCTAAATGAATGGAAAGAGATCCCGGATTGGAAAAGGTGGAGAAGCAAGGTGGTGACATTAAATTCTCCACTTGCCTGTTCACTGGAGTGGTGTCTACTTTAGAGATTTCCAGCTTCCAGAAGTATCGGACAGGTATGATGTGTGCATATATATATATATATACACACATACACATAGTTACATTGGTCCAAGCAAGACCAATGTAACTACCCATACCTGGAATTCCACTTTAGTGGCATACTAAACATGTACTAGCTAAATCAGTGGAACATAAAGAGATTCTAAAAAGGTAATTTTTTTCCCATCTCCTGTTAGTACAGAGCCTTGGGGTTACTCTGCTCATGCTCAGTTTGGCGTGCATTGCTACAGAGTTGTTTTTTTTTTGTTGGTTTCTTGGGAGGGGGCATGTGATTGGCAAATCAGCACTGTCCAGGGGTCCTGCAGCCCCATGGGACAGTCAGAGAAGAATGAAAACTCCTCCTACAAGCTTTAAGCAGACACTGATAGAAGTCATAAGATTGCTATATACTGCTAATGAGAAAAGGTATTTAAACAGTTTATATTTACTAAAATAATTGCATTTCCATGTTTTGTGCACTGTGGAAGACCAGATATAGTGAACGCAGGGTCCTGGGTTTAGTAACAATTTAAATATTGTTATGAACACTCAGGAATTGGAAGACATCATGCTTCCAGCAAAAGTTTAAGCAGTAGAGAGAGCAGCCACAGTCAGAACCCTCATCTCCAAAGTTGGCTGAAGATAAAATAAAAGGAAACAATAAGAAGGTCATCACACACAATTGTAATAATTTAATGATATCCAGTTTTTTCATTAGCCCATCCGTATTGTTAATCTTTGTTTTCTACTTTAAGAGGGTATAAGTCAGATCATTGAATGTGTGTCCTTACTGGATAGAAATATCCGCATTTGTATCTCCAGGAAGACTGGAAGGCTCATTCATCATTTGGAGCGATCCTTTTTAATGAAGCTTTAAGGCGCAGATCAGTTCTAATGCCGATACCATTTATCATGCTCATATCCAAGCGTCGGCTCTTTTCCTCATTTGTTTTATGCAGTTTTGCCACATTTATCTGGCTTTTAGTGGTGACATTTCAATTAGAAATAAATATATAAATATCCATCTGTGAGTAATTTAAGGGCCAGTTCTGCCAAAACGAAGCGATTAGCGGCTGACTACTTCCATCTCTCTGTGACTACAATGCAGAGACCTTTTCCTCCAGCCACGTGGCAGGTCCCTGACGGTGGTTGTGTTTGAACATCTTCCCGATACGCTTAGGGTCCAAAAGTCGGTTTCATCCTGGAACGTTGTAAATGTTGGAGGTTGGTGAGGTGATGGCCTCTGGGGGGTTTTAGGCTGATGGCTACGCCTGGATAACCACATTCATCTGGGATTCTGATATGCATTGCTTCTAATGAAAAAGCTATGGTGGCGGAGCACATAAAGCTCATGGTGACTCTTTTCTCCTCCTGCTTTGTGAAGATATTGTTTGGTTACAGTATTATATATGGTTCATTTTCAGAGAGAGCAATTATCGTGATTAAAGCCAGCCACACAGGGTTCAAATCTTGGCCAGTTCAGCAGGAATCGGCCGAGATTCAACCCATTAATGGGCAGGCTGAACGTACCAAGATGATTGATTGACCAATCAACTTGGGTACAACCAGCCTGCCAGATTTGTTTCAGATTATCTCAAGTGGCTGCTATAGCAGCTAGCGATAATCACTGTCTTTTCCCGGCGGGGATCACACCAAGATTGGTATGATCCAATGCTTTTTTCAAACCATTAAACTGGTTGTAAACTCTATACAACCACTTTTACCTACAGGCAAGCCTATATTAAGGATTACCTGTAGGTGCTGGAAATATCTCCTAAATCTAAATGGTTTAGGAGATAGTTACAATATACGCGTGTGTCAATGTCATCAGCGCATGCGCACTTTAGAAAGGGCACGATCGTGCCGTTTCTAATAGAGATCGTGACGTGGCTGGTTGCTCCCACGCGCACGCACGGGAGTGACGTCACGCGACTCCAGCCAGTCGCGGAGCCGGAGTCCGCAGCCCCAGATGGAAGAGGGGTGAAGGTAGATGGCTCCAACCGGCAGGGACAGCGGTGACATCGCAGACTTCGTTTTCAGGTAAGTGACACATAATGGGCTAGTATGCAGTGCATACTAGCCCATTATGCTTTACCTTTGTAGGGGAATAAGGAAGAAGTAAAACTCATCAGGGTTTACTTCCTCTTTATTTATTTTTTTACTACCGGTGAAACCGGAAGTGACAAAATACTCACTTAGACCACAGAGATAATCGGGGCTGTTCCAGCTCTAAAGTCAGCTTGGTCAAACCACCCAACGCAGTCCTGGGATCCCTGGTGGGAAAGGCGAGCCTGAGGAGGAGGACATTGGCGTGGGAAGGGGGGTACTCCCCACTCCAGCTGCTTCCAACAGCAATTCAGGGGCTATTTAGCTGCTAGGATTACTTTTACATGAAAGTGCTCTGCTGGCGCTAAAAAACAATACTGGGATGATGCCTGCAGTTACAGGCTTCATCCCGGTAAACATTCAAAGTCCCGCGCCGTACTGGTTTGTCATTCGATGGAAAATGGTTAAAAGTAGAAATATTTTATTTTACATCTAGTAAGGGAGAGTTCTAACCTCTGTCCTTTTTTTTTTGTCATCTGTATCCAATTGGGGGGGATCCATTCTCACTTCCTGTCCCATAGCCAAATAGGAAGCGAGCGTAAATTCCTGCAAATTATGGGACCCCCAGGTCACCAGAACTAGTGTCCCCACCTAAAGATTCCCCCTCTATTACTTTTCTGGGGACAACCCAAAATTTGGGGATTTTCTTTTACTATCACTTTGAATGATAACAGTAAACAGGAAAAATAGAGAGGGCGAATCTCCCTAATGGGGCACAGACAGCAATCAATACTGACGAGCCTTCCAATCCCTCTCCACCCTATCGAAAAATAAAGAAAACGTTTTGTCTTTAGTTATACTTTAAAACTCAAAGAGGTGTTTTGCTGTTGGTGACATCTGTGCTATTTATTCATCTGAAGTGTAACTTTTAATGACAGAATTGCTTTAAAACAAAGAAGTACCTGATATTTTATAAGTTATCAAGTGTTAGGTTGCTAAAGCCAGCTTTCTTGGTGTGTTAGGCAACAGATATTCGTACAATAACATGGCCCAAAGCATCAGCAATCAAAAGCGTATTCATTGCAGGAAGAAGTGCACCAGCTAGAGAAGTGGCAACACTTGAATGGAACATTTCCTTTCTCTCTTGCAATTTTGTTGCTACCTAGACGAGAAGATGGCACACACACTTCATCCTAATTAGACAATCTCTCGGATTCTTCCTTGAAACACTCGGATTTCATGTCTGTTTAAAATAACTCCAATCAGCAGCATTTGCTCAATTGCCCAATTAAAGTTCTTAAAGTTAAGTCTTTATATGAGGGCTTAATCAGGGGGAAAAAAAGTCATTAGTCTCCTTTGTGACCTCTAAAAAAGAATGTTGACATTACTTGAAAGGAGAACTAAATTAATACGCAAATGTAAAAAAAATAAAAAAAAAGGCTTTGAAGCCGAAGTTTAACCACTTCCCGCCCAAGCTATTGTCATATGACCTTCGCGGTTCTGGGGTCATATGACGTCCTCCCCGGAACGTGCCTTGTGCATGACTGTGGCACTGCACTGCGGTGCAATCTGTCCCCAGCTGTGTCCACCACCATTGCGGTGCCATGTGATCGCTGTGACCAATCACAGAAGATCACATGACATTTGTAAACAATGAATGGCTTTGATTTATGCCATTAATTGTGTACAATAGTTTGCTAGCTGTAAATGGTCACAGTGTGTAAGAGAGCTATTGTGCTTCGGGCGCGCTCGCGCAAAAAGGATCTTAGCAGATCACAGATGCGCCAATGTGCATACGCTTCCCTTTGGCGCCAGACGGCCTATTTAAGGGGCGCACTGACCTCTGACGGATGCCGACTGATCTTCAGCTGTTCCTGTACCTGAATCCTGCTGTTACTTTGCCTGTTTACCTTGGTTTTCCTTGACCCTGCTTCTGGACTCTCCTACACTCCTGATTACTGGTTCCTGATCCCAGCATCCAATTGACCCTGCTCCTGCCTGATGTCTTGGTACCCTGCTGCCCGCCTGCTACCAAACCCGGCTATCCTAGTGACTTTGCTTCTGTCTCCTGTTTGGCTCAACACTGCCACCCGAATATCTGCAACTACGATCCTGCGACTTCCTGCCTTCCAAGAGTCGCATCCCTCTGCTACAAGTTTCCGGGGCTACATCTGCAGGCACTCGTGTTCCTCCTGTACCTTGGATCCCTCTGTCCCCACTCGCAGCGGGACCGGGGCTGGAGATGCAAGAGAGGCTGACCTCATCACTTCAGACTCCGACCAGGTACGTGACACAGTGATCACATGGTACAGACAGGGTCAATCCCAGCCCATCTATACCATGTGATTAGCTGTGGTTAATCACAATACACACTGGATAAATCAATTTCATTCAATAAAAATGGTTGCTTACACCAGTGAAATTCAGCGCCATGCGTAATCAATGTGAAAACCAATAAAAAACAAAACAAAAACCTGATCACTTCCCCAGAGTAGCTCAATGTTACTATGGTAGAAAATACATTTTTTGTGTTGTTGTGTGATCATCAAAATAGATGGCAGCTTTCACATACAAGTAGTATACTAGACTAAGATAGAAATAAAAATAAAACGTGCAGGAACAATTCTACAATAAATATAATACTAATTTGAACAAAAAATTATAACTGTGCAAAAGGTCCATCTATAAAATAAAGCATCTGCATAAGAACAGCCTTGATCCAGAAATCAAGTCTTGTGAAAATAAGGAGGCAGAAGAAGCTCCGTGAGTCCAGTCGCGGGTCCCGCAGACCCGATCGCCGCAGGGATACCCGCGATCGCCTCACGGAGAGGAGGAACGGGGAGATGCAAAAGTAAACAAGCATCTCCCTGTTCTGCCTAGCAACAGTGACACTGATCTCTGTTCCCTGTGATTGGAGCAGAGATCAGTGATGTGTAAAACACAGCCACGCCCCCCACAGTTAGCAACACGCCACTAGGACACACTTGACCCTTACACTGCCACCTAGTGGTTAACCCCTTCACTGCCAGTGTCATTTACACAGGAATCAGTGCATTTGTATAGCACGGATTGCTGTATAAATGAAAATGGTCCCAAAAATGTGTCAAAAATGTCCAATGTGTCCGCCATAATGTCGCAGTCACGATAAAAAATGCTAATCGTCATTTTAAAAAATATATTAATATAAATGCCATAAAACTATCCCCTATTTTGTAGACACTATAACTTTTGCACAAACCAATCAATAATTGCTTATTGCGATTTTTTTTTACCAAAAAAATGTAGAATACGTATCAGCCTAAACTCAGGGAAAAAAATTTTTTTTTATATATTTTTGGAGGATATTTAATATAGCAAAAAGTAAGAAATAATGCGTTTTTTTGTTTATAGTGCAAAAAATACAAACCGCAGAGGTGACCAAATACCACCAAAAGAAAGCTCTATTTGTGGGAAAAAAAGGACGTCAATTTTGTTTGGAAGCCACGTCGCATGACCGCGCAATTGTCAGTTAAATCGATGCAGTGCCGAATTGCAAAAAGTGCTCTGGTCTGGAAGGGGGTAAATTCATCCGGGGCTGAATTGGTTAAACCAGACATCCACAGTAAGCATAAGGACTTCGCCCAATATCCACGTTCAAAAGCACTTCTTAGAAGGGTCGAACTAGAATAAATTAAGCCGAGATAGAACAGTGTTGCATGACGGCACAATTGTCATTTCAAAGTGTGAGAGCACTGAAAGCTAAAAATTGACCTGGGCAGGAAAGGGGTGAGAGTGCCCGGTATTGAAGGGGTTAATTTGCTTATATTTTGCCTACCCAGGTTCCTCCCTCTGCCCTCATCACACTAATAAATAAAATCTTTTTCATTACATACCTTATTTTAGATGCAGTGATGAGGTCTCTGTGTAATGCAGGCAGATCACTGCTACCCTGTTTCCCCGAAAATAAGCCATATCCTGAAAATAAGACCTACAAGGACTTTAACTAGGGTTTATTTGAGGGGTAGGGCTTATATTGCAGCCATCACCAACAATCACGCTAGGTCTTATTTTCGGAGAAACAGGGAAGTAGGAGGGACTGTACATCATTTCCTGATAACAGGAAGCTGTGGTAATACCCAAATACCCCCTAAGTATTGTTGAACCCAAAAAGAAACCCCTTACCTTATACAGCTGTAGTGTTTAAAAGTACTTGCTGCTTTCTGACACTCCAGACACAGTTGAATGGCTCCGGGGTAATCTTCTTCCTACAAAGACAACACCAAAAAGTGATCATGATCCTTCAAAGCAATGTGAAACCTAAAGTTACCCCGACATTTGTCAAAAAGTCTCCTGTTCTCTATGTATTGCTTCCTTTGAATGAAATCCCTGGTATTCCTGCCTATCCTGCTGCTTACCCATTTTTTAAACTGACCACACTAAGCAGGAGAGCACAGCGTGGTCAGTTCTCTAACTGTGCTGGAAACTCAGCCTGCTTTCCTTCAATGATCAGAATTGCCCTGACACGCTACACACAGCCTTTCACTGTGAAGCTCAGCGTGCTGCCGCTTCTCCTCCCCCAGCTCTTATGCAGAACAGAGGAAACTCGATCACTTATAATAAAGAGGGAAAAGGGTATTGAGAACTTTTTTCATATCCATACACAGATGTTTTGCCTTTCATTTTTTTTATTGAATGGGTTGTTTTACAAGGTGATCGTTTACAATCACTTTAAAGTAGAAGTTCAGCCTAAAACGAACTCAGAATTTGGCTGCCAGTAGATTTAAAGACTAATCTATTAAGCCCTGTAAAGCAAAAATCGCTGTACCTACCTGTTCTGCAGTGACTCCGGTCCCACGCTGAGCTGTCAGCGGGGGTTTCTCTGTGTAGGAATGTGCAGGAGAGGCAGCAGACAACAGAAGCCCCATAGTAAGCCCATAGGTGGCGTCTCCTCCCAGCCGTTGTCAGCCATCTCTTCTACACCGTATCCGCTGCTAAAGACCGGACCGGAGCGGCTGCAGAAATTTGCTTTACAGGGTTAGATGGAGAAGTCTGAGAATGTGGCAGCCAGTAGATTTAGAGTTAGTTTCAGTTAAACTTGTGATTATCAGTGCCCTGATTACAATGCAGCCCCAAAAGTGCCCATCAATGATGTCACTCTGTGCCCATTAGTGAGGACAATCAGTGCTGCCTTTTAGTGCCCATCAGTGCTGCATAATAATGCCTCTTCATCAGTGCCCCCCCTTCAGGACAATCAGTGCTGCCTTTTAGTGCCCATCAGTGAGGGCAATCAGTGCTGCCTTTCAATGCTGCATATCTGTGCACATCAGTGCTTCAGATTAATGCCTCTTCATCAGTGCGGCCCTATCAGTGCTACCTTATAGTGCCCATCAGTAAAGGAGAAAAATTAGTTATTGATAACATTTTCTGACAGAAAATAGAAAAAGCATTTTTCCTAGTGACAACAGTCTCCCATCAGTGAGGACAATCAAGGCTGCCTTTCAGTGCCCATCAGTGCTATATATCAGTGCCCATCGGTGCGGCATAATAAAGCCACTTCCTCAGTGCTGCCCCATCAGTGCCGCCTTTCAGTGCTCATCAGTGAGAACAATCAGTGCTGCCTTTCAGTGCCCATTAGTGCTGCATATCAGCGCCGCATAATAATGCCACTTCATCAGTGCCGCCTTTCAGTGCCCATCAGTGAGGACAATCAGTGCTGCCTTTCAGTGCCCATCAGTGCTGCATATCAGTGCCCATCAGTGCGGCATAATGCCACTTCATCAGTGCTGCCCCATCAGTGCCGCCTTTCAGTGCCCATCAGTGAGGACAATCAGTGCTGCCTTTCAGTGCCCATCAGTGCGGCATAATTCCACTTCATCAGTGCTGCCCCATCAGTGCCACCTTTCAGTGCCCATCAGTGAGGACAATCAGTGCTGCCTTTCAGTGTCCATCAGTGCTGCATATCAGTGCCCATCAGTGCGGCATAATAATGCCACTTCATCAGTGCTGCCCCATCAGTGCCGCCTTTCAGTGCCCATCAGTGAGGACAATCAGTGGTGCCTTTGAATGCTGCATATCAGTGCCCATCAGTGCTTCATATTAATGCCTCTTCATCAGTGCGGCCCCATCAGTGCTACCTATCAGTGCCCATCAGTAAAGGAGAAAAATTACTTATTTATAACATTTTCTGACAGAAACTAGTAAACGCATTTTTTTCAACCCAAAATTATTATTATTTTTCCCATTTTTTTTAGCAATTAAAAAAAAACAGCGGTAGTTAAATACAAAAGAAAGGTCTATTTGTGGGAAGATATTGCAAAAAAAATGATTTGGGTACAGCGTAGCACAACCGCACAATTGTCATTCAAAGTGTGACAGCGCTGAAAGCTGAAAATTGGCCAGGGCAGGAAGGGGGTGAAAGTGCCCGGTATTGAAGTGGTTAAGCTGGGTATACATGCAAAGTTCTTTATACTGACCCAGCTGCCACCATCACACTATTGTATTCAGACAGGGGGGACTTTGTACCGCAATGTAGATTTACAGAAGGACTACTTGGTACGAGCACACAACCAGACATCCGTCATTGGCAATCCCCGCTATATATATTGCAGTGAAGCTGCTGCAAAATTCAATCAAAGTCTTTCCTGAATGTATGTTTCCCTGAATGATGAATGGGAAGAGGGGGATGGAAGAAAACTAATCACAGAGGTATTTTGATATACACTGCTAGGGCAGAACAACCAAATAAATGCACAACCATATAAAACCCAGCTTAGAAATAAATCCCTTTACCGTTATTTTAACAGCAAAAGCCTTAACTCAAGATTCTCAAGTGAAAAGATTTACACAGCGAGGCTCTAAGTCCCGGAGAACTACAATATACTGCCGACTCATCTCAGACACTTCATGGAGCAAACCGCTGAAGAGCAAGTTACAAAAGGACTAGGAAAAACACTCATGGGAAGTAGAAAAACAAATACCACTTTGTTCAAAAAATGCTAATAACCTAATGTAGTGTGCATGGACGCATAGCATAACACTATTTAGCTTCTAGGAGCTTAAAAAAATGCTAGTGTGCATAGAGCCTTAACCACTTAAGGAGCCTCTTTTTTATACTTGTTTTGTTTATAAGTTAAAATATTTTTTTTTTCTAGGAAATTGCTTCGAACCCCCAAACAGTATATATTTTTTCGAACACTCTAGAGAATAAAATGGCGGCCATTGCAATACGGTCACACCGTATTTCAGCGGTCTTACAAGCGCACTTTTTTTTGGGGGGGGGGGGGGGAGAATATAGGATTTTTTCGTCATACTTACCTGTAAGATCCCTTTCTTCGAGTACATCATGGGACACAGGGTCAGGCAAATATTCATTACTTGCTAGGTCAGGGGTAGGGAACCTTGGCTCTCCAGCTGTTTTGAACCTATAAATCCCATCATGCCTCTGCCTCTAGGAGTCATGCCTGTGATTGTTATGCCCCGTACACACGAGAGGACTTATGTCCGACAGACTTCCAAAGGAGTTCCGCGGGAGTTCCGACGGAGTTCTGACAGACTTTTCGGCCGAACGGACTTGGCCACACACGATCACACTAAACTCCGACGGATTCGAACGTGATGACGTACGACCCGACTCGAATAAGGAAGTTCATAGCCAGTAGCCAATAGCTGCCCTAGCGTCGGTTTTAGTCTGTCGGAGTAGCATACACACGAGCGGAGTTTTCGAAGGGGACCGGGTCCGGCGGAGTTCCTTCGGGAAAATTTGAAGCATGCTTCATTTCTAAAGTCCGTCAGACTTTGGCGAATCAAAAGTCCGTTGCAGCCCACACACGATCGGATAGTCTGACGGACTCGGTCCTTCGGACTTTGGATGTTGAAAAGTCCGCTCGTGTGTACGGGGCATTAGGGTCTTGCAATGTCTCATGGGACTTGTAGTTTCAAAACAGCTGGAGAGCAGAGGTTCCCTACCCCTGTGCTAGGTTATACTTCATCTCCAGGTGAATGGACAGGAAGTGATCCCCTATATAATCCCTCCCATACAGGAAGCACTTCAGTTTTGTAGCAAGCACTGAATCCTCAAAAAAACAGGGGAGGGATCTCGGTGTCCCATGATGTACTCAAAGACAAGGATTTTACAGGTGAGTATGACGAAAAAAATCCTATTTTCTTTTTCATACATCATGGGACACGGAGTCAGGCTAATATTCATTAACTGCTGAGACGTCCCAGAGCAATAGCCTTGCGGGGAGGGAGACACCATGCCAAACAATAGCCAACAGAACTTATACGGCAGCCCGTAGTACATTGCGGCCTGAAAGCCAAATCCTCGGCTGCTCGAACATCCACTCGATAAAATTTTGTGAACGTATGCACTGAAGACCAGGTTGCAGCCTTACAAATCTGAGCGACAGATGCCTGATGGCGAGAAGCCCAGGAGGTTCTTAAACCCCTGGTAGAATGAGCTCTCATCCTGAAGGGAGGAGCTTTATGTTTCAGACCGGAGGCCAGAATAACCAATTGGCAATGGAAGCTTTGGAAGTTGCCTTCCCCTTTCTTGGCTTCAACAGCCATGCCGTCAAATTTACAGACTAGAAATTGGGGTGGAATATAGGACCTCGAGACAGTAGATCGGGGCAACGTGGAAGCATCCCTAGCCCCTCTATTGTCAGTTTCACAATCTCTGAGAACCAGGGCCTTCTGGGCCAGGCTGGTGCCACTAGAATGACTGGAACCCCTCTATCAGAATCCTGCGCAACAAATGTGGAAGGAGAGGGACCAGAGGGAAAGCATACACAGGGAGTACTGGCTCCATGGAACTACCAGAGCATCTGCTCCGATTGCCAGAGGATCTCTTGTTCAGGACACAAACTGCTGTAGCTTGTTGTTGAACCTGGATGCCAGTAGGTCGACCTCAGGCCATCCCCAACGTTGGCAAATTTCTTGAAACACCCCTGGGTGTAGGGACCATTCCCCCGGGGCAGATCTGGTGGTGGCCGAGATAATCTGATTTCCAGTTCTCTACTCCCGGGATATGGACTGCTGATAGAATCTGCACCTGTCCCTCTGCCCAGGCTAGTATGTGGTTCCCCTCCTTCAGAGCTGAACGACTCCTGGTACCACCTTGGTGGTTTATACAGGTCACTGCAGTGGCATTGTTGGACTGAACTCTGATAGGGCAGTCCTGAAGCTCCACGATACCATGACAGTAGGGTCAGTTGTACTGCCTGTAATTCTAGGATGTTGATGGGCAGGATCGGTGCTGTCCTTGACCATCTCCCTTCAGCTTTGAGCCCCTCTAGGGTCGCTCCCCAGCCTGAAAGACTGGCATCTGTAGTCAGTACTCCCCAAGTTACGGGAGGAAGGAACCTCCGTTTCGCAGGTTCTGATACCACCAGTTTAGGCTTAAGTGTGCCCGAGGAGATAAGAACACTGGATAATTCAGGGCTTGTCCTCTCCTGTTCCAAGCAAACAAGATGTCTTGTTGTAGACACCTGGAGTGGCACTGGGCATAAGGCACTGCCTCGAAGGAGGATACCATCCTTCCTAGAAGACTCGTACAGAGCCGAATGGAGGGTTGTCCTGTGCCCCTTATCTGCACCTGATTCTTCAGGACACAGATCCTTGCAGGTGGCAAGAATACTTTTACTTGGACCGTATCTAGGATCAGACCTAAATACTTTAGACCTTGAGCTGGTTTCAAGGCTGACCCTTTGGCATTTCTGATCCATCCTAAGCTTTTCATATACTGCACTGTGCTGTTATACTCTGTTCTGGAGCTTGTAATGAGTGATCTCTGAGCAGAAGGTTGTCCAGATACCCAAGCACCAAGATCCCTTGGGCCCTTAAAAGACCCAGTACTGGTGCTATGACCTTTGTGAACACCCGGATAGCTGTAGCAAGCCTGAATGGTAGAATCAAAAACTGAAAATGACATTCCCCTACTGCAAATCGCAGGAACCTCCGAGGAGGCTGAAATGAACCGCTGCAAGTTTCCCACAGCTGCCTTCTGTAAGCACTGCATGCTTGGACTACACAGCTTAAATAAGCTGGAACGTTCTGTGAGCACGTATGCACATGCATGGTCCCGGTGAACGGGCGTGGCTGTATTCACGTATGGCGCAAATCTTCGTGCACCCAAATAAAGGCTGCAGATGTTCGGGGAAGCCGCATGCGCCATGGCCGCCAAACGAACAAACTGCTGAGCACAACGGCACTCTTGTGAACGCACATTCGCCATGATGAACCAAGGCGAAACGGTGCACCCTCATACAGGTAGAAAACAGCCAGACACAAGCAAAAAAAGTACACTTTGCAAACACCCACAGCTAGCCCAAAACTCAGCCGTATGGTCACCGCACACAGGTGTCCAGCCATTAGCTAGCTTGACTGATTGTTACAATCACTGGGACACCCCAAAATAATAAATAAATGGGTTTCACTTACACATCCAGGCACAGGGCAGCTTAGAAACTAAGAGCCCAATCTTCAACCTTCACGGCGGGTTCCTGTCACTTGAGGACCTTCAAGGACTGGGTACCCTTTTCATGTTTATGGATTTTTGACTTGTACAGCACCCTGCAGGAATGCCTTAGCGCTGTGGTGTTCAGGATTCCACTTTGCAGGGTCCAGCGCCCAGAGGCCGCATTACAGGCAAAACCTCGCAGGATCTTGAGTCTTCTTTGTGAGGCTCGGGTACCATTTATCTAAGCATATAAAGTCTGTGTCAAATGGATCCACTCAGTCAATCCCTTGATTTACTTAAGAAATGTTTGTGGGACGAGAGACCTGGAGCAAAAACAAACCGTGCCATCCACCTTGCAGACACTGGTAAAAAACTAAAGTGCTTCCTGTATGGGAGGGGTTATATAGGGGATCACCTCCTGTCTAAAGACCTTTGGTCTACCAGTGTCCATTCACCTGGAGATGTGCAACTCACATGGTTGATGATTAAAACAGGCACAACTAAGTATGTAGGCATCCGGGGTAAAGCTGTCCACAGACGAGAAGGAGCAGCACTTCCTCCCGCACAAGCCACGAACCTAGCAAACCGTCACCATCCCAGAGTAGCTATAGACGCTATAACTTTTGTGGAAGCAAACACTTTTGGGGATTTTTATTTTTTTTTTACCAAAAATATGCAGCAGATTTTAGGTTGGCCTAAATTTATGAAGAAATTCGATTTTTTTTTATTGGATATGTTTTATAGCAGAAAGTAAAAAATATTGTTTTGTTTTTTTCAAAATTGTCGGCCTTTTTAATTATAGCGCAAACAATAAAAACTGCAGAGGTGATCAAATACCACCAAAAGAAAGCTCTATTTCAGGAATATGCAATTAGCGGATCTCCAGCTGTTGCAGAACTACAGAAGTCCCATGAGGCATAGCAAGACTCTGACAGCCACAAGCATGACACCCAGAGGCATGATGGGACTTGTAGTTTTGCAACAGCTGGAGGTCCACTAATTGCATATCCCTGCTCCATTTGTTTGGAAAAAGGCCAAAAATTTTATTTGGGTACATCGTCGCATGACTGCGCAATTGCCAGTTACAGTAACGCAGTGCCGTAACACACAAAATGGCCTGGCCCGGAAGAGGGTAAAACCAAAAATATGCTTTAATTTCATCCCACAGATTCACAATCAAGCCCCCCAAAAAATGTACAGTATTTACCTCCAGCATCTCACTGAGGCGTACATCGGTTCTTTGCTGAGCGGAAGAAAGAAAATGAAAGGTCAAGCACTGGACAACTGTGAATGTACAAAACACATGATAAAGATTTCAGTGGGCATTACCAGGGTTTTAATCGTTCTCAGAGACTTTAGTAGGCCAATCAATAGCTGACGTTTCCGCTGGTTTGCCAGAAGTCCTAGACTGGCTTCTGTGAATCCTTCCTTTGCCGTATTTAAGTGTCTACAAAAATAGTAAAAATAATCCCAGGTTACAAGAATGTCATAAGAAAAGGGGACAACAAAATTACTCAGAACACAAAATTTCTGTAATTATGTAAGTAGTATAGGACTACAGAACAATTTTATAAATTAAAAGGTATCTAAATCAAAAAACATACAATGTCATATATGGCATTTTACCACCAGTCCTTTTTTCCCTATTTTCAGACTATTTTCCCTTAATTTTCATCTGGCGATTCTGCCAACAACACACTTCCTGATCTAGGATGACAACACTCAAATTATGGGAGGAGGAGCAGCAGCATTGTTCCTCTAGGGCAGCCATTCTCAACCAGGGTTCCATGGAACCCTGGGGTTCCTCTAGAGCAGGGATCTGCAATTAGCGGACCTCCAGCTGTTACAGAACTACAAGTCCCATGAGGCATAGCAAGACTTTGACAGCCACAAGCATGACACCCAGAGGCAGAGGCATGATGGGACTTGTAGTTTTGCAACAGCTAGAGGTTGCTAAGGGTTCCTTAAAGATCGTGTCCCCGGCTGCCCACGCAACCACTGCCATGCCCTTTCCATTGCCTCACCTGTGAGTATGGGTGGTTGATTCAAGCAAATTCCATCTATATCTATTTTTACTTTTTATATACAAGACTTACTCATTGTCTGATATAATACTTTCATTTTATAGACATTCAATTTACATCAGCTCCTGATGAGTGGCAAGTTAGCCACGAAACGCGTCGAGCCTCAGATGCCACAAATTCTATAATCATGCAGTTATGTAACATATTCTGTATATACTGTTTTACCTAATTTACTTGATCATCATCGTCAATGTGCAATATGCCAATGTATGAATCAATTAATCATGATGGAAGATGCAATATGTACCACTGCTTTTGATGTATTTTACTGTGTAATATTTAATAAATTCAACATTATCAGACCTATACAGCTCAATTTTTGCTTCCAAATCAGCATGCTTCATGCAAAGTCCCAACTTCTTTTCTTGCTTCGTTTTGACAGGGATGGAGGCGATTGTGACATAACTGTCCTATGCCTCATACAAAGTCCCAACCCTTTTTCCTTTACACAAGGATACTGGCTTTCCATCAAAGTCCACAGGTATTTTTCTGTACTTACGAAAAAGTACTTAGTCTGAATAAAAACGAAAATAAATGCTGCTGCCAGTGGCGTACCAACGGTACCAGTGGTTCGCCCCAGGTGCCACACATTAAGTGGGGGTGTCAGGCTGGCACCTCTTATTCACTGGGGGTGTCTGAGTTGGAAACTGGCAGTAAAGCACCATAGTAAGCACGCCACTGCCAGTTACATGATGCATTTCTGTCTGGCGCCGACTGCCCGATTACAATCCTCAGGTTGGTCGGGGCAGTTTTTGCAGAGGAGGAGGAGGGACCTGGTCACCCGGGGGAGCAGAGGAGGGGAGATTCTCCTAAGTTTTGGGCCCCAGTGTGCGGAGGCGCTACATGTGACATCAGTTGACATCTACATGTGATGCGCCGCCTGCATGGCCCAGATGTGTGAAAGGATCCTCTCCGTTTGCCTTAAAGTAAATTCAATTACAGAGACAATGTGATTGCTTATTATTTGGGCAGAAGGCTATCGAGATGGAGGGAAGTGTGAAGTCAGCCTGCCAGCCCAGCCAGAGCCTGCCACCCTAGCCAGCCACAGCCTGATAGATATAGAATCTGCCCCGGGTGAAATGCTCTAGGTACGCCCCTGGCTGCTGCCCAATCCAAAGACTGGTACACTGCAAAATATTCCTTTATTATCAGGTTTAGATAGACTACAATGCAAACTCTTCTGCCATTTGAAATGGCTTGCCTATAAGAATTCAGCATAAAATGTATGTTATTATGTTTGTTAGCAAGTTGTTGGAACATACAGAAAGGCTGGTCCAGAAAATTGTTGCAAATTAGAAAGCATCACTAACAGTGTACAATGTTTGGCTGCGAGTGCACTAATGGGTTCCAGGACATTAATATGCATCCATGCTTTCTAAAGAAAATGAATAAGCTATTGCACTAGAACCCAACCGTCATTTAACGGGGGGGGGGCATAAGTGGGCCAGGAGAGCAGTAGGGAACACCAAGTGAAGTGGTTGCAGAGTGGTGGGGAACACCAGGTGAAGTGGATGCAGAGTGGTGGGGAACACCAGGTGAAGTGGATGCAGAGTGGTGGGGAACATCAGGTGAAGTGGATGCAGAGTGGTGGGGAACATCAGGTGAAGTGGTTGCAGAGTGGTGGGGAACATCAGGTGAAGTGGATGCAGAGTGGTGGGGAACATCAGGTGAAGTGGATGCAGAGTGGTGGGGAACATCAGGTGAAGTGGATGCAGAGTGGTGGGGAACATCAGGTGAAGTGGTTGCAGAGTGGTGGGGAACATCAGGTGAAGTGGTTGCAGAGTGGTGGGGAACATTAGGTGAAGTGGTTGCAGAGTAGTGGGGAACATTAGGTGAAGTGGTTGCAGAGTGGTGGGGAATATTAGGTGAAGTGGTTGCAGAGTGGTGGGGAACACCAGGTGAAGTGGTTGCAGAGTGGTGGGGAACATTAGGTGAAGTGGTTGCAGAGTGGTGGGGAACATCAGGTGAAGTGATTGCAGAGTGGTGGGGAACACCAGGTGAAGTGGTTGCAGAGTGGTGGGGAACAACAGGTGAAGTGGTTGCAGAGTGGTGGGGAACATCAGGTGAAGTGAATGCAGAGTGATGGGGAACACCAGGTGAAGTGGTTGCAGAGTGGTGGGGAACATCAGGTGAAGTGGTTGCAGAGTGGTGGGGAACATCAGGTGAAGTGGTTGCAGAGTGGTGGGGAACACCAGGTGAAGTGGTTGCAGAGTGGTGGGGAACATTAGGTGAAGTGGTTGCAGAGTGGTGGGGAACATCAGGTGAAGTGGTTGCAGAGTGGTGGGGAACAACAGGTGAAGTGGTTGCAGAGTGGTGGGGAACACCAGGTGAAGTGGTTGCAGAGTGGTGGGGAACATCAGGTGAAGTGGTTGCAGAGTGGTGGGGAACATCAGGTGAAGTGGTTGCAGAGTGGTGGGGAACACCAGGTGAAGTGGATGCAGAGTGGTGGGGAACATCAGGTGAAGTGGTTGCAGAGTGGTGGGGAACAACAGGTGAAGTGAATGCAGCTCCTCTCAAATTAGGTCTTGAGATCTGAACCACATCCCTTGAAACGACAGGCAATCCAGGACACCTCCCAATTCGGACAGGCTGGTGACATTGTCAACAGTTTCCCCACCATAGAGAAAAATAATTTCCTGAGGACAGAGCTGGATAGTAATTAATTTGAGGCTAACTTGAATTTGGTGCTCCTGTTTGGGGCTGGCAACCCGTCAATCACAGGTGATTGGTAGATGACATCTCGACTCCCTTGAACTGGGACAGGAGGCACAGCAGCATTTACTGGAACTGATCCCCTTTCCTCCTACAGCCACTGAAAGCCTGCTTCTCCTGCTCTCCCCCCACTGGCATTCAGTGGCTGCAGGAGGAAAGGGGATCAGTTCCAGTAAATGTCACCCCACTCCACCCCTTTTGTGCAGGATACTCTTCCTTCTCTGCTGCTGGGTCCTCCCTGCTCCCCCTCCTGTAGTGCTGCCAGCTTCCCTGCTGCCAGCTTCCCTCCTCTCATATCAGCTGCTGCATGTTTTCTGGATGGAGAGTGGGGAAGGGGCTGGTAAATGTTATTTAAAAGGCCCTTCCTTTTCTGAATGAACACAATGGGTGATTGGTACCAAATACTCACTGTGTTCATTCATATATGAAGCATAGTAAACTGTGTTCAGTTATTGAATGAATGTAAATGAACAGGAAGCGCTGTACAGAGCTAGTCCTGTTCATTCTGTGCAGCTGAAGCTGCATAGATAGAAGACTAGGTCCCGAGGCTAGGTTCACACTGGTGAGATGCAGACGCTGCATGTGATTTGCACAGGAATTGCTCCGCACCTGTGCGATTTCAGCCATATAATTTGTATGACTGAAATCGCATCCACGCCAAAATGGTGCAGGACCCAGGACTCTGCATTTTGCAATCTGTTTTGGGTGTTGTTAAGAGAACATTGACACTGCCACAGATCTCATGGACGCTGTGCGATTGCAATGCGATGCAGGAGACACACAGGATTTGCTTTGTTTTCCGCATAAGTGTGAACCTAGCCTTAATCTCCTTTCACCGTCTCAAAAGTGGGACTTCAAAGTTCTGTTTAGACCCCTGATATTTCACCAAAACACTCCAAAAAGTTGTAAAAAAATATTAATTAAAAAAATAAACAAACGAATGACACCGTCCACTACTTTACTGACCGATGCCATACACTTTTAAAGGTAGGCTACAGTAAGTTTATAGCGACATTTGTTTTATTATATTTTTCTACATTTTCCTTACTATTTAGTTAGGCCTGGCTATTTGCTTTTTTTTTTTTTTAAATGGGCGCTGAACCCCAGTAATCTTTGATGTTGCTCAGGTAGATCTCCACCTATAAAGGTTGCCCATCCCCACGCCCGATACGTGTGGTTAGGATGTTGAATTGTAACATTCTTGAATGAAACGGAGCACAGAACGGTCTCGCAGGAGTCATCACACTCAGCAACCTCATACAAAAGGCATAAAGACAGACCTCTCCAGGGAGTACAATTCATGCAACTTGGACCACGGGGACCAAAGCCATTCTTGGGGAAGGAAAACACGTTCCAGGGTCAACTTTTAGAAATTGAGGACCCAGAAAAAATTCTGTAGTACTTTCTTTTGCACATTGTTCCCACTCAATTCAGATCCACCATGAGAGCTGTGCCCACGACAGGTGTGATACTCAGTGTTTATTAAGGGTGGTCTTCCCTTGTCCCACTACCTCGAAGACTGAGAAATTTCAGTTGCGAAACATCCTGGACTGTATTGTCATGGAGCTGCCATTCGGTGTGTCCTGGGCAGCCAGTAGCTAGTCGCGAAAGGGACAAATCCAACATGGTGCTAGCCCAGCACATGTACAGTGCCCTACCCTGGGCTGCCCCAACGCTGTGTGCGGCAGCCCTCACACACCACAGGCTGGGTAGAACATGCGTGCCCAGCAGAAATGCCCACAAAAACTGACATAGAGACAAGATTCCAAAAGCCTGGCACAATGCTAGCAGGGTGCTCTCTAGCAGCATCAGCTGACTGCTACCTGCAGTTGGCAGACAGGGCAGGGAATGTTACTGTTCCCAAGTTCCTCAAAGCCCCTAGGGCAAGAACAGCACTAGGAACCCAATATAGGGGCAATTTACTCTGAACATTGCAGAGCATTAATGGCTCAATCTTCACCTCTCCAAGTCAGGCATACCCTGCGGGGTCCTCAGGAAGTGGGCTATACCACAGCAAATCACGGCCCTGCCAACTCACACAATGCAACGCACAAGCCAACTCACACAATGCAACTGCCTGCCAACTCACACAATGTAACCGCCTGCCAAGGCAGGTGCCTGTTGCAGAACCCAGTGCCAGTAGCCGCCCCTGATCTTCCCATCAAGTACAATCTCCTCTAGGACTAATGAGATCCGCAGAAACCAATCCGGATAACTTCAACAGCCAAACGTTGTTGCAAATCTTCATATAGTGCATAAAAAAGAAAACACTCTCAGCCAAAATACTGTAGGTACATCACATTCAGACACTAGCAAAAAACAGGCAATTCTGGGAGGGGGTGGGGTTATGCAGGGCTGAGTCAAGCTTTGCCACTTGCCAGTGTCCAATCACCTGGAGGTACACCATAGCCCAATGGTCTAAAACTGAATCCTTCTGTGTCTTGTAATGTACGATTAGGAAAAAAATAAATAAAGTTTAAGCCCTTCTGAGCACCCTACATTGTAAAGAAAACACATGATAATCTATTCTCAAGTCATAAAAGAAGCCGTAAATCACACACTAGCCTCTTACCAGATACTGTTGACCATTATTTATGAAATGGTCAATCAGCGCATAATAACCACTCCCCATAATCCACGTCTCCACCGTAAGCCAAACAGGAAATAAGCAGCCACAAAAGTTCTCAAAAGCAAAGATTAGTAGACAATCCCATAGTGTGATACTGTACAAATAGTTTTATTTATTTTTTTAAAAAGTAAAATGTGCATTTACAGAATTAGCAGGAATCAAAGCACATTACAAAGACTTAGCATTCCCAAAGACTTAGCATTTCCCATCTGTCAAATCAGCGTTCACGATGAAGTCTCTCTTGTAGACTCCACCCTACGCGTTTCATCGCAGATGAGGTCTCAGCCTGCCATTAATGATGTAATCTGCGACAAAACGCACATGACGCTATGGCAGGAGTGCCCAACCAGTAGCCCGGGGGCCACATGTGGCCTGTGGAGCCATCTGATGTGGCCCGCGATATCTTGCTCTGAGATGACGGGTTGGCAAGCCCAGATTGCAGGTTGCCTACCTGGTGTTGTGAATGAAGCCAGCAGTAGAGAAAGCAAGTAGCTGCGGAACAAAGCTGCATAAGCCAATGCTTCCTTTACAGCACCGACTCCTGTCATAGGCAGAGTGATACCAAATGCACTCTGCCTGGGACAGCAAGTTTATTTACTAAAATCACAGTGCATATAGGGACATATCTTTTCTGCAGTGGTTACTGGGCTGCTTTCAAACTGATCTGCAAGTGTAGTGCAGAACACCTGTGTCTTACCTGCACTGAGCCATAGACTTACGGTTTTACCTGTGGGTTTGGTGCACTTTCAGAAAGTGCACCACAGCTGCAGCATATAATAGAATTCTATGGCAAAAGTACAGCTACAGCTACAGTACCGCAGGAAAGCCACAGTTGCACTGTGCTGCACCCACGGTGTGGGTAGACCGCAGACCAGTAGTGTAAAAGCAGCCTGACCCAATTGCACCCTCAATTCACCTCTCTGGAGCGGCAGATGTAAACGGACTTGTGTCCGTTTATACCCGCCTGCCTCCAATCAGATCTACTAAAAAAAAAAAATAAAAAAAAAAAAAACAGAAGCCCCCTTCCATTTGATCAGATCAGAGGGCCCATAGAGAAGAGTGGACTGTGTCCCCTTTGCATAGGCAGAGTGGACACGAAGCTGTCATCTGCCCACTCTGCTCATTGTGGCCCGCAACTAGTTACGAAGTCGCTTAAGTGGCCCTCGCTCTTCAAAAGGTTGGGCACCCCTGCGCTATGGGATTGTCTCTTATTCTTTACTTTTGAGAACTTTTTTGGCTGCTTATTCCCTATTTGATCATTTTGTGCTGGCAGCTTACCTGTGCAGTTTACCCGAGCGCAATGACTTTCTTTTCTTTGTTATATTCTCCAGTCACACCTAGCATCAACCACATTATATCTTCTGAAATAAATGCTCTAGCGGATTCTTGAATAGCCTCCATATGAAATAGACAACCATACATGCAAGTGGCCAACACATATGAGAGGAGAAGAATTGAGCAATGGTGATGGCTGATTTGTCATTGCTGGAGTATGGCAAACAGGCACGTAAGTCTGCCGTAAATTGCAAGAATGCTGTGCATATTTTTACATTATGGAACAATTTCACTATAAGTCTGCAGAACGCCAAATCATACAGAGATAAGATAAATGGACAGCAGGCAGCAGTAAGTCAGTAAATCAGTTATTTCATTCACATTTTTCTATCTCTGTTTGGGGATTTGAGGATGTGCTATTGTTAGGCACCCTGTAATCCTTCTGGATTTTATATGAAACACTGAGAATCACACCAGCCCAAAACAAATGCAGCTTTATTGATGAAAGGCTTCGGGAGAGCTCCAATTCCCGCAGTGTAGATTAAGTAAAAGCTCGCCTAGATTTTCTGCTCATTAATGGCCATCCTGAAATTTACATCTCAAACGATTGCCCAATCTATCAGCCCGAGAGACCTGATCAGAAAAATCTTCCCTGGGCATTAATTCAATGTAAAACAGTGAAAGATTTTCACAAGACCCAGATTCTTCATCTGTTAATCAAGACATCAATAGAACATTCAAGCTGAAAATTTACACGTGAAGTTCTATATTTTAACATGGTAATAATTCTTCTGCTATTATTTGTATGTTGAAAGGAGAAGTCCAGCCTGAGTTTTTTAGGCTTTTTGGAGTTTTGCACTCCTATGACCCGTTTTCAGTGGAGAGCGGTCTGAAGTCACTGCTATCAGTGTCCTCCCGGAATTCCAAGACTAGATCCGCCAGCTGCCTTGATTGATGGCAGTCTCAGCGAGCCACTGAGATGGCCTCTCCCCGCCCCTCCACAGCACAGCGCTCCAATGAGCGTGGAGGATCAGAGAGGAGAGACGCTGACTGAAAGTCAGCAGCTTTCCTCTCGGGGGATCTGTGAGAACCGAGCCATTGGCGATGTTCGGTGGCTGGGTACTCAGCAAAGAGGCAGCGGGGGACAGATGGAGCATTGGTCTGATGCTCCATCCACCAAGGTAAGTAGGAATAAAAAAAAAAACACATACTTCTCTTTTAACACAATTTGGCATATATAAAGTGACATTATAACATGTTTGGAATAATTAGGTTATTTATAAAAGTGTTAAAACATATTAGCAAACATGATTATTATAAGGAATTTATATATCGCCAACAGTTTGCGCAGCGCTTTACAACATGGGGGCAGACAGTACAGTTACAATACAATTCAATACAGGAGGGATCAGGGAGCCCTGCTCATTAGAGCTTACAATCTAGAAGGGAGGATCAAGTGGAGCAAAAAGGTAACAGCTGTGGAGGGTGATCACATGAAGAAAATTAAAATACAGTTGTTAGGTGTGGGTAGGGTAGGCTTCTCTGAAGAGGAGGGTTTTCAGGGATAAAAAGCGTCTAAAAGCTAATAGAGTAGGAGATAATCGGACAGATTGGGGTAGGGAGTTCCATAGGATTGGAGAGGCTCTGGAAAAGTCCTGGAGGCGAGCCTGGGAGGAGGTGATGAGGGTAGAGAGCAGGAGGTCTTGAGAAGGATGAAGTAGGCGATTAGGTTGGTTTTTTGAGACTAGGTCAGTGATGTAGCTGGGGACAGAGTTGTGGATAGCTTTGTAAGTACCGTATTAAATCAGCGTATAACATGCACTTTTCCCCCCTTAAAATCAGGGGAAAATCGTGGGTGCATGTTATACGCTGACCCCCCCACCGATTGTGAGCCTGTGGGCGGCTTTTGGCTGCCTTCGGCCGTTCTCGGTGGCTTAGGGCCAGGAGTGGCCGAAAGCAGCCGAGAGAGGCCGAAAGCAGGACATCCGGCTCTGTATCTTGGCGGCGCCATTTTTAAATGGCAAAGCTGAAAATGACATTGACCAGGCGGCAGGACAAGGCTGCAAATGACACTGAGAAGGCTGCATGACAAGGCTGCAAATGACACTGATAAAGCTGCATTGATGGGCATTTAAATGTACGTTTTTTTTCCTAAAACTTTCCTCCTAAAAGTTTTTTCCCCTAAAATTCTCTCCTAAACTTGGGGTGCGTGTGATATGCCGGCGCATGTTATATGCCGATAAATACGGTAGTTGTTAGTATTTTGAATTTCATTTGTTGGGTGAGCGAAAGCAAGTGGAGGGATTGACAGAGAGGAGTAGGAGACAGAGTGGTTGGTAAGGTGGATGAGTCTGGCAGCAGCATTCATGATGGAATGACGGGGGGATGGAATATGCAGAAGTAAGCCAATGAGAAGGGAGTTGCAGTAGTCGAGGTGAGAGATGACCAGGGAGTGAATTAGGAGCTTTGTTGTGTCATTAGTTATAAAGGGACATATTTTGGAGAAGTTGCGGTGGCAAGATTTGGAGAGTGATTAGATGTGGGGATTAAAAGGAGAGTTCAGGGTTCAGGACTACACCTAGGACCTTGACATGCGGGGATGGGCTTATGGTTGTGCCATTCATTTTGACATAGAGATCAGGCTTTGGATAGATTAAGTTTGAGGAAGTGGTGTGACATCCAGACGAATGTATCTGATAGTAAATTAGTGATACGTGAGGAGACTGGAGTAGTGAACTGAGGGGTAGAGAAACAGATTTGGGTGTGATCAGCATAGAGGTGGTATTGGAAGCCATGGGAGGCTATCAGCTGACCCAGGGAGGAGGTGTAGATTGAAAATAGGAGAGGTCCAAGAACAGAACATTGGGGGACCCCAACAGCGAAAGGAAGAGGAATGAGTAACGCTAAAGGTACGGTTGGAGAAGTAGGAAGAGAACCAGCAAAGAGTAAAGTCACGGAGACCAAAGGAGTGGAGTTTTTTTCGAGAAGGAGGGGGTGGTCAACCGTGTCAAAGGCAACCAGGAGTATGAGTACAGAATAGTGTCCATTGGTTTTGGCCATTAGTAGATCATTTGTTAGTTTTAGGAGGGCAGTTTCTGTGGAGTGTTGAGGACGAAATCCAGACTGAAGGGGATCAAGAAGGCTATTATCAGCAAGGTGGTTGCTCAGTCAGTTGCAGACCAGACGTTCAAGGAGTTTCCACAGCAATGGCTCAGAGACACATTGGGGTTGACTTATTAAAACTGGAGTGCGCAAAATCTATTTCAGCTGTGCATGGTAGCCAAACAGCTTCTAACATCAAGTGGTTGTAAAGGCACAAGGTTATTTTAAGCCCCCCCCCCCCCCAGCCCCCTAATACTTACCTGATCCAGGTATGTTGATCCAGTGATGTTCACGAGAGCCTTGGCTCTCTGAGGACTTGCACTCCTCAATGCCTCATTTGGCCATTGGCTCCTGCTGCTGTCAATCACAGCCAGTGAGCCAATCAGGAGACGGAGGGGGCAGGGCCAAGCCACGGCTGTTTGTGTGAATGGACACAAGCAGCTTGCTGTGGGAGCACCCAGATGGAGGGAAGGGCCAGAAACGCCAGCATGGAACCAGAAAAGAGAAGGATCAAAGCCACTCTGTGCAAAACCAACTGCACAGAGCAGGTACAGTGGTGTGAAAAAGTGTTTGCCCCCTTCCTCATTTCCTGTTCCTTTGCATGTTTGTCACACTTAAGTGTTTCGGAACATCAAACCAATTTAAACAATAGTCAAGGACAACACAAGTAAACACAAAATGCAATTTGTAAATGAAGGTGTTTATTATTAAAGGTGAAAAAAAATCCAAACCATCATGGCCCTGTGTGAAAAAGTGATTGCCCCCCTTGTTAAAACATACTATAACTGTGGTTGTCCACACCTGAGTTCAATTTCTCTAGCCACACCCAGGCCTGATTATTGCCACACCTGTTCACAATCAAGGCATCACTTAAATAGGAGCTGCTTGACAAAGTAAGGTCCACCAGAAGATCCTTAAAAGCTACACATCATGCCGAGACCCAAAGAAATTCAGGAACAATTGAGAAAGAAAGTAATTGAGATCTATCAGTCTGGAAAGGGTTATAAAGCCATTTCCAAAGCTTTGGGAATCCAGCGAACCACAGTGAGAGCCATTATCCACAAATGGCGAAGACATGGAACAGTGGTGAACCTTCCCAGGAGTGGCCGGCCGCCCAAAATTACCCCAAGAGCGCAGCGACGACTCATCCAAGAGGTCACAAAAGACCCCACAACAACGTCCAAGGAACTGCAGGCCTCACTTGCCTCAGTTAAGGTCAGCGTTCATGCCTCCACCATCAGGAAAAGACTGGGCAAAAATGGCCTGCATGGCAGAGTTCCAAGGAGAAAACCACTGCTGAGCAAAAAGAACATCAAAGCTCGTCTCAATTTCTCCACAACACATCTTGATGATCCCCAAGACTTTTGGGACAACATTCTGTGGACAGATGAGACAAAAGTGGAACTCTTTGGAAGGTGTGTATCCAATTATATCTGGCGTAGAAGGAACACTGCATTTCATAAAAAGAACATTATACCAACAGTAAAATATGGTGGTGGTAGTGTGATGGTCTGGGGCTGTTTTGCTGCTTCAGGACCTGGAAGACTTGCCGTGATAAAAGGAACTATGAATTCTGCTGTCTACCAAGAGATCCTGAAGGAGAATGTCCGACCATCTGTTTGTGTACTCAAGCTGAAACGAACTTGGGTTCTGCAGCAGGACAATGATCCTAAACACACCAGCAAGTCCACCACCGAATGGCTGAAGAAAAACAAAATGAAGACTTTGGAGTGGCCTAGCCAAAGTCCTGACCTTAATCCTATTGAGATGTTGTGGTATGACCTTAAAAAGGCCGTTCATGCTCGAAAACCCTCTAATGTAACTGAATTAGGACAATTCTGCAAAGATGAGTGGGCCAAAATTCCTCCAGGACGCTGTAAAAGCCTCATTGCACGTTATCGCAAACGCTTGGTTGCAATTGTTGCTGCTAAGGGTGGCCCAACCAGTTATTAGGTTTAGGGGGCAATCACTTTTTCACACAGGGCCATGGTGGTTTGGATTTTTTTTTACCTTTAATAATAAACACCTTCATTTACAAATTGCATTTTGTGTTTACTTGTGTTGTCCTTGACTATTGTTTAAATTGGTTTGATGTTCCGAAACACTTAAGTGTGACAAACATGCAAAGGAACAGGAAATGAGGAAGGGGGCAAACACTTTTTCACACCACTGTAAGTGTGTGTTATTTGAAAAAAATTGTTGCGTTAGGCTTTGACAATAAAACCTGGAAGCCAATTGGTTTCTATGCAGAGCTGCACCAGATATCGCACACTCCAGTTTTAGTAATTCAACCCCACGGCTTCCTGGGACAGCTGACAAAGCTATTTCAGAAGGCAGCAGGGCCCGGCCTAGCTTAGAGCGAGAGAACGTCATAGAACTCAAGAATGGGTACAAACCTTTATTCAGCGACCACATTATTACAGCAGAATCAACGTTTCGGAGGCTGGCAGGACTCCCTCAGATATATGAATTCACATGCCTGATGAAGGGGTCCTGAAAGCCTCCGAAAAGTTTCTTCTGCTGTAATAATGCGATTGCGATTAAAGCTTTCTGGAGATGCATGATGTGCTTGCGACGTTCTCTCGCTGTCTTGGGTTCCAGTCAATGGTCCCTGCAGCAGCCATTTACGCATACAGCCAAATTTTCAGAAATGTGTATGTTGGGAATTGTGCATTTGGATCTCTGGCCTACATTGAAAACTCGTGAATTGCTGCTTTGCAGTACAAAAGGATATAAAAATGTAAAAAATAGATATTTTTTAAGCTTTCCTTAAGGAGGGAGAGGTAAATATCAAAGCACACCACAGTATTAGGATAAAAAGTCACCCTGGTCTCACCACTTATTAGTGAAAAGGTTGCACACCTGCATGAAAAGCCTTATCTGTAAATGATGCAGGGTGTTTAATCAATGGCAGATTTCCCTTGTACATTTAATTGCAAGATTAAGCCAAACTGCAATAGATTCCACTAAAGAGACAACGGGTAAAATGTAAAACATCTTTATTTAAACTCAACGTATTGCAGGGGAAAAAAAAAAAATGCATTATAACATGTACCAAAGAAAAATAATGAATAAAACATAGACAGAATCAAGTAATGTCATTGTGTGTATGGTGCATTCTAAAGAAAAACTTGAATGATTATAATTGTGTGTAGTGTATGCTGAATAGAAGCTAGTGATGAATAGGCAGAATACAGATTACTACAATAACAAGTGTAATGTACGCTAAACAGAAAACTACTGAAAAGTGTGTAAAAATTTTTTTCAGGTGTCCTTCATATTCAATGGCTCCTAAAATAACGGTGTGGTGTTGTCACAATTAACGCGTGGCAAACCGCAACACGTAAAGCTTGTCCCCCCCAAAAAGGAGCAGGACATTCTTTTGGGAGTGACAAGTTTTGCGTACTGAGGTTTGCTGTAATTGCTACATGTTTATTGTGGTAAAATTGCACCACATTTAGGTGCCATTGAATGGCCCCCGAACATGCATTTTGCGACTGCAGTGCGATTTGAGATTGTGGGCAGAATCGCAGCGATTCTGCCAGAGATCCCAAAACATCAAAATGTGAACATAGCCTCATACACAGTGACCAAAACAGAATGATGGGTGCCACTCAAGTACTCAATAGAATGCATGAAGTTTTCCTCTGAGTGGGGTTTAAAGGAATAATAGTCATCTACGTGTCATATCATTGTCATAAAAGTACTTGTTTTATTGAAAAGTGATTAAAAAGTAAGGTGTAGAGTACATATAAGATACATAGGATGCAAATACAAGACTGTATACAGAGAGGAAGAAACAGCTGCAAATGAGCAAGGGACAACAGAGATAACGCAACACGTTTTGAGCCTGCAATACTAATTCTTTACTTCAGGGGTAAGTGGTTTTACAGCAGGACGTGAATGTATCTACAATTGAAAAGTAGTATATATATATATATATATATATATATATATATACACACACACACACACACACACACACACACACACATACATCTCTCTCTCTCTATATATTGAACATTAAAGCGGTTCTGCACCTAAAATAAAAATATTATAAGCCAGCAGCTACTAATATTGCAGCTGCTGACTTTTAATAAAATCACACTTACCTGTCCCAGGTTCCAGCGATGTCGGCGGCAGATGACGAGCGATTGCTCGTCTCGCTGCTGCCCCCGCCGCCATCCTCTGTCAGGGAATCGGGAAGTGAAGCATTACAGCTTCACTGCCCGGTTCCCTACTGCACATGCGCGAGTCGCGCTGCGCGTCTCTTATGGTCCCCCGCTGTGTCTCTGGGAACTGTGTGTTTCCCAGAACACAACGGGGGGGTGTCTGCGGGGGTCTGTGGCGGTCTGGCCGGAAGTGGGTGCAGTTACCAGGTAACTGCACCCCCCTCCCCCCTGTGGCACAGGGGGGGGGGAGGGATCAGATTAGCGGAACTTCCCCTTTAGGGTGAAGAACCGCTTTAATTCTATTCATTTATTTAATATGTTCATTATATAGAAATGTGTATGTGTATGTGTATATATATATATATATATATATATATATATATATATATATATATATATATATATATATATATATATATAGTGACAGTACGGTTCCCTGTCCTAGTAATTGTCGCCCAGGTTTCTCAAACAGGCAGGTTGAGGGGCTCCAGGGGTATTTAATGTGAAGGAATCTGTTTTATCAGTTTCCTCCAACGTTTGTAAAATCCAGTTGGGGACCTGGAGCTCAGAGATTCCATAGCGTTATGGGTGGGACGGAATCTCCAATCCTGGGACCGGATTTTGTGAACAGCCAGGAGTCTGGTTGGTTGATTGAGCAGGTGGGTCCTGGGCTTATAGCAGAGTCAGGATTAGGGTTCTGGCCTCCACCTAGAGAGACAGGAGGTCTCCAGGAGTCCAGAGAGTGCAGGTGTGCACTAGAGAAAGCCAGAGACCCAGATCTGAGGATCAGAGCAGCAGGGGCGTACTGACCATTGGGCCACTCGGGCACTGCCCGAGGGCCCCATGCCACTAGGGAGCCACATCAGGGTTGCCAGCTTCAGTAAAACCAGGGACAGTATGTAAAAATGTTTTTTTTTTTTTTACATCTGTCTCTGAAATGTCCCTTACCGACATTCTTTTGGTCTAAAAATCCTGAGATTATAGCTGCCCCACCTCTCCAGTATCTTCTCAGCCAATAGAAACATGTCTGTGTATACTATGTGATTGTATAGTGTGTGTGTGTGTGTGTGTGTGTGTGTGTGTGTGTGTGTGTGTGTGTGTGTGTGTGTGTGTAGTGTGTGTAGTGTGTGTAGTGTGTGTAGTGTGTGTAGTGTGTGTAGTGTGTGTGATAGTGCGAGTGTGAGTGTGTGTGTGTGTGTGTGTGTGTGTGTGTGTGTGTGTGTCCATAATCTCCGATTGCCTGGGGGCCCCATAATCTCCTATTGCCCGGGGGCTCCATGAGTTGTCAGCATCTAAGGAGACAGATGAGAGCCTGAAGTGGAAGGCCTGAGCAGAAGGGAAGCTGAAAAGAGGTACAGTATTTGTACGAGAACCCCGTTATATGGCCAAGAGGGCTGAAGCGTAAAGCCTAAGTGGCAGTACTGCTGAAGAGAGCCAGGTGGCTCGGCATTTTTCATTTATTGTTTTTGGAAGAAACACCCCTGTGTGGGCAACAAAGTGCATTGGGCAACAAAGTGCATGTATGAACTTTATTTTGTTCCTCTTAATAAAAGTGGGCTACCATGCCCTTAAACTAAAGTTCCTGTTCGCTGTGAACTTACTGAAAAGGCATCTACCACTGAGTTAAACATCCCCCAATGTTACAAAATATATATTTTTATACTTTCTTATCAACTGTAGACGTATTCACATCTCGCTATAAAACCACTTACCCCTGAAGAAAAGAATTAATATTGCAAGCTCGAAACGCGTTGGATTATCTCTGTTGTCCCTTGCTCAACAGAGTAGTGGTCATTTACAACTGTGTAGCCTTATGAGTTTATGTGAAATCTCCATTAATACCTGTACAACATTGTAATTAGAAATATATTTCCATTAGATTTAAATATATATTTAAAGTATTGAGTGTTTGTGTTGGTGTTACTGTAATTGGTTCAACTTCAAAGCTTGGCCTTTTGTTTTCCCTGATAACATCTCACCTGGGAAGTAAACAACAGCTTTCTTTGACTCATCCAATCAGGCTGTTCCCAATATACATTTACTAGGTACAGTGACCAATTAGGGAGAATATATTAGCCACACTACAGGAAGTGGGGGGGGGGGGGGATATAATGCTTTGTGAGCAAGCCAGCTCACTCTGGTGTGGGAGCACACGGCGGTCACCATGGGCTGACCTGAAGTTAACAGGTAATCTAACTCTGAACTTGCACCTTATATTGTATTGTAAATATGGTTCTGTGAGAAATTTGTAAATATAATGTAAGCCAGGGGACCTACACTGTATATTGTGATGTAAATACTGTCTGATGTGTAATTTGTATATATTATGTAACCCTATAAATAAATGTGTATTGCTGATTGAACTATCTCTTTTGTACAAGATCTCTCAGATCTAGATATGTATATGTCCATACTACTACAATGATTGAGGGGTATGCACATAATCATAAATTGAGAGTCAACAAATGGCGACCACGAAGGGACAGGAAAAATTGGTGGTCTCTTTCAGCAATATCTCAAGGGGTTGCAATATCTACAAAAGGCACACTATGAAAGGGTTTTTCATCTGAATGCTAAAAAGTAACATTGGGTGATCTAGGTGCTCAATATAGAAATGGGCTATAAAAAAATAGCTGTGTTGTACAGTGTGTAATCATTAGGAAGCCTACTGTTAGTATACTAAGGAACACATCATTTATGCTAAAAGCTAAATATATTAAAGAATTTGTACATGAAGAGTCCAGATACATTAGAAGGAGATGAAAAGAGCTGTTGCCCAATGTTTATATGCATGAAGATTCAGTCTATTTAAAAAAAAAAAAAAGGTTTGAAAGATGATTCCTGCAGTGGATGAAGTGCATGTAACAGGAATTGAGAGTAAAGCACAAAAGATGGATAGGGAGCACAGACAGTCTTTAGAAAATGTGCTACTTGTAGCTAACAATATTGGCAAACTATTGCCAGGAGTGCACATAACATTTCATGCAGATAATGTCTTGCAACGATGTAAATTACTGGGAGTTGCCAACTCCAGAGATCAGGTTAAAGTTTTACTATTAACAGTTAAATTAGACACATGGTCTTCCTTACCAGACCATGTTAAAGAAGGAAGAGCAGATTACAATGAAACTGTAGATGAACTGCTAAAAATATTATATCCCTTTGACCTAGGCTTAATAGCAGCGTTTAGAACAAAACAGGAAAATAATGAGAATCCACTTCTTTATGCAAACAGGCTATGGTCAGCTTACTAGAGGCGATTCAGTTCGCATTGTGCGCTATATAAGTATTTCATTCATTCATTATGTAGGCAAACGGAGGAATGTAAACAGAGAGGACCCAGAGTACAAAACCCTCCTAATATCTAATGCCCATCCAAAATTTAAAAGTCAATGTGGATTTTTTATAAATCCTCTTAAAGATTCATATCAAAGTATCATGGATTGTATGCACAATTATTTTCATGTAGCCAGAAGGTCTAATTCTGTGAAATCAAAGATTTATCACCAGCCTACAAACAAAAATACCTATTTAGCAAGCCACACTACAGGAGAATTGGCCACCTTTTCAAACAGAAAGAGACATCATTACAATTACAATGCCTCCAAAGATAAGATCTATAGGCATGGCTCCACAGTTACTAGTCAAAGGCAAATAGCCTCATGCTCCCCTTTGAATGTAAATACCATGGAAAGTGATCTCAGATTACAGCACAGGAGATCAGTTCTGAAAGAACTTACGTTAATAACCACAATTACGTCTCTTGAAAATGAGATTAAGCTACTGAAGGCACATATTCATAATTGGGAAAATACCAATAAAATAATGGAAACATCACAACATGTTCTTAAGGAAAAATATGAAGCATGCCATGCAGATGTGGTACAGTGTAATAAAGGACTGAAAGAAATAAAACAATCTTTTGATCAAATTGTTAAGACCCCACAGAAAACCGTCTATTCCATTCAAACAGAAAATACAGGAGGGAGGCCCAATCTATCTATATTATCTGCTAGGACTTCCTCTTACGGGGAACAAAACTTAAATATAAGCAATGTAGAAACAGTGAAAGAAGTACCAGATCTAATGTATCATTCAGATGTCTATGATCTGAGTAATTTATTTTCACCAGATCCAAGTGCGGATGTCAGTGTCTATTTACCAATGTACACATAAGAATGATGTATTTTTTATTTTTTTTTTATTTTTTGTTTTGCTTTAAATAGGTTAAATAAATAAAAAAGGGGGAAAGATTAATAACTGTCTTCTACAAAGTAATTTTTTTTCAGGTTTAAGTGAGTTCAGGGAAGTATATGTCCATACAAATTAGCTGTACATATGCGTAAATACACGCCTAACAGAGGTAAGGTATAACAGTCCATTGTCTTTGGTTTTTGTTTTTTCTCTCTTCCTCTCACTTTCCTTTGTATTCTCCCAGAGGCCAGAAACGCCTAACAATTCATTTGCAAATACCAAAGTGCTATCCAGGATGTATGGGATGCAATCGATATGAATGTGTATGTGTGAGTGATGGAATGCATGGGTATGAACTGTCCATGTGTAAACAAAGATTTTTTTTTTTTTTTTTTCTCTTAGGGGGTATACTCAACATTGCTTTATGGTCATAAATAAGTGTGATCACACTAATGCGCATGCGTTGTACTGTTTATGATTATTTTATAATTTTTTTTCATTGGAAATGAGCTCAATACTGGTACCAGTTTAAATTTATAATTTTTTTTTTACAAGTTCAAATGTACTTGCGAATAAATAACCTATGCACAAATATTAAATCTCAATCCTTATAACTATGAGGAACTGTAGGGATGTTGTGTATATCTTTGTTTTCTCCTTTCCTGTGGTTTAGAGTGAAGGTTCTTTCACTCTGACACTCGGAAACTACCACAATACATTACTTTGCACCTTGTGGCATCTTATGGATTCAGTAGGTCTTGTGTTTTGTTTTGTTTTTCCTTCCAAATTAACTCATGTGATGCTAATATGTGTGAAGGTTATAGATCTACATGTTGTCGTTTAGAATTTAAGTATTTACAAACCCTCCCAGTTTTTCCATATTTGGTCTGTCAAAGTATAGACTCATTACCTTGGCTGGAAGTCTGTTCCAAGCATCCACTACTATTGTAGACCATTATGAACCTCTCAGAGAGGTACAGTGAGGTGTTATTAATGATTTTTAAGTTTTGTATTTTAGGGTAATTGCCCAAACAAGGATGGATGATCGGACGCAGACAGGGCAAAGTATTGTGAAACACAGATGAGGACCTTAAAACAATTGTATGTTGGTTTTAAGGAGAAGCCTTGAATGGAACTAATTACAGTCAGGCCTTACTAAATTCTAACTTCTTTAGGGCGGTCTGTTTCAATAAACAGAGGTCCTGCTCTCTCTAATACAAATTTTTGTGGCCTGCTTGACTTGCAAATTGTTTTGCACTGAGAGTCAATTAATATGTTAATCACCACCGAGAGAGGGTGTTGCACAATGTTTGAAAGCAGATTCAATCATTTTGTTTAACACAATTACAGATTCAAGGCTCTTTAACAAATTAAAGGTTGAGGCAGCATTCAATCTGAATAGTTTTTTTTTTCTTTATTGTTTTTTTTTCTCCTTCAACTTTTTCTCTTAAAGAAAACTATTTTTTTTTTCTTTACTTCCTATATCACCTTTTTTTAGTTTTTTTGGTGATTCTTCAGTTTGGCTTGCCTATGGTGAAATAAAAAAAAAAAAAAAAAGAGGGGAGTATGGGGAACATTATATGCAGAACATTTAAAGCAATTACAAATGTTGATATAGAATATTAAAAGCTTCCCTTTAGCATTTTGGGGATGGGTCGAGTATCCAACAGTTTTTGTTTTTCTCTTATGACATTGGATAATTGTTTTATATAATTTTAGGTCATTGTAGCTATTATCATGACAATAGTAACATAAGGCTTTAGCAACAGCCATGTGACTATTTTCTGTGTATATGTGACATACAATCCTCTCTACAGTTCTAATGTTGGGCAGTCATCAGATGTGGTCATTGATAATTTTTTTTAATGTTCATTTCTTTCTTTTTGTGCCATAATAAGTTCAAAGAGCATTGCGTCAATATCATATAGATATACTGGGACTGGTGAGACTCATAGTGATTGGCAAATAGCAGGGAGTATAGTACATTTGTACTTAAAGAGGAAGTAAACCCTAATGGTTTTACTTCCTCTTTTTTTCCCTGCAAAGGTAAAGCATAATGGACTACTATGCATCGCATAGTAGCTCATTATGTGTCACTTACCTGACACAGGAGCCAGCGAAGTCGCCGCTGATCCCTGTAGTCCGCCGCATCCATGTTGCTTGTGGCGTCTCGCAGCTCCGACGAATCACAGCGGCGCAACCGCGATGACGTCACTCCCGCGCATGCGCACGGGAGTCGCGCCTCGCAGCTCCGCCACTGTCATACGGCGAAGCCGCGATAACGTCACTCCCGCGCATGCGCACGGGAGTCGACAAATTTGGCAAATCCATTCTTGGATTTGCCGCATTTAGTGCGCCTGCGCGCCGCTGTCTACGGCGCATGCGCCGTAGACAGCGGTGCCCATTTTCGGGCAAATATCTCCTAAACCATATAGGTTTAGGAGATATTGCTTGGACCTACAGGTAAGCCTTAATCTAGGCTTACCTATAGGTCCAAGTTGTTTGGAAGGGTTTACTTCCTCTTTAAGAGTATTTTATTTAGATTTTTCCTGAAGCCACTAGTGACTGGTGACATCACACCTATCTGTATTCTGAAATCCAGTCATGTTTGTCTGCGTAGGCGACACTGCCTAATCTGCAATGAGAACTCTTAAAGTGATGACCTCTTCCATAGCCTGCTAAAGGGGCTCGTGCAGTAGCTACACATGGTAGCCAAGGAAGGTGCCCAATGTTTGGGACCAGCACTGAACATAGCTTCAGTTAAAGGAGTTAGGGGTGAGTTGCGATGGCAACAAGAGCCCCTGCACACTTGAAGGGTCATACACAGACACACAGTGGTATACAGCAGAAGTTACTTGCAGGCATATGACCATGGAGGAAGAAAGATGGGGGGTGGAAATCAGACACCTGGCTGAAGGGCGTAACCAAATTGTTACTCATGTCACTGAGAAAGGGGTCTTATTAGCATGTCGCAGTATATCTATGGTAATTCTAATAAAAGGTCCTAACTGCTCAGACTTACCAGACAAGCATTAATTTGAATGCATGTGTCTCCAATGTACTTGTGGTGTTCTTTCTCTACCTCTGTCCACATTAACAAAGTATAATCTTAGCCGGGAAAGCTGGTCCAAAGGCCATTACTGTATGCGGTATCCAACCGGAATCACCATGGAAGGCTGTCCCAGAAGCAAGGGCAACATGACCAGATTGACATTATTGACTTTCGCACTATTATTATTGGACGGTTGAGAACAAGGATCCTCATGTTTTTTTTTTATCCCTCTCGTGTTTTTTATTGTGTTTTGTATCCTATGATTTTTATTATGGACTTATTACATTCAGAACAAGTGAGGACTACCGATACTGGGATCCAGAAATGTGAACTGTAGAGATGGGGATTTTAAAAGTTTTTTTTCTTCTCAAAGAGTTTTATTTCATTTCAGAGGGCAAAGCCAAACGTTCAAAATATTAAAGAAGATTGCACATAAACCATTATTCTATGTGTGGCCGAGTCTCATATTCTAAACTGGCCACAAGGGGCCATCTGTAGCCTTATGAGTTTATGTGAAATCTCCATTAATACCTGTACAACATTGTAATTAGAAATATATTTCCATTAGATTTAAATATATATTTAAAGTATTGAGTGTTTGTGTTGGTGTTACTGTAATTGGTTCAACTTCAAAGCTTGGCCTTTTGTTTTCCCTGATAACATCTCACCTGGGAAGTAAACAACAGCTTTCTTTGACTCATCCAATCAGGCTGTTCCCAATATACATTTACTAGGTACAGTGACCAATTAGGGAGAATATATTAGCCACACTACAGGAAGTGGGGGGGGGGGGGATATAATGCTTTGTGAGCAAGCCAGCTCACTCTGGTGTGGGAGCACACGGCGGTCACCATGGGCTGACCTGAAGTTAACAGGTAATCTAACTCTGAACTTGCACCTTATATTGTATTGTAAATATGGTTCTGTGAGAAATTTGTAAATATAATTAAGCCAGGGGACCTACACTGTATATTGTGATGTAAATACTGTCTGATGTGTAATTTGTATATATTATGTAACCCTATAAATAAATGTGTATTGCTGATTGAACTCTCTCTTTTGTACAAGATCTCTCAGATCTAGATATGTATATGTCCATACTACTACAATGATTGAGGGGTATGCACATAATCATAAATTGAGAGTCAACAACTGTTTCTTTCTCTTTGTATACAGTTTTGTATTTGCATCCTATGTATATTATATTTACTCTACTACACCTTCCTTCTTAATCAATTTTCAATAAAACTAATACTTTTATGACAATGGAAAGATACGTAGATGACTATTACCCCTTTAAAGTCCCACTTAGAGGAAAACTTCATGCATTCTGTTATGGTTCAGGGATGTGGGTTGGTCACTTTTAGGCCCCATTCATACCTGAGCGTTTTGTAACTTGAAGCCTGAAGCTACAAAACACTGGAGAGGAAATAAATCTATTATTCTCAATGGAGATGGTTCACATCTCCACTCCATGTCGCCTGAAGCCGAACGCCTGAAGCTCAAACAAGTTCTGGACCCTTTTTTGCTGCTCAAATCAGACAGATTTGGGCGTTTCTTCTTCTTTTATCATTGGAGACCTTTTGCCCTGCACAAAATCACGGCAAAACACACCGCAAAATCGCGGTAAAAACACTGCAAAAACGCAGCAAAATCACTGTAAAATCGCGCGATTTTCTGCCTGAAAACGCTATGTTCAGGTGTGAATGGGGCTTTAATGTTTGAAAAATAGCACCATTCAGCCAATTCCTTGAGTACTCAATAGGTCCTCTCCTATGACACACTGCAGGCAAGGACAGAGCTCATCTCAGCTCCAATGGGCACAAGAAAGGTCCCAAGAGCCGCACATCACTGCAAGACCCTGTGTGTATGTGTATGACAGACTCAACCCAGGCCTCGTCCCAATGCGTTTTGGTTTGCCCCCGGAATCATGACTAAGCTCCGAGAGTGGAGTGAAACACGTTGGAGGGGGTGTCTGGCTGGAGCGCAGGCTAAAGCTGTCATACACATTACACACAGGGTCTTGTAGTGATGTGCAGCTTATAGGAGCCTCATAAATACCCATCGCTGCCTTTACATACATTACTCCTGAAAAAGAAGCAATGTTTTAATAGTTTTACTGTGATCTTCAAGGGAATCAATTTAGGCCACACTGATATGCTCTTGATGCATTTCATTGGAACTGTTCTATGATGAGTTGTGCCTTTGACTCATTTGACTCATTCACTGCGTGTAAATATGAGGTTGAGCTATTTAGGTCAGTAAACAACAGGCTTTACAGAAGAAAAGAAAAAGAAGCCAAAGGGATAGAGGAAAATACGACAAGGAGCAGAAAGCTCCACTCGCAGTTTCTGATGTCAAGATGCTGGTAATTCTGATACTTGGTAATATTAATTTCCCAGACACAAATTTACCGATTTATCTGTCCAAGATATCAGTGGACTAAATAAATCATGTTACTGTGCCCTGCGGCTGCCCTTTAATAACACATAAAGAAGCGATGTCTACTGACTTTGGAGTCTGCTTCAATCTTAAATGTCGTCAATTTAGCAGCAAAACCAGGGAGCGGATTCAGCTCAGTTACTTGTGAAGAGACATTGCATTTCCTATTCAAAACGCATCAAAGTCACAAATGAAATAGAAACGAAGAGGAAAAATGCATATCACTGCCACATGGAAGAAATGCTGTAATTATTGTATTTAGTATAAAGTGTTCTGCAGGAAATTACAGGGGCAGCAGCAGCTCCTCACTGAAAATTCTTCTTGCTCTTAGCAGACGTAATGTAAAATAGATACTTGGGAACACGAAGTGTATTAAACTGTTAGGACAACTATAGGGGAGGAAAAAATGTTTTTTCTGTAAGTTAGCCGTCACTTCCAATGCAGAAAGAAAGTAAAGAAGAAATGTAGAACATTTTCTGAAGCTTGAGCGGCCTATGCTGCCGATCCCCAACCCCCCACCCCCAGCCACGCTGGTCAACTGACTGCAGAAGGCATAAAGGAGAAGGAAAACAACGGTTGCCTATTAGAACAGCACAGCATTTGGCCCCTTCTGCTGGATTTTCAAAACTGATGCCGGTACACAACACATACCGTTAAACAAGCAACTTTTTTTTGAGAGTAAAAAGGCCTAATTCACAAAGCTTTTGAGCAGGGATCACTAAATGGTGGACCACGATCTGGACCTGGACCAAGCAACAGTCCTGCCCAACCGCCACTATTATCCTCACAGCAGGTGAGGTGGCAAGTGCTGTAAATCTGGAAAGAGAGTAGAAGTCTTTTCATATTACCAAGCCATTAAAGAGGAAGTAAACACTGATGGGTTTACTTCCCCTGATTCCCTGCAAAGGTAAAGCATAATGGACTACTAGTCACTGCTGTCCTCTGTAGTTCCTAACGTCCATCTTCTTGGTGGATCTCGCATGCGCACGGGAGCCGACACAGTCGCGGCATATCGCCGCGATCTGCAGCCTGCCCAGTGCGCCTGCTCGCTGCTGTCTACGGCGCATGCGCCGTAGACAGCGGTGGATGTCTTCCGGTAAATATCTCCTAAACCGTATAGGTTTAGGAGATATTTCTTGGACCTACAGGTAAGCCTTAACCTAGGCTTACCTGTAGGTCAAAGTGGTTTGTAAGGGTTTACAACCAATGTAATCACCTGCCTCTTAACACAAGTTGGGCAGCTCCCACCTACAGTCCCCCTCCCTAGCACTTCCCACCCGCTGTGAAGAAGATGGTGGAGGCCAGGCGGGAGACCCAAGAGAATATGCAGCTGCTTTGGGCCTTTGCCCTGGTAGGACTGTGCAAGGGAGGCTACAAATCAAAGTGGGACTGTAACGTAAAGGATGGGGGGGTTCTATGACATGAAGGGCCACTGTGATATATAAAGGGGGCACCTTCGATGTGTAAAAGGGGCACCTTCCTTTGATGTGTAAAGGGGGCACATGATGTTCATGGGCACTGAGGACACAGCTGAACTGATGTAAAGGGGAGTGGGACAGTGATGTGAAGAGGGGGGGCTGTGATGTAAAGGGGGGGACTAAGGACGCTGATGTTAAGAGGAGGGGTTGTGATGTGAAGGGGGCGGGCTGAAGACACTGATGTATGGGGGGGTGATGTAAAGATGTAAAAAGGGAGCTATGAAGTGTTATAGCGCAAACATGAGACTCTGTTGTCAATTTTAATTCTAGACCCCTGCTTTAGAGAAATGCTGTTCCATTGCAGAAAACTGGTCCCTTGAAGTTAAATGGAAAAATACCACTTACAACAGTGCTGAGCTCCTGGGCAATCCCGCTGCTCTCACTGGTTATTCCCTTTGACATTCAGTGAGGTCAGAGGGAGGAGCAAATAAAAGCTGCGGGACTGGAAAAAAAAGGTGTGTGTGTGTGTGTGTGTGTGTGTGTGTGTGTGTGTGTGTGTGTGTGTGTGTGTGTGTGTGTGTGTGTGTGTGTGTGTGTGTGTGTGTGTGTGTAAAAACAAGGAAGACGTACATGTAAGACCAGCAGCACTTAATAATCGGGTTATCAATTGTTATGAGTCCATACATATAGATGCTTAATTAGTTAACTATTGATCCCACATGTACAGTGAGGGAAAAAGTATTTGATCCTCTGCTGATTTTTTTACCTTTGCCCCACTGACAAAGAAATGATCAGTCTATAATTTTAATGGTAGGTTTATTTTAACAGTGAGACAGAATAACAAAAAAATCCAGCAAAAACGCATTTAAAAAAAGTTATAAAATTGATTAACAAAACATGACTTCGTACTTGGTGGCAAAACCCTTGTTGGCAATCACAGACATTTCTTGTAGTTGGCCACCAGGTTTGCACACATCTCAGGAGGGATTTTGTCCCACTCCTCTTTTCAGATCCTCTCCAAGTCATTAAGATTTCAAGGCTGACATTTGGTAACTCAAACCTTTAGCTCTCTCCACATATTTTCTATGGGATTAAGGTCTGGAGACTGGCTAGGCCACTCCAGGACCTTAATTTGCTTCTTCTTCAGCCACTCCTTTGTTGCCTTGGCCGTGTGTTTTGGGTTATTGTCATGCTGGAATACCCATCCATGACCCCTTTTCAATGCCCTGGCTCAGGTAAGGAGGTTCTCACCCAAGATTTGACTGTACGTGGCCCCGTCCATCTATCCTTTGATGCAGTGAAGTTGTCCTATTCCCTTAGCAGAAAACACCCCCACAGCATAATGTTTCCACTTCAATGTTTGACGGTGGGGATGGTGTTCTTGGGGTCCTCCTCCTCCAAACACAGAGAGTTGAGTTCATGCCAAAGAGCTTGATTTTGGTCTGATCTGACCCCAACACTTTCACCCAGTTCCCCTACGAATCATTCAGATGTTGATTTGTAAAATTTAGACAGCCTGTACATGTGCTTTCTTGAGCAGGGGGACCTTTGTGGGCACTGCAGAATGTCAGTCCTTAATGGTGTAGTGTTACCAATTGTTTTCTTGGTGACTATGGTCCCAGCTGCCTTGAAATCATTGACAAGATTTTCTCGTAATTCTGGGCTGATTCCTCACCGTTCTCATGATCATTGAAACTCAGAGGTGAGATCTTGCATGGAGCCCCAGGCCAGTTTTGTTTTTCTTCCATGTGCGAATAATCGCACCAACTGTTGTCACCCTCTCGCCAAGCTGCTTGGCGATGGCCTTGTAGCCCATTCCAGCTTTGTGTAGGTCTGCAATCTTGTCCCTGAAATCCTTGGACAGCTCTTTGGTCTTGGCCGCTGTGGAGAGATTGGAATTTGATTGATTGCTTCTGCGGACAGGTGTATTTTATGAAGGTAACAAGCAGAGATTAGGAGAACTCCCTTTAAGAGAGTGCTCCCAATATCAGCGTGTTACCTGTATAGAAGACGACTAAGAGCCAGAAATCTTGCTGATTGATAGGGGATCAAATACTTACTTCACCAATTAAAATGCAACTCAATTTATAACTTATTTGAAATGAGTTTTTCTGGATATTTTTGTTGTTATTCTGTCTCTCACTGTTAAAATAAACCTAAAAAACATAAAGCTGCGCTAAAACTTATAAAAATGATATTGTGACATATTGAATTCTAATATCAGATACTAAACGGTGTATGTTACCAAAAACCGTGCAAAAAAAATTATTACTCTAAAATAGAACACATAAAAAGTCCAAAGGGAAGAGAAACGCAAAAAAAATAAAAAATAAAATAAATTCAGTCCATTGAAGTGACTCTTTAAACCACCCTTCAGATGTATAGCAGGTGCGCCCAGAGAGAGAGTTTTATCCACCACCAAATTCAGTAAGGCTTACCAGCTGCCAAGATCTCTTTTTAGGGAGATCATACAGGCTTGAAAACAAAAACGATCGCTCCCGGTCTCTCCAATGGCTTGAAAACAAACCGATCGCGCCTGGTCTCTCCAATGGCTTGAAAACAAACCGATCGCGCCTGGTCTCTCCAATGGGTTCTGCTGGCGTCTCCAACTCCTATACCTCCTTCTTAGAGCGTCTCACATTCCACCATAATTATTTGGTAAAAAAAAAGAAAAGCTCCCATAGCATAATTCCATATAAAACTTTAATCCGAACGTAATAAAAGAATAACAAACTCACAGATTTACAAGCGTGTGTACAAGCGTGTGTATAATCACGAGCCGGCCGGCTCTCTCCTCTTTACACTGCCCACCCTTCCTGGTCAACGCGGAATGGCGGTGACGTCAGCACGCCGCTCACCTTACGTCGTTTCGTCAAAAATGACTTCTTCCTGGGGTACGGGCGACGCGCTGATCCACCGCCATAAATACTAACTGGCAAAGAACGTAACCACCCACTTCCGAGCTCCTGGCTACAGCTCCTAATCTGCCATTTTAAAACAGGGCAAAATTGATCGTTCGCTCTAACCATTGAATAGTAAAGCCACTTTAAGAAATCAAAACCGAACCGTTTCTCAAATGGGTCTACATCGGCCAATTAAACTATGTCCCTTAATTACCCAATCGGGAAATCACGATCGGACAAAGGCGTCTCCTCATGTCCAGTCGCACAGTTCAAATATATGCAACCAAAACACGAAGGGACCCAGACAGACTCACTCCCAGACCCTGCTCTCCCTCATGGACAAGGGACGCATATCAAACAGATCATCAGATCGTTTCATGATTATAAAAGTTCGTAAAACTATACATATATACGAAGAAAAGGAACATTCTCATATAGAAAACAATTATTCCAATTGGCCTTATACACAAAGGACTATTGGAAAAATTGTATATGCTAAGATATATGCCAAATACGTCAAAACACCCCCAAGGGGAGCTTAGTTGACCCAGTCCCACAAAGGGGATCACTGTCCCATGTTTTACCATGGGTCGCCAACCAACTAGGAGAAATTTGGAATGAAAAGTTAAAATCTAAAAAAACACAACTAAGGAATAATGGTAGGATTAAATGATGTCACAAAATCACAAACCATACCCCAAGAGAATAAAATATTGACACTAGCTCATACCGGCTCATATCAAGCCACAAACCATATCCCAAATTTGTAATTAACCCTTTAAAGTATACCAGGGGTCCGTACAATCCCCGTACACTAATAAAAAGGTTATTCAGGCACACCACATCACCCACCCCAAAAGGTAAAACACCCTCCTTAGGTGGCCTCTAATGATGTTAAGGGTGACCAAGACCACTACCCTTACCAAAGCCCACTAGTCAGTACCAAACAAAGTATACCCATCACATCTCCTCACGGTAGATGATGTCGGTTGGATGGATATAGTCTAGCAGCACCTTTATGTAATTCAAAATAAAGCCCACAGCAATTATCAGAGAGAACTAACAAACCCTCTACCCCAATCAAATCCAGACTGAGACTAAGGACCCAACCCAGGAATTCGTAAGTGGTTCACATTAGAAGAATCTAGCCGTTATCTATGAAAGCGTTTATGTCTACATCCACATTAAGACCATAAGGTGTATAACATCTTGTTTTGTGTATCCACGACATTTCTAGTCTAGACAAGTCACGCTCCAGGGAACTACCCCTCCAGTGCGCACTAAACCTACCATTAATATCATAGACTGATCATTTCTTTGTCAGTGGGCAAACATACAAAATCAGTAGGGGATCAAATACTTTTTTCCCCTTACTGTACATACACTATTTTACCAAAAGTAGACAAGACACCCCTCTAAATTATTGAGTTCAGATGAAAAAGACATTTGTAACAATATTTTAGGGAAGGCTCTTTCCTGTTCCAGCATGACAGGATCTGACGAATTTGGTGTGGAGGAACTCGACTGCCTGCGCACAGCCCTGACCTCAACCCTACTGAACAACTTTGGGATGAATTAGAAAACAGATTGTGAGCCAGGTCTCCACATCCAACATCAGTATCTGATCTCACGAATGGCTGAATGGGCACAAATCTCCACAGACACACTCCAAACCCCTCTGGAGAGACTTCTCAGCAGACTGAATGTTGTTATAGCTGCATTATACTTAATCCTTAATACCCATAGATTTGATTAAATCTAAAGAAGATTGTACAATCAGATTGTATAGCGTATGGCCACATTTATACACCTAAAATTACTAGTTGCGCTTTCAGTGTCATTAATTGTTAACGGCATACCAAACACTGAAGAAAACACTAATTTTGCCACATGAAAAAACAGGTGACAAATGCAGTAACAAATTTACAACAATGTCCTATGAGCTACTTTGCCAGGTGGAGCGCAGCCCATTGCAATCAACAGGCTGACCCAATGTGTGTGTCACTGGAAAAATGAGCCAAAAAACATGCACTCCCACAACTCTAGATGTGAATGAGGCCTGAAAGTGAAATTGGTGCATTTACAGAACAACAATGAGGCTTCATTCACATCTATGCATTTCCACACAGAAAATGTGCGCTTTGCCATGCATTTCATAAATGCTGCATCATGTTTGTGTTGTCATCACATGTTAAAGGCTCCCCAAGTGCAAACACACTGAAAACTGCAGTAACGTACCATGCGCCGCTCCAAAAATTGTTCTGGAGATTCTTTGGGGTGATTGTAGCATGTAGGGCAGTCTATTCAAGTGAATGGGCTGCCCTATGCGTGACAAGTGAAAACACTCCAAAGCACACAAAACAAACGCATGCGATAATGTGAGTTTTTGTTGGAATAAGGCCTCATGACTGAGTGTCTCTGCCCACTCATACTTGTATAAAGATGCCACACACTATACAATCTGATTGTACAATTTTTGTACAATTTCCTTTAGATTTACCAGAACTATGGAATAGGAAAGACACACCTGAACTAACCATTCAATTTGTAGCAAATCAGGCAGGCCCGTGTACTACATAGCTGATGGGAGATCTAAAGGGGATTGTACAATCAGATTGTATAGGAAGTGGGCGGAAGGTAGTATTGTAATGAGGGAGGTGTGGCCCAGAGTGGTGAACACGCCCAACACGCCCTCTTCTGTGATGCAACAAGGAAGCGATGGCATCTGGGAGAGGACCTAACAGGAAGTCAATGCTGATAAAAGCTACAGGAAGTGATGTAATCTGAAAATTCATTCAAAGATACAACAAGATACTAAATATTATGTGAATGAGGTAAGTGAGAAAATGACATTGGGATGGCTGGGCCAGGAATGGCATTGGAAAACGCTTCTATTATGAAAAGTGAAATTCTGCCCGGAAAGGTGAACTTATCCTTTAAAATGATACATTGATGGGGTGGTGTGTTACCACCATTTGACTTTGTAAAGGCTTCAATATGCAACATTCTGGTGAAGATTTCTCACCAATGGAATACAAGAAAAAAAACCATGAAGGCAGTAGGTGTTTTAACATGCAAAAAAAAAAAAAAAGATGAGCATTGCATGGGTATAGAGCAGGGATATGCAATTAGCGGACCACCAGCTGTTGAAGAACTACAAGTCCCATGAGGCATAGCAAGACTCTGACAGCCACAAGCATGACACCCAGAGGCAGAGGCATGATGGGACTTGTAGTTTTGCAATAGCTGGAGGTCCACTAATTGCATATCCCTGGCATAGAGGAACTTGTGGCCACACGTCAGACAATGAACGATTTACATTGTTTTGACAAGCAGTAAATAAGTGTTAAAACAAGCCTTCAATAAACCTCTGTAGTTACATCCACTCTGCAGAAATTCATCCTTATGCGGAGGTCCACCCTAAAGTGGACCTTCCGCTCATTGGAATCCTCCCCCCCTCCGGCGCCACAATTGGCACCTTTCAGGGGGGAGGGGGGTGCAGGTACCTGTACAGTACAGGTATCTGCACCCACTTCCGGATGGCTCTCTGCGGAAAGGGGCGTAGATTACGCCCCTTTCCGAAAGTCCCCCGCTGCCTGCTGGGAAACACAAAGATCCCAGAGGCAGCGGGTCCATCCTTATTGCGCAGCGCGACTCGTGCATGCGCAGTAGGGAACCGGGAAATGAAGCCGAAAGGCTCCACTTCCTGATTCCCATACCCAAGATGGCGGCGGCAGCACCCGAGAGACGATAGAGAGATCGGCTTCGGGTGCCGACATCGCGGGCGCGCTGGACAGGTAAGTGTCACTATTTTAAAAGTCAGCAGCTGCAGTATTTGTAGCTGCTGGCTTTTAAAAAAAAAAAAAAAAAACGCGGAGTCCCGGCGGACTCCCTCTTTAAAGTTCACAAGAGAGGCAGTGAAGTTGTTCTGATCTGACATCCGCACTCTGCTCTCTTCCCCCTTTCATGTGCCCCTGCTCTGCGTTACATTAGATATTAAAAATTCGGCTGTAAAGTCAATGAAAAAAGGGTGAGTAGAAAATGTACGAATTTGCAAACTCTGAGGATGAATTACAACTTTTCATTAAGCTCATTTACGAATATAAAATTCTTGGCACATATTACCGCTTGTCAAATAGCACCAATTTTTCCCCACCATACCATAGATCCAAACATGTCTGTCAGTCTGACAGTATACAGATGATCCCAGCTGTATTCTATTTCTAGTCTGTGCTGCTCAAACCATCACCTCCCAAGTGGATAAAAGAGGATGATGAAGAGCAATATACGGGGGGTATACACAAACTGACAGACACACCCACATATCCACTGTACATGTTCTCCTCCTTACCTCCTTCCATTAGAACATATAACCGCAGCAAGTTGAAGACTTGTCTGTAGAGATGTAACTCGCTCCAGCTCCTGCCAAAACAAAAACAATTGATTGATGACTCCGATTTTAAGCATTTCTAAATCCAAAAACAAAACAAAAAAAAAAAGTTTATAATTTTTTTGTTTTATTTTTATCATGTTTTTCCCTTTATTTTTACTTGGCGATTCTGCCAGTAACACGTCTTGTCCTAGGGTGACAACGCTCACTAAAACCCCTTCCACACTGCCAGCGTTTTTAAGGTGCTACAGCGCTAAAAAAACGCCTGTATAGCGCCTGAAAAAAGTGGCTCCATTCACTCCAGTGTGAAAGCCAGAGGGCTTTCACACTGGAGTGATGTGCTGGCAGGGCGTCAGTAAAAGTCCTGCCAGCAGCTTCTTTGGAGAGGTGAACTCATGGTTCCTCCCCATTGAAATCAATGTAGCAGAACTACGATTTAACCCCTTTTTGGCCACTAGCGGGGGGGGGGGGGTTAAAACTGGGGCCGAATAGTGCCGCTAAAATGACGGTAAAGTGGTGAAAAAATAGCGCTGCTTTACCGATGACGCCCGGGGCGGCTCTGTGTGAAAGGGCTCTTACAGCACTGTGAATATGGAGAAGAAGCATCATCCCTATAGGACAGAACTACAAACACCAACCCTCTCCCCTTCACACAGGAAGTGATCAGTTTAAATATTTCTAGCAGGTTCAACAGGTATTTTTTGCACTTAACAGATATACAGTAATACCTTGGATTAAGAGCATAATTCATTCTAGAAGAATGCTTGTAATCCAAAGCGCTCAGATATCAAAGTGAGTTTCCCCATAGGAAATAATGGGCGGCACAGTGGTGTAGTGGGTAGCACTCTCACCTAGCAGTAAGGTCGCTGGTTCAAATCCCAACCACGACACTACCTGCCTGGAGTTTGCATGTTCTCCCTGTGCCTGCGTGGGTTTCCTCCAGGTACTCCGGTTTCCTCCCACAATCCAAAGACATGCAGGTAGATTAATTGGCTTCTGTCCAAAATTGGCCCTAGTATATGAATGGGGACATGGATTGTGGGCTCCTTGAGGGTAGGGACTGATGTGAGTGTGCAATGTACAGGGATAGGGACAATTGTAGACATTCACTCAGGTTGAACTGGATGGACTGGTGTCTTTATTCAACCTTACTAACTATATAACTATGTATAATAAAAACTCGGGTAATCTGTTTCAAAGCCACTGCTTGTCTATGCAGTACCACATGTGGCCAAAGGTCTGTGGGCGCCGGAGACACTCACAGACCACCAAGTTTCCGAGAGTTTCTGTTGCCCCCACACTTCTGACCAAATGTGGTATTGCACACCCCAGCGGCTTGAATCCTGCTCGTCTTGCGAGACAACGCTCGCAAAGCGAGTCAAGATTTATTTAAATTTTTTTTAAATAGCTCATATTGAAAAATGCTCGTAAACCACGTTACTCACAATCCAAGGTTCCACTGTATAAAAAAAACACTTCAATGGTATTATTCAAAAGACACAAAGGTAACCAAGTAAGAGAATTTAATTGCTAAACTTTAGCAACAATTTTAGGGCAACTCAGGCCAAAAAAATAAAAATGTACATTCCTTTAATAAACATCCTGGGCTAGTTCCACTAGACCTGTATCTGATGGCGTAAAAATATTGGTTGGTGAATACCACGCTGTGCCAAGTATTATTCTCCACAATTTGTTTATTGTGCATTAAAAAAAGAAAAGAAATAAAATTAGACATGTTATCTGCCAATAAAACTTAACCAAAAAGTGAATTCTATGCATCCAAAAATATAGAAAATATACCAAATCAAATCATTATTATTCAACCAAAAAAATTATGTCAAAGCAATAACTCATTATCTCCTCTGATTCTGCAACATGTCTGGTTGACGAACGGCCCTTCAGAAACGAACTGAAAAGTGCGAAATTAATAATGCGAAAAGAAAAGCGCAAATCAACACTCACCAAACTTCTACTAACACGAAATTAGCAGAAGGAGCCCAAAGGGTGGCGCTAAAGAGCTGAAAAAACACGAAGTACGTCACTACGTTCGTAATCTTTGCCCAACATTTGTGTGTCCGTGTGTATGCAAGACAAGTTGGAGCCAACTCCCTTCGGAAAAAATTTCAGTTTTGTTGTTGGAGTACAGTCGGCTCGGTCTTTTTTGGCAGCGCTCGGCTCCAGAAACAGCAGGGAGGCGGGACTGCGAGTGGAGCCGAGCAGTTGGCTCGGTCTTTTTCGTCGGCGCTCGGTCTGTCTCGGCGCTGGGAAATTTAAACGTGGGCAAGGCTGCAAAAGGCTCTGGGCAATCTGCAAATGATACTGATCATTCTGCAACGATGGACAAGGCAGCAGATGCACACTGATAAGGCTGCATTCATGGGCATTTAAATGCAAGTTTTTTTTTCCCTTAAACTTCCCTCCTAAAACTTTTTTCCTTAAAATGCCCTCCTAAATTGGGGTGTGTGTTATACACCAATAAATACGGTACTAAAATTATTGCATTTTCATGTTCTTTGTACTGCGGGAGACCAGATATAGTGAATGCCGGCTCCTGGGTTTAATAAGACCTTAAGGGAATTCCTTGGGCCCCCCAGGTCACCAAAACTAATATCCCTATTGGAAAATTTCCCCTCTATTACTTTTCTGGGGACAACCCAACATTTGAGGTTTTCTTCTACTTTCACTTTCCTTGATAATGGTAAACAGGACAAATAAATAGGGAGGAATCTCCATAACGGGGGACAAAGACAGCAATAAAAACCTGACAGCTGTTCTAATCCATCTCCACTGTTTCCAAAATGAAAAAAAAAAAAAAAGTTTTGCCTTTAGCTCTACTTTAAGTGTCTGTCCTGTTGTTAGATCCGTTTCTGGCAAGTGAGATGTATAAAATGCAGCTTTTATCTTAAGTGTGAATGTGAGACATGATGGACATGCAGCTGTCAAGATAAAGTGCCCATTAAACCCTCCATTAAGTCTCCCACATAAGTGTCTGTGATGGGCTAATATTGTAAAAAGGCCAAAACATTAAAGACAATTACATGCATCAGCACTCTTCTAAAAGGGCTTACTATAGTTTTGTATTCCTACTTGACCTGAAAAGTAGAAGACTGAATTACACACACAAAGCTGGATGGGGCAGGTCATCCAGATTCTCCAACTTCTCCAAATCCTCCCAGAAAAAACTCCTATGTATGTTCAGTTACACAGCAGCAGTCAACAAGTGAGCACATAGTGCTGGGCTTTCTTATCAGCAACTCTGCATGCTTTGGAACCAATTAATCATCAAACCACTGCTTGAAAGAACGCCACAGCTAAAGAATAACGACCAAAGCTCTTTTGGCCATACTTCTCTAGGTCACAGGGCTGCACTTCGTTCTCCACTCCTGTGACCCGTATTCAGCCGACAGCAGGCTGAAGTCAGCTGACATCACATAGCTGGTCCAGGCTCTGGAGAATCCTAACTTTAATGGGATCCACCCAGTTGCCTTAACCAGCAGCTAGCTAAGCCTCTCAGCGAAGCAGCGGGAGCCTGAGACAGCACTACGGCAAACTGAGTCGGAAGTTAACCCCCCCCCCCCCCCTTCCCTCACAGCCTTCTGGGTACATTTCCAGAAGTCAGAAGCCCATTCACAAACCTCAGTGTGCTTTGTGCATGTGCAGTAGGAAGACAGGTGTGCAGACGCAAGGCTTCACTGTCGGTTTCCCTTAGTCAAGATGGCAGCGCCAGCATCCGATTGTAGAATCAGCTCAGGTGAGGAAACCACTCGATTTGTGCACAGGTGCGCGGGCACGCGCGCGATCCCCCTGCTTCTGATGGACGTTCAGGAACGTCCACTCAGAAGTAGAGAGCTCCCACCCGGCCAATGTACATATACATGTAGTTAAACAACATGTAAATGCAGGAAGTTTAACCACTTAAAAGTCTAAATCTTTTTCTGACACTTGTTTAAGTTAAAATCAATATTTTTTTGCTAGAAAATTACTTGGAAGGCCCAAACATTGTATACATATTTTAGCAGAGACCCTAGGGAATAAAATGTGAATTGCTGCAATATTTTATGTCACACTGTATTTGCCCAGCGGTCTTTCAAACACAATTTTTTGGGAAAAAATATACTTCAATTAATAAAATATTTTTTTTTTAAATCGAAACAGTAAAGTTAGCCCAATTGTTTTGTTTTAAATGTGAAAGATGATGTTACGCCGCGAGAATCGTGGGAGAATCGCGATCTATCTTCTAAGCAAAAAAAAAAAAAATAGTGATTCTCATTTTAACCAGAATCGTGCAGCTCTACTACAGATAGGTCAATGTGACACAATATCCTCTAATCCTCAATGATGGTAGACCGTCATGAGCAATATTGCAGCACACCCTGGTAACTGGTTACTCCGCAATAAATATGATAGGACTAAAGAGAGACCTCCTCATAGTGCAACTCTGTATAAACTTAGTTTATTGAATAAAAGATAATTCCACTCACATATCCTCCAAGTAAAAAAAAAAAAAGCACTTTTGACATTTTCAATCCACGGGTACACAAGAGATAGCATTCCTTGTCCGGCCCTCTATCTGCTGGTATGCGGTAATTCAGTTTCCGAAGAGGGCTTTGCCCTCTTCCGAGTACACAAACGCATTCCAAAGAGACCAAGTCTTACGATAGGTCTCTTGCCTGTCTTGAGCTGTTAGTATCAGATCTTCCATTTTGTTGATATCCTCCACCTTTTGTAGCCACATTGCCGCAGTCGGAGCGGTTTGTTGCTTCCAGAGTAGAGGGATACAGGACTTGGCTGCATCCGTGAGGTGGCGTAGTATCGATTGTTTGTATTTCCCAGGGGGTAAGGCCGAAACGTGTAGCAGGAAGAACGCCGGGTCATTTGGGATTTGCCACTCCGTGAATTTTTGAGATATGGTTCGGACCGCTGTCCAGAACTCCGTCAGCTTGGGGCAGGACCAGAAGATGTGTAGAATTGTACCCCTATCTTCCCGGCAACGCCAGCAGAGTTCAGGCGTGTCAGGGAAGATAAGGTGTAGGCGGCTAGGTGTCAGATACCACCTCATGAGGATTTTATAATTCGTCTCTTGTATTTTTGTGCATAGCGAGGACTTGAGAGAGAACCATGTTATATTATTAAGTTGGGGTTGTGTAAAAGTGGTTGGGTCGGTGTATTTAGTAGTGAATACATTTTGGAAAGGACACGTGAAATTGGCTCCGAATCAGAACAGTATTCTTCAAACGCGGTCACTGGTCTGGTATAGTCAGGGGGATTCGGGATAGACCTAAGAAAGTGGTGCAAGCGTGTAGCATTCCAGAAATCCAGTCGATAGGGACCGATAGGGTCCATAAGGTCCGGAATGGAAGGCCAGCCACCACGAGTTACAAACTGAGAGGCTGTGATAAGGTTGGACTCCCATAAAGTCTGGAATTGCGTGGTTGCAAGCCCCCGGTGAGAACCTGGGGTTACCTAGGATCAGGGTCAATGGTGACGTTTTGGTCATCAGAGAGTGTTGCAGTGCTGCCTTCATGCCCTGGGAGAGAGTGTTACCTATTAGTGGGTGGGTCCTCGTTGCTCGCGGCAATGCATCTCTCCACCATAAAGCGGTCCTTAACGGAACAGAGCACTGATGTTGTTCAATTTGTGCCCACAACTTAGTGTCAAGATGGCGACTCCAGTCAACCACCCTACTCAGGTGGATTGCATGATAGTACTTTTTGATGTCTGGTAGCGCCAATCCCCCGTAATGCTTCGGTAAGGAGAGTTGGGATCGTGGTATCCGAGGTTGCTTTTGTGCCCAAACAAAGCGGGTGAATAGTGCCTGCACCTGTTTAAAATATACAGGTGGTATTTTGATCGGCAAGGCCTGGAAGAGGTATAAAAATTTGGGTAGAATGCACATCTTCAGCAAGTTACATCTACCAAACCAGGAGTGAATCCCTTTGTGCCAGGAGTCCAAAAGCAACCTCACCTTCGTTAACAGGGGGGGGGGGGAAATTGCGTTCATACAAGTCCGATAGGTCTGGGGGGATGTTAGTCCCTAGGTAAGTCAGGGTGGTAGTCGTCCATTTAAAATGGAAGTTAGCCTGTAAGGTGGGGAGTATGCGTGGTGGTATCAGTATTCCCATAGCTTCCGATTTGGAGAAGTTTATCTTCAGGTTAGATAACTTCCCATATTTCTCAAATTCACTAAGCAGATTTGGCAGTGATATCCCTGGGTTGGTCAGTGTGAAGAGCATGTCGTCGGCATAGGCTGAGATCTTGTGCTGCGAACTCCCGACAGTCACACCTTGTATATCGGGGTTCCGTCTGATCGTGGCTAAGAAGGGTTCTAGGGACAATGCAAACAGGAGAGGAGACAGTGGGCATCCCTGTCGCGTCCCGTTAGTTATCGGGAAGGGATTTGATAGGATCCCGTTGGTTTTCACTCGCGCCGTTGGGGTTGGAGTATACTCCAGCTATCCTATTGATCATCCGTTCCCCCAATCCTGCATGTCGAAGTACCGCGAACATAAACGACCAGTTCACACGGTCGAAGGCCTTTTCGGCGTCGGTATTTAACAAGACACATGGGGCGCCCGCGGCTCTCACCACATGGAGAAGGTTCAGCACTTTCGTGGTACTATTTCGGGCTTCTCTAGAGGGGATGAAACCTACCTGGTCTAGATGTATTAGTTGTTGGAGGTGTTCTGCCAATCTGGTAGCTAAAATCTTAGTATAGATTTTGAGATCTATATTCAGAAGAGATATCGGCCTGTAGCTACCACAGGACGCTGGGTCCTTCCCTTCCTTATGTATTACCGAGATATGGGCGCTCAGGGAGTCCCTAGGAAACCCACCGTTAGTTCCTTGTACATTAAACAACTTAAGCATGGGTTGTCCTAGGATGTCGGATAGTTTTTTATAGTATTGTAGGGTATAGCCGTCAGGTCCCGGGGCTTTCCCCGCACACACACATCTTAAATATTTGTCCTCGCTTTTTTTCTTTGTATATACTTTGTAAAAATAAAAACTTGGATAAACTTATATTTAAAAAAAATAAAAAATAAAATAAAAAAAGTTACAAATCCCCATATGTACAAACAACAAAAAAAAAAATCTATTAGTTTTGTAACCTATTTCCCATAACAAAAGGGAGAGAGATGCTAATACAAGAATTAATTAGGTGTTGTTTTTGCTTCTTTTTTTCCTTGCTCTGCAAATTTCTCTCCTGTTAACAATATAAAACACATATTATATACTGCTGAATGATGAAGCCAAGCAATGAAAATGGAAAAGAAAATAATGAAATCATCTCCCCGTATACAATATGATTGTATGTCTATTTCTGGTGTTCCCCTCGGAAGGAGAGGTGGTAATTCAGTGTTCAGATTTGAAAGAAAGACATATTATGTCTCGGTGACGGTGTCGCCATCTGAACATTACCCCCGTTCCCTCGTGTAAACTGAAATATAGATTTTGTCGGTAGTTAACCGAATTTAGCAGGAGAAAATGTGATGCTCTCTACATGGTGGCAGATTCATAGCACAGGTGTCATAGTGATGGACCAACTGGGATCTCCATTATCTATAATATGGAATATAAAAAAAAAAAAAAAAAAAAAAAGAAGGAGGAAGATGATAAATGAAGGACATCTACGTTATGAAGTCATAATGCAGATGGATGAATAGGTAAAAGTTCTGAGATGATCAAAAGAGGCACATTCAGCAAGAACCGATGTTGAGCAAATAGCTGTTCACCCAACATGTGGATGGAGCCAAAACTTTATTTTTATTTTTGTATATTTTCTATAGAACAGTAAGTGGTTAGAATCCTTGTCAGGTTCTTACTTTTGTGTCCCCCCGGAAGTCATTGTCACCAAAACAGAAAACTCAGGCAAGAAAACTACGTTTTGAGTTGTCAGCAGAATAGGAAACAGGTGAAATATTTCAATACTTATTCTACTAAGGTGCCTTTCACAATGCGTAAATGGAACATACTATCAGGTTGTCCTATTCCATTGCAAATATGGGCAAAAATCTGATCATCAATTTTTAAATCCTCCAAACGTGTGGTGCAGAGAGACAGCTGTGACGATCATAATGTTTTGGTGCAGGAGCCTGGAGCGTGTCCATCATATAGATCCTACCCTAAGTGTGGGGGGTGTGGGATGGAGACAGGCTCGCACTTTCATATTTTTGGACTTGTTCTCTTCTTCAGGGGTTCTGGTTAGAGGTAATGCAAACACTTCAGTGTAGGGCTGCAACTAACGATTATTTTCATAATCGATTAGTTGGCCGATTATTGTTTCCATTAATCGATTAATAGCCTTTAACAAAAAAAAAAAAAAAAAGGGGGGGGGGGGTAAAATTGATGTTCATTTTCAACCACAGTGACGGGAAAATTTAGAAATAATAGAAAACTTCTTAGTCAAAGGAATTTTCATGTGGTTTTTGTTGAGATATTACATTTATTTTAAAAACGAGTGAAAATTTCTTCATTCAGCGAATGTACAAAGATTTTTTTGTCTGAATATTCTCATCCGCAAATTGATCTGTGTGGCCAGCATAAGGCTCTGGTACACACCTATGCGGTTTGCTTTTGATCTGTTTCTGCAGTGCGTTTTGATTTTTGCGCACGTGATTTTACTGCAATTTGCATTTGTTTTGGGCAGATTAAAAAACACAAATTGCTGCAAAAACGCATTACATGCTTTTCTGCAGCTTCTCCATTGAAGTATACTGTGCGACATAAAATATTGCAACAACCACCATTTTATTCTCCAGGACCTCTGCTAAAAAAAATATGTTTGGGGATTCGAAGGCTGGTTCTCCCAAGTATGCGAATTGGATGTGGTTTCCCCACACCTAATTCGCATGTCAGGAGATTGTGACGAGCTCTCAATGGAGACGGTTCACACAGCTCTGGGGTGGCCGCGGAGCACATAGTAGAAAGGTCCTGTGCGTCTTTGGCTTAGTTTCAGGTCCGAATTCAGGCAAAAAGTCAAACCTGAAATGGTGAACGGGGATGCACCGGACCCCCTGCTGTGCCCCGCGTCACACACATTGTGAAACCAGCCTAAGAAACGGTCTACCAAAAAAAATACTGATTTTAACTTGTAAGCAACAAGTGTCAGAAAAAGGCTTAGTCTCCAAGGGGTTAAGGAAAACTGCCTTTAAAATGATCAGCAGATTTAGGCAGCTGAAGTTGTTTGCAAATGTTAACTTTCCGGTAAGGGCTAAGCTTGGATTATTCCATGATCTAAGTGACTAACAGTGAGGCTACAGACATGAGATGGGCGAGACCAAGATTGACATTGCCAGAAAGTCCCTATTTCTGAACACCATTTCTCTTCTCCCCCCAAGATGAGACTCCATTTCTCTTGCTCCCTTTGGAATTCCCACTCTGTCTGTAAGAAAAACACCAATATCCATGACCTCTTTATCGCTAACTCATTTAATCTACTCCCTATTACCGAAACCTGGCTTCATGAATCCGACACCGCTTCCTCTGCTGCTCTATCCCATAGTGGTCTACTCTGGACTCACTCCCCCAGATCTAGTGGATGTAAGAAAGGGGGTGTCGGAATCCTAGCTCCACATAGCGCCTTTCAGGTACTTCACCTACCTCCCTCTCTGTCACTCTCCTCTTTCAAAGCACACTGCATTCGTCTTTTCTCTCCAGTTTCTCTAAGGATAGCTGTGATCTACAGGCCCCTCCTGGCCCGTTATCAACCTTTCTTTATGACTTCTCTGCCTGGCTACCCTACTTTCTTTCTTCGGAAATCCCTACAATCATTCTGGGTGACTTCAACTTCCCTGTTAATACGAACACTCCTTCCACTTCCAAACTTCTCAGTTTAACCTCCTCCTTTGACCTGAAGCAATGGATATATACTCCTACTCACTCTGAAGGCAATACCCTTAACCTTGTTTTCACCCACCTTTGCACTCCATGCAACCTCTCCAACTATATATTCCCTCTCTCTGATCACTACCTTATTAGTTTCATTCTCTCCCTCTCCTCCAACCTCTCTCCCTGCAACCACTTAAAAGTTGACCACAGAAACCTACGTCATTTCAAAACTTCTCTTCTCTAGTCTGCTACCAACGACCTCCATGACAAAATCTCACCCCTATCCTGCACCGACCTAGCCACTTCTGTCTACAACACTTCACTACTAGCCTCACTGGGCTCACATCATATATAGACTGCTTTTTTATATATTATTTTTATTTATATTTCTTTCAGGTCTCTGTTCTTTGTATTACATGTACATTTCAATAAATGTTAATACTTTTGTATATTTTCACTGTTTGTTGTGCCTTCAAAGTCCAACCATAGGTTATCCTATTTTGGAATCCTTTTTCTTTATTTCTCCATTATTCACAGATGAGGCAATTTGAGTGCTCTTTACTTTTTTTATTCATAGTCTCATTGGACTCCCTCACACAGAATCAGACCCCAACCCCTTCAACCTTGGCAAACAGATGATACTAGAAGTCTGAAAAAACAGTCTTGCGCCACAGAAAGACTTCAACCACTATAAATCTGCCCTCCAAAAATTAAATTCCAACCTCACTGCCAAGCAGACCTATTTTATCACTCTCATTAACAACTTATCAATCCGTCCCCATCAACCCTTCTCTACCTTCAACTCTACTTCGTCCTTCACCAACTAACTCACTCACTGCCCAGGAGATTGCCGATCACTTCAAACAGAAGATTGATACAATGCGCGAGGAAATCTCTACTGTTCAGATACCCTTCACGCTCTACACCTCATGCCCACAGGTACAATCATTACTTCCCTCTTTCAACCCCACCACTATAGACAAGGTTGCTAAACTACTTGCTAACCTCCATCTTACCACCTGCCCTCTGGATCCTGTTTCCTCTGGCTCTATTCTACACTCTCGAACCCACATCTTCAATTTCTCCCTCTCTTCTGGCATCTTTCCCAACTCTCGAAAACATGCACATGTCAGCCCCATACTTAAAAAGCCCTCACTGGACCCATCCATTCTTAACAACCTATGCCCCGTCTCCTTGCTCCCCTTTTTATCCAAACTCCTTGAACGTCTGGTCTACAACTGACTGAACGACCACCTTGCTGATCATAGCCTTCTTGATCCCTTCAGTCTGAATTTCGTCCACAGAAACTCCTCTCCTAAAACTAACTGATCTACTAACAGCCAAAACCAATGGGCACCTATTCGTTCTCTTTGTTCCTCTCCAGACCTCCTGCTCTCTAGCTCCCTTGTCACCTCCTCCAATGCCTCGACTCCAGGGCTTCTCCAGAGCCTCTCTAATCCTATGGAACACCTTACTCTAACCAGTCCAATTATCTCCTACTCTATTAGCTTTTAGATGATCCCTGAAAACCCTCTTCAGAGAAGCCTATCCTACACACACCTAGCAACTGTATTTTCATTTTCTCCATCACCTCATCCCCCACAGCTATTACCTTTTGTTCCACTTGACACTCCCTTCTAGATTGTAAGCTCCAACGAGTAGGGACCTCTGATTCCTCCTGTATTGCTTTGTATTGTAATTGTACTGTCTTGTCCCCATGTTGTAAAGCTCTGCGTAAACTGTTGGCGCTATATAAATCCTGAATAATAATAATAATCTGCATGGTTTTACCCACCAATTGCATTCTCTTTAATCCTTTTCTGCAAAAGTGAGTAATATCCAAAAGTCAAAATATCCAAAATTGGGCCCAAAGTGTCAATATTTTGTGTGGCCACCATTATTTTTCAGCACTGCCTTAACCCTCTTGGGCATGGAGTTCACCGGAGCTTCACAGGTTTCCACTGGAGTCCTCTTTCACTCCTCCATGATGACATAACAGAGCTGGTGGATGTTAGAAACCTTGAGCTCTTCCACCTTCTGTTTGAAGATGCCCCACAGACATTCAATAGGGTTTAGGTCTGGAGACATGCTTGCCAGATTATCACCTTTACCCTCAGCTTCTTTAGCAAAGCAGTGGTCGTCTTGGAGTTTTTATTTGGGGTCGTTACCATGTTGGAATACTGCCTTGTGGCCCAGTCTCTGAAGGGAGGGGATCATGCTGTGGTTCAGTATGTCACAGTACATGTTGGCATTCATGGTTCCCTCAATGAACTGTAGCTCTCCAGTGCCAGCAGCACTCATGCAGCCCCAGACCATGGCACTCCCACCACCATGCTTCACTGTAGGCAAGACACACTCGTCTTTGTACTCCTCACATGGTTGCTGCCACACGTTTGACACCATCTGAACCAAATAGGTTTATCTTGGTCTCATCAGGTCACAGGACATGATTCCAGTAATCCAAGTCCTTAGTCTGCTTGTCTTCCACAAACTATTTGTGGGCTTTCTTGTGCATCATCTTTAGAAGAGACTTCTTTCTGGGATGACAGCCATGCAGACAAATTTGATGCAGTGTGCGGCATATGGTCTGATCACTGATAGGCTGACCCCCCACCCCTTCAACCTCTGCAGCAATGCTGGCAGCACTCATACGTCTATTTCCCAAAGTCAACCAATGGATAGGACGCGGAGCACGTGGACTCAACTTTTTTGGTCGACCATGGCGAGGCCTGTTGTGAGTGGAACCCGTCCTGTTAAACCGCTGTATAGTCTTGGTCACTGCGCTGCAGCTCAGTTTCAGGGTCTTGGCAATCTTCCTATAGCCTAGGCCATCTTTATGTAGAGCAACAATTATTTTTTTCAGATCCTCAGAGAGTTCTTTGCCATGAGGCGCCATGCTGAACTTCTAGTGACTAGTATGAGAGGAGTGAGAGCAATAACATCAAAATTTACCACACCTGCTCGCCATTCACACCCGAGAACTTGTAACACTGAGTCACGTGACACCGGGGAGGGAAAATGGCTAATTGGGCCCAATTTCGACATTTTCACTTAGGAGTGTACTCACTTTTGTTGCCAGCTGTTTAGACATTAATGGCTGTGTGTCGAGTTATTTTGAGGGGACAACAAATTTACACTGTTATACAAGCTGTACACTCACTACTTTACATTGTAGCAAAGTGTCATTGCTTCAGTGTTGTCACATGAGAAGATATAATAAAATATTTACAAAAATGTGAGGGGTGTACTCACTTTTGTGAGATACTGTAGATGGTTACATTGTTCCAGCTTGGGCCAGTGTAACTATGTACAAAAACAGCCATAGCTGAAATTCCTCTTTAAATGTGACAAACCCCACTAAGCTTCACACTGGAACGATTTGACATGTCAAATCGGCGGCAATGGCACCATCCTAATCGCTGCGCCGATTTCAAAAAGTAGTTTTTGTACTACTTTTGCAATTTTAGCTTGCGATTTCCATTGACATCTGTGCAGAAACCCACACAGATGTCTGAAATCGCTGCTGACAATCAGGAGTGAAAACGTGCAAGTTCAGCTGAACTCGCAACGGCTTCATTCCCGCAGCTCAGTGTGAACTTGGGCTTAGGCCCAACTACATTTAACACAAAGCACAGCAATGTCGTCATTTAACAGCTTCATCTACATTTATCTCTTAAACAAGCTGTCAACAGGATGTAGGGGAACGTGCAAACGATCAACGAGGGAACAATTATTCAAATTGCAGTCAAAGTTTAGATGGCTGATAGTTTCATTTCCACTTTAAACCATGAAGAGGGACTTGAGCTCCTAACAAGTTTGTGCCTACCGAGCAACTCATCATAGAGCAGCCTGGCACACAAAAACCTGTGCTGAAAAATAAATTGCTTTTAACAAATCGCTTTAAACTTGTTTTCAGTTATCTTAACATTATAAAGTGAGCACACAGGAAATTTCATATTTCAATAAACGGCAAATCTGAGATTAATTTCTTTATTCCAGCGAAAGTGAACCCGTCAGCCCCAGTACAATGGGTGGCTTTAAAAAAATAAAAAAAATAAAATAAAAGCTATTTTTTTACCTTCTGTCCCAATTGTTGTGAAGAAACAGACAAAACTGACATCAGAGCTGCACAATTTTGGGTAAAATGATGAATCACAATTTTTTTTTGCTTAGAATAAAGATCACGATTCTCGTCGAGTAACATCTTCTTTCACATAATTATTTATAATTTTTTTAACACAAAAAATTGGGCTAGCTTTACTGTTTAGTTTTTTTTTTTTTTTATTCATTAACCACTTCAATACCGGACATTTTCACCCCCTTCCTGCCCAGGCCAATTTTCAGCTTTCAGCGCGGTCACACTTTGAATGACAATTGCACGGTCATGCGACATTGTACCCAAACAAAAAAAATCCCCACAAATATTGATTGGTTTGCGCAAAAGTTATAGCGTCTACAAAATGGGGGATAGATTTGTAATTTTTATATTTTTTTTACTACTAATGGTGGCGATCTTTATCGTGACTGTGACATTGCGGCAGACAGATTGGACAGTTTTGACACCATTGACATTATAAAGCGATCAGTGCTATAAAAATGCACTGATTTACTGTATAAATGTCACTGGTAGTGAAGGGGATAACACTAGAGGGCTCTGCAGGGGTTAAATGCGTGTCCTAGGGAGTGATTCTAACTGTGGGGGGAGGAGACCGATCGGTGTTCCTACATACAAGGAACATACGATCAGTTCACCTCTCCTCTGACAGGACATGGATCTGTGCGTTTACACACAGATCCACGTCCCTGCTCTGTAAAGTGCAATCGCGGGTGCCCGGCGGACATCGTGATGTGGAAAGCACTTTCCGCAATGCCGGGAAGCCGAGGAGGGTGGGAGGGAGGAAGGGTTCCTGCGGCTGTCATTTTACTAAGGCCTGGTATAGAAGTGGTTAAAGTGTAATTTTTTTTTTTAAATGCTTTTGAAAGACCGCTGCGCAAATACGGTGTGACATAAAATATTGCAACAACCACCATTTTATTCTATAGGGCCTCTGCTAAAAATATATATAAATATTATATATATATATATAAATTTATATATTATATAAATCATGTTTAGGTGTTAAAATTCATTTTCTGGCAGAAAATAATGATTTTTACTTGTAAGCAACAAATGTCAGAAAAGGTTTGGTCTTTAAATGGTTAAACTTCCTTCATTTACACACTGGAGTTCATTCCTTTGATAAAAGAACAAAAAGATACTTTGTTTCTACTGCTCAAGTCCCAAGTCACACCCTCAGGAAGAGTCCAAACCACCAAAGTCCCACCTCACAGATCATAGCATTATCCAAGGATTCATATACACAGACTGTGTTGAAAGCTAGCTGGTAGCTGCTGGACAGGATGAAATGGATTACAATTGGAATCCAATCCTGACCAGTTAAATATGCTGCCCAGTGTGAAAAGGGTGAGTCCCACCCCTCAGATCCCTGCTCTCTGTGAAGTCATTGATTTACATATGAAAGGAAACATCTTCATAATGACCTCCCATAGCCCGTCCTTCCATAGACTTGCAGTAAGCCGTTATTATTTGGCATGCTGCAAGACAGGAATGACACACTTACACCTTTCACCACCCAAATGAAGGGCCAGAAACACCCACAATAGCCCTAGGACCCTCCCACATCAACTACAAGTGACTCCCACAACCCGCCCTAAAGCTACAGAGGCTCAAAGGATCATGGGACATGTAGTATCAGGACAGGAAAAGGAAGGAAACAGGAAGGAAACAGGAAGGAAACAGGAAGTCTGAGAACTTTGAGATGTCATTCCTCCTCCTGGCTGAATTTCAGACCCAGAACCTTGCTGTACGCAGCTAAAGGAGGCAAGTTACACAAACTGACAGTGTGGCTGGGATTCATTTATATGCACAATGCATCTGTTTTCGGGAGGAAAAGCTGGAGCTCTTCTTTAAGCTCATCAGTTTTCTTTCCCAGAGAGAGGAAATGAGCCCCGGAACGGGCTCTGTTTTCATGAACAGGACACTAACCAGGAGACATCTTCCCTTAGGACATTGTTTTGGTCAGGCTCCCCAAATGTAATATTGCAGACGGGTCAATCACCTGATAGCTTTTTGCATCTCTTAAACTGCAACAGGGAGAATATATAGAGGCCGTGGCCTTATTCCCAGCCAATCTGGAGTTGTATGTGCTTCCGCCCACACCTACCTTCATGTTCTCAGAAATGTAAAATTAATAAAAAATCAGACAGGTGGTACCAACACCTAGCAGATGCAACCAGTGTGCAGATCCAGGAACTCTTAAGCAAAAATATCACTATATAAAAGAATAGCACAGTAGCTTAGTGGTTAGAACAGTTTCCTCCCACACGTCAGAGACATGCTGGCAGGTTAATTAACTTTTGAGTAACCTGGCCCTAGCATATGTATGTATGTATGCATGTGAGATACAGACATGAGATTGTAAACCCTGTGAGGTGCAGGGAATTAAAAATGATATAAAGTGCTGCATAAATTGATGGCACCATTTAAATGCCTGAGATAATTAAAGAATAAGATCACCTTTTACAATAAATAAATAATAAATAAAAGCACATCTTTATGCAGATAAAACAAATGTGCATTTATTTTTATTATTTAAGGAGCCTGCACAGTATTGCATCCGCTATCGGCAGATCGCAATTTCAGGATCCTGCAGACTCTCAGGATAGCAGTCTGCCTGTACCTCCGATATGGCCAGGCAGTTATTCGAGAGCAGGAAGATCAATGAACTATAAGATCGCTCACTAGCGGCCTCACAGTTCATTGAGAACCGCAAGCCATCAGCTGATGGTACTTGTGGTCTATTTATGCACAGGAAGCTGTGAATTAAAGAGATGGCCATGTGGGCGGAGCCCTGCATGGCTGCGCTGTTTTTTCAAAATTGTGACAGCGAGTGTGGGAGGAAGGATCCCCCAGTCGCTGTCACAGGGAGAGGAGGGATCGGGGGGAGAGAGGGTGCATGCTGAACATGTTATGCCCTAAATATGGGTGTAACCTGTTCAGAAGGTGAAATTATCCTTTAAATGGTTAGGTTAAATGATCTCTCATTGAAACTATGTAATTTTGTGCATTAAATACTGTAAGCACGCACAAGCCCACTGCACACCAGGGAAGCGTGTGCGGGGATCCGGCGGACTCTATGTCCGCCGGCCACCCACAATCGTTTTTATAGAGAAGCGGAACGGTGATCTGCCTATGTAAACAAGGCGGATCCCCATTCTGACAGGAGACAACACGGAGATCGCCTGTTCCTAGTGATCAGGAACAGCGATCTCTGTGTTGTGCCAGTGAGCCCATCCTCTACAGTTAGAACAGTTACCCCTTGATCGCCCCCTAGTGTTAACCCCTTCTCTGCCAGTGCCATTTATACATTGATCAGTGAATTTTTTTTAGTACCGATCACTGTATTGTGTCACTGGTCCCCAATAAGTGTCACATTTGTCTGCCACAATGTCCCAGTCCAGCTAAAAATTGCCATTACCAATAAAAAAAAATAAAAAAATCCATAAATCTATCCCCTATTTTGTAGACGCTAAAACTTTTGTGCAAACCAAATCAATCTACATTTATTGGGATTTTTTTTTACCAAAAATATGTAGAAGAATACAAATTGGCCTAAACTGATGAATACATTTTGTTTTTTTACATGTTTTATAGCTATTTTATTTTTTTTGCATATGTATTTGTATGTATTTCTTTTTTAAATTGTTGCTGTTTTTTTTGTTTATAGGGCAAAAAATAAAAAAATGCATGCAGAGGTGATCAAATACTAGACATTTGCAATCCGTTTAGTTCCGAATACGTTTTTTTAACTAATTTAGACAAATTCGTTAATTCGGAAAAATCTGAATAACTAATGAATAATAATTATTAAATTATTGTTATTGGAATTTCCTTTCAAATGTGGCTCTTATGCCGCATACACACGGTCGGAATTTCAGCCAGCAAAAGACAGATGAGAACTTTTCATCGGAAAATGCGACCGTGTGTACGATCTATCGGAATTTTGCTGACCGAATTTCCACCAGCAAAAGATTGAGAGCAGGTTAGAAACTTTCCGATAGCGTGTATGTAATTCCGACGCGCAAAAACTCACGCATGCTCAGATTCAACTACGAGACGGAAGCTATTGGCTACCGGCTTCCTTTTTCTAGTCTCGTCATACGTGTTGTACATCACCGCGTTCTCGACGGTCGGAATTTGGTGTGACCATGTGTATGCAAGACAGCTTGAGCGAAATCCTGTCGGAATTCAATCGGGAAAACCATCAGAGCTTTTTCTGACCAAAATTCCGATCGTGTGTACGGGGCATTAGAGAACGTAACAAATACAAATTTATCCAAAGTTAAGCATTATTTGTAATAACGAATGCCGTATCTAAATTAATGGAACATAACAAATTAATAATAATAAAAACATATTATTATTTTTTTGTTCTGTTCCATTTGTTTAGATGCATCATTCATTTTTTCGAATAATTAGTAATTTTAGATACATTTGTATTCGTTACGTTCACTAACAGCCAAATTTAAAAGGAAATTCCAATACCTATAATATAATAGTTATTATTCATTAGCCTCACCATTGCAATCAGTGCAGTCTGCAGCCTGGAGGGGACAGGGAGGAGGCGGGACATACAGTGAGAATCTTCTATGATAGACAGAACAGTGGTCCAATGGCTTCCCAGAGGCCGCCAAGTAAACAGGAGATTCTCGCTGCATGTAATCTCGTCCCGCCCCCCTCCGAGGCAGCTAAAATTGAAGTATTGGCGTATAACATGCATACGCTATTTGCACCCGATTTCAGGGTGAAAAAGTGTGTCTTATACATTATTTATATTAGTATTTAAAATTTTTGGATTTTCATTACTTTCGTTTTTTCTAATCTTCCTTTCATATTTTCGAATTTCCCCCCAAAAAAACCGAATGAAACGAAAACGAAAAAAAGTGCACAAATCGACTAAATACCACCAGAACAAATCTCCATTTGTGGGAAAAAGGACATCAATTTTGTTTATGTACAGCTTTGCACGACCGCGCAATTGTCAGTTAAAGAGACGCAGTGTCGGATCGTAAAAAATGGACTGGTCATTAAGGGGGTAAATTAAACAGTCTATTAAACAAAAGAAACCCAAGAAATGTGAAATAAAAATATGTATACACCAGTAAGCCATTATGACCCCTCACCTAATATTGAGTAGGCCCCCCTTTTGCCACCAAAACAGCCCTGACCCATCAAGGCATGGACTCTACTAGACAAAGCATCACACTGCCTCCTTCAGCTCGTCTTCTTCCCATAGTGCATCCTGGTGCCATCTCTCCCTTAGGTAAGTGACACACCCACATATTGTTCCGTGGTCCAGTTCTGATGCTAACCTGTCCATTGTAGGAGCTTTTCTTTGTGGACACGGGTCAGCATGGGCACCCTGACCGGTCTGTGGCTACACAGCCCCATACACAACCTGTCTTGCTCGGTGTGTTCCGAGACCTCTCAATCAGAACCAGCATTAACTTTTCAGTAATTGAGCTACATTAGCTCTTCTGTTGGATCAGACTACACAGACCAGTCTTTCCTCCCCATGTGCATTAGTAAGTCTTGACCGCCCATGACCCTGTCACTGGTACTCTGGTTTTACTTCCTTGGGCCACTTTTGGTTGGTCCTGACCACTGCAGACTGGGAACATCCCACAAGATCTGCAGTTTTGGAGTCGCTATGAGCCATTCATATATGTATTTACATACATTATGCACACATATATTATTCCTGATCAGAAGACCTACCTTCACATATGAGGGCTGTTTCTCTAGAATCAGATCAGCAACTTTCTTTGACACCTGTAGAGAATGAGAAAATGTCAAGTAACGTCAGATCTGTGTTACACATTGTGCTCACAAGCATTCATCCTGTCCAGTCTCATTAAAATAGCATTCTTAATATGTACTGCCCCATCGATATGAAAACTAACCCATCTCAGGAAATCCTCTGTATGTACAAATTCATTACCTGCAACTTTAAATTATACACAATGGTTTGAATTTTTTTTTAAAATAACAAAAAAAAAAAAGTCACAAGATCTCATTTAAAATTATTTACAATTCTCTGTATCTATGTTTTAGGAGTTTATACTACTGAGAATGTAACCTGTTCACTATAAAACAGTGCCATCACTGAGAACGTAACCTATCCATTCACTAGAGAACAGTGACATCACTGAGAACGTAACCTATCCATTCACTAGAGAACAGTGACATCACTGAGAACGTAACCTATCCGTTCACTAGAGAACAGTGACATCACTGAGAATGTAACCTATCCATTCACTAGAGAACAGTGACATCACTGAGAACGTAACCTATCCATTCACTAGAGAACAGTGACATCACTGAGAACGTAACCTATCCGTTCACTAGAGAACAGTGACATCACTGAGGAGGTAACCTATCCGTTCACTAGAGAACAGTGACATCACTGAGGAGGTAACCTATCCGTTCACTAGAGAACAGTGACATCACTGAGAATGTAACTGAAAAAAAAAGGGTTGAGAAACACCACACTAGAGACCCATGATCTCACTGAGAATACAGGCTATCCATTCAATAGAGAATGGAGACATCACTGAGCATATAACCTATCCATTCAGTAGAGACGAGTGACATCGATAGAAAGCTAACCTTTCCATTCAGCAGAGCTACAATAGAATTAGAATGATTTAGCTCAAAGCATATTCATGTGTTAGAAGGTCCCCGTCATAGTGCAGACCTAAATCCAATTGAGAATCTTGAAAATTGCTCTTCACAGACGCTCTCCATCCAATCTTGCAAAGAAGAATGGGAAAAAAATATCACTCTCTAGATGTGAAAACCTGGTAGAGAGAGACATCCCCAAAAAGACTTGCAGTGAAAGGGGGTTCTACAAGGTATTGACTGGGGGGGGGGGGGGGCTGAATACAAATGTACACCACACTTTTCACATTCATTTGTAAAAAAAAAATTGGAAAACCATTTATCATTTTCCTTCCACTTCACAATTATGTGCCATAAAATCCCAATAAAATACATTTACATTTTGGTTGTAACGTGACAAATTGTGGATAATTTCAAGGGGTATTAATACTTTTTCAAGGCCCTTTACAAGAAAATATAATTCAACTATTTGGGAATTTAAAAAGGTACTCAAGGATGTTCAACCATATAGCAATTGAAATACAAGTTTTAGTCATTATAACCCCGTATTACAACTGAAAAAGGGACTTTTAAAAAAGAGCATATATTCTACACTCAGGAAGAAACACATACATAATATATATATATATATATATATATTATATAAAAAAGAGGTCGACCGATATGGGTTTTTCTCTGGCCGATGCCGATATTTAGAAATCATGGCGGCCGATAGCCGACATATGATGCCGATTTTTTTGGGCCGATACGTTAGGCCGATTTTTATCTTTTTTTAATCCCCCTTGATCTCATAAAATCTAACACACCTTTCCCACTGGGACATTTTTCAGGCGCTTTTGGGCTAAAAATAGCGCCTGTAAAGTGCCTGCAAAACGGCTCCCCTGCAGTCTGTGTGAAAGACCGAGTGCTTTCACACTGAGTGCCCGTTCACACAGGGGCGACACGACTTGCAGTGCGACTCACCTATATGTTAAATAAAAACAGGTAGTCAAAACTTTTGGACGAAAAAAAATGGGCTAACTTTACTGTTTTTAAATTTTTTTTTTTTTTAAATAGTGTATTTTTTTCCCAAAAAATTGCATTTGAAAGACCTCTGTGCAAATGCCGTGTGACAAAATATTGCAACAACCGCTATTTTATTCCCTAGGATCTCTGCTAAAAAAATATATATAATTTTTGGGGGGTCTAAGTGATTTTCTGGCAGAAAATACAGGATTTTTACTTGTAAGCAACAAGTGTCAGAAAAGATTGAACTATTTCAATAAATCTTACAAGAAATTCGGGACGCCCCCATACACCCTTCCCAAATAAGATACTTTAAATATTGCTGAAAAAACATATCATATAAACAAAACAAAACAAACATATAGGTTGTGGGGAGGTGTATAGTATATAGAGGCCACTGCACAGATCAGCTGAGTATAATATGTTTGTTATTTTTAAGGGAAAAAAATAATTTAGAGTTTAGTAATAAGATTCAGAACATCACAAAATCCCAAAACACCAGGGAGAACAATTAGAAGAATGACAACAAAAAAAAAAGCCTAAAATGCTGTAAAAATGATGGAAGAACAGGAAAGAAGAAAAGTACAAATCATAAAATACAAGCAAAGTGCGACTTTCTAGTTCAATTTAGTTAATGATTACATAGCAGGGGTCGTTTCTACTCGGCATGCACATCTCGTCCCATCCCACATACAAGGCTCAAGTTATTAACTTTGCGGAAATAAAGAAAATCTCTTGGAAAGTTGTCTGGGCAATAAAACGGATGACGGAGAGGGAGAACAAACGATGAAGGAAATTATTTTCTGTTCGGTTTCTTAGAAGCCATTTTTGCAGATGAGACAATTACAGTTATTGGCGGTTTTGCATTATACATGACATCTTTTAAGAGAAAATGCCACTTTCACATGCCACGGGACGTAAACATCACGTATCTGCCAAACTGCATTAAAGAAAATTTCATTTTGATGTTTCAAAGTCTTCATGTTTAATTCACACATTTCATATACAAAATATACATAATGAAATGGGTCAACAAAAGAGAGAGCGATATTTTATCATATATCCAGGATCTGATCTACTTAAAGTGACACCAAACAACATCCTCATTCTCCAAAAGTAATCCATACACCTCCACTACTTAAGGGCTGTGTTGCATTTGATACAAATATATGTATGTTTTATGATTATACTCAGACTTTAGTGTAGGTGTAGAACAATCTGGTTAACATTTTATCATAGAAACAAAAATAAGACTATGTCAGCTCTCAATGGGTAACATCATATAAGCATAACACCGGCAAAGAACACAAATGGTCCAAAAGAGTTTCAATATGCAATATACAATAGGTTAATGAAGATGATCCTTCCAGGTGGTGCTAATAAACCAAAGCAAATTTAATTAGTAATCATACATTTAAAACCAAAAATCCTTATACATGTGATCTATGAACAAAGAGGAATAAATACAATTAAATGAGCCTACGTTATCAGAGGAGGTTCTGGGAGCCATGAGGAGCTAACGGTATCCAATGGGGGAACAGTGCAGCTTGGGGGGGTGCAAAATGATTACTCTGCACTGGAGAGTCCTGACCCGAATGGTGGAGCCGCTCGCCGGCGTGGTCTGGAAAGGCTGGCGTGCTGATGGAGGGCAACCCAAGCCGCCGTGGCGTTCAGGAAACCAAGCCTCTCTCTACAAGGCAGCTCGCTAAGCAGGCTGGCGTCAAGATGCATGTGGAGGGGAGAGCCACGGTTTGTAGGCACTGGTGAGCCACTCTCCCTGGATGGATCATCAGCAAGCAGATGAATGTCACAGGGCTGTGGGGTGGGGAGGAAAAGCCACTGCAATCCAGAACCAGAAGCCGGGGAAGGCTCTAGCAGGTAGTGCGGAGCACTAGTCAGGATGGTGGTAGTCGGAATTCCTCGGGAACAAACATGAGGCACAGGCTGAAGTGACTTTTGAAAAAACGCATGCTTGCGAAACACATCGCCACAACAACCATTCAGCCTGTGCCTCACGCTGGTTCCCGAGGACTTCCACCATCCTGACCAGTGCTCCACGTTACCCACACGAGCCCTCACCGGATTTTCACAGCTTCTGATTCTGGATTGCAGTGGCTTTTCCGCCCCACCCCACACCCCTGTGACATCTATCTGCTTGCCGACGATCCATCCAGGGAGAGCGGCTCACCAGTGCCTACGAACCGCGGCTCTCCCCTCCACATCCATCTGCACACCAGCCTGCTTAGCGAGCTGCCTTGTGGGGAGCAGCTTCCGTTCCCTCCATCAGCACGCCAGCCTTTCCAGACCACGCCAGCGAGCGGGTCCACCATTCAGGTCAGGACTCTCCAGTGCAGTTGGATAATTGATACCCCCCCCCCCCCCCCCCAAGCTGCGCTGTTCCATCGTTGGATACTGTTAACTCCTCATTGCTCTGGGAACCTCCAGTGATACCGTATGCTCATTTAATCCCATCTATCCCTCTTTGGTCATACATCACATGTATGAGGATTTTTGATTTTAAATGGATGCTTATTAATTAAACTTGCTTTGGATTATAAGCACCACCTAAAAAGATCATCTTAATCAACCTATTGTATATTGAAACTCTTTTGTGCCATTTGTGTTCTCTGCTAGTGTTATGCTCATCTAATGTTATCCATTGAGCACTGACATTGTTTGTTCTGCTGCTATCCATATCCTCCACTTATGGTCACAATTCAGCTGCACTGGGGTTAACAGATACTCTTATTAGTCTTTTAATTATACCTTTATTTCTTCACATGCTCTACAGTAGAGCGCTGGTGATACTTTTGTTATACATAACTTATAGCAACAGAAATCAGGATGCTTCTGAGTTTGAGGGAATCCTTCTCAAACAAATGCTTTGGTGAGGATTACACAGGCTGTCCTCAAACAAAGGGACAGTTAGGTCAGCCTAATGTTTTGTAACCGTGGTCAACAGTAGCTTGATAACCTGAGAAATATGACCCATGTAGAAAAGATAAAAGGAAGGCGTGTGGTCTAGTGCGTGAGTGCTTAGAAATTAGTTTATTTTAAAAGCAGAATTTTATAGACTGAAAATACTACATATTCATAATTCTAGATTCCGGAAGAGGCATCCCCACTGCCCAGTCTGCGCGCCGCACGGCCACAAAGCACAGCCGTTCATCTCTGCCCCTCTGAGGACAAACACTAGGAGCAGCAATGCCACGGAGTGCCGCATATCTGCCACACACACACTATAGGATCCTGCACAGCTCCACTCTGTGTATTGTCGGGATAGCACTGTGAGGATCCACATATCAAGCCACTGACTGGCACAGGGAACAGAAGTGAGAAGGCATTACCATCAGAGTTCACTAGGCTTCCAAGGCGGACAGATGACCACCCTCCCGTGGTGTTTAGAGCGCTGTGATGTGCAAGGAATACATCTCCTACAATAAAGGAGAATCCGATCCTATGGTCAAAACTACTTATCAAGTGCTGCACCCTCCATCCCACCAATTCTCACAATTCTCAATACGTTTTAGGTTCCGAGGAAGAGGAAATTCCTCAAAACGCGTTAGCCAACTATCCATTATTTATCCCTTGTATGGGCAGCTAACCATTCACTTTTTAGCCCCGTTATGGGCAGTGTTTTTTATTGTGTACCTAGTGAGGTTATAGTAATGTATCTATAATTATGAATACATAGTACTTTCAGTCTATACCATTCTGTTTTAAATAAACTTTCATAGTTAGTAAGGTTAAATAAAGACACCAGTCCATCCAGTTCAATCTGAGTGAGTGTCTACAATTGTCCCTATCCCTATACATTGCACACTCACATCGGTCCCTACCCTCAAGGAGCCCACAATCTAAGGTCCCCATTCATATACTAGGGCCAATTTTGCACAGAAGCTAATTAACCTACCTGCATGTCTTTGGAGTGTGGGAGGAAACCGGAGTACCCGGAGGAAACCCATGCAGGCACAGGGAGAACATGCAAACTCCAGGCAGGTAGTGTCGTGGTTGGGATTTGAACCAGTGACCCTTGTTACTGCTAGGTGAGAGTGCTAACCACTACACCACTGTGCCGCCCACACAACTTCTTTCTAAGAACTCATGCACTAGACCACGCGCCTTCTTTTATCTTTTCTACATATCACTTCGGACTTTCCCTAGTCGACATAGGCAGCGGGTTGTACATGACCAACTATATATTACCACCAGGAAAAAAAATACTACCTGCCCACCTGCCAGTTTTCTACGCCAGGAATGTATACAGCCGAGAGGGCCGGCAAGTGCCGCTCTGCCCACCGCAGGATGTGAGCAACCTCCAGTGCCGCAGCTGAGCTCCTTGTTCCTCCTTGATGGTTGACATACACCACCACCGTGGCATTGTCTGACTGGATCCTGACCAGACGCCCCTGTAGCCTCTTCGACCATGTGGAGAGGCACCGCCTGATCGCCGGAAGCTCGAGCACATTGATCGGTAGGTGGGATTCCTCCCGCATCTAACGGCCCTGGGCCGACTGTATGCCCAACACTTCCCCCCCAACCGGTCAGGCTGGCATCCTTTGTGATCACTGTCCAATGGAGGGGAAGGAACAATTTCCCAGAACGAAGGGCCAGAGACCTAAGCCACCAGAGCAGGGAATCCCTGACTAACTGGCTCACCCAAATTTGATAATCCAGGGATAACCGAGATTTGTCCCATTTTGACAAAATCTTTTTCTGCAAGTCTCGAGTGTGAAATTGAGTGCACTGTACCGCCTTGAAAGTGGCTACCATGAGACCCAGGACTCGCATGCAGAAACGCAGCGACAAGCACCTGCGGTTCACCAATAACCTCACCGCAGCTTGAAGAGTCTGCAGCTTGTCTGAAGGGAGAAAGACTCTCGCTTCTGAGGAGTCCAGTCGGCACCAAGACAGACTTTTTTAGGTTCAGTACACAACCAAACTCCCAAAGAGTTTGCATGGCGATTGCCACATGCTCCCTTAATTCTGAGGCGGAAGCAGCTTTCAGAAGGAGGTCATCTAGGTAACCCACGATTGCGATCCCACGTTGCCTTAACAATGCCACCTTGGTGAAGACCTGGGGTGCTGACCCCAGGCCAAAAGGGAGAGCCACAAATTGGTAGTGCTCATCCCCGACAGTAAATCGCAGAAACCTCTGATGCCTGAGGCATATGGGTACATGTATTTATGCGTCCTTGATGTCCAAGGACGCCAGGAAGTCCCCCTGATGGAGTGCAGCAACCACAGAGCGAACTTATTCCATCCTGAACATTTGCACTTTCACAAAGCTGTTGAGGGCCTTGAGGTCCAGGATTGGACGGACTCCCTCCTTCTTTGGGACTACAAACAGATTGGAGTAGAATCCCTGAAACCTTTCCAGCGTCGGTAAAGGTACTATCAACCCGCGCAGTAGCAGGTCCTGTACTGCCCCAAACAAGGCCTCCCGACTAGCCGGAAGCAGATGAAGGTTGGAGAGAAAGAATCTGTTTGGTGGACAAGAAAGAAACTAACTATCTTGTATCCTGATGAAACCTGTTCGCAGACCCATTCGTTGGACAGTAGGGTGGTCCACCAAGCTGCAAACTCCCGAAGGCGGCCTCCCACCCAAGAGTCGGCAAACCTTCAGGTGGTAACATTTTTGCTCGCAGACTTGTTTGGCTTGCGAAACCAGGGACACTTTTGTCCTTCAGCAGGCGCCTTGTTGGACTGGGAACGCCGACCCGGGCGGGCGAAAAAGCCATTTTTGAGCGGAAAAAGAGGGCCTTTGCCTATGGCGTGGCTCCTTACCCTTCCTGGACTGTGGGAGCAACATGCTCTTCCCACCAGTAACATTCTTAATAATGTCATCCAGCGAGGCTCCAAATAGCCTCTCACCTTGAAAGGGCAAATCCTTTTAAATGCCTGGTCCGCAGACCAGCATTTCGGCCAAATCAGGCACCGTACCACCACTGCCGATACTGATGCTCTAGAGAGCAGGGGGACCGTATCCAGAGCCGCATCACAGACATACTTAAGGCCATGCACCAACTGATCTGCCAGTTCTGCACAGACCAGGGAAGTCTGCTGCTTCTCCAGTTCATGGTGTAACAAACTTTGCCCATTCAGTAAGCGTCTGCGTCACCAAGGCCGTGACCAACACAGGTTGTAACACTGACCCCACCAGCGTAAACATGGACCGGGCCACTGCCTCGGCCCTCCTGTCAGCAGGGTCCTTGAAGGCAGGAATCCCTTCTACCGGAATTGTGGTTACTTTATTCAACCTGGATACCAGGGGGTCAATGACCGGAGGAGTTACCCCTTTGAGGAGATCCTCCTGAAAAAATGGGCAACGCATCGCCATTCTTCTTGGGATTGAAAAGGTCCGTTGCGGGCTTCCCCATTCCTTGTAAATTAACTTATCAAAATAAGTCAAATACGGAAACACCTTAGGTGTGTGGACTGGTTTGCAGGACCCAAAAGGGACCACCACCTCTGCAGATGCCCCTGCTGTATCCTGTACCTTCAGGGTATCCCACACCGCTGTGATAAGTGCTCCTACTAGCGTTTTTTCCTGCGCTAACCTGGACACAGAGTCACCCTCACCTGTCCTGGTCCGCATCCTCTGCCACATCAGAACAAGGGCTGCCTGTCACAGAGGGGCCCGAGTCTTAATCAGAGCTTTCCCCAGAAGACAGGGGGGGCAGGGGATGTTTTTTACCCAACTTTTGCCCGCACGCCGCCTCCACCCTGGCAAAGGACTCCAGGACTGCCAACAAAGTGTCCATAGGCACCGCATTTCGTGTAGGTGAGCCTACTTTGTCTACTTCTGTACATTAAATGAGCTAAACTTAAAACTCAACCAAACCTTTAAGTTAGGTATACACAGGCCCGAAAATCAACTGAAAATAGTCGGTTTAGCAGTTTTCTGGCCAATTTTCGGCCTGGTGTGTGGTGTGTTCTGGTAGAACACAATAGCACAGCAGGGAGATCACTGTACTAACATTGCATATGTATTACAGTGACCTCCTCAGTTCTTTTTCATTCAGCCCATTGGAGTGAAAAAAAAAAAAAACGTACGGCCCGTACACACCATGCGAAAATTGTACGAAAAATACCACTTTTGAAGAAAACGTACAATAATCTGATTGTTGGTACACAGCTTTCAAGAGCCGATAAAGGCAGTTCATCAGATATGATCCAATCGGGTCAAGCACAAAAACTTTTCTTGCACAAATTTCTGTTTAATTGGTACTGTATTCGCCCGAAAAATACAATACAATACAAATACACTATAACACATTACATAATTTCCGTATTTTAATTCTGTCATAGGAGACTTTTCATAACTTTACTAACCTACTTAATTTCTACTTGCAACTAGCAAGCGGATCGTGTATATGGGCCATTAAAGCAGTTGTAAAGTTAGAAGGTTTTTTTATCAATGCATTCAGGTAAAAAAAAAAAAAAAACCTTCAGTGTGCAGAAGCCCCCTAATACCTGAGCCCCATCTCAATCCAGTGATGTTACATGAGAGTCTTGGCTGTCCGTGACTCTTCCTTCTCATTGGCTGAGACAGTGAGCCAATGAGGAGAGAGAGGAGGCGGGGCCAAGTCGCGGCTCTATGACAGAATGGACACAAAGCAGCGGGTGCCCCCATAGCAAGCTGCTTGCTGTGGGGGCTCTCGGTAGGAGAGAGGGACCAAAAGCTCCAGCCAGGGCCCAGAAAAGAGAAGGATCTGGGCTGCTCTGTGCAAAACCATTGCACAGAACAGGTAAGTATAACATGTTTGTTATTCTTAAAGGGGGGACTAGACTTTAAAACATTTTAAAACACTTTAAAACATGCACCAGGCATTAGATTAAAATGATCTAAATGTTACCAAAGGTGCTTCAAAACAAATAGGTGTTCAAAGTCTTTGGAAAACAGCCACAACCCGGGTAGAAAAGCCTTCCCCCTTCCAATATGCAGCAAAGTAGGATTCTCTCTCTCGCTCTCTCCGATGAAGACTCTAACAAGAGTCCATTTCAACAGCATGCTGGCAGGGGACAGGCTTTTTTACTCAGGCTTTGGCTGCTTTGAAAGAAAACAAACTGTAAAACCAAGCACACCTTTTGCTTTGATGAAACCAGAATTTATTTAGCTAATTTAAAGCAGTAGTAAAGGCCATCTTATGACTTATACCTACACATAAGCTTAAAATAAAGCTTACCAATAGGTACATCGAATAACTTTTTAAACGTGTGCCGTTTAGGTGATACGCACAATTGCAGAGGCTGGTGACGTCACCAGGACATAATTCCTGTGCTCTGAATGGATGGCCCACTGGAGCATGGCAACCAATGAGGGCACTCTGCTGCGACATATGACGTCTTAGACCCCATACACACTATTCGATTTTCTGCAGATTCTTGTCTTCAGATTTACCAAACCATGTATAGTGCAAGGGCCTGCCTGATTGCATAAAAATTGAAACTCTTAAAGCGGAGGTCCACCCTAAAGTGGACCTTCCGCTCATTGGATTCCTCCCCCCCTCCGGCGCCACAATTGGCACCTTTCAGGGGGGAGGGGGGTGCAGGTACCTGTACAGTACAGGTATCTGCACCCACTTCCGGGATAGCTCTCTGCGGAAAGGGGCGTAGATTACACCCCTTTCCAAAAGTCCCCCGCTGCCTGCTGGGAAACACACAGATCCAAGAGGCAGCGGGTCCATCCTTATTGCGCAGCGGGACTCGCGCATGCGCAGTAGGGAACCGGGAAATGAAGCCGAAAGGCTCCATTTCCTGATTCCCATACCCAAGATGGCGGCGGCAGCACCCGAGAGACGATCGAGAGATCGGCTTCCGACATCGCGGGCGCGCTGGACAGGTAAGTGTCACTATTTTAAAAGTCAGCAGCTGCAGTATTTGTAGCTGCCGGCTTTTAAAAAAAAAAAAAACGCGGACTCCCGGCGGACTCCCGCTTTAAGGTTTGACCTCAGATTATTTGGTTTTGGTAAATCTGAAGACAAAAATCTGCAGAAAATCTAATAGTGTGAATGGGGCCTTAGCGGCCCAGACATCAAACAGCCCGAGAGCACAAACCCGGAAGGAAGACCGGGGGAAGAAGGAAGTGCCAACAGCAGTGACAACGCACCGCTTGAGGGTTCCGTTTTATAGGTAAATATGTCATACCGTGCTGGTATGTACCACAGCATGTTAAAACTTTAAAAAAATTATAATAAATTTGGCCCATGAGTGTTTTATCACCGCTTTATTTTACATAGTAAGAAAAGACCAATAACAATGTTTAAAAATAGCACTTTTCATGTTGACTTATAAAAGCTTTACGTTCAATTGATTTGCAGATGAAAAACTCATTGGCTCAGTGCAAAAATATTTTACCATTTTATATTGAATTCATGGCAGGTGAAGAGTTTTCTGATCTAAGAGGTCTTGCTGGGCTGATGGATCGGGATATCGTTTGAGATGTAAATTCTAGAACGTCCGTTAATATAATGAGCAGAAAATCTAAGTGGCCTTTTATTGAATTGACACTTCAGGGATTGGAGCTCTATTGAAGGCTTTCATCAATAAAGTTGGTTGTGGGCTCTCCCGATTCTCACTACTCCGAATAAAGCCTGGAAGGATTACATGGTGTCTAACAATAGCTCACCTTCTAACCCCAAATATATAGACAGAGAAAACAGGAGCTAAATAACAAAAGGATACTCACCGCTGCCTGTTGTCTCTTTAACTTATCTCTGTACTCTTCAATCTCCTGCAGACTCAAGACTGGTGGAAGCTTCTGCATAGAAGAACACAAGTTTATTAGTCATTTCATTGTTAAAATGGGTAATATTTATGTAATGTAAATTAAAGAACACAATCCAAAAGGACAACAATCAGTAAGGCACCGGCCCGTAATTTTCTGCAGACCGGCGGGCGCTGTAGGCAAAGCACTGTACCCGTACGTCACTGCCTACTTCCGTGTTTGGGGCGCACATGTGCGCGCACTCCCCGCCCAGCACACACTGACTGCACACAGCGGGAGTCCGTGGCCAAAACCCAGCCAATGATTCACTAAAGGGACCTGCTGATTAGCTGTGTACAATCACAGCCCAGAGCCCTGTGTTGGTAAACAACACAGAGCTCTGTACAGAGAGAGCGATCTGTTAGTTTCTTATCCCCAAAACAGAGATCCGTAGTAAAAAAAAAAGCAGCACACTGTACACACATAGTTAGGCACACTTTGAACCCCTTGAGCACCCTAGATGTTAAACCCTTCCCAGCTAGTGTCATTAGTGCAGTTACACTGTATAGTATTATCACTGATCACTGTATTTATGTCAGTGGTGATGTCAGTGGCAGATTGCCCACCACACTATTGCAGGCCCGTTATAAGTTGTAGATCACTGCCATTAGCACTATAAAAAAAAAAAATTATATATATATATATATATATATATATAATTTTTTTTTTTTATAGTGCTAATGGCAGTGATCTACAACTTATAACGGGCTGCAATAGTGTGGTGGGCAATCTGACACTGGAGGGAACTGACATGAATACAGTTTGTAAATGCTATAACTTTAACGCAAACCAACCAATATACACTTATTAGGAATGTTTTTCTTTCATCAAAATTATGTAGAACACATTTTGGCCAAAATGTATAAAGAAATTAGATTTTTTTTTCTATTGGATATGTTTTATTGCAGAAAGCAAAAAATACAGTTTTTTTTAAAGCGTAACTCCACTTTTGTTGAGAAAAAACATTCCCCTCTGGGTGATCTGTGCACATTGCAAGGATTATAACAAACTTTGTTGTAGATTCCTACCTTTTGTAAGACCCCTTTCACATTGGGGCTCTTTGCAGGCGCTACAAAAAATAGAGCCTGCAAAGCAACCTGAAAGGGCCGCTGCTGTGTCTCCAATGTGAAAGCCCCGAAGGATTTCACACTGGAACACTGCACTGGCAGGACGCTAAAAAAAAGTCCTGCTAGCCGCATCTTTGTAGCAGTGAAATCAATGGGGAAGCGCGGCTATACCGCTGGCAAAGCGGTGGTTTTAACTCTTTTTTGGCCGCTAGAAGGGGGTAAAACCACCCCAGCTAGTGGCCGCATAACAACATTAAAATGACGGTAAAGCAGCGCTAAAAGTAGTGCAGTTTTACCGCCGAGACAGCTTCCACCCCAGTGTGAAAGGGGCCTTATTCTGAAGAAATCCATGTGTGTTGGTCTGTGTCTCTGTACTGAGTGAGTCTAATGGGAGCAATTTCATAATTAACTGTCAGGTGTGCAACTGCAGAGCACTAATGAGGAAATCTGCTGGGCCTGTATCCCTTTAGACGTGTGCCTATTGAAAGTATCTCTCCAAAAATGACATTTTTGTTGCAGGGGATCCCTAAAATCTGACTTTTATCTTAGACTTCTGGGAAAATTGTTGAGCCAATCACACAAGCAGGAAATTATGTTTATGGGAAGTGCTCATTACACACTCTGTGTACAGAACAACTCCATATAGCCATATTACAATGCATTCTTATAAAACTAGAGGCTGCAGATTGAAAAGGAGATGTAATTTTTAATAACATTCAATTACAATATGGATTTGTGTCGCAATTATATGCGCTATATTATTTTTTTCTTTATTTTATATTTTTTTCCCCAAGAAAGTGGAGAGCCATCCTTTAAGTTTTTGTTCTTTTTCGATTTTATAGCAAAGAACAAGAGACCCAGTGATGTTCAAATACCACCAAAGGAATGCTCCAATTGTGGAGGGGGGGGGGGATACAAATTTGGTTTGGGTACAATATTGCATGACCAAGCAAATACCAAGTAGCGCAGTTCTGAATGGCGAAAAAAATGGCTTGGTCATGAAGGGGCTTAAATCTTCCACCCTGAAGTGGTTAACATGAACCAGACATGACCTACAAAGTTCATATGGCAGCAAAAGTACAGCACATTTACTTCATGTGAAAGGACTGTTTGAACTTCCACTTGTCAGATGATTTGGTGACTCTACCTAATACGAATTAGTGACTGCGCCTGTTTTGGTCGCAGTCTTTTCCTCTCCCACTCGGATCACTTTTGATCAAGCCTAATAATCCAGGTGTGACTTACCACATTATCCGGTTGCCCATATCTGCACCCACTCCCTATGTTTATGGGGGGTGTGGTATTCGTGTGACCTCTCGTGAGCCACGCCATTGGTTCTCTGACGCTACCTCCTTTCCCCTTGGTATCCTGGCGGTAGATATGGACCGAGTAACATTCCAGATATGTGAAGGAAATCGAGGCACCACCTTATGGGGGAACTCCATCAAAAATATCACAACTCATTTTATCTCTTTGGAAGTACATCTTTGGACCACCATTTCTCTGAAGAAGACCCCCCAGGGGGTTGAAACGCGTTAGAATTATATATATTTTTACTGTTATTATAATATACAGTGTAATTTATAGTTGTGTCTGTTAATGTACGCCCATCGATATCGTTGTACTCTGTATATAAGAGTTCGCTTCTAAACTGCTCAGGTAGAGCTCATGTTTTTTACCAAATATTAAAATATTTTTTATATTATTTTGACATGCGTTAGTACTGTTTTTTTGCTGCCTAAAAACCCCGTTTTGTGGGGGAACTTGTTCTATTCTCATGCAAGTACCTGTCATAGCTTTTAAAGCTATCCCTGCGTTTTCTTAGCGTTCTTGGGCCTTTGATGCAGGCAGTACATTAGGGATCAAACTGATATTAAAGCCCTAAATTGCTCATTTAGGTCTAGGGAGCACAGAAAGGATGATTTACTTACACAATCCTTCACACTGCTAGACCGGTCACCCTGCAGAATTTTCTCTCCTCATGCTCCAGTGGTCTAAGGTCCTGATGTCATCAAGACTATTGTAGGGTCCATAACCCTGCAATGGGCATGATGACGCAAAGGGACAGGCGACCACCGAAGCATGGATGAGTGCTGTCTGCCAGGGGAGCAGAAGATCAGGTAAGCAAAAGTTAATTTACGCTCTCCTAAAATAAACAAGCAATTAACCCTTGCAGTGCGGGCGCAATCCCACTGCAAGGCAGAATTCTCATATTTTGCAGAGTAGGCCTTAATGAGATGGATACCAAGAAAAATTCAAGTACAAAATCACTCTAATTGGGGATTGTATCTGCCTGGAGCTTGTAACACTGTAAAAGGGGTTTTGTCTGGGACCCCGATGCACATGTCCCTGTGGAATACACAGAGTCGCACATGTACCATATATTATAAGTCTACTAACCTCGAGCTCATACTGGACTATATCTAGCGAGTCATTGGAGAAGTAGACTTCTTCGATGCTGTTGATGATCTCCTGTTCAGCTTCAGGATCAATGGCCTGTTCACGAAATTCCCGCTGCTCCTCCTTTAATAGAAACAAATAGAGAAGTTTTGTAAATTCTGATACAGATGCCGAAACGTATAATACAGAACAGTCTGGAAAACTTGATTTAGTACAGACAATGAAAGAGCAACTGGTGAGCTACATCTTACAGAAACAGATCCCTGCTCCGCCTTCCTCTACATCTTACAGAAACAGATCCCTGCTCCGCCCTTCCTCTGCATCTTACAGAAACAGATCCCTGCTCCGCCCTTCCTCTGCATCTTACAGAAACAGATCCCTGCTCCGCCCTTCCTCTGCATCTTACAGAAACAGATCCCTGCTCCGCCCTTCCTCTGCATCTTACAGAAACAGACCCCTGCTCCGCCCCTTCCTCTACATCTTACAGAAACAGATCCCTGCTCCGCCCTTCCTCTGCATCTTACAGAAACAGATCCCTGCTCCCCCCTTCCTCTGCATCTTACAGAAACAGATCCCTGCTCCCCCCTTCCTCTGCATCTTACAGCAACAGATCCCTGCTCCGCCCTTCCTCTGCATCTTACAGAAACAGATCCCTGCTCCGCCCTTCCTCTGCATCTTACAGAAACAGATCCCTGCTCGGCCCTTCCTCTACATCTTACAGAAACAGATCCCTGCTCCGCCCTTCCTCTGCATCTTACAGAAGCAGATCTCTGCTCCCCCCTTCCTCTGCATCTTACAGAAACAGATCCCTGCTCCCCCCTTCCTCTGCATCTTACAGAAACAGATCCCTGCTCCCCCCTTCCTCTGCATCTTACAGCAACAGACCCCTGCTCCGCCCTTCCTCTGCATCTTACAGAAACAGACCCCTGCTCCGCCCCTTCCTCTACATCTTACAGAAACAGATCCCTGCTCCCCCCTTCCTCTGCATCTTACAGCAACAGATCCCTGCTCGGCCCTTCCTCTGCATCTTACAGAAACAGATCCCTGCTCGGCCCTTCCTCTGCATCTTACAGAAACAGATCCCTGCTCCGCCCTTCCTCTGCATCTTACAGAAACAGATCCCTGCTCCTCCCTTCCTCTACATCTTACAGAAACAGATCCCTGCTCCGCCCTTCCTCTACATCTTACAGAAACAGATCTCTGCTCCGCTCTTCCTCTACATCTTACAGAAACAGATCGCTGACTATTTCTAGGGATGAAAGGAACCTTTGCTGTTTAAACTGTTGGTGATATAAAAAAAAAAAAACTGTAAAATAATAAACAGAACGGGGGAACACAAGCATGGACATCAGCAGTCAGAAAATTTCTATGTGCAAATGTCTGCGTCTGAGCCACAACTCTGTTCACTTACAGAGAAGAATGGAGCTTGGCACAGTACAGTAAAAACCTGAACTGATTCAGACAAATGCAGCCCGGGCACGGCAAGTATCTCTGCAAAGGATGCCCGATAATCCCATGATATTCACATTACTAGAGCTCCATCGCTTGCTTCTTCCTTCTCCGCACTCTTTCACATGACCTGGAACATCTGGGTATGTGACCTCCTCCCGTTACAGAGTCGTGTATTAGGTATGCCATCATCCCAACCAATAAAATCAGGTTACATCAAAGCAGCTTCCAACCAGCAGCCAGACTGTTGGAGAGTGAACACGTTTTGCTTTTTGACTGCCGAGTTGCATTTTTAGGTTCTTTTTGGGGCTTTTCCTTGTATCTTTTTAACACATTTTTTAAACAGCGTTTTTTTCTTTGCTTCCTTTAGCCTACTAATTAAGGGGAGTGGTTAATTGGTCACAGATGCTTGAGATATAACCTTCTGTAGAACTCATTGTGAGCCTGCTCATCGTTGAGCTTGCTGGAACTCTGTCCAAGTGGAACTGGACTAAGTGTGGAGTTAAAAACCAGAGTTGAAAACAGGAGGTCATAATACCTGTGTAGTGTGAGTACCTGAGTGTTGTCTGAGTAGTGTGTGTGGATCATTGATACTTGTGTACTTATGTATTGTGAGTGCACATAGGTCTGCGGGTGCACGCAAGTCTGCGAGTGCCCGTTTATTGTCTTGTTGCGTATTAGTATCAGGAAGCTAGTTGTTAGGTCATTTGGACAGGGTAGAATCCCCAATACTCACTAAATTGAATAGGTACAAGGATATAAAAAAGAGGATACTATGCGACCGGTCTAAACTACGTGGCATGTTCACTGATGCCAGGAGCCTGGCGGGCAAGATGGATGAACTAGAGATACTGTTATACGAGGAGGATTTGGATTTTGTGGGAATTTCAGAGACCTGGTTCAACAGCTCTCATGATTGTGTAGCGAACATTCAAGGGTGCACCCTTTATCGCAAGGATAGAGAGGGTAAAAAAGGGGGAGGTGTATGCCTATATAAGAATAACGAATGTGAGAGATGACATCACTAAGGGAGCTAGAGAGAAGGTGGAATCCTTATGGGCAGAGCTCCAAAGGGATGAAGCTAAGGGGAAAATAATACTGGGAGTATGCTATAGGCTCCCTAACCTGAGAGAGAGGAAGGGAGACAGATCATCTATGACAATTTGGATTAGCAAGAAGGATGGGAAGTGTTATCATAATGGGGGATTTTAATTATCCAGACATAGACTGGACGGAGGGAACCACGTATTCATCTAAGGCTCGCCAGTTCCTAAATGTCTTGCAGGACAATTTTATGGGTCAGATGGTAGGCGCACCAACTAGAAATAAAGCATTGCTGGATCTACTGATTACCAACAATACAGACCTGATCAAAGATGTGGAAATACAGGGAAATTTAGGTAACAGCGATCACAGGTCAATTGACTTCAATATAAATCACACAAATAGGAAACATAAGGGGAATACAAAGACACTGAATTTCAAAAGAACCAACTTCCCTAAACTACAAACCTTGCTAGAAGGCATACATTGGGATAAAACATGGAGAACACGGAGGAGAGATGGGTTTGCTTTAAGAGCATTTTACATGAAGGCATTAGCCAATGCATACCGCTGGGTAATAAATTTAAAAGAGCGAACAAAAGTCCTGGATGGCTTAATTCCAATGTAAAAATGTATATTAAAGCAAAGGAGAAGGCCTTCAAAAAAATACAAGGTTGAGGGATCATCATCAGCATTCAGACTTTATAAAGAATGCAACAAGAAATAGAAGGGGTGCAATAAGGATGGCTAAGATAGAACATGAAAGACACATAGTGGAGGAGAGCAAAAAAAAAAAACAAACAAACAAGGAATTCTTTAATTATGTAAACCGTTAAAAAGGGTTGGACAGACCATATTAGCCCTATAAAGAATGAGGAAGAACATCTGGTTACAAAGGATGGGGGCTTCAGTAGCCAAAACTGCAGTGTTTGTCCTCATGACACATCACAGGAAGCACCTCCATGGTTAACAGAGGACAGAATTAAAATTAGACTTAGGAAACGTAACACCAGATGGCTTGCACCCAAGGGTACTTCGGGAACTCAGTCAAGTAATTGCCAGACCATGGTTTCTAATTTTTACTGACGGTCCACTGACTGGAATGGTACCAGCTGATTGGCTTTTCTCCAATGTACCACTATTTAAAAAAGGCCCAAAATACATCCCTGGGAATTACAGACCAGTTAGCCCAACATCAATAGTAAACTCTTGGAGGGGATGACGAGGGACTATATACAAGATTTTAGTAATGAGAACAGTATCATTAGCAGTAATCAGCATGGTTTCATGAAGAATCGTTCTTGCCAAACTGATCTATAAACCTTCTATGAGGAGGTGAGTTGCCATCTAGATAAAGGAAGGCACGTAGACGTTGTGTATCTGAATTTTGCAAAAGCATTTGACACAGTTCCCCATAAACGTTTACTGTACAAAATAAGGCTCATTGGCATGGACCATAGGGTGAGTACATGGATTGAAAACTGGCTACAAGGATGAGTTTAGAGGTTGGTGATAAATGGGGAGTACTTGGAATGGTCAGGGGTGGGTAGTGGGGTCCCCCAGGGTTCTGTGCTGGGACCAATCCTGTGTAATTTGTTCATAAACGATCTGGAGGATGAGGTAAACCTTTCAATCTCTGTATTTGCAGACGATACTAAGCTAAGCAGGGCAATAACTTCTCAGCAGGATGCATTATTTTACATTTTTCTACATTGAACCTCAGTTGCCTTGTAGTTGCCCAATCAATTAATTTGTTCAGATCTTTTTGCAAGATCTTCAAGCTTCATTAACTTACTCCAAGTATCGTGTAATTACTGTCTGTGAATGTCCATTTTCTTCTATTTTCTTCTCTCCTATTAATCATTATACTCTGTGATAAAATCAAGAATATGCATTTTTCTCTAGATGTACTAGGCCAATTCCTCCTGAGGAAGCAAATTCTTTTGCAAAACATGTAGAGGAATTCAGATTGGACCTACATCTTCAGAAGCCCCACTAAACTGCGGGGTTCTTGCTTTATCAAGTCCGTATAAAATAACTCCTTTGCTTCTGTATGCAACAATGTTTTTAAATTACTTTTGTATTTATGGTTTACAAACCGTCTATGTATAATAACATTTATTTTTTTATTATATTTAATTGCTTCATCCTTGGCTACCCAGATAGTCCATTCCCATTTTTGTCTTGGGGCAATTATTGGAGTAGCCCCAGACAACCCTATCTTTATCATAACTCCTTGCAGTAGTGGAAACAGAGCCTAAGAGATTGGGAAAATGGTCCTTCCCGTGGTTCACAGAAAGTAGGTTGCTTATAGTAACTCTAGATAGCCACTGTGAAGCACGGAAGGTTGCCATGAAAATATTGGCATATTTAAGGGCTCAGGTTAGGCGGCCCACCCACCTACTGAAGGCCAATGAGTGGAAGATACGCCTATAGGAGGGAGGTGCGGTGCCCGTGCCACCGTGAGCCGTGTAGCGTGGTGAGCGATTGGCCTTAGAACATATTTTTCTATGTACATGCAATTTTAAAGTGGTTAAGCTCGTGTTAATTTTATGGGCCGATTTTAATACATTTGTTAAACAGAGCACTATGTAGTCTGCGTTTGTGATTACAAGTGGCCCGCTGAGTTAAGAGACGTGATACTGAGCTGAATCCTGGGAGTGGAGGAAGGAGACCGCTGTGGAGTATATCACAGGAGAGATCATAATCTGAGCCCATTGAACTCATCCTTGAGGTGAGCAGGTTTTTCAGCTGGTGGCGATGTGCACCTCTGGGGTGTTATTAACCGTTGGAGGATGGAGGAACACAGCGGTGGATTAGACACGTTTTACATGGACTTGTGTTTCAATATTGATTTATGAGAATTTTGCACATGAGTTATTTATAAATTACCAAGGTGTATTTATATAATGAATTTGATTTAGTAGCACTGCACTATATGAGATTATAGCGTTTTATACGTTTTGCCTATAGTTCTACTAGAACTGATCTGGAGACTGCAAGAGCAGCAGTCATTGACAAGACAGGAGGTGTCAGACTGCTGTTGCTGTGATTCTGTTGCTCTTAGCCCCTGTACACACGGTCGGACATTCTGCCAACCAAATCCGTCGGATTTTGTGCGTCGGATTTTGTCCGTCGGATCTTGTCCAAAACTGTTGCATACACACGGTCAGACTAAGTTGTCGAAAAATCCGATCATTCAGAACGTGATGACGTAATTTCGTTACGATGGGACTACATTCAGGCTAGTAGCCAATAGCTTTGATGTAGGAATTTGATCTGAGCATGCGTGGCACTTGGTCTGATCAAAATTGTCTACACATGATCGGAGTATGTCCGATCGGCCCAGTTGGTCAGAAAATATTTCCAACATGTTGGAAAAATGGGTCCGGTGGATATTCCGATGGAATCAGTCCGATGCATACCACACACAGTCGGATTATCCGACAACACGGTCCGATAGGACACATTCTGACGGATTCTCCGACCGTGTACAAGGGCTAACAGAGACTTCAATAAAAACCTGACAGATGTTCTAATCATTCCCTATACTATCTGAAAGGAGCAAAGGTTTGGGATATAGATTTAATTTACAAAAACTAGAGAGTGCAAAACATGGTACAACTGTGCATGGTAGCCAATCAGCTTCTAACTTCAGCTTGTTCCATGAAGCTTTGACAATAAAACCTGGAAGCCGATTGGTTTCTGTGCAGAGCTGCACCAGATTTTGCACACCCCATTGTGTAGTAAAGTAGCAATAATGGTAATAGACCCTGCATTATCATTAACCAGTTGCCAACCGAGCCAATTCTGACACTTCTCTCTCATAGTATATGTAAAAATCTTTTGCTATTACAATTACTATACACTTCCCACTGCGTGCGAGCACGGGTAACAAGGGTGCTTTACTTTTTTCTTTTTTTTTTTACACCGTCCCTTCATTTTTTTTATTTTCTTTTGGATCAATTTTATTGCCATCACAAGAAATGTAAAACATCCCTTGCGATAAGCAATACAGCATGACAAATCCTCTTTATGGGGAGATCTGGAGTCTAAGACCTGCCACTTCTAAAAGTGAACCAGCGGCAAATACGCAACTCGGACCACTTTAGTCTTTTAGAGAATCACTGGCTGAAACAAATACCGGGGTTATGGCATATTGCTGCAGCCATAAACCCGGTATTCCACTTCCCAACCAGGATGTCATTTGTCTATGGTATGGTCGGCAAGTGGTTCTAAAGTCTAAGTGCTGGTTCACACTTGTGCGATGCCAGACATCGCATGTAATTCGCAGCGTACTGCTGTTCACATTACATGCGATGTCTGTGCGGGTGCGATGTCAGCCATACAGATAGTATGGCTGATATCGCACCACATTCGGTCCAAACACGCACAGGGCCCTTTTTTCTGTTTGGACCAGAATCGGATCGCATGTGTGTTCACACATATGCGATCCGATTCATGTCCGAACTGTCAGCTCGCAGTGCGATATGTGAGCTGAAATGGGGGTGTCGTTAACATATAATGACACTGCCCAGCAGTTCGCATATGGCAGTGTGAACTGCCGTGCGTGTCAAGTGCGATACGGGAACCCGCAGTTGATTCGCAGGGTTCTCGCATCGCACTAGTGTGAACCGGCACTGAAGGTAAAAAAAAAAAAAAAAAAAAAAAAAAAACTTTTACTCTCACAACCTTTTGCTCCCTACTGATGTGGCAAACTCCTTTTCCACCAACATCAGAACCGCTGCGTTCCTCAATGTCAGATGAACGAGAACTTAAAAACGATGGTAAATACCGGTATTCTTGTGTCATTTGGCCCGTTTCAAAAGAGGAAATTTATACCACACATCTTCAGTTGCTTAGATACTGACTAAATTACGATGTAAAAATCCCAAAAGAGAATCGCGGTGCGGAGAAGCCGCAACTGGAAGACGCCAATGACTCATACCAATCCTTAACACTTTCAGAGGCAGGAGGATGCTTAATTGAGCGCGAGGCGTTGTAAAAGAGGTTTTGAAAGTGAGCCTCGCTGGCTTGATTGCAATCTTATTTCATTGTCACCAACTAATAGAGCAGCGAGGAAGACCGACACCTCCCAATGAAATGTCACGCAGCTGACACAGTATAGGAATACGCAATAAGCTTGAGGACCAACTTCTCCTCAAAGTGCAACTCAAAGCAATAAGAAATGTGGTCAGCAGGTAGCCAGCTACACACTTTGGTCTGGCTAAAGCTAAACAGAGATGAAATACAGACAGTATATGGGAGATGCCAAAAGAACGGCAACGCATTCTGCACAAAACCGTAATATCTTCTGCAATGTCTTCAATCAGATTGCTTTGGCAGCCTTTGAGATGTGAATATACAACCCAATATCTTCTGTGACGGATATCATTCCCATCTCTCTGAATAATGACGCTCTACAGATCCCTCCTGCAGCTTTTCCTTCTTTTTTTTCCATTCTTTTCCTTCATCTGAATATGTTCAAATTCTAGAGGAATATTTGCCAGGGGTAGAAATTTAACATATAAGCAATATGAACTACATAGTCATAACTATTCAATTTTGCCTGCACAAACACTTTATCCAATTCTTAGATCCCTCTCCTACATGTAAAAACATTTTTTTGCCAGAAAAAGTTGGGAGTATGAAATTATCCAAAATGTCTTGAGAGTTCCGTTCACTGGAACTAAGGGGCCAAGCCCAACCCCTGAAAAACAACTGCACACCATAATCCCCCCTCCATCACATGATTTAGACCAGTGCAAAAATCAAGGTCCATAAAGACATGGATGAGCGAGTTTGAGGTGAACGTGACTGGCCTACACCTTTGGGATGAATAAGACTGGAGAGTGCGTGCCAGGCCTTCTCGTCCACATCACTGCCTGGCCTCTCAAACGCACTTCCGGAAGAATGGTCAAACATTCCCATAGACATCCCCCTAAACCTTGTGGACAGCCTTCCCAGAAGAGTTGAAGGTGTTATAGCTGGAAATGGATGGGTCAAATCAATAATGAACCCTACGGACTAAGACTGGGGATGCCATTAAAGTTCATGTGCGTGTAAAGGCAGGCGTCCCAATACTTTTAGTAATATAATGTGTCCACCTTTAGATCACTGAAAACTCACTTATTCAGGGAAGCCTATCCCACGCCCACCAACTACTGTCCTTGAGCCACCCCATCAAATCATTCCCTGCATCTATTATCTTTTGTACCACCACCCCCTCCCTTTAGAATGTAAGCTCTACGAGCAGGGCCCTCCTGCCCCTTCTGTATTGTACTGTACTCCAAGACCCCTTTCACACTGGGGCGTTTTTCAGGCGTTTTTCAGGCGCTTTAGCGTTAAAAAAGCGCCTGTAAAGCGCTTGAAAGAAGCCTCATCTGCAGTCCCAATGTGAAAGCCCAAGTGCTTTAAGAGCCCTTTCACAATGTCAGCGCCCGAAAAACGCTTGTAAAGCGCCGCTTAAACTAGCAGCTCCTTACCAGCGTTTTTTCGAGCGTTATTGGGGCTCTTTTAACCCCTGCTAGTGGCCAAATAAAGGGTTAAAAGCACCCACAAAACGCTGCTGCCAATAGCGTTTTTCAGGCGTTTTTCTGGCGTTTTACAGGCGCTTCCCATTGATTTCAATGGGAAGGGGCGCTTTATTCACCGCTCCAAAAGCGCTGCAAAGAAGCTGCTTGCAGGCCTTTTTTTGACGCCCTGCCAGCGCAGCGCCTTGGTGTGAAAGCACTCGGGCGTTTACATTGGGATTACAGTTGTAGCTTCTTTCAGGCGTATTTTTTAACGCTGAAGCGCCTGGAAAAACGCCCCAGTATGAAAGGGATCTCGGTGTGAAAGCACTCGGGCGTTTACATTGGGATTGCAGTTGCGGCTTCTTTCAGGCGTATTTTTTAACGCTAAAGCGCATGAAAAACGCCTGAAAAACGCCCCAGTGTGAAAGGGGTCTAAGTGTGCTGTCCCTTCCAAATTGTAAAGCATGGAGTAAACTGTTGGCACTATAAAAATTGTGTATAATAATGTATATTATTATTATACAGGATTTATACAGTGCCAACAGTTTGCGCACCACTTTACAACATGAGGGCAGACAGTACAGTTACAATACAATTCAATACAGGAGGGATCACAGGGCCCTAGAAGGGAGTGTCAAGTGGAACAAAAGCGAACAGTTGTGGGGAATGATCAGATGGAGAAAATGAAAATACAATTGTTAGGTCGGATAGGCTTCTCTGAAGAGGCTTTCAGGGATTCTCTAAAAGCGAATAGAGTAGGAGATAATCGAGAGATTGGGGTAGGGAGTTCCATAGGATTGGAGAGGCTCTGGAAAAGTCCTGGAGGCAAGCATGGTAGGAGGTGATGAGGGAGCTAGAGAGCAGGAGAAGAAAGAGAAAGATTATGTTGGTATTTTGAGACTAGGTCAGTAATGTAGCTGGGGGCAGATTTGTGGATGGCTTTGTAAGTAGTCGTTATTTTGAAATTTTTTGTTGGGTGAGCGGAAGCCAGTAGAGGAGTAGAGGAGAGGAGTAGCAGACACAGAGCGATTGCTAAGGTGGAGGAGTCTGGCAGCAGCATTCATGATGGATTGGGGGGGGGGGGGGGGGCATAGACTATATAGAGGTAAGCCACTGAGGAGGGAGTTGCAGTAGTCGAGGAGGGAGATGACCAGGGAGTGAATTAAGAGCTTTGTGTCATTGGTTAGAAAGGGGCGTATTTTGGAGATGTTGTGGAGAGGCGGCTAGAAATTCGGACAGTGATTGGCATCGAGCTTAAGGCCGGGTTCACACCGCTGCGATGCGGGAACGCCGCGAATCCGCTGCGTTTTCCCGCATCGCATTACTCCCGCCGGCAGTTCACACTGCCCTATGCGGACGGCTGGGAGTGTCAATGATATATGTTAATGACACCCCCAGATCTGTCCGCATATCGCAGTGCGATCTGCCGACTCACACAGGAATCGGATCGCATGGTGTGAACCCCCATGCGATCCGATTCTGTTGCGGACCAAAAAAAGGGTCCCGTGCGAGTTTGCGGCGGGAGCGATGCGAATTCAGCCATACTATCTGTATGGCTGAACTCGCATCGCTACGGAGATCGGATGTGATTTGCGGTGCGAATCACATCCGGATCTCCCCCCGCAGCAGTGTGAACCCAGCCTAAAGGAGAGTTCAGGGTCCAGGATCACACCTAGGACCCTGGCATGTAGGGATGGGCTTATAGTTGTGCCACCAATATGACAAAAAGATCAGGGGAAAAGAAAAGATGCGAGGGGGAGGAAAAATTCTAAGTTCAGTTTTAGATGGATTATGTTTGAGGAAGTGGTGTGACATCCAGACTGATATATCAGATAGTAAATTAGTTAAACTAGTTATTAAATTAAATTATTATTATTATTATTATTAAATTAGTTATACGAGAGGAGACAGAGGGAGTGAGTTGAGAGGTAGAGAAATAGATTTGAGCGTCATCAGCGTAGAGGTGGTATTGGAAGCCATGGGAGGCTATCAGCTGACCCAGGGAGGAGGTGTAGATTGAAAATAGGAGCGGTCCCAGAACAGAAGCTTGGGGGACCCCAACAGAGAAAGGAAGAGGGGAGGAGGAAGTAGAATTTTAAGTAACGCTAAGGCTCCATGCACACTGAAGCTGATAAACTGCAGTTTATTGGCGTTTGGGCGTTTTTTGTAAAAGCCCATAAACTCCACTCTATGTTAGCCTATGTGTCCATGCACACATGGACGTTTTTCAGCTTTAATGAGCAGTGGAGTTTATGGGCTTTTTTCTGAACGCCAGAAATTCACGTTCAAAGTGCCGTTTTTCAGCGCCAAAAAACAACAAACGCTGATAAACGCTGATAAACGCTGATAAACGCTCGTTCATTAGTGTTCGGCATTCTATTTTTCAATGCATTGTGGGATTTTTGGAGTGTCCTCTGTGTATTTTTATAAAAAACGCCCATTAACGCTAACGCTGTAAAACGCTCATAAACGCTCATAAACGCTAGTATAAAACGCTGTTAAAAGCAGGTTTTTCAACCAGCGTTTTCTGCCAGCAATCTGGCGTCCAGAAATAGCTTTTTTGAGCTTCAGTGTGCATGGAGCCTTAAAGGTGTGGTTGGAGAAGTAGGAAGAGTACCAGCAAAGAGTAAAGTCACAGAGACCAAAAGCGTGGAGTTTTTTTTTTTTTTTTTTTTTTTTTTTTAAGGAGGAGGGGATGGTCAACCGTATCAAAGGCAGTAGAGAGGTCCAGGAGTAGAAGTACAGAACAGTGTCCAGTGTGCAATTTTTGTGGAGTGTTGAGGACAAAATCCAGACTGAAGGGGATCAAGAAGGCTATTATCAGCAAGGCTCAGACAATTGTAGACCAGACGTTCCAGGAGTTTATACAAATATTTTTCTAAAAAAAAAAATTTTTTTTTTTATAATATAAATTATATATATATATATATATATATATATATATATATATATATATATATATATATATATATATATATATATATATATATATATATATATATATATATATATATATTATTTAATCGGCATATAACACACACTTTTTTGTTATACACCGATCCCCTGCTGTTACTCACCCTTTCTGCTGTTCTCTGCGGCTTCCCGGTATTTTCGGCCATTCTCAGCGGCTTTCCGAAAGCCACCGAGAACGGCCAAGTGTGGCCGAAAATACCTGAAAGCCGCCGAGAACTACCGAGCACCGCCGAGATACACAAGACATCCGCTCTGTATCTTGGCGGCGCCATTTTTAAACAGCAAAAACACTGACAAGGCTGCATTGAAGGGCATTTAAATGTAAGTTTTTTTTCCTTAAACTTCCCTCCTAAAAGTTTTTTTCTTTGGAAAGTGCGTGATTATATATATATATATATATCATTATTATATAAAAACATTCACATCACTCCCTGCCATCAAGGAGCTTACAAGCTAAGGTCTCCAACTCACATTCATACATACACATAATAGGACCAATTTAGGCATGATGCAATTAAACCAACCAGCATGGTTTTGGAGTGTTGGAGGAAACCAGAGTACCCAGAAGAAACCCATGCAGGCACAGGGAGAACATGCAAGCTCCAGGCAGGTATTGCCGTGGTTGGATTTAAAAACAAGGACCCTGGCGCTGCTAAGTGGAAGTGCTGGTTAGCTACTGGGAATAACCACAGGTTGCTTTTCATTTCAGAGAGGCAGCAAGAACTGCCAAAAGTGATGGCAAACCTTGGCACCCAAGATGTTTTGGAACTACATTTCCCATGATGATCAACTACACTGCAGAGTGCATGAGAATCATGGGAAATGTAGTGCCAAGGTTCACCATCACTGGTGTAAAAAAAAAAAAAAAAGACCAAGAGTCATTCAAGTTTACTTATTAAAATCACTGATTGGGGTCAATACTATTATGCCGCGTACACACGATTGGACTTTCCGGTGGACCATAGTCCGGACAATTCGATCGTGTGTGGGCTCCAGCGGACTTAGAAATAAGACTGGCTTCAAATTTGTCCACTGGACTCGGCTTTTATCCGTTCGCCTGTGTGCTAGTCCGACAGACTAAAAACGGACCCTAGGGCAGCTATTGGCTACTGGCTATGAACTTCCTTATTCTGCGTCATCACATTCAAATCTGTCTGACTTTTGGAGTGATCGGAGTGTGGCCAAGTCCGTTCGCTTGAAAGTCCAGCAGACCTCAGCTGCAAAGTCCGTCGGATTGTCCGCCAGACCAAGTCCGTCGAAAAGTCCGGTCGTGTGTACGCGGCATTACAGACATGGGAAACCCAGAAGCAGAAAATCATCGGGTTTCACAGGAAATGTTTTTTCTGAAATCACGCCGACGTGTTGTGTGGTGTATAGTGCTTAGAACATTTCTTACAGTGGACTTACAGAAAGGACGTAAACAGTGACCATCATCGCGGTCATAGAAGACGCCAATTATTTATGTTAGAGACGTGTGAGCGAGCATACTAATAGTGCTGTACAAAGAAAACAGTGACCTCGGCAAAATAGAAAATTCAGATTCAAAGACACATAATGGAGAGAGAATACGACAACAATGCATTAGGCAGTCATTAGTCGGGTGCGGAAACAACAGGACTTCCTTACCTAAAATACAGAAAGCCTTGAGCGCAGATTATAAAAAAAATAAATAAAAAAAAACACATTGAAGTATGTTCTGTTTTTATTTTGCCTTACCCGTTTCCTCCCTCCCCGCTATTTACATACATTAATTTAAATCCAATTATTTCATCACTGGGAGAAGCCAGCAGGATGCTGTTCATAGCTTCTTAAAGACATCACAGCACCCCGCCAGTCCTCCGTCTAGGGCCGAAAAAACTATCGGTAATCGAGTAATTGAAAAATAATTGATTATGAAAATAGTTGTCAACATTTTTCATAATTTATTAATTGGTCAGCAAACAGAATGCAATATTTGTCTACACATCAGGAAATACAGTGCAGCACACAGACAGCTCAGTAAGACTACTTTCACACTGCCTGCAGAGCCCATGGCCCTTTATAACGGCCCCAGACCCCCTCAACCTTCCAGTGCTTGTTGCATAGCCAAGAGGCTACCCTACCACATAATGCCCCTCATGTAGGTGTAAATGTGTCCATTGATTTTTTTCCTTTGTCTTTCACAATAAACTACAGTGCACAGATGGGATCCGGCCACACAGAAAAGATCGGGATTTCTACTTGGCACGCAAGTGTGGATAGGCCCTGAATATATTTTAGAATACTGCTCAAAAGACTGCCGAAAATTTACTGGCTCTGGCCTTATAATAATGAGGACAGATATCTGATTGGTTGCTTTCAACACAGACTTTTCTTCCTGCAGACTTGATGTGTGAGGTCCATGGATATGAAAGAACTGGTCCAGATGGGATTGAGCTCTTGGGGTTATCAGTGGATAAAAAGCAATCAGATCAGCCAGGAGATAAAAGTGACAAGTAATTACATACAAGAAGTAACAAAGTGTGCCGCTCTGTGATCTACATCATGTAACACGTGTACACCAATAATCCTATTTTTTAAGTCAGGAACATGAAGAAAAATCACGATGCGTTCAATGCTGCCGGCAACAAGCGAGTTCCCACTGCTAGCTCTAGTCATAATGACAGAGAATTCCCCGTGATTGCTCCACACATGGCAACCACATGCATCTCCATTACAGCAATTCTTCAAGAAGGTCCCTAGAGACACAGACTATGGGCCCCTAACTCTATATAAATACTAAACGTTTATTTTTTTGGCTCGAGTAGGAGATGCTTACAGCTCATATCTGGGCAGAAATATTTTTTGCACATGCATGTTTTAGTGTTTTACAGAATGAATTTGATTGACAGGCCAGGAGACTCCAGATCTGTCCCACCCACCATAATTGACAAGCCATAACTCATTTTATCCAAAACAAGTGGGAGTGCAGTTTGGCGTTTTTATCCTTGCCTCCCCTCCTATGAGCTTCCCAAACACCTCCCCTCACGTCTCCCCTCCCATGAGCTTCTCAAACGCTTCCCCGCCCTACAGGCGCCAAAACGCTTCCCCGCCCTACAGGCGCCAAAACGCTTCCCCGCCCTACAGGCGCCAAAACGCTTCCCCGCCCTACAGGCGCCAAAACGCTTCCCCGCCCTACAGGCGCCAAAACGCTTCCCCGCCCTACAGGCGCCAAAACGCTTCCCCGCCCTACAGGCGCCAAAACGCTTCCCCGCCCTACAGGCGCCAAAACGCTTCCCCGCCCTACAGGCGCCAAAACGCTTCCCCGCCCTACAGGCGCCAAAACGCTTCCCCGCCCTACAGGCGCCAAAACGCTTCCCCGCCCTACAGGCGCCAAAACGCTTCCCCGCCCTACAGGCGCCAAAACGCTTCCCCGCCCTACAGGCGCCAAAACGCTTCCCCGCCCTACAGGCGCCAAAACGCTTCCCCGCCCTACAGGCGCCAAAACGCTTCCCCGCCCTACAGGAGCCAAAACGCTTCCCCGCCCTACAGGAGCCAAAACGCTTCCCCACCCTACAGGCGCCAAAACGCTTCCCCACCCTAGAAACGGCAATGCGCATTCCCCACCCTAGAGACGGCAACGCGGCTCCCCACCCTAGAGACGGCAGCGCGTCTCCCCACCCTACAGATGGCAACGTGCCTCCCCACCCTACAGATTCCCAAGCGCCTCCCCACCCTACAGATTCCCAAGCACCTCCTCTCCTACTATAAGCTTCCTGAATACCTACCCCTTCAGCTCCTAATGTCTACAAACACTTTAGACTTCTAGTACGGTACAAATGAAGACAGCCTGATAACATGGACCTTACATGAATAGCCCCACCTCACCATTTTTCATGCAAATTCTGCTTTAAGCAGGCTTCAGCAGCAAACTATTTTTCTAGAGTGTAGGTCTACTTAAACTTAAAGTAATACTACTATACACTTTTTAATTGCCATTGTCCCTTATATTTCTGTATGTGGATGATGGTGCTTTCATTATTTTAACAAAAGAATATATCCAAGTACATTTTTCCTAATCGATATACAGCGGTCACATGACCTAGCTCTTTCCCAGACTGTCTGTAGAGAAACAGTAGTAGGAGGAGCTTATCCTCTGCTACTTGTTGCATGTTCAAAATAAAATAAAAAAACACAGCTTTTGGAATACAGAGTAAAAATAATTAACATCAAATGGTTTACAATTGTCATACAAATATAGATTTGAAATCAAATCTTTATTTTTTGGCAAAAACACGGTCTGGGCAAAATTTCTGCCAGTCAAACTGTTCCACGCCCTTCCAGCCTGGGTCTTAAAATAAGAGAATGGTGAAGCCTCTATCAAGCTTCATGTAATATCCCTCCCCCATTGTGTTTAGCTGGTTAGTGGGCATGGAGGAGGGAGGAAGGTATGGGTTGTAATTTACCACTGTGTATACACCCACATGTGTGACTCTATAGTCACATGGGCTGCTCAGATGCGATAGACGAAATGCTCAAACATAGAAGCGCACTGAAAACTGAGCATGTGCAGTAGTAGTTGACACCATGGCTGCAAAATCCCTAACTGAATTGGGGACATGAACAGGAGGGGGAGATAGAGAGCAGCAGGATCAACCAGGTTTTTTTCAGAATACAGAAAACAAATCTCATAGTGACTGAGTAAGTACCGTATTTATTGGCGTATAACACGCACCCTTTTCCCCTTAAAATCAGGGGGGAATCGTGGGTGCGTGTTATACACTGATCCCCCACCAATTGTGTGCCGCTGGGCGGCTTTAGGCCATTCTCGACGGCTTTCAGCCAAAAGCTGCCGAGAACGGCCGAGAGCTACCGAGCGCCGCCGAGATACACAGGATATCCGGCTCTGTATTTCGGTGCCATTTTTAAACGGCGAAGATGAAAATGACACTGAAAAAGGCTGCATGACAAGGACAAGGCTGCATGACAAGGCTGCAGATGGACACTGACAAGGGTGCAATGATGGGCATTTAAATGTAAATTTTTTTCCTTAAACTTCCCTCCTAAACTTGGGGCGCGTGTTATACTTCGGCATGTGTTCTATGCCGATAAATACGGTATATGAACAGCATGTAATACATCATTTATTTATAGTTTGTTTATGATGTGGGTTTAGTGTCACTAACATGCAATTATAGGACTGTGTTAATTGAAAGAACTGTTTATTGGGGGGGGGGGGGGGTTGTACATTTACATTGGGGTATTGTTATTTGGCCCCATTATAAAAAGGTGCGTAGTAGATTCGACCTTTGAAAAAGTCCTAGCTCTAGCACCCGTACTGTATTAGGGGTTTTAAAGTCTGCATAACATCTACCGCCCGACAGCCAAAAACTGGATTACTATCTCATCACAGTTCTCAATATGATGAAAGACCGTGGAGCAAACAGCCTGCAGGAATATTAAATTATATCATTTATTTCAAGAGTCCAGGACTGACCTAAGCATAAAAAACAAAACAATGCAAACGTAAAAAAAAAAGTAGTTTTGGGGAATAGTTTGACTAAATACATAAAACTGTACACGCTGAACACATGCAAGTAGTACAGATCCATAAGGCAACACTGCCCCCTGCTGACTTTTTGTCTTATGTCTCACTGTTGCATGAAAAACCAAGCACTAAAATTTTGCATCAAATTTTAAAATATGAATGTAGTTTTAAGAAATGCCTTTATAAGTGCCTTTTATATATTTCTAGCTTCTTTTGAAAGGGAACTAAAGCTGTGCCCAAAAACATGCAGGCAGGGGGCAAAGGACTAGTCACCAGTGTTGTCTTTGGTCTCTGCGGCTGACCTTTTGCTCATTGTGGACTTGCCGAGCCTTGTTCCGCATTGTTTCTCTGCATGGAGGTGGCCATCATGATAGAGGCAGGGCTTTGCTTCCTCATGTCAGAGCCTCCATCAAAGAGAGCAGTGATCGGCACAGGAGAGACAACACCAAAATCTCCCACACCAGGAAACTCATCACCATCAGTATCCTGATGGGACCCGTCCTCTCCCCTTCCACTGAGAAAAGTTGTTTTAGTTATTACACTGCATGTAGCCATATCCGTGAATACTGCAACTCAGATTCTTCCTCATTCACAGATCACGTCACAGGCAGTGTGCACTATGAAATGGGTTTTCTCCTTACACTGGCAGTCCAGGAAAAAGTGCCCCCCTTACATTGATGGGTCAGTGTACAGCCGTGGTCAAGTTTTGAGAATGACACAAATAATACATCTTCACAGTCTTCAAGTCTGCTGCCTCAGGTTTTTATGATGGCAATTTTCATATACTCCAGAATAATATGAAGAGTGATCAGATAAATTGCAATGAATTGCCAAGTCCCTCTTTGCCAAGAAAATGAACAATCCCATAAAAAAAAACATTTCCTCTGAATTTGAAAGGCCTGCCCCCCCCCCACCCCAAAGCACCTTGTTCCCATGTTGATGAGGACAAGGGCCTCTTCCCGACAACCCTGGCCGTTGATTTTGGGGTCTGCAGGCGAGGGGGCTTTAAGAAAGGGGCCCCCAGATCCTGGCCCCCCACCCTATGTGAATGAGTATAGGGTATAAGAAGAGTACACAGGTTTTTAACAAAGTAATTTATTAAAGCAGCTCCTGCATTTCTTCTCCTTCCGACTTATTCTCCCTCGCAGTCCCCCCCCACCCCAAAGCACCCACCCCCCCATATTGAGAGCATGTGGCCTGGTATGGTCCGGGAGGGGGGGGGCGCTTGCTCGTCCCCCCCTTCCCTGACCTGCATCCTCTGATAAGGGTCTGGTATGGCTTTCGGGGGACCCCTACATCCTTTTTTTCTTTGGCATGAAGGTTTCTCCTTAAAATCCATACCAGACCTAAGGGTCCAGTATGGATCTTGAGGGGGACCCTACGCCGTTTTTTTTTTTGTTTGTTTTTTCATTTTGGTGCGGGGTTCCTCTTCAAGATCCTCAGTGCAACAAGTCACACTGCAAGTCAGGTCATCATGATGCGACTTCTGTTAAAATCAATGGACTCTCATGGGGAACCATTGATTTTGAATAGAGGCAGAGAAAAAGCCACTAAAAGCTAGCGCGGCTAAACGTGCATTAACGCCAAAAGCTACTAAAAGCAAGTTTTTACAGCTGCTTTTTCCTGGCATTGGTAGTTTCTTTGCAGCTCGTTTTTTCTAACGCCCCATGTGCATGAGCCCTCAAATCTACATTCCTGGGGTAAAGCGACTACATCAAATTGTCCAAGGTGCACCAATGATACGGGTACACTTATACATATGATGTGGTGATGCCCCAAATTGCATCGCTACTGGGAGTGTGCATTTGATACATTAAATCCCCTATGTTCTACACAGGTTCAGTCTGACACAAAAATAGCATTGCTAAGATTATGTCGGAAGACGTTCTCCTGACTGAGATGCATGTGATGTGGTTAAGATCTAGGTATATAGCATGTAAACTCATACTACAAAAATGGATATCAAATTCTCCGCCAACAATAGCTCAATGGTCCAAAGCGATTAATCTTAAAGCGGGAGTCCACCGAGACTCCGCGGTTTTTTTTTTTTTTAAAAGCCAGCAGCTACAAATACTGCAGCTGCCGACTTTTAAAATAGTGACACTTACCTGTCCAGTGCGCCCGCGATATCGGCACCCGAAGCCGATCTGTAGATCGTCACTCGGGTGCTGCTGCCGCCATCTTGGGTATGGGAATCAGGAAATGGAGCCTTTCGGCTTCATTTCCCGGTTCCCTACTGCGCATGCGCGAGTTGCGCTGCGCAATAAGGACGGTCCCCGCTGCCTCTGGGATCTGTGTGTTTCCCAGCAGGCAGCGGGGCACTTGCGGAAAGGGGCGTAATCTACGCCCCTTTCCGCAGAGAGTTATCCCGGAAGTGGGTGCAGATACCTGTACTGTACAGGTATCTGCACCCCCCTCCCCCCTGAAAGGTGCCAATTGTGGCGCCGGAGGGGGGGAGGGTTCCGATGAGCGGAAGGTCCATTTTAGGGTGGACCTCCGCTTTAAACTAAAAAACGGGAGGAATTGACATATAAAAACACAGAAGACGCCCTAATAAATGTAAAAAAAAAAAAAAATTTGGTCCTGGTGGTTAGTCTCCAACTTATCCGAGCAAATAGTTGAGCATACCAATGATGCTGAGGAAAGTTAGTAATGAGATGGATTCATGGTGGAGGATAACTGTATATGCATATATAAATCTCTAGGGGGTAGCAATTTAAATAAATTGAATAGAATGCTTGGCTTTATATTGTTAATCTCATATATAAAAATGGAATTAACATATGTATTCCATATGATAAAAGTTTTAAAGCAAAACTCAAAATGCAAGTATAAGGCACAATCTTTTTGTTTTTTGTTGTTTTGAGGTTTTTTTTTTTTTTTTTTTGTTGTAAATTTGAAAATGAAATAAAAATGGCTTGATAGAATAAAATAGAAAAAAAAAAAAAACACCTTTTTTCCCTGAGTGTGCAGATCCCTAACTGTCGGTAGCACTCAGTACAGCCTTCAGTCTCATCCAACCACAGTCTGCCATAGACTGACAGGCTGCCTGCAACAGGGCTGTACTCTGTACCTGTCCCTCCCGGGTGCACTTAGATGCCTAGAGGGACACACTGAATCATGAAGGCCCCACATACAATGATCTTAAGGCAGCTGGGACCATAGTCACCAAGAAAACAATTGGTAACTCACTACACCGTGAAGAACTGAAATCCTGCAGTGCCCGCGAGGTCCCCCTGCTCAAGAAAGCACATGTCCAATGCCAGACCTAATCCCATAGAAAATATGTGAAGGGAGCTGAAGGTTCGAGTTACCAAATGTCAGCCTCAAAACCTTAAAGTGGTTGTATACCCATTTTTTACATTTTTACCTACAGGCAAGCCTATAATAAGGGTTTAGGAGATATTCACTTTGCATGCAGCCGCTGACGTCAGTGAATGTGCTGTGAATGCCCGGCTGAAGGTCCGGCAGACTGACCTTGCCGGGAAGAAGTCTCTCACAGTGCTGGAGCCGCGAACCCAGAAGACATGCCAAGGGCAAAACGTCTGCCTCCTTGGCGTGGACCGGCTGTCCCTGATTTGTACAAATGTCCCTCTGTCCCTCATTCCTCCTCCTTTGTCCCTCATTTTGGTCTGATCTATATAGTTGTATATAAAATGCACTTTTTATCTATCAAAATGTTTTCCAGCGCTAAACCTTTCATCTGATTTCTAAATTGCTGCATTTGTAAATTCCAAAAGCCAATATAAAGGAATAATAGTAGTAAAAAAGCACTTGTTTTTTTGTAAAATTCTCCTTTAACCACTTCGGTACCGCGCTATTGCCAAATGACGGCATTAGCGCGGACCTACATTTCCGGGACTACGGCGCGCTCTGTGATCGGCGAGTCCGTGAGACTCGCCTGATCACCGATCCGTGCAAGGGGTCGATCCCGACCCCTTATCACGTGATCAGCTGTCAGCCAATGACAGCTGATCATGTGATAGAACGGACCCGTTAATCGGCTATTATTCCTCCTCGCGCTGACAGCGCGAGGAGAAAAAAAAAAAGCCGATCACCGGCGGCCGTGATCGGGACATCAGTCCCGATCACGGCCAGTAATGTACACGCTCACCTGCCCCCTGCCAGTGCCCACCTGCCCCTTGCAGTGCCAATTTAATAAAAGTTAGTGCCCCCCGTCAGTGCCACCCAGCAGTGCCCACAGTGCCACCCAGCAGTGCCCGCAGTGCCACCCAGCAGTGCCACCCACAGTGCCCACAATCTGCCTCAAAGGTGCTGCACCCCAGTGCCGCCCATCAGTGCCCAGCAGTGCCGCCCATCAGAGCCACCTATCAGAGCCACCTATCAGAGCCACCTATCAGAGCCACCTATCAGAGCCACCTATCAGAGCCACCTATCAGAGCCACCTATCAGAGCCACCTATCAGAGCCACCTATCAGAGCCACCTATCAGTGCCACCTATCAGTGCCACCTATCAGAGCCACCTATCAGTCCCATCTATCAGTGGTACCCATCCGTGCCACCCATCCGTGCCACCCATCCGTGCCACCCATCCGTGCCACCCATCCGTGCCATCTTATCTGTGCCATCTTATCTGTGCCGCCTTATCTGTGCCCATCAGTGCCGCCTTATCTGTGCCCATCAGTGCCGCCTTATCTGTGCCCATTAGTGCCGCCTTAACTATGCCTATCAGTGCCCACCAGTGCAGCCTATCAGTGCCCACCAGTGCAGCCTATCAGTGCCCACCAGTGCAGCCTATCAGTGCCCACCAGTGCAGCCTATCAGTGCCCACCAGTGCAGCCTATCAGTGCCCACCAGTGCAGCCCATCAGTGCCCACCAATGCAGCCCATCAGTGCCCACCAATGCAGCCCATCAGTGCCCACCAATGCAGCCCATCAGTGCCCACCAATGCAGCCCATCAGTGCCCACCAATGCAGCCCATCAGTGCCCACCAATGCATCCCATCAGTGCCGCCTAATCAGCGCACTTCAATGAAGGAGAAAAATGACCCGTTTGCAAAATTTTTGAACAAACTATTAAAACATGATTTATTTATTTTATTTTTTTGCATCTTTTTTTGTTTGTTTAGCAAAAAATAAAACTCCGAGCTGTAACTAAATACCACCAAAAGAAAGCTCTATTTGTGGGAAAAAAATGATAAAAATTTCATTTGGGTACAGTGTTGTATGCCCGCGCAATTGTCATTCAAAGTGCATCAGCGCTGAAAGCTGAAAATTGGTCTGGGACTGAGGGGGGTTTAAGTGCCCAGTAAGCAAGTGGTTAAAGGAGGCGTGGCCAGGGGTGTGTCCTATCCCTGCATACTTTTGCTGATAGGCGTCCCTCATTTCCTTCTCAAAAAGTTGGGACGTATGACAAGGGGCCACATAAAAAAACATGCTGTAGATATACATAAAACTTTGTTGCAAATTACTTTAACACAGAGAAGACGGCAGAATTTGCAATCATCTGCAGCACTTGCTCTGCAGTATAAACGGCACAATGTCCCTGAAAATAAAAGGTAAAAAGGCGCATAAGAAAAGGTTTCACAGAACATAAAATGTGTACTAAAAATGGTTATCAAGCCCATCTCATCTCTGCGCGCTCTTCTTAGTACATAATAAAAACACGGCAAGTGTATTATTAGTTATAGAAGAGAAGAACATAAAACAAAGCTGGTGTCCGATTCTCACTAGGTCAGCTATATAAATTATTAGGACTTGACAAGGAACATTTATCCCGATGCTCTTCCTGAAATCTCTCAGTAAGTGGAAGATTCTGTCTCCAGTATAATCACAGGGTCAGTGTCAGCGTTTTGCGTTCCCAGAATCCCTTTACATTGAAAGTGGTTGCAAACCCTTACAACACACTTTGACCTACAGGTAAGCCTAGATTAAGGCTTACCTGTAGGTCCAAGAAATATCTCCTGAACCTACACGGTTTAGGAGATATTTGTCCGAAGACAGGCACTACTGTCTATGACGCATGCGCCGTAGACAGCGGCGCACAGGCGCACTGAGCGCGGCATTTTCAACGACGGAGCTGCAGCGCGTGTTGGCTCCCGTGCACATGCGCGGGAGTGACGTCATCGCGGCTTCGCCGAATGACAGCGGCGGAGCTGCGAGACCCACCGAGAAGATGGATGCGCCAGACTACAGGGGACAGCGGTGACTTCGCTGGCTCCTGTGTCAGGTAAGTGACACATAATGGACTACTATGCGATGCATAGTAGTCCATTATGCTTTGCCTTTGCAGGGAATGAAAGAGGAAGTAAACTCATCAGGGTTTACTTCCTCTTGAAGCCCCCAATACAAGGGTCTCACCAAGGATATCAAACCCAACAAAAGGACACTACAGTGAGGGGAAAAAAAAGTATTTGATCCCCTGCCGATTTTGTATGTTTGCCCACTGACAAAGAAATGATCAGTCTATCATTTTAATGGTAGGTTATTTTAACAGTGAGAGACAGAATAACAGAAATATCCAGAAACACATTATAAATTGGTTTGCATTTTAATGAGTAAAATAAGTAAGTATTTGACCCCTTTGCAAAACATGACTTAGTACTTGGTGGCAAAACCCTTGTTGGCAATCACAGAGGTCAGACATTTCTTGTAGTTGACCACCAGGTTTGCACACATCTCAGGAGGGATTTTCTCCCACTCCTCTTTGCAGATTCTCTGCAAGTCATTAAAGCGGTTGTATAGTTGCAGAAGATAAAAAAAAAATCCTGTAAGGCAAAGGCATAATGAGCTAGTATGCACAGCATACTATCTCATTATGAAATACTTGCCTTAGAATGAGCTCCCCGTATCGCAGGCCGGTCCATGCCGAGGGAGCTAAGATTTTGCCCTTGGCATGTCTTCCGGGTTCATGGCTCCAGCGTTGTGAGAGACTTCTTCCCGGTTTGTCTGCCGGACCTTCAGCCGGGCATTCACAGCACATGCTGACATCAGTGGCTGCATGCAAAGTGAATATCTCCTAAATCGTACAGCTTTTGGAGAAATAAATTTTACCTACAGGTTAGCCTTATTATAGGCTTTCCTATAGGTAAAATTTTTAAAAATGGGTATACAACCACTTTAAGGTTTTGAGGCTGACATTTGGTAACTCGAACCTTCAGCTCCCTTCACATACTTTCTATGGGATTAGGTCTGGAGACTGGCTAGGCCATGTGCATCTTATTGAGCCTCTCCTTTGTTGCCTTGGCTGTGTGTTTTGAGTCATTGTCATGCTCGAATACCCATCTACGACCCATTTTCAATGCCCTGGCTGAAGGATGGAGGTTCTCACCCAAGATTTGATGGTACATGGCCCCGTCCATTGTCCCTTTGATGCGATGAAGTTGTCCTGTCCCCTTAGCAGAACAACACCCCCAAAGCATAATGTTTCCCCCTTCATGTTTGACGGTAGGGATGGTGTTCTTGGGGTCATAGGCGTCATTCCTCCTTCAAGCACAGCGAATTGAGTTGATACCAAAGAGCTCAATTTTGGTCTCAACTGACCACAACACTTTCACCCAGTTCTCTGAATCATTCAGATGTTCATTAGCAAACTTTAGCAAACTATACATGTGCTTTCTTGAGCAGGGGGACCTTGCGGGTGCTGCAAGATTTCAGTTCTTCACGGCGTAGTGTGTTATCAATTGTTTTCTTGGTGACTATGGTCTCAGCTGCCTTGAGATCATTGACAAGATTCTCTCATCTAGTTCTGGGCTGATTCCTCACTGTTCTCATAATAATTAAAATTCCACGAGGTGAGATCTTGTAAGTTTCTTCATGTAGAAGAAAAACACCCCAAAGCAAAAGGTTTCCACCTCCATGTTTGATGGTGGGGATGGTGTTCTTGGGGTCATAGGCAGCATTCTTCCTCCTCCATACATGACGATTTGTCATGTCGTACCAGTGTGAATCCAGCCTAAGAGAATTCTCCTAATCGCAGCTCGTTATCTGTATAGAAGACACCTAGGAGCCAGAAATCTTGCTGATTGATAAAGAGATAAAATACTAATATCACTCATTAACAGCTTCCCAACCAGCCGCCGTTATACTGTGGAAAGTTGGCTCCCCTGCGTGAGACGGCATAGCTGTACACTGGCTCTTTAAGATGCTGTAGCAGGCATGCCCACAGCGTGTCCCCAGAGCCAATGCGTGTGCCCGGTGGGTGCAATGACCGTCGGGCACCCGCGATCGCTTGTGACAGAGCAAGAACCGGGATCCGTGTATGTAAATACACAAATCCCGGTTCTGTCAGGGGAGACAAATCGTGTGTTCCTACTAAGTAGGAACAAAGATTGGTCTCCTCCTCTAGTCAGCCTCATTCCCCCCTCAGTTAGGGAACACCATTAACCCCTTGATCACCCCCTAGTGTTAACCCCTTCCCTGCCAGTGACATTTATACAATAGTCAGTGGTTATTTTTAGCTCTGATCGCTGTTATTAATGTCACTGGTTCCAAAAAAGTGTCAAAAGTGTCCGATGTGTCTTTTGCAATGTTGTTGTCCCAATAAAAATTGCAGATGATCGCCATTAATAGTAAAAAAAAAAAATAATAATAATAATAATAATAAAAATAATAAAATAAAAATGCCATACATCCCCTATTTTGTAGATGCTATAACTTTTTTGCAAACCAAATAATATACGCTATTTGCGATTTTTGTTACCAAAAATACGTAGAAGGATATATAATCGGCCTAAACTGATGAAGAAATTCGTTTTTTTTTTTTACTTTTGGTGGGATATTTATTATAGCAAAAACTACAAAATATTGTGTTTTTTTTTTAAATTGGCACTTTTTTTTTTTTTTGTTTATAGCGCAAAAAATAAAAACCACAAAGGCAATTAAATACCACCAAAAGAAAGCTCTCTTGGTGGATAAAAAGAGACAAAAATTTTGTTTGGGTACAACATCACACGACCGTGCAATTGTCAGTTAAAACGACACAGTGCCGTATCGCAACCAATGGCCTGGTCAGGAAGGGGGCAAATCCTTCCCGGGCTGAAGTGGTTAAAATGCAAATCAATTTATACCTTTTGCAAACCAACTTTGCAAGGTCCAAACCAAAACCAAATTCTTTAATAATTCAACCAAAGAGAGTAAAATGGCAAAAAGGACAGCCAATGCTATTTGGGGACCAAGAAATGCCCCTTTATCAGGGCTGAATAGCAGAATATTGAATGAACTCCAAAATGTTCCTCAGCAGTTGCAGTCAGAAGAGATTTTGGGGTGGGGGGGGGGGGGGTCAGGTTGCAATAATACCAGTGTTATGAGCTAGCAAGGTCTTGCTGTTAAAGCCTAACCACAGCCTCAGCTACATACAGTATATTGCGCTGTGTTCTGGCAGCGAGATAGGGCCTTCCTGTCCTGATCCCCAAACAAAATAGAGTCAGGCTGAATGCCGCTCGGCCATTCACAGGAAGCTTTGTATTTTCTGAATGAATACAAGGCTTCCCCTGTTTGCCTGAGGAAAAGAAGGGGGACGGATGAGGTCACGGTCTCCACCTTAGCCAGAGGAAGCCTTCTATTAAATTACAAAAAATACAAGGCTTCCTGTGAATGGTGGCGCAGTGCTCAGCCTGACTGCTGTTCCTCTGTCCATTTTGAGCGGTGATCATTGGTCAACTATGCCAGCTGTCAATCAGGCATCTGAATGGATCATGACAATATGGTCAGGATCCTTCCAGAGCCTGGAGCGGCTCTGCAACATCAGCTGGCGGCTGCGGACTTTGGCCTGCTGTCGGCTGCGGACTTTGGCCTGCTGTCGGCTGCGGACTTTGGCCTGCTGTCGGCTGCGGACTTTGGCCTGCTGTCGGCTGATTCTGGGACCCAAGAGAGCACAAGTGCACAAAACAGCTCTGGCCATTCTTCTCTTTTAACGATTCTTCATCTCTTCTTCTAAAATCAGCCCGACTGATCAGATGTCCGCTCTAATTAAAACAATCGTTTGTAGTTTTCATATAAAATATAATCAAGTTAATAAAATTAAAATGGCATCTCAGGCGCTGAAAAGCTACTTCTGTTTACTACACAACGATACGGAATTCAAACACTAGTTTACAGCAATCGCATTCTCATTGCACCGGAGGAAAAAAAACGACTATTAATTAACTGCACTGCATATACTTTGTTTTCCCCAGGCATGGCGGCAGATGGAATTTGCATATCATATGATGGCATCCGCATGACAGATAGTAATTATGAGCGCCTGCTAGTACGAGACAGAAAATACTACTTACTCTCAAAGACTTGTAGCTCTGCCAGAATCCTTATGTGGAGCCATGCAGAGCCAAAGGCCACTAAAGCTTTTATATATCCAATTTGGATGGAAAGGGGGGGGGGGGGGGGGGGAATAAATAAAAAAGGGGACTTGTTCGAAGGTCTAAAAAGCTGATGGGAAAAATCCAACTGTATCCAACTGTATTAACCTTTTTTCGCTGAGTCCAGTCTTATCACCAGAAGACATGTATAAATCAGTGTTCATATAAGAGGAACAAAAAGTAGCAGCTACCGCAACGAGAAGGATAGGAGTGGGCGGCGCGCAGGGCTCAGGAGTGGGCGGCGCGCAGGGCTCAGGAGTGGGCGGCGCGCAGGGCTCAGGAGTGGGCGGCGCGCAGGGCTCAGGAGTGGGCGGCGCGCAGGAGTGTGCGGCGCGAAGGGCTCAACTCTCTTTCACAGTCTGCCCCCCAACCCCTGCACACAACTCCCTCCACAGCCCTCATCTACCCCCCCCCCCCCAAGCTTCCTCGCACCTTTTCAAAAAAGACCCTAGCCCTAGTACCTCCCAACAGTGTAGGTGGCTCGATAATTGGTTGGCATCTGTGCACATGGGCACAAATGGGAATCTCAGCACAGCCTACCACATGATGCCCCATTCTACCTATGGCCACAATGCACCTCCCTTGTCGCCGCCGTGAGTGCAGGGAAGGGAGGGATCTGTGAGAGTCACCGAGAGGAAAGTTGTCCTTGTAAACACAGAAATAGCAGAGGTGGTGAGTGGGTAGCGGAGGGCAAGAGCCAAAAGTTGGCAGAAAGGAGCCCCCCATGGTTTATTTAAAAAATAAAAAAAAAGCCCTGGGTGCGAAGGCCATATGACATTGCCAGGCAGGCCGGATTCAGCCTGCGGGGCTTGTGTTTGACACATAATATAGGGCGAAGGAAAAAAAAATATTCTAAGCCCTAGCGCTCACAGGACAGGAGCTCTAAAGGGTTAGCTCAATTTAAAAAAAAAATACTCTGTAGTCCATGAAAATTTTTCCATCATTTTAAAGTAATGCGATTTTAAAAATATCCAGTTATGCTCCCCCCATATGTGCAGGCCTTTTTGTGCACAGATCAAAGACACTTATCGTTTTCACAACTCCACCCTGTCCTCCTCTGGTCCTCCTGGACCAGCCGTTAAGATGAGCGCCCCCTAGTGATATAGAACCAAGCGTCGCCCTTCTGGGCCCCACACTTGTCACCACAGATGATCTCAGCAGCTGCAACGCTCTCTCTCCCACCATCACAGCCGCTGAGCACAATGCACATGTGCAATGCTCGGAAAAAGGTTGGTGCCCATCCTAGGGACAAGGACAGAATGGAGCTGTGAAAAATATCAGAAGTGTTTGCAACAGGGTTCACTCCATGCAAAAAAGGCCTACAGATTTGTTACATAGTTGGCAAGGTTGAATAAAGACACCATTTCATCCAGTTCAACGTGAGTGGGTGTGTCAATAACATTTCCCATTTCCACAGGAAATCTAAAATTCCCCTTACCCCAGCAAAGGCCCTATTAGGAATTGACTTAAATATATACCTGACACAATTTCGGAGAGTAGTAGCTAACATTATGATTGCTGCAAGACTTACTATCACCTCACTATGGACATCCAATGATGGCCCCAATCTTTCTGGAGTCATCATTAGAGTAATACACAAGCTCAGTATGGTGAATCTTGGCACCCCAGATGTTTTAGAACTACATTTCCCATGATGTTCATGCACTCTGCAGTGTAGTGGAGTATAATGGGAAATTTAGTTCCAAAACATCTGGGGTGCCAAGGTTCGCCATCACTGCCCTAGAGCTAATTTCCTCAAAGATTCTATTAAAACATTATAATGCCAACATTGTCAGGCTATAAAATATGAGGTTCTATGCTGTTGATTCTATTAGTTATCTTCCTCCAATTCCCTAAATGCTTTAGGAATATTGTCATCTCTCTTTGTACCATACCTGTTTACAGTGTGTCCCCAATGGGGTAAACAGGTTATGTTAAATTATACACGAGAAATAGATAAGATGCTTTCTATGATGGGAATTATCAGGTATGATTACAAATATTCTGATTACTGTTAAACATATTGGTAAAATGTTAGGTAGCCTAACAGTTACTACTCCATATATTAGATTTTTTTTTTCACTTATTGTTTTTGTTATATGAAAAAAACCTAATAAAAATTGAATGTTGAAATTTAATTTATTTTTTTAAATGTATATTTATTAATGTGTTTACATTCAGGCCTGCGCAGCATTGCACCTTTGATCAGTGAACCTCGGGTGTAATGCAAAAACTCACTCCCTAGCCCCTGGTCCTTACAGGAGGTACATACCTACCGTTGTGGGGCTGGAGGAAGTAAACAATGGACCGTCGCCGCACACCTTATTGAGATCTACAGGTCCTTTTGTCATGGTGTCACATGGGACTTGCAGCGTTCCAATTCAGAGATCTCTGGAAATGGATGACTCGGCTGTCTCCAGCTGCTTCCAACATTTTACACCAAGTCACAATGTATACCCCTCTACAGAAGAGACATTCTATCATCACTGTCCATGTCACCACCGCACAGGGTCTCCTCATCGTTGTCCACAACCAAATACTCTCCACACTCCAGTGTTGCAGCTCTAAGACTGTCCCTTACATTGGGGGGGGGTCAGTGGGAAGAAGGTCCCTTACATTGGGGGGGTCAGTGGGAAGAAGGTCCCTTACATTGGGGGGGTCAGTGGAAGACAGTCGAAGTCGAAGACAGCTAAAAAATATCATTGGTGCCAGATGGCATTGGACTCAGAAGGCACCAACAGATGGGAATTCAATCAGCTACAGCTTAAGAATGGCTGGTCTAAACTCTTCTTCTCCCAGGAAGACCAGATATTAACCACTTGACCACTGGGCACTTAAACACCCTTAATAACCAGACCAATTTTCAGCTTTCGGTGCTCTCGCATTTTGAATGACAATTACTCAGTCATGCAACACTGGACCTATATGAAATTTTTGTCCTTTTTTTCACACAAATAGAGCTTTCTTTTGGTGGTATTTAATCACCGCTGGGTTTTTTATTTTTTGTGCTATAAAAGAAAAAATACCGAAAATTCTGTAAAAAAATGAATTTTTCTTTGTTTCTGTTAGAAAATTTAGCAGATTAGTAATTTTTTCTTCATAAATTTTGGCCAAAATTTATACTACTACATATCTTTGGTAAAAATAAGTACAAATTGGTGGATATTATTTGGTCTTTGTGAAAGTTATAGAGTCCACAAGCTATGGTGCCAATATCTGAAAATTGATCACACCTGAAGTACTGACGGCCTATTTCAATTCTTGAGACCCTAACATGCCAGAAAAGTACAAATACCCCCCAAATGACCCCTTTTTGGAAAGAAGACATTCCAATGTATTTAGTAAGAGGCATGATGAGTTTTTTGAAGTTGTCATTTTTTCCCACAATTCTTTGCAAAATCAAGATTCTTTTTACTTTTTTTTTTTTTTTTTCACAAAATTGTCATATTATCAGGTTATTTCTCACACAGCATATGCATACCACAAATTACACCCCAAAACACATTCTGCTATTACTCCCGAGTACGGCGATACCACATGTGTGAGACTTTTACACAGTGTGGCCACATACAGAGGCCCAACATGCATGGAGCACCATCAGGCGTTCTGGAGCACCCAGGACAATTCTGACATTTCTCTCCTACATGTAAAAATCATCATTTATTTGCTAGAAAATTACATAGAACTCCAAAACATTATATATGTTTTTTTAGCAAACACCCTGGAGAATACAATGGTGGTCTTTGCAACTTTTTATCTCGCACGGTATTTGCGCAGTAATTTTTCGAATGCTTTTTTTTGGAAAAAAAACAGTTTTGTGCTTAAAAAAAAAAAAAAATAACACAGTAAAGTTAGCCCAATTTTTGCATAATGTGAAAGATGAAGTTATGCTGAGTAAATAGATACCTAATATGTCACTCTTTAAAATTGCACACGCTCGTGGAATGGCGCCAAACGTCGCTACTTAAAAATCCCCATAGGCGACGATTTAATTTTTTTTTACTGGTTATATGTTTTGAGTTACAGAGGAGGTCTAGGGCTAGAATTATTGCTCTCGCTCTAACGTTCGCAGCGATACCTCACATGTGTGGTTTGAACACCGTTTTCATATGTGGGCGGGACTTACGTATGCGTTCGCTTCTGCATGCGAGCACATGGGGACAGGGGCGCTTTAAAAAGAAACATTTTTTTTATTGTTCATTTTACTTTATTTATTTTAGTTTGACATTTTTTTCCCCAAAAATAATTTTTTTGATCACTTTTATTCCTATTACAAGGAATGTAAACATCCCTTGTAATAGGAATATGGCATGACAGGTCCTCTTTACAGTGAGATGTGGGGTCAATAAGACCCCGCATCTCACCTCTAAGCTGGGAAGCCTGAAAAAAAAAAAAAAAAAAAAAAAAAGATTCTGGCTTTGATCGTATTAGCGATTCGGTAGAAGCACCGGAGGGCGGAGGGAGTGGGGGGGATGTCTATGGCTGGGTATTGCAGGGTATCACCGACTATGGCTGGGTATCTCAGAGTATGGCGTTGCAGAGTACTGCGTTGCAGAGCATTGCAGGGTATTGGCGGGTGTTGCAGAGCATTGCAGAGTGTTGCAGGGTATTGGCGGGTGTTGCAGAGCATTGCAGAGTGTTGCAGGGTATTGGCGGGTGTTGCAGAGTGTTGCGGGAGTGTTGCGGGAGTGTTGCGGAATGTTGCACAGTGTTGCACAGTGTTGCACAGTGTTGCAGGGCGTTGCACAGTGTTGCAGGGCGTTGCACAGTGTTGCAGGGCGTTGCACAGTGTTGCAGGGCGTTGCACAGTGTTGCAGGGCGTTGCACAGTGTTGCAGGGCGTTGCACGGTGTTGCAGGGCGTTGCACGGTGTTGCAGGGCGTTGCACGGTGTTGCAGGGCGTTGCACGGTGTTGCAGGGCGTTGCAGGGTGTTGCAGGGTGTTGCAGGGTGTTGCAGGGTGTTGCAGGGTGTTGCAGGGCGTTGCAGGGCGTTGCAGGGCGTTGCAGAGTGTTGCAGGGCGTTGCAGAGTGTTGCAGGGCGTTGCAGGGCGTTGCAGAGTGTTGCAGGGTGTTGCAGAGTGTTGCAGGGCATTGCAGAGTGTTGCAGGGCATTGCAGAGTGTTGCAGGGCATTGCAGAGTGTTGCAGGGCATTGCAGAGTAATGCAGAGTAATGGCAGGGTATTGCAGAGTAATGCAGGGAATCGAGGGGTTAATTTTCGGTGAGCAGCGATGTGGGCACTGCAGATGCAGCCCACATCGCTGCTGACACCGATCTCTTCCCCCTCCGCTGTACCGATCGGTACAGAGAGGGGGAGGGAGGAACCGGCGTCATAACATGACGCCGGCTTGTTTACAAGTGATCACTCCGTCATTTGACGGAGCGATCACGTGGTAAACGGCCGCGATGAGCTGGACCCAGCGGTCACGGATGCTCTCGTGTGCTCAGATCAGACCTCCATGCCTTCTGAATGCTCTAGCCTTCACCAACCTGCAAGTCAGTGTATATGCACCAGTGCGTAGCAATAAGGAATAATGGTCTGACCCGCTCTGTCTGGGTCCATCTCCATTGCACTGTGGGTCATTATCATTGCAGACTATGAGATACACCTTCATTCAACAGTCCGCCTGTCATTTCAAGTTATGCTATATACAGTATATGACATGACAACATAGAAAACGTATCGTACCTTGGACGGAAGTCTAAAGTTTTCAACCGGACTGAGATCATGGACGCTGTCTTGTGGACTTTTGAGACCCTAAAAAAAATAGGAAATTAAAGTTAAAATGTTCTCATACTAAGCCTGCAAAATACATGGGACTGAAGGAAGAAAAAAAAAAAAAACAAACGCATTTCTTGCAATGTGCTCATACTTAACCTCCCTGGCGGTATGATTCAGTCTGGTTTTAGGTGCTGAAAGCGGTACAATTATTTTGCATGGAAATCTGGCGTTTTATTTTGTAGTCCTGTAATTCTTAGGAATAACGCTCTTAAATCTCTTCAAACCAGAGTCTAGCAGACATCCCGGGTATGATAAAGTTTATAATAAAGAATAATAAAAATTATTCAATAAATGTAATCAAATCCTAAAACACTGAAAAAGGGACACTTTTTGGTTGCTATGGACAATCTCCAAATTCCAGGCAGAAAAAAACAGTATTTATAATATAAAAGTGCATGCAGGGCATTGCACAAACCACTAGGGACAAAGGGGGTGTGTATTTTTTAATACAGTACTGTAATCTGTAAGATTACAGTGCTGTGTGTGTTTTGTGTCTTTTTACTTTTTTGAATTTGCCGCCGTTCTCCGCTCCCGTGCGCCGTAACGTCGCAGGGAACGGAGCTCGGCGGCATTCGGCACTGTGAATCGAGTGGAGGACAGCTCGATCACACAGCGCGGGGGACATCGCTGGATCCAGGGGACAAGGTAAGTAAGTCTCACTGTGTCCTTCCCTGCATCCAGCATTGCGATCCCGAGTCTGGCTCGGGGTTACCGCTCCTGCTAGTAAATTCCCAACCCGAGCCAGACTTGGGATTACCGCTAGGGAGGTTAAAATAAATATCTCTGCCATGGTCTTTCCCGGGCCTCCGAGAGTCATAGAGACTGCCGGGGACCATCAGGCCCTCGGTTTTCTCTATAGCCAATTACGGCACCGGCGGATTCCTTCTCAGACTCGCTGATCGCACAGGCAAGCTGGTAGAAGCACCAAAACATTACAAATACTACACATTACATCACTTCCGAAGTTGTATTCTGTCATACGAGAATTTTTCCTAACTTTAGTATCCTCTTCCTTTTCAATATAAGACTAGCATGCAAAAGGAAAAAAAACGTTGGTCGTTCGTCTGGTATTTTTATCGTGTGTACAAGGCCTAAAGTCAATTATAACTAACTGAAGAAATAGAAAAAAGGGTGCACAGGCCTAGTAGATCACCCGAAAGCCCCCGTTATTAAAGCGGTAGTAAACCGCAGTTTTTTTTTGTTTTGTTTTTAATCTGCAAGGTAAAGCCATAATATGCTAGTATGCATTGCCAGCACATTATGTACATTACGTGAAACATAACTTATCATGAAGCCCTTCCAGCGGGGAGCCGCCACTGCTTCCATCCTCATCTATCTTTCTTCCAGGTTGGCGGACTCCGGCTGTGTGAGCGGCCGAAGCCACCCTGACGTCACTCCCGAGCCGGCAGCATATACAGTAAATATCTTCTAAACAGTGCACATCTAGGAGATATTTAAGTACCTATAGGTAAGCCTTATTAAAGGATTACCTATAGGTACTGTAAATATCTTCTAAAACGTGCTATAGGCATACCTACAGGTACAAATTATGCATGGGAGCTTACTCCCACTTTAATATGGTGGGCATCAATACTCAAAGCTGTGAAAACACAAGTATGGAGTAGATCCTATGACAAGGTCTCTTAGCACCTCGAGGGCCTGAGAACCACAAAGGACGATCAATGCAACACTGCGCCATTCATCGCAAGACGTTACGTATTTTCAGAGTATGCCCTCTTCTTAAATTGGAGGTAAACCCTGTTATCGTTTTCAGCCAAGGAAGCTGCTATCTTGGCCTCTGTTTAATCTTCAACTGCCATGGCGCTGCACATGTGATCAGTTATGAATCCAGCCATTGGATGGTTTGACAGTTTGGTTGAGAGCACAACCAATGTGACCAAAAATTTAACTTTTTTTGAACATATGAAAATCGATCGAGATTTACTTCCGCTTTAAGAGCGAAGGGTATACCCCTTGAAATGTGTAAAGTTCTTGTGCAGTGTCACATAGATCTTTTTCTCTGTAGTATTCAGGCCACAAAAGGAAGCTGCAATTGTTTATTGTAGTAATGCAGGCCGGGGCACCTCACTCGGCTTAGAATTAAAGGATATGTAAAGTTGTTTTTTTTGTTTTTGTTTTTTTTGTTTTTTGTTTTTTTTAAACATGTCATCCTTCCCTACTCTGTGCAGTTGATTTTGCACAGAGTGGTCCCGATCCTCCTCTTCTGGGATACCTTAGTTGTGCTCGTGGCTCCTCCTCTTTTCGAGTGCCCCTTTGGAGAGCCGCTCTCCCTCAGGGCACGTGTGCGGGCGCGCTTCCGTGTCATGCTGCTCCATTGATGAAGACAGCAGGACTCTCTGGCATCATTGGATTTGATTGACAGCAGAGGGAGCCAATGGCTGCACTGCCATCAATCTATCCAATGAGGACCCGAGACACCGGCTGGAGCTGGTTTGCTCGTCGCTGCAAAGACCGGGTTCATGTAAGTAAAAGGTGGGTGAAAAACCTTGAGGGTTTACAACCCTTTTAAAGATCACCCCAACCTGAAGAGGGCACCAAAGCTGTGAGTGGTTCCTGGGCACAGTATGACCTTAATGGGTCGTCAAGCTTTTCCATTTAAAGTCTCTTTCCTAATTCCTACAAAACTTGAGCGCTGAAATCATGTTTTTTTTTTTTCCATTGATAATGGAGTCACCATACAATTATGGTTGCACCGATACTAGTATCCGTGCAGATACCGAGTATTTGCACAAGTATCGGTACTTGTGCAAATGCACCGATACCTGAAAACAATACTTTCAAGCTCGGTTCTTTCAGCTGTCAGTGGGTCTCTCCTGTTGACAGCTGAAGTGTTAAAGAAGTCCAGTAATTGGAGCTGTCAAAAAATAATAACAATAATAATAACAATATATTCTTCATCTGCAGATCAAAGGGATCAACAAATGTTCCTCTGTTTAACCCCTTATAAACCCTTAATTTACTCTAATCAGCCTTAATTAACTCCCTAATCTCCTCCATTTAATTATTTTCCTGTTTTTTTTTTAACGTCTATTTTATAAAACAATATAAAATTAAAACTTTTTTTTGTTTGCTTTGCTAGTGAATATTTTTATATATATATATTATATATATATTCACACATTCCACATTGGAAAAGAGCAAAAAAAAATAAATAGATTTCATTTGTAAATAACTTTTTTCAATGCTTTGTACCATTTACAACAGCTCAAGTGAAAAAACAGTTGCAGTAGGTATCGGTGATTGGTATCGGCGAGTACTATAAAAAAAAAAAATTAAAAAAAAAAATTAAAAAAAAAAAAAAGAAGGATCGGTACTCATGCTCGTAAAAAAAATAAAAAAATAAAATAAAATAAAATAAAAAGATGGTATCGGTGCATTCCTACATACAATACACAAAGACTGGGTGAGCAGCATTTCATACAGAAAAGAATCAGATACAGATGACAATGAGCAATAAAAAGGAATACAGTGGAGGAGGATAACTTAGTGTAGTGAGATCGTTTCAACAACATAAATGTTATCAGAGTAAAAGCATATTGAGATAATTGGCAACTCCTAAAGTAGTTCTGAATGCATTAGCAATAGGAGATTGTAAAGAGAAAAAAAAAATGCATTGAGCACTTGTCAAAAATAGTAACAAGAAGAAAGTGAACTCAGCATAACATTAAATCCGCACTCAAAGATCATGTATAAATTGTCCATTGCGGTGGGGCTGTGCTCACACAACAAGGGTTCATAGACTGTTTGTTTTGTCCAGGAGAGAGAAGGAACAGTTTTACTTACCTGATCCTCCGTTCCCCCAGCAGATGGCGCTCCCCACCCTCCGGGGTCATCATGTCCAAATTCTGCTTCAGTCTGGAGGACACCAGGACCCCAGAGCACTGGAGGGGGGGGGGGGGGGGGGATACACTGCAGGAACTGGTCTGGCTGCAGGGAGGAGGAGCAGAAAAATCTGATAAGCACATTTTCTTTGTTTTTATTCCCCTAGATCAGAGGTTTCCAAACTTTTTAAAACAAAGGGCCGGTTCAGACTTTAGGGGGGCCGGATAGTGGCCAGCGAAGGTAGAAGATGTCCTGGGCCCAGTATCAGTAAGAATAAATAAATATGGCCTCAAGGTGGGTGGTCAGTGGAAGTAGTGCCCCATTAGTAAGAGGAATAGTATGCCATCATTGGCATCGGTGGAAGAAATAGTGCCCCATTTTTGGTGTCAGTGGGAGGAATAGTGCATAGACGGCCCTTTGCTAGTTTTTATCTGACCGTCTGTCATTCTATTCTGCTGGCCAGGAAGGCCCTCATCACCCACCCTGTTGGATTGTAAGAAAATCAAATGAAATCGTCTATGGCCTGCCTTAGGGTTCCCAGCCAAAAGTAGCTCAGTCTAGAATACTTGCTTTTCACTCCTGAAAACGGGTCACAGGAGTGCAGAACAAAGTGCACTTCTGTGATCCACTGAAGTACAGCCGAACAAGCTTTGGCTGTTCCTCGCCTTTAAGGTGGGGGGAGGGGGGGGGTGCTAAAAATGTGGCTCAACCGTGCATTTTTTTTTAGCATCCAACAGCCATATTTAACCACTTGCCAACCAGTGCACGACGATGTACGTCGGCACAATGGCACGGCTGTACAAATGGGTGACATAGCATTGTGGGTACGCACCCGCCACATACTAAGTGACCATGCCTGCGTGTCCCGTGGACTCGATGTCCGCCGGTGTCCCGCAATTGTGTCACAGAGCAGCAGAACGGGAGATACCTATGAAAACAAAGCATTTCCCTGTTCTACCTATTAACATGACAGGGATCTACTGCTCCCTGTCATCGGGAGCAGTGATCTCTATCATGTTCTAGTGGGGCAATCCCCCCCAGTTAGAATCACTCCCTAGGACACACTTAACCCCTTGATTGCCCCCTAGTGTTTAACCCCTTCCCTGCCAGTGTCATTTTCACAGTAAATCGGTGCATTTTTATAGCGCTGATCGCTGTATAAATGACAATAGTCCCAAAATAGAGTCAAAAGTGTGCGGTGTCCACCATATTGTCACAGTCATAAAAATTGCAGATCGCCGCCATTACTACGCTTATTGCGATTTTTTTAACCAAAAATATGTAGAAGAATACATGTCGGCCTAAACTGAGAAATACATTTTTTTTGGGGGTTTTTTATATATATTTTGGGGGATATTTATTATAGCAAAAGGGTAAAAATATATTGCTTTTTTTTTTTTTAATTCTTGCTTTTTTTTGTTTATAGCGCAAAAAATAAAAACCGCAGTTGATAACATACCACCAAAAGATAGCGCTATTTGTGGAGGAGGAAAAAGGACATTTTTGTTTTGATGCAACTTTGCACGACCGCGCAGTTGTCAGTTAAAGTGACGCAGTGCCGTATCGCAAAAGGTGCTCTGGTCAGGAAGGAGGTAAATTCTTCCAGGAGCTGAAATGGGTAACCTGGTCTTATTGTTTAGAGAAAAATAACAAAAATCATGGAGTCTAGCTTTAATTACTATACACGATTTATATAGCGCCAACAGTTTACGCAGCGCTTTACAATGTATACGGAGGACAGCAACACAATTACAGTACAGTTCAATACAGAAGGTACAGGAGGGCCCTGCTCGTAGAGCTGACATTCTAAAGGGAGGGGGTGGTGGTACAAAAGGTAATAGCTGCAGAGAATGATTTGATGGCGGTGGCTCGGGGACAGTAGTTGTTAGGTGGGTGTGGGATAGGCTTCCCTGAATAAATGAGTTTTCAGGGATCTCCTAAAGGTGGACAGGGTAGGGGCTGATCGGACAGACTGGGGCAGGGAGTTCCAGAGGATGGGAGAGGCTCTGGAGAAGTCTTGAAGGCGAGCATGGGAGGAGGTAACAAGGGAGCTAGAGAGCAGGAGGTCCTGGGAGGAGCAGAGGGGACGATATCATGAAGGAGGAAATATAACAAGCTCAGTTTTAGAAAGATTGAGTTTGAGGAAGTGGCGTGACATCCATACCGATATGTCATTAAGTTTGAGATGTGTGAGGAGATTGAGGGGGTGAGTTGAGGAGTGGAGAGATAGATCTGGGTGTCATCGGCATAGAGGTGGTATTGGAAACCATGGGAGGTCATCAACTGGCCCAGGGAAGAGGTATAGATCGAGAATAGGAGGGGCCTAAGGACAGAACCTTGGGGTACCCCAACAGAAAGAGGAAGGGGAGCAGAGGAGATGGAGTTGTGACACTGGAAGTGTGCTGAGATAGGCAAGAGGAGAACCAGGATAAAGCAGAGTCACCGAGGCCAAGGGAGTGTAATTTGCTGAGGAGGAGCAGGTGGTCAACTGTGTCAAAGGCAGCAGAGAGGTCTAAAGTATGAGTATGGAGTCGTGGCCGTTGGTTTTAGCAGTTAGTAGGTCATTGGTGAGTTTTAGTAGGGCAGTTTCAGTAGAATGTTGTGTGCGGAAGCCAGACTGTACGGGGTCGAGAAGGTTGTTGTCCATGAGGTAGCAACTCATTTGGTCATGGGCATGGCGTTCGATGAGCTTGGAGGCAAACGGGAGCAGGGAGATGGGTCTTAAGTTGTTCAAACAGGTGGGGGTCTAGTGAGGGTTTTTTGAGTATAGAGGTAACCAGTGCATGTTTGAGCAGGGAAGGAAAGGTGCCGGAGGAGAGGGAGAGGTTGAAGATGTGGGTTAGGGAGTTGAGGATAGAGTGGGAAGGTGGTAGTAGTAATTGTGAGGGGACAGGGTCCAGGGAGCAGGTAGTGAGATGGGCCGTGGAGAGGAGTTTATTAACTTCATCTGTGGTAACTGGGCAAAAAGAGGAGCGTATTGAGCACGGTGCTGGACCTGTTGTGTTGGGTAGGGGAGGAAGTTGAATGCTGGATATCCGATTGCGAATTATGTCAATTTTGCTATTGAAATGGTTGGCAATCTGTTGAGTGGTAAGCACGTTGGTGGGTGGGAGCAGTGGGGGGGGGGGGGGGGGGGGTGAAGTAAGGAATTAAGGGTAGAAAAGAGTTGACGAGGTTTGGATGAGATGGTTTTGATGAGAGTGTTGTAACAGGTTTGTTTAGCAGTGTGGAGGCAGGAATTTACCAGCATGCTGGAAGGAGTGCAGAGCAGCGAACGGGAGAGGTGTTAGGCTTGATTCACATCTATGCATGTTGCTTTCGAGCGTTTTTGCAATGCTTTTTGTGGTGCTTGTCGTGCTTTTAGCACGATTTTGCTGCGTTTTGCATTTGTTTTCTTTTTTTTTTTTACACTGTGGTTGCTTAGCAACCAGCTATATACAGTGAAAAAAAAAATCGTGGTAAAAACGTGGTACTTGCGTTTTTGATGCGGGTCCATTGACTTCTATTACATGCAAAACGCTGCATTTTGCATGAAAAAAGTCCCCGACCCTTTCCAAAAATGCAGAGGCACAAAAATGCATTAATGTGAACATGTCCCATAGGAACCCATGTTAAAAAATTTCCCTGCATTTCTGCAAAATGCATCAAAAAACGTGTTAGTGTGAATCAAGCCTAAATCCTGACATTTCATACAGAGGACAATGTAATATTTTATTACTGCTATATAGATATGGACGGCACTGTCCTGACCAATCAGATCATCTGTCCATATGTAGCAACAGCAGTCCAATTTTGAAGATTATCAATGATTGTTTATTCATAAAGCGCCACTGGGGACATCAACAGATCAAGAAATAAAAATGCCGGATCCTCCTGCACAGGTGTCGGATCAGCACATCAAGTTAAATATCTTGGACTGGAAACGTCTGTCCTTCGCTGGAAAAGGACCCAAATCTTTCTGACAGAATGGCGACCATCTGGAGCAGAATTCACTGGACCGGCTCCAGAAACAGACCCTTTCATAATCAATCTGGAATCTTTGAAAATGATCATCAGAGATGCCAACCTATTAGACTTCAATTTACGAGGTGCCCACAGGGACTTGATTAGCCGGTACAACTCTGCCTAACATAATGTGAAGCTTCGTCTTTATTAAAATACTAATTAAAGTGGCTATAAAGCCTATTTTCTGGCCAGGGAAGGCGACATCATCCTCATCTCTACCAGGAGATTCCTATCTAGAAGAGATCAGGTGGAAGGTTCCGGGGGCTGTAGAAGCCGTCAGGCTGTGCCCCCCTCCCTGCTATGTATGACATACTTTAAAATGTAAAAAAAAAAAAAAAAAAAAAAGGAAAAACCCTGCACTTAGTGCTGGAAAATATGTGACCCAACATGAAGCGAACCATTACACCAATAAAGACAGCAGCACACACAGATTTCCTAATACTCCACAAAAACGAATATATACTCCCAGGCCACTTTAGATCCCTTTCACACTGAGGCGCTTTTCAGGCGCTTTAGCATTAAAAAAAAAGTGCCTGTAACGCACTTGAAAGAAGCCTCATCTGCAATCCCAATGTGAAAGCCCGAGTGCTTTAAGAGCCCTTTCACACTGCCAGCGCCTGAAAAACGCTTGTAAAGCGCCGCTTAAAGTAGCATTTTTCTAGCGCTAACGAGCGCTTTTAACCCCTGCTAGCAGCCAAATAAAGGGTTAAAAGCGCCCACAAAGCACCGCTGCCAAAAGCGCTTTGCAGGCACTTCCCATTGATTTCAATGGGAAGGGGCGCTTTAGGAGCGGTGTATTCACCGCTCCAAAAGCTCTGCAAAGAAGCTGCTTGCAGGACTTTATTTGATGCCCTGCCAGCTCAGCGCCTCAGTGTGAAAGCACTCGGGCTTTCACATTGGGATTGCAGATGAGGCTTCTTTCAGGAGCTTTACAGTCGCTTATTTTAAACGATAAAGCGCCTGAAAAGCGCCATAGTGTGAAAGCACTCGGGCTCTCACATTGGGATTGCAGGTGAGGCTTCTTTCAGGCGCTTTTTTTTTTTACGCTAAAGCGCCTGAAAAACTCCCCAGTGTGAAAGGGGTCTTACAGTGGTGTGAAAAAGTGTTTGCCCCCTTCCTCATTTCCTGTTCCTTTGCTTGTTTGTCACACTTAAGTGTTTCGGAACATCAAACCAATTTAAACAATAGTCAAGGACAACACAAGTAAACACAAAATGCAATTTGTAAATGAAGGTGTTTATTATTAAAGGTGAAAAAAAATCCAAACCATCATGGCCCTGTGTGAAAAAGTGATTGCCCCCCTTGTTAAAACATACTATAACTGTGGTTGTCCACACCTGAGTTCAATTTCTCTAGCCACACCCAGGCCTGATTATTGCCACACCTGTTCACAATCAAGGCATCACTTAAATAGGAGCTGCTTGACACAGTAAGGTCCACCAGAAGATCCTTAAAAGCTACACATCATGCCGAGACCCAAAGAAATTCAGGAACAATTGAGAAAGAAAGTAATTGAGATCTATCAGTCTGGAAAGGGTTATAAAGCCATTTCCAAAGCTTTGGGAATCCAGCGAACCACAGTGAGAGCCATTATCCACAAATGGCGAAGACATGGAACAGTGGTGAACCTTCCCAGGAGTGGCCGCCCGCCCAAAATTACCCCAAGAGCGCAGCGACGACTCATCCAAGAGGTCACAAAAGACCCCACAACAACGTCCAAGGAACTGCAGGCCTCACTTGCCTCAGTTAAGGTCAGCGTTCATGCCTCCACCATCAGGAAAAGACTGGGCAAAAATGGCCTGCATGGCAGAGTTCCAAGGAGAAAACCACTGCTGAGCAAAAAGAACATCAAAGCTTGTCTCAATTTCTCCACAACACATCTTGATGATCCCCAAGACTTTTGGGACAACATTCTGTGGACCGATGAGACAAAAGTGGAACTCTTTGGAAGGTGTGTGTCCAAGTATATCTGGCGTAGAAGGAACACTGCATTTCATAAAAAGAACATTATACCAACAGTAAAATATGGTGGTGGTAGTGTGATGGTCTGGGGCTGTTTTGCTGCTTCAGGACCTGGAAGACTTGCCGTGATAAAAGGAACTATGAATTCTGCTGTCTACCAAGAGATCCTGAAGGAGAATGTCCGACCATCTGTTCGTGTACTCAAGCTGAAACGAACTTGGGTTCTGCAGCAGGACAATGATCCTAAACACACCAGCAAGTCCACCACCGAATGGCTGAAGAAAAACAAAATGAAGACTTTGGAGTGGCCTAGCCAAAGTCCTGACCTGAATCCTATTGAGATGTTGTGGTATGACCTTAAAAAGGCCGTTAATGCTCGAAAACCCTCTAATGTAACTGAATTAGGACAATTCTGCAAAGATGAGTGGGCCAAAATTCCTCCAGGACGCTGTAAAAGCCTCATTGCACGTTATCGCAAACGCTTGGTTGCAGTTGTTGCTGCTAAGGGTGGCCCAACCAGTTATTAGGTTTAGGGGGCAATCACTTTTTCACACAGGGCCATGATGGTTTGGATTTTTTTTTTCACCTTTAATAATAAACATCTTCATTTACAAATTGCATTTTGTGTTTACTTGTGTTGTCCTTGACTATTGTTTAAATTGGTTTGATGTTCCGAAACACTTAAGTGTGACAAACATGCAAAGGAACAGGAAATGAGGAAGGGGGCAAACACTTTTTCACACCACTGTATTAGCAGCGACATCACTGGCGAGGAACTGCCCACACATGCGGTGCATACTAGCTCATTATGCCTTTGTCTTGCAGGTTTTATTTATTTTTTCTGGAGGTTTACAACCACTTTAACCAATTGCCGACCGGCTGCCGTCATTATACTGCAGCAGGTCGGCACAATCCCGCAAGCCGTCGTAGCTGTACATCGGCTCCTTTAACCACTTTCAGACCGGACCATTTTGCTGGTAAATGACCAGAGGCCTTTTTACACTTTGGCACTGCGCTGCTTTAACTGGTAATTGCGCGGTCATGCAATGTTGTACCCAAACAAAATTTGCGTCCTTTTCTTCCCACAAATAGAGCTTTCTTTTGATGGTATTTGATTGCCTCTGCGATTTTTATTTTTTGCGATATAAACGTAAAAAGACCGCAAATTTTGAAAAAAAATGATATTTTCTACTTTTTGTTATTAGAAAAATCCAATAAACTCAATTTTAGTCATACATTTAGGCCAAAATGTATTCAGCCACATGTCTTTGGTAAAAAAAAAGTCAATAATTGTATATTTATTGGTTTGCGCAAAAGTTGTCACATCTACAAACTAAGGTACGTTTTCTGGAATTTACGCAGCTTTTAGTTTACGACTGCCTATCTCATTTCTTGAGGTGCTAAAATGGCAGGGCAGTACAAAACCCCCCCAAATGACCCCATTTTGGAAAGTAGACCCCCTAAGGAAATTGATAAGTGGCATGTTGAGCCCATTGAATATTTTATTTTTTTGCCTCAAGCGATTGAATAATGACAAAAAAAAAATTTTTTTTTTTTTTTTTTTTACACAAAGTTGTCACTAAATGATATATTGCTCACACATGCTATGGGCGTATGTGAAATGAAACCCCAAAATAAATTCTGCTGCTTCTCCTGAGTACGGGGATACCACATATGTGGGACTTTTTGGGAGCCTAGCCGCGTACGGGGCCCCGAAAACCAAGCACCGCCTTCAGGCTTTCTAAGGGCGTTACAGTTTTGAAGGCCATAAAATGCCAAGATGGCACAAACCCCCCCCAAATGACCCCATTTTGGAAAGTAGACACCCCTAAATTTAGGGGTACACTAGTGAGACTAGGTAATAAATGGCGGGTGCCCTGAAACTATAAAAAAATAACTAACCAACCAGCGTCACCTGTAACAGTTATATGGTGATCACTGGTGAAAGGGTTAACTAGGGGGCAATCAGGGGGCTTTATGCGGTAGTATATGGGGGTCCCTGGCGCTATAAAAAGCTGCGGCGAACCTAAATACCTACCTGCCTAACTAGCGTCACCTGTGACACTAATACGGCGATCAGAAAAATGATCGCTTATTAGGCTGGGTTCACACTTGAGCGATGCGGAAACGCTGCGAATCCGCGGCGGGTTCCCGCATCGCATGCCTCCCGGCGGCAGTTCACACTGCCCTATGCGAACTGCTGGGAGTGTCAGTGAAATGTTACTGACACCCCCAGATCAGTTCGCATATCGCAGTGCGATCTGCAAACTCGGATCGCATGGTGTGAACACCCATGCGATCCGATTCTGCTGCGGGCCAAAAAAAGGGTCCCGTGCGAATTTGCGGCGGGTGTGGCGGGTGCGGCGAATGGCTGAACTCGAATCGCACAGAGATCGGATGTGATTTGCACTGCAGTGCGGTGCGAATCACATTCGTTCTCATAAACCGCTGCAATGTGAACCCAGACTTAGTGACACTGGCGACGGGGGGTGATCACGGGGTTAAACCTTTATTGGGGGGGTTAGGGGGGTACATTAGAACTAAAGGGGGCTAACCCTAACTGCCCTAACATTTATTACAGTCACAAATGACACCAATGCAAAAAAAAAAAAAAAAAATGACATTGGTGTCACTGTGACTGGGGGGCAGGGGTAATTGGGGGGTGATCGGGGGGTAAAGGGGGGGTGTGAGTGTGCCTGGCATGTTCTACTGTGTGTGTAGAGTGTTGGTGCAACTCACCGATCCGCTCTCCTCCGTGTCGGAACGAAAAATACCGACACGGAGGAGAGAATACATCACTTCCTCTCCTGTGTTTACATTACAGGAGAGGAAGTGATGTCACGGGGGATTTCTATTCGTCGGGAGCGATCGCGAGGGGGTGGCCATGAATGAATGGCCGTCCCCTCGTCCGGGATCGCTCCCGAACGAATACCGACCGCCGCAGGCACCGGGCGGGGGCCCGATCGGGCCCCCGACCCGCGGGAGGCAAGGGACGTACATGTAAGCCCTTATGCCTGCCCGTGCCATTCTGCTGACGTACATCGGCGTGCGGCGGTCGGCAACTGGTTAAGTTGGATAGCAGGAGCGCGCCTGCTGCACTCGGAGGGTGCCGATGCTCGTGGCTGACAGTTGCGATGACCACCAGCCACAAGTGATCGCGGGCACAAGAGGCAGAACAGCGACGAGTGTAAACACACAAATCCCTGTTCTGTTCAGCGAGACAGATTGTGAGTTCCTAATAGCTAGGAATCACAATCTGCTATCCCCCTCCCCCTACAGTTAGAACAAAGTCAGGGAACACAGTTAACCCCTTGATTGCCCCCACGTGTTTAACCCCTTCCCTGCTAGTGACATTTATGCATTTTTAAAGCACTGATCGCTGTAAAATTGTCAAACATCTCAAAAATGTGTCAAAAGTGTCCAATGTGTCAGCCATAATGTCGCAGTCATGATAAAATACATGTAAAAAAAAAAAAAAAATAAAAAAAAAAAAAACACCACACACACAGATCGCTGCCATTACTAGTAAAAAAAAAAATAATAATAATAATAAAAGCTGTAAATCTATCCCCTATTTTGTAGACGCTATAATTTTCACAAACCAATCAATATACACCTATTGCAATTTGTATTACCAAAAATATGTAGAATACATATCGGCTTAAACTAAGAAAAAAACTGTACAAAAATAAATAAATAAATATTAGGGCTATTTATTATAGCAAAAAGTACAAAATATTGTGTTTTTATTTTTTTTTAACACGCAAAAAATAAAAACTGCAGAGAGGATCAAATACCACCAAAAGAAATCTATTTGTAGGAAAAAAAAAAAAAAAAGGAAGTCAATTTTGTTTGGGTACAGCGTCGCATGACCGCGCAGTTGTCAGTTAAAGTGACGCAGTGCCATATTGCAAAAAGTGCTCTGGTCATTGAGCAGCCAAACGTTCCGGGGCTGAAGGCGTTAAAGCATAAACCTAAGAATAGACACCTAATATTTTGCAGCTTACCACTCATCAGATCTTATGGCTGCATTCATCTTTTTTTTTTTTTTTCCTTGATTTTTGACAGCAGGCAGCTCAGCCCTGTCCCTCCACTTGGCAAAGCATTTGATTGAAAGCAATTGGCTCCCGCTGCTATCCGTCTGCCCAGGGAGGAGGGAGACAGCGGCGAGAGTCGCTGCTCTTGTGCACATCGCTGGATCTCATAGGGCTCAGGTAAGAATAAGGGGGAGGGGGGGGGCTGGGGAGGAGCTACAGCACAGAAGGTTTTTCACCTTAATGCATAGAATGAAAAGTGAAAAACCTTAATCCTTAAAGCGGGATTCCACCCTAAAGTGGAACCTCCGCTGAGCGGATCCCTCCCCCCCTCCGGTGTCACAATTGACACCTTTCAGGGGGGAGGGGGGTGGAGATACCTGTCAAAGACAGGTATTTACACCCACTTCCGGGCATAGACTCCCGTGGGAGTCTACGTCATTTCCTGCCTTGTCGCGCTGTCTGCTGGGACACACACTGGTCCCAGTGACAGCGCGGAGATTTCCTATTGCGCGGCGCAACTCACGCATGCGCAGTAGGGAACCGGGAAGTGAAGCCGATTTGCTTCACTTCCTGATTCCCTCACCTAGAATGGTGGCGGCAGCGGCCGAGCGATCGATCGATCGGCCTCGGCATCGCTGGAACCCGGGACAGGTGAGTGTCCATTTATTAAAAGTCAGCAGCTGTAGTATTTATAGCTGCTGGCTTTTAATATTTTTTTTTTTGGTGGAATCCCTCTTTAAGGAACTATTTTAATAGTGCTTTAACCCAACAAAAAAGTAACATAAAAAGCTACAATTGCTGACCCCTTCTTCCAAACATGCTAACTGCCTGGCTGTCATGCTGACCCTCATGCTTAATTTCCCTGAATCAATGACCTGGAACAAGCATGTAGGGTCGGGACCTCTGGGCTTTTTTCCCCAACTTGGTTCTGGGTCAGCGACTCAGAAAATGTTGAAACCAGGGATCAACAGGTCAGCCGGGCAACTAGCATTTTCAGAAGTTCCCATGATTCTTTCATGGCAGCTTTCCTTTGCTACTTTCATTTCATTAGAATTTTGGTAGGTTAAACATTTTCTCAAATAGTCACATGTGATGGGAGTGAAGCGGCCGTTCCAAGGAATACACTTCAACAAGTTGGAAGGAAGTGAAGCAATCTGCTTAACCTGCTACAGAGCCAGGTGAATAGTCATCTCCTCTTAGGGTTCCCACATACATTACGTCTCATAACAAAGAGCATGCCAACAAAAGCAGACAGGGTTTAGTCACTGCCAGTTACTTGCTGCAATATGCGTTTTCAATTCACAATGGTCCAAAATGCGCTCGGACTTCCAGAGCACGAGTCGCATGACATGTTAAAATGAATGGTTTCCTATGAGAACCGACTTATCTGTTCCGACTTGTGTCGGTCCGTCTTTGGAAGTGCCCCCCTCTACTACTTTGGTCCAACTTGGATGCGATTTACATTCAAATGAATGGGCTGAAGATGTGTCACTGACTGGCTGGTGATCAGGAAGCCTCAATCAGAGCCGGAGCCTCAATCAGAGCACCAGACAGTACGAGTTCATACCAGCGCACTGCCAACCATATAAAAATCCACAACTCTAATGTCATTCACCCCTCTACAGTATACAGCCTGCCTCTGATCATTAACCCCTTCATCTCCATCCTGCCACTGAATGTCACCTATACATTAACCCCTTCACCGCCTCCTCCTCCCTGTAGGTATGTTCTCACCATTTCAACTCAACTGCGCAGCTTTATCTACTACTGTAAAGGAGCACTTATTTTTTTTGTTACTTTTTTATTATTATTATTATTATTATGTTGTGTATACACACTAGTTTGCGGGCAATCACGTGCAATTTTGGTGCAGAGAAATTCAGTATGCTGTAATTTTTTTTTTAAGCATAAACATGGTACAAACACAACACATATACAATAGAAAATAATGTGTTTCAGTGAGCCTAGTTTACGCCTTTGCAATGCTTTCATGTGTTTTTTTGTTTTTTTAACCACTTGCTTACTGGGCACTTAAACACCCTTCCTCCCCAGACTAATTTTCAGCTTTCGGTGCTCTCACACTTTGAATGACAATTACTCAGTCATGCAACACTGTACCCAAATTAATTTGTTGTCCTTTTTTTCCCCACAAATAGAGCTTTCTTTTGGTGGTATTTGATCACCTCTGGGGTTTTTATTTTTTGCGCTATAAATGAAAAAAGACCGAAAATTTTGAAAAAAAAAAAAAAAAAAAACGCATATTTCTTTGTTTCTGTGACAAAATTATGCAAATTATTAATTATTCGTCATAAATTTTGGCCACAATTTATACTGCTACATATCTTTGGTAAAAATAACCCAAATTAGTGGATATTATTTGGTCTTTGTGAAAGTTAGAGAGTCTACAAGGTGTGGTGCGAATCGCACAAAATTGATCACATCTGATGTACTGGTGGCCTATCTCACTTCTTGTGACCCGAACAAGTCAGGAAAGTACAAATACCCCTCAAATGACCCCTTTTTGGAAAGTAGACATTCCAAGGTATTTAGTAAGAGGTATAGTGAGCTTTTTGATGTTGTCATTTTTTTCCCACAATTCTTTGCAAAATTAAGATTTTTCATTTTTTTTTATTTTTTTCCACAAAATTGTCATTGTAATAGGTTATTTCTCTCACGTGGCATGTGTATACCACAAATGACACCCCCCAAAAAATTCTGCTACTCCTCCTGAATATTACAATACCACATGTGTGGGACTTTTTCACAGCCTGGCCACATAGAGAGGCCCAACATGCAGGTAGCGCCATCAGGTGTTCTAGGAGAATAAATTACACATCTAACTTGTTGACTACTTATTACACTTTTGAAGGCCCTGGAGCACCAGGACAATGACACGTGACACTGATGACAGATGGCAATGATGACACGTGGCACTGATGACACGTGGCACCGATGACAGATGGCACTGATAAGTGGCATTGATGGCACGTGACACTGACAACAGATGGCACGTAACAATGACAGGTGGCACTGATGACAAATGGCACTGATATATGGTACTGATGACAGGTGACACTATGTGGCACTGACGACACATGGCACTGCTGACAGATGGCACTGACGACACATGGCACTGACGACACATGGCACTGACGACACATGGCACTGACGACACATGGCACTGACGACACGTGGCACTGACGACACGTGGCACTGACGACACGTGGCACTGACGACACATGGCACTGACGACACGTGGCACTGGGGACAAATGGCACTGACAACAGGTGGCACTGGGGACAAATGGCACTGACAACAGGTGGCACTGGGGACAAATGGCACTGACAACAGGTGGCACTGGGGACAAATGGCACTGACAACAGGTGGCACTGGGGACAAATGGCACTGACAACAGGTGGCACTGGGGACAAATGGCACTGACAACAGGTGGCACTGGGGACAAATGGCACTGACAACAGGTGGCACTGGGGACAAATGGCACTGACAACAGGTGGCACTGGGGACAAATGGCACTGACAACAGGTGGCACTGGGGACAAATGGCACTGACAACAGGTGGCACTGGGGACAAATGGCACTGACAACAGGTGGCACTGGGGACAAATGGCACTGACAACAGGTGGCACTGGGGACAAATGGCACTGACAACAGGTGGCACTGGGGACAAATGGCACTGACAACAGGTGGCACTGGGGACAAATGGCACTGACAACAGGTGGCACTGGGGACAAATGGCACTGACAACAGGTGGCACTGGGGACAAATGGCACTGACAACAGGTGGCACTGGGGACAAATGGCACTGACAACAGGTGGCACTGGGGACAAATGGCACTGACAACAGGTGGCACTGGGGACAAATGGCACTGACAACAGGTGGCACTGGGGACAAATGGCACTGACAACAGGTGGCACTGGGGACAAATGGCACTGACAACAGGTGGCACTGGGGACAAATGGCACTGACAACAGGTGGCACTGGGGACAAATGGCACTGACAACAGGTGGCACTGGGGACAAATGGCACTGACAACAGGTGGCACTGGGGACAAATGGCACTGACAACAGGTGGCACTGGGGACAAATGGCACTGACAACAGGTGGCACTGGGGACAAATGGCACTGACAACAGGTGGCACTGGGGACAAATGGCACTGACAACAGGTGGCACTGGGGACAAATGGCACTGACAACAGGTGGCACTGGGGACAAATGGCACTGACAACAGGTGGCACTGGGGACAAATGGCACTGACAACAGGTGGCACTGGGGACAAATGGCACTAACAGGTGGCACTGGGGACAAATGGCACTAACAGGTGGCACTGGGGACAGATAGCACTGGGGCGGATGGCACTTTTTTTTTTTTTTTTTTCCCCACTTACGGCCGCTACAGCTGTTCATCTCTCCCCTCTCACACGCTGTCTGTGTGAGGAGGGAGAGCGGCGCTGAGAGATGATCTTATATGTTTACATATGAGATCATCTCACATTGGACACGCTGATCATGCTGTAAACGGCCGCTGTGATTGGCCGTTTACAGCGATCTGTGTTTGCCTGTCTCCGGGGGACACGGCAAACACAGAACTTCCCCGATGCGTGCCCGCGGCGGCACGCATTGCGGAAGTAAACACCAGGACGTCCAGGGACGGCCACCCGGACAAAAGCGCCCACTCTAAAGCCATAATTCGGCTATAGGGCGGGCGGGAAGCGGTTAAACAAACACACATGAAAGCATTGCAATGGTGTAAACTAGGCTCACTGCCATGTTTATGCTTAAAATAAATCCATAAATAAATAAACCCGACTGCTTCTGGTGTAAACGATCTCTTAGGGCCCATTCACACCAGAGTCAGTCATGTGCATTTCTGACTTCATTCTCACCGCATAGACTAGTGGTGGTCAACTTTCTAGATATGGCCTCAAGTGTGACCTACGACATCACCAAAGGGCCACACACAAAACTTCAGTGAATGTTCAGTGCCAGAAACAGCAGACAAAACAGGATACAGTCAAAGAGATTGAGCATGATACAGGAGATGATCGGGGACTGCGGACACGACACAGGAGATGATCGGGGACTGCGGACAGGAAATGATCAGAGACTGCGGACTCGGCACAGGAGATGATCAGAGACTGCGGACTCGGCACAGGAGATGATCAGAGACTGCGGACTCGGCACAGGAGATGATCAGAGACTGCGGACTCGGCACAGGAGATGATCAGAGACTGCGGACTCGGCACAGGAGATGATCAGAGACTGCGGACTCGGCACAGGAGATGATCAGAGACTGCGGACTCGGCACAGGAGATGATCAGAGACTGCGGACTCGGCACAGGAGATGATCAGAGACTGCGGACTCGGCACAGGAGATGATCAGAGACTGCGGACTCGGCACAGGAGATGATCAGAGACTGCGGACTCGGCACAGGAGATGATCAGAGACTGCGGACTCGGCACAGGAGATGATCAGAGACTGCGGACATGCTATAGGATTTCTTGGAGACTGGGGAAATGCTTCAGGAAGGAGACATTTAAAGAGTGGAGATGAATTATGAGAGACTGTTATAAATCACTACTATGAAAGTGTAATATGGAAACACAGACTAGTGTCTGCAGGGCCCCCGGGGGCCACATAAAAGTGCAGAAGGGCCCCAAGCTGGACACAGGATCACACATGGACTTCAAAGGACAAATGGTTATTAGAAAACGTATTGCAAACACATGACAATACACGTGTAGACGGGTGCGGAGTGCGATATGAGGGGGCCCTCCGGTCACATGACTCCGACCTACAGGATCCCCTCGAATACTCGTCACCCTATACAGCACACACTCCTTTCCCCCTCGCTGCTCCTCATCTCCCCCTCCTCTACACAATGACAACGGCGGCTCCTCCTCCTCACCTGGCGGGTCATCAGAGACTTGATCTTCTGCATGTCTGAGCCGCTCCCCCTCCCCCTCTCCCGGTCTCACAGCCCGATCCCTCGGTTACCACAGGCGGGGGCCGGTCTCCATCACACACAGAGACGCCATACTGCCGGTCATGTGACAGCTGACAGGAGGTCAGGCTGTCACGTGACGCGTTTACTCCTCCCCCTGGTAGAGCGGTGCAGTAAGTGTTTGGAGATAGAGGCGTGGTCGTAGTGCTGTTCTGCATGCAGATGTCAAGGGCGCGGTCGTCGCCTCAGCTTGTGCCCTGTGATTGGTCAGTGGGTGGAGGGGGCATGGCTGCAGGTATGCTCTCCGCTGTCAACTTCTCTGTGCGTGCGTTGTGATTGGTCAAGATGTGGAGGAGGCGTGGCTGTAGGACTGATTTTAGCTACGCATCCCGCAACGCTTCTATGTGTGTGCTGTAATTGGTCAGTGGGTGGAGGGGCGTGGCTGTAAAGTTGAGTTCAGCTAATGGACACATTGGCAATTCTTCTGTGTGTGGGATGTGATTGGTCAGTGGGTGGAGTGGGCGTGGCTGCGGTATGGGGCTCAACTAATATCACATTGGTAATTGATCTTTGTGTGGGCTGTGATTGGTCGGTGGGTGCGTGAATGGTTAATCCAGCCGATGAGAAGGCTGTTAACTCTTCTCTGTTTCTAATAGGTGCTGACTGAGCTGCCATAGACATTCGTAAGGCTGTGTGCAGTGATCTCTATGAATATTCCCAGTTGCACCGATAACACTTTTTTCAAGTACGATTGCCAGTACTTTTTTCAAATACTTACCGATACCGATTACCGATACTTTTTTAATGTCATGTGACCGTAGCGCAGATGAGGTGCGGATTGTGGCAGTAGTTTTTTTTGTTTTTTTCTTTACAATTTTATTTTTTACAATTTATTTTATCATTATTTACAATTTATAATTTGTGGTATTATTTTTGTACAATGCTTTCTTTTTTGGTGGGGGTGGACGGTGTCAGTGATGTTTTTTTAATTATTATTATTTTTACAATTTAACCTTTTAAATATTTATTAATTACAGTTCTTTTTTTTTTTTTATCAGCCCTGTTGGGAGGCTTTGTTGAGATATCAGGGATCTAAACAGACCCCTGACATCTCCCCTTTCAGACAAGGAAAGGGACTGAGGACACAGATTCCCCATTTCCTTTCTCTGCAGCCTCAGCTGCACTGAAGGTGAATGGACCGGAGACAAAGGCTCCTCTCCATTCATAAACGGAAGAACCATAAATCACAGTTTCAGTTATGAATGAACAAAGTCACTCAGATCACATGATCCATTCAGAAAAGGAAGGGGACGTTAAATGACATATTTACCAGCTCCTTCCTCTGCTCTCCATCCTGACAGATCTGGGAAAGGGGAGGGGGTGGGGACCTGGGGAGGGGGTGGGGACCTGGGGAGAGGGTGGAGGAAACCGCTGAGAGGGAGGAGGACACCGGCGAGAGAGAGAAGGACACCGAAGACAGGGAGGAGGAGAGCAGAGAGAGGGAAGAGGACAGTGGAGAGAGAGAGGTGGACACTGCTGAGAGGGAGGTGGACATCGCTGAGAGGGAGGAGGACACTGAAGGGAGGGAGGAGGATACCATAGAGAGGGAGGACACCAGAGAGAGGAAGGAGGACACTGCTGAGAGGGATGTGGACACTATTGAGAGGGAAGACAACAGAGAGAGGGAGGATACTGGAGAGTGGGAGGAGGACACTGGAGAGAGGAAGGAGGATACCAGAGAGAGGGAGGATGACACCACTAAGAGGAAGGAGGATGCCACAGAGAGGGAGGAGGACACCGCTGAGAGGGATGAGGACACCGGAGCGGGTGGAGGACACCGCTGAGAGGGAGGAGGACACAGCAGAGAGGGAGGAGGACACAGGGGAGAGGGAGGAGGACACAGGAGAGAGGGAGGAGGACACAGGAGAGAGGGAGGAGTACACTGCTGAGAAGGAGGAGGACACTGCTGAGAAGGAGGAGGACACTGCTGAGAGGGAGGAGGACACTGCTGAGAGGGAGGAGGACAGAGGAGAGAGGGAGGAGTACACTGCTGAGAGGGAGGAGGACAACGGAGGAGATAACTGATACAAAGACAGAGCTGTGCCGCTCCAGGTGGGAATGATTGCTCCCTTCAACCTTGTTGTGCAGGTCCAGTCCACAGCCCGAATAAGAGCCAATAGTTCAAGAAATGTTGACCGCACCCCCAGGTATGGAACAGTGATGAATACTTTATTGAAGATAAAAATCAGGGGTGATCGGTGCATTGGTGTGAGAAGTTACAATCACCGATCTCCCTGTATAGCTTTCAATAATGGGCAGGCGGGAGAGGAGGAGATGCGGCTGTCAGAAAAACTATACAGGGAGATTGGTGCTTGTAACTGCCCCCACCACCGCACCGATCATCTGTGAGACTGCCCTAACCCCCTGCTAAGCTTGGGGACGCCTGTTCCAATACAACAGGTATCCAATTAGGCATCGGAGCATTTGCACAAGTACCGATACTCATGCAAATGCTTGATATAGACACAAATACTAGTATCGGTGCATCCCTAGTGAAAACATATAATTTGTTTACATAAAGAAGGGATTTGTTGAGACTTTAAATGAAGCAGGGACCTAGTCACGCCTCCATTCCTATCCATGTGGCAAAGAGAAGAAGAAGAAAATGGGACTTTGACTCACACAGTCACTATGAAAAGGTCAAAAATTGTTATTTATATGTGTCAGATTTAAACAATAATACATGATACTGATTGTTGCAATATTTTATCTGGATACATACATATAAAAGCATGAATGATGCATATCCATGTGGAAAGATTGTGGGTATAACACCTATTGACTTCCCATCACTATTAGAAATAAACACTATCATTTACAAAAAAACTTCATATATAATTACACAGGTACATGATTCTGATATAAGATGATAAAAAGCACATGGTCAATTTAAACATAAGTACAAAAACTTGACGCGTTTCATGGAATTTAATCCACTCTTCCGGAGTAGGGATGAGCCGAACACCCCCCCCGGTTCGGTTCGCACCAGAACTTTCGAACGGACCCCAAATTCGTACGAACTTTAGAACCCCATTGAAGTCTATGGGACTCGAACGTTTGAAATTAAAAGTGCTAATTTTAACGGCTAATATGCAAGATACTGTCCTAAAAAGGGTTTGGGGACCTGGCTCCTGCCCCAGGGGACATGGGTCAATGCCTAAAATGTTTTTAAAAATGGCCATTTTGGCGGGAGCACTGATTTTAATAACGATTAAAGTGAAAAAAAAAAAGTGAAATATTCCTTTAAATATGGTGCCTGGGGGGTGTCTGTAGTATGCCTGTGAAGTGTCACGTGTTTCCCGTGTTTAGAACAGTCCCTGCACAAAATGACATTAAACGGAAATAACGTAATTTAAAACTGCTTGCGGTTTTAATGTTATATCTGGTTCCTGCAATATGGTTGAAAATCATTGAGAAAAATGGCATGGGTAGCCCTCCCTGCCCATTACCAGCCCCTTTGGGTCTTGTACGCATATTAAGGGGAACCCAGTACCCATGTTAAAAAAAGGAAATGCGTGTGGCCCCCAGGCCCTATATACTCAAAACAGCAGTATACAGGCGGTGCAAACAAGACAGGGACTGTGTAGGTTTGTTGTGTTCAGTTGAATCTGTTTGTAATTTTCGACTGGTACATTTTTAAAGTGTAGCTCCAGTCAAAAAAACTATTTTTAAGCTTTTTGGAAAACATAGGGAAGGGTTATCACCCCTGTATAATTTGTTTTGTCGTCCATCTTTTTTCATCTCACTTGCTGTTGTCTCCTTCCGTTTGCAAGTAGGAGATGTTTGTAAGTTGGATGTTTGAAAGTAGGGGCCTGCCCTATATGCTCTGCAGAAATGGCGGAACAAGGTGTTGGTTTTGCCACAACATTGTAAGCCCTCAAAGTGACTCTTGGTGGGCGCTGGAGCGCCCTGCTGTGAACGATTATATCAAGAATTGTAATTACATGCCATTGTTGAACAGTGGTAGAAAAATTTACCTTTGGTGGTTGTGGTGCTGGTGCCACAACACTATAAGTCCTCACAGTTACTCTGGGTGGGCACAGGAACGGGCTCTCCTGTGAAATATTATATCAAGAATTGTAATTACATGTCCCTGTTAAACAGGGGCAGAAAAATTGGGCCTTAGGCACTGGTGCCACCACACTGCAACCTCTGCCATATACTCTAGTTTTATTGCAGGAATTAGCCCTGCTGCAAAGCATTGCATCAAAAATTGTACTTAAACGCCCCTGTTAAACAGGGGCAGAAAAATTGGGCCTTAGGCACTGGTGCTGGTGCCACCACACTGCAACCTCTCCCATATACTCTATTTTTATTGCAGGAATTAGCCCTGCTGCAAAGCATTGCATCAAAAATTGTAATTAAATGCCCCTGTTAAACAGGGGCAGAAAAATTGGGCTGATGGCATCACCCAGAACCAGAAATGTTCTTCCAACATATCAGCGGAGGAGGAAGAGGATAGACAATCAACATAACAGGACAGTCACTCAGCATCAGCATAGGCAGTCTTGAAGGGATGTGATATTTCAAAAAAAATTATTCGGTTACATCAGCTTCAGGTTCTTGGTAGCTGTGGGTGATCCAAGACTGATTCATCTTGATGAAGGTCAGTCGATCAACTGATTCGGTGGACAGGCGCACCCTGTGATCGGTAACAAAGCCACCAGTAGCACTGAAGGTGCGTTCCGAAAGAACGCTGGATGCAGGACAGGCCAGTAGCTCAATTGCATACTGTGCAAGCTCTGGCCAGTGATCCATCTTCAAGACCCAGTAAGCCAGAAGATTTTCAGTGGGAAAGGTGTCCAAGTCTAACCTTGCCCCTAGGTATTCCTGTACCATGTAAATCAGACGCTGGCGATGGTTGCTGGAACCGATCATACCATGGGGCTGCGGACTAAAAAATTGTCTGAAAGCATCAGTCAGACGGCCACCTTCTCCACCGCTCCTTCTGACCGATGCCTCAGCAACACGTTGTCCAGGACCAGGAGTTTGTAACCTCCCAGTCTCTGGGAACGCGTTGCACAGACCTTTCTGCAAGGCCTCCCGGAGATGTCTCATCCTCTGCTCCCTCTGCAATGGCAAGATAAGGTCGGCAACCTTACCCTTGTACCGTGAAACAAGGAGAGTGGCCAGCCAGTAATGGTCCCTCTCCTTGCTCCGAAGAATACGAGGATCCTTCCGCAGGCTTTGCAGGATCAGGGAGGCCATGCAGCGTAGGTTAGCTGAGGCATTCGGTCCGGAGTCCTCTGGGTCACTAAGGACAACATTATCCGCAGCTACCTCCTCCCAGCCACGTACAAGTCCACGTGTTTCTTGGGACTGTAAATCATCCCTACAAGACTGCTGCTGCTGATGCTGAGTGCCAGCTTCCACCTCAATGCTGACACAATCATCCTCCTCCTCCTCTTCCTCCTCCTCATCCTCTTCCTGTGTAAAGGGGGGCACAGCAGGAACACTGTCTGGATAAAGGGGGCCTTGAGAGGCAAGGAAGTCCTCCTCTTCCTGCCTCTGTTCTGCCTCAAGTGCCCTGTCCATTATTCCATGCAGAGTATGCTCCAAGAGGTGGACAAGAGGTACAGTGTCACTGATGCATGCACTGTCACTGCTCACCATCCTTGTGGCCTCCTCAAACGGTGACAGGACAGTGCGTGCATCCCTGATCATGCCCCACTGGTGTGGTGAGAAAAAACCGAGCTCCCCTGACCCTGTCCTGGTGCTGTATTCGCACAGGTACTCATTGATGGCCCTCTGCTGCGTGTGCAGCCGCTGCAGCATGGCCAACGTTGAGTTCCACCTGGTGGGCATGTCACATATAAGGCGGTTCTTGGGCAGGTTCAACTCCTTTTGAAGCTCAGCCAGCCGAGCACAGGCATTAAACGATCGGCGGAAATGCACACAGACTTTCCTGGCCTGCTTCAGGACATCCTGTAAGCCGGGGTACCTGCCCAAGAACCGCTGCACCACCAGGTTAAGGACGTGAGCTACACAGGGCACATGGGTCAGTTGTCCCTGTCGGAGGGCGGAGAGGAGGTTGGTGCCATTGTCGCAAACCACCATTCCTGGCTTAAGCTGGCGTGGCGTCAACCACCTCTCGGCCTGCCCCTGCAGAGCTGACAAAACATCCGCCCCAGTGTGGCTCCTGTCCCCTAAACAAACCAGCGCAAGCACGGCATGGCATTGTTTACTTGCGTAGCCCCTGGAACGCCTACGGAACACCGCTGGTTCTGAGGACAGAGCACTGGAAGAGGCCATGGAGGAAGAAGAAGAGGAGGGGGTGGAGGAGAGAGGTGTGTCACAACCAATAGTAGCATTTTGGAGGCGTGGTGGCGGAACAACCTCCAACACTACTGCACCTTGTCCTGCATCCTTCCCAGCTGCCAGAAGAGTGACCCAATGGGCCGTGAAAGACAGGTAACGTCCCTGTCCATGCCTGCTGGACCATGAGTCAGCGGTAATATGCACCTTACCGCTAACCGCCCTGTCCAGCGAGGCAAGGACATTGCCTTCCACATGCCGGTAGAGAGCCGGAATCGCCTTCTGTGAGAAAAAGTGGCGTTTGGGGACCTGCCACTGAGGAACCGAACATTGTACAAACTCACGGAAGGGGGCGAGGCTACCAACTGAAAAGGCAGCAGTTGAAGTGCTAGCAATTTAGCCAAGCTAGCATTCAACCGCTGGGCATGTGGATGGCTGGGAGTGAACTTCTTTCGCCGGTCCAGCAGCTGGGGCAGGGACATTTGCCTGCTATAATCGGACATGGGTGTACTGCTAGCAGAGTGCCCGGAAGCACTTGGCTGTGACACACCTAATTCTACACCTTCATTCCTCTCAGAGCAGGTTTCAGAGAGGACTGAAGGTCTAGTGGGGTTGGAGATGCCAGCTGATGAGGAGCAAGGAGAGGTCCGCTTTGTTCTTTGGTGTGGGTCTTTGAGGTACGCTTGCCAACGAGCTGCATGGCAGGTTAACATATGTCTGGTCAAGCATGTGGTGCCCAAGCGGCTGATGTTTTGGCCACGCGAGATACGCTTGAGACATATGTTGCAAATAGCAGCGGTGCAATCTGATGCACTCGTCTCAAAAAAGGCCCACACCAAAGAACTTTTAGAATAACGCGCAGAGGCAGCGCCCTGCACAGGCGGAGCTCTGCGGTGTGATTCAGTCGGTGTGCTGCCCCTAAGCTGGCCCCCAGAGGGCATCCTGCCTCGTTGGACATGTGCCTCCTCCTCCTCCTCCTCTCTCCTACCAGGCACCCACGTGGAGTCAGTGCCCTCATCATCCCCTCCCTCTTCATCGCTGTAGCAAACCTGGCAATATGCTGCAGCTTGTGGAACATGACTGCCAGATTGCTGTCCTTCTTGAGCATCCCCTCTCTCTGCATTCACGCTACTGCCTTCCTCTAGCTGAGTGTCATCATCAGAGCCTACAAAACACTGGGTATCCTCCTGGAGCATGTACCCAACACTGTGCTCAAAGAGTTTAAGAGACTCCTCAGGAGGACGTGGTGGGTCTAGGGAAGGAGTCACGGATGATGACATTGAGAGGAGGGAAGACGATGCGTTGGCAGCTGCTTTGCTAGTACCCTGAGACTGGGTGAGAGAGGATGAAGAGGGCTTGGTCATCCACTCTACCAAGTCGTTGGCATGTTGCGGTTCAACATGTCTAGCTGCCGAAAAGAAGGACAAGCGTGTCCCATGGCCACGTGCTGATGACAATGCACCGCGTCCACGACCAGCACTGTTGTCTCTAGACACAGAGCCTGCTTGCCCTCTTTTATCGGCTCGCACCTGTCTGCCTCTCCTTGCTGGCCTTCCAGACATGGTAATGGCCTGAAAGGGAGTTGGGTAAAACAGCAGTTGGGTAGTGTATATTGTGCTGGAGGCACACAACACCCACTAACTCCTGCAGATGCCTTTATTATAGAACACCAGAGATTAAGGGGTATACTGTAATGGAGTCACACAACACCCACTAAGCCCTGCAGATGGCTCTATTAGAGAACAGCAATAAAGGGTAGATACAGGTGTATATTGTGCTGGAGGCACACAACACCCACTAACTCCTGCAGATGCCTTTATTATAGAACACCAGGGATAAAGGGGTATACTGTAATGGAGTCACACAACACCCACTAAGCCCTGCAGATGGCTCTATTAGAGAACAGCAATAAAGGGTAGATACAGGTGTATATTGTGCTGGAGGCACAAAACACCCACTAACTCCTGCAAATGCCTTTATTATAGAACACCAGAGATAAAGGGGTATATACAGATGTATACTGTGCTGTGCTGGAGGCACACACAACTTCCAATAGAAGAGCTATGTAGGTTGATATAGCGGTGTTTACTGGGTACAGAGCACGCAGACAGCACACACAAGCTCCTAACACTACTGACTGCAAGCTCTATTATAACAGATAGATCACTAGCTATATAGGTGAGGTGAATATAGCGGTGTATACTGCGGTCAGGGCACGCAGACAACAACCACTACAGAAGAGCAAGATCGAAAATCGGCCGATAACGATCGGTGTATACTGTGTTGAAGGTACACAGAACACCCACTAACTGCTTCAGACGCCAACACACTACACAAGGCCGCCGCGCTGGCGGCCTTATATAGTGTGGGGCGTGTACTACACAGCCTGAGCTATGATTGGCCTCAGGCATCCTGCCTGTGGCCAATCATGGCTCTCCTCGCTGCTGGCGCTGTGATTGGCCAAGCATGCGGGGTCACAGTGCATGCTTGGCCAATCATGAGCCAGCAATGCACTGCAATGACGCAGTGCATTGTGGGCCGTGAGCGCCACACGAATTCGGACGCTAACGGCCCATAACGTTCGGAATTCGCCGAACGGGCAAACAGCCGATGTTCGAGTCGAACGTATGTTCGACTCGAACACAAAGCTCATCCCTATTCAGGAGTAAACATGTGTACATCTGTAAAAAATATCTAAAAATCCTTAGATACCGTAATTGTCTTTTGAAAGAAAAAGCCAACATGGGAGAAAAACCCCCATTGGAAATAGAGTCACTCACAAAATTGCTGTGTATAGAAAGTGCAACACCAATGGCTGGAAACCCCTAGAAAGGGGCATCTTTTCCGGGAGCTGTACTTTTTTTCACTCACTGTATGCTGATATACTGGAGTGCCAGCTTTTCCTTGCATGTATTCAGGAATTCCCTGTGTGGCAGGGGTGTGTAAATCTCAGGACTGAATGGATGAATGCAAATCCTTTGACAGGTAAAACGTCCCCATTATATGTTTTTTATCAATGTGTTTAGTCATGTGCCTCGAGTTCAGCTTTAACTTGAAGTTTGGTTATCTTTGTAAATACATTTGACTCTGCATTTTCATCCATTAATGTAACCATTCATCTATGTAACTCCTAATATGTTCATAATTTACTGCAGAAAGAACATTATCACATTCTGTATATATAGTGAACATTACTTCAGGCTTAGTTATGTCATTTGCTCTTCCTGGAAAGACGACCGCCAACACGTCAGTGATAATATCCCTACTTTGTGCGTCAATCTTTATTACACCGTCTCCACATGAATTATTCACTATGGTGTCCCCAGGCATTAAGCTGTTTATTGGAAAGAAGAAAAAATGAGACGATACAAGAAGTAGAAGAAGCCTCACTTATCATTTTACAGATTAAAGGGATTGTAAAGTAAAATGTTATATTTTTTTAAAATAACAAACATGTTATACTTACCTCCAATGTGCAGCTCGTTTTGCACAGAGTGGCCCCGAACCTGCTCTTCTGTGGTCCCTCGGTGGGTACTTCTCACGTTCATGCAAGCTCCCTCGCATGGTGAGAAGCATCTGCGGGCGCGCTCCCGTGATACAGCCGGCTATAGCCGCTCGCTGTATCACACGGCCCCGCCCCCGTCGCGCTGCGTCATTGGATGTGATTGACAGCAGCGCGAGCCACTGGCTGCGCTGCTTTCAATCCATCCACTCCAGCCAATCAGCGGCCAGGCTGAGCGGCGAAGAGGACGGCGGGGGCGAGCGTGGGATTTTTGAGGGGTCAGGGGCGACGGCAGTGTGAGATATTTTTTCACCTTAATGCATAGAGTGCATTAAGGTGGAAAAACATTTACCTTTACAACCCCTTTAAAGGGTAAATCCACTTTTCTGGAAAAAATGTACAGCAAAAAAAAAAAAAAATTATATATATATTATTGGGGGAAATAATTATTTGATCCCCTGCAGATTTTATAAGTTTGCCCACCAACAAAGAAATGAAGGGTCTATAATTGTCATCACAGGTTATTTTAAATGAGACAGAATAACAACCAAAAATCCAGAAAAAACACATAATACAAATGTTATAAATTGAGTTGCACTTCAGTGAGTAAAATAAGTATTTGAATCCCTACCAACCAACAATAATTCTGGCTCCCACAGACTGGCTACAGTAGGTGCTCATTTGATACACAGATTAGTCCTCTCAATTTAAGAAGGCGCTCCTAACGACAACACGTTATGTGTATAAAGGACACCTGTCCACAGAATCTTTCTTCCATTCACACCTCACCATCATGGGCAAGACCAAAGAGCCGGAGGAATTATTTCTGCTCTGCAAAGGGGCATCACTGGCATGTGCTAAGGAAGACCTGGCCCTGGGGGACTTTCAGTGCCAAAGCCCAGGATGTGGTGAGTGGAGACAGGATGCCCGCTATGAGCTGAAAAGTGGACTGTCATCTGCCAGCTGTTGTGGAACCAGAACTCCCAGCGTGCCCTGACAGCTTCTGCTGGACTTCTAGCCCACCCCTATACTGTCTATATCCACTTAAGGACCGCCTTCTGTATATATACGTCGTTATTTTGAAGAGGGATATCTCACAACCAATCTGTGCTGCCACAACCGTGATATCCCTCTTTACAGGAGGCGGTCCTGTGTGCGATAACGGTGGTCTTCCCGGCGAGTTCACTGCGAGATCACCGTTATCGGCAGTGGGAGAGGTGACAGCCCGCCTCCCGCCGCTCTCCCGTGCCCTCTGCCGCTTACCGGAGCCGTTGTAGCGGCGGGGGCGATTGGGTCCTACCAATGGCTGGGTATGGAGACGAATGAGGCTAAGATGGCCCCCACTCGTCTCTATACCATAGGGTGGAAGCGACGTCAAAACATCACTTCCCCCCATACCTCTTAGAGCCGGTTCACACAGCGGGCGATGCGAGGCGACACGACTCGCCTCGCCTCGCTCTCGCAAGTCGCCCCCGTTCTGTACAATGGAACCGTTCTGAGAGGAGCGACTCGAGTCGCTCCGACTCAGAAAAAAGGTTCCTGTACTACTTTTGGGCGACCTCGGGGCGACTTGCATTGACTTCTATACAGAAGTCATTTGCAAGTCGCCGCCGAGGCCGCTGCAGGTCGGGGCGAGGCAAGTCGGAGTCGCCTCGCCTCGCCTGCAGTGTGAACCGGCCCTAAAGTTCCTAGGAACATTTTTTTCAATGTAATTTTTTCAAATGATATTTTTTTTTTATTGCATTTAAGTCCAAATATGAGATCTGAGGACTTTTTGACCCCAGATCTCATATTTAAGAGGACCTGTCATGCTTTTTTCTATTACAAGGGATGTTTACATTCCTTGTAATAGGAATAAAAGTGATCCATTTATTTTTCATTTTTTAAAAGTGTAAAAATAAATAAAATCAAGTAAAATAAATAAGAAAAACATTTTTTTTTAAAACACCCCGTCCCGATGAGCTCGCACACAGAAGCGAACGCATACGTGAGTAGCGCCCGCATATGAAAACAGCGGTCAAACCACACATGTGAGGTATCGCCGTGATCGGTAGAGCGAGAGCAATAATTCTAGCCCTAGACCTCCTCTGTAACATAAAACAATCAACCTGTAGAATTTTTTAAATGTTGCTTATGGAGATTTTTGAGGGTAAAAGTTTGACGCCATTCCACAAACGGGCGCAATTTTGAAATGTGACATGTTGGGTATCAATTTACTCGGCGTAACATTATCTTTCACAATTTAAAAAAAAATGGGCTCATTTTACTGTTGTCTTATTTTTTTATTCAAAAAAGTGAATTTTTTCCCAAAAAAGTACGCTTGTAAGACCACTGCACACATACGGTGTGAAAAAAAGTATTGCAATGACCGCCATTTTATTCTCTAGGGTGTTAGAACCCCCAAACATAGTAATTTTCTAGCAAAAAAAGTCAGTTTTAAACATGTAAACGCCAAATCTGAAAAAGAGGCCTGGTCCTTAAGTGGATATACTACCCTAGCCTATTTGTATACCACCCTGGCCTGTCCCTATACCACCCTGGCATGTCCGTATACCACCCTGGCCTGTCCGTATACCACCCTGGCCTGTCCATATACCACCCTGGCCTGTCCGTATACCACCCTGGCCTGTCCGTATACCACCCTGGCCTGTCTGTCTGTATACCACCCTGGTCTGTCTGTCTGTATACCACCCTGGCCTGTCTGTCTGTATACCACCCTGGCCTGTCTGTCTGTATACCACCCTGGCCTGTCTGTCTGTATACCACCCTGGCCTGTCTGTATACCACCCTGGCCTGTCCGTATACCACCCTGGCCTGTCTGTCTGTATACCACCCTGGCCTGTCTGTCTGTATACCACCCTGGCCTGTCTGTATACCACCCTGGCCTGTCCGTATACCACCCTAACCTGTCAGTATACCACCATAGCCTGTCAGTATACCACCCTGGCCTGTCAGTATACTACCCTAGCCTGTCAGTATACCACCCTAGTCTGTCCGTATACCATTCTAGCCTGTTCATATACAATTCTGGCCTTAGTATACCACCCTGGCCTGCCTGTATACCACCCTAGCCTGTCAGTATACCACCCTGGCCTGTCAGTATACCACCCTGGCCTGTCAGTATACCACCCTGGCCTGTCAGTATACGATCCTAGCCTGTCTGTATACCACCCTAGCATGGTCGTATACCACCCTAGCCTGTCCGTATAGCACCCGAGCCTGATGGTGAGCTGAGCTTAAGGATCTACAGTGGGATACTGTGAGTTAGGCTGGAAGATCTACAGTAGGATACCGTAAGAGAATTTGCTGCTATAGGAGACAGCAGTTGCTAAAAGATACAGATTGCTGCATTCATCTTAAAGGCCCTTTTTCTGTATTGCTGTCTGCCCAGTTCTATTTTTGTCTGTGGAGTTTGCCTTAATTGCTATTGCATTTGCCTAAGGGTGTCCTGTGCCCTAAACACTCTCTCCCCAATGTTCCTGTTCCTTCCTCCCCAATTTTTACAAAAAGTGACTGGCGCCCAAACTTTTCACCTTGTACCACACCCACTACACCTAGTAAACTGCACCCGAGGAGCAATGTCAGTTCTCCCTGGCTCTGGGGGCCCCTTTCAAGCCCTGGGAAGTCGGGGAGACCGCTACATGTGTATCATTGAATTTACCTGCATTTATCCATGAGGAAAAACACAGGTAAATGGGCCCTTACAGCTTTACAGTTGCCTGATCACTTCCACACCCCCACAATGTACCACCCACCCACCTACCCCTGCCTTTACCCTGAGCTCTGCTGTTCCCCTGCAGGCCTGGAGCACTCATGGCAGGTGTCAGCCGGTGGAACAGAAGGAGCTTGAACATCTGTTTGCTAATTTCCCTTCTGGTGAATGAATTTTGGAAGTGACATCACTACAGGATTCAGCGCTGTCATTACCTGATCAAGCATCTGTATATTATACCCAAGACTTTTTTGTTTATGATTTATTATAAATGTATTTTTTTTTAACTAATTGCAACTATACATATTTAGGGTTTATCATTTTATTTATCATTTATTTACTGAAGAATATTGAATAATTAATAGATATGCACTTGTGAGATTCGCTGGGATTCACCTTACATTCTATAGTCACATTACCCGATTCACAATAGGATATTTGTACGCCAGGCACAAAGATCTGCCAGTGAGCGGCCATCATCTCTCATGTGTTCAGTATTGGGGAAGATTCGGATTTAGTCTGAAGGCAAATCTGCTAGCAATAGCTTAGCTGTCCATGGTGCTGAAATTGTATTTGTACTCTAGGAGAATTAAACTTATTTTTTTTTAAAACTTCTTAACGTCGACGCCACCCGGCCCTAATAAGAGGTTTATGATGCCGAGAGGCGGGGCTTAAGAGCATGTGACCGTCGTGATTGGCTGTCACATGATTTGAAAACTCCCGATTGCGAGCTTTTGGTTTGGTGCTGGTAACTGTGTGGGGAGCATGCACCGTGTGTGCTCTTTTGCACAGTTGTGTGGACAACAATTCACACAAATATGTGACACCTCAGTGCTAAGGGCCAGGCGCTGAGAGGCCACATATCTGTATGCGGCCGGCGCCAATTAGCTAAAGCAGGTTGTCGCTGCATCTGAGCATCACAAACTGAAAATGCTTTTTAATTAATTTTTAATATTCAAAGCATACTCCCCCATCCACCCATGTCTCCATGCTTTGGGTTGTTTAGAAATCACTTTGAAAAACACCCCCCTAGCATTTGGGGCAATAGCCATCTTAACCACTTCCTATCCACGCAATATAGCAGAATGATGTGCGCAAAGTGGTTAAGTTATCCTGACTGGATGCCATGTGACGTCCAGCAGGATAAGCCGCTAGCGTGCACCTGTGAGGGTGCGCAGCGATCGATGGTGTGGTGTGTCAGTCTGACGTAGGCTCCTTACTATGTGATTAGCCGTGTCCAATCACAGCTGATCACAATGTAAACAGGAAGAGCCGTTTATAGGCTTTTCTCTCACTTGCACTGACAGGCACGAGTAGAGGAGAGCAGATCGGATGTTCTCCTGACAGGGGGGGTCTATATTGATTGTTTATCAGCGCAACCCCCCTCGGATGCCCGCCCAGGACATCCCCGGTGAGTGACCTGCACTCCTCCCTCTCCACCTCCTGGTCTGCAGCTGGCTGGGAACTTTGATGGCCATGACTCGCTCCCGGAGGGATTGTTTCTGCTCTGCAAAGGGGCATCACTGACATGTGCTGAGGAAGACCTGGCCCTGGGGGACCTTCAGTGCCAAAGCCCAGGATGTGGTGAGTGGAGACAGGATGCCCGCTATGAGCTGAAAAGTGGACTGTCATCTGCCAGCTGTTGTGGAACCAGAACTCCCAGCGTGCCCTAACAGCTTCTGCTGGACTTCTAGCCTGCCCCTTTACTGTCTATATACTACCCTAGCCTGTCCGCATACCACCCTAGCCTGTCCGTATACCACCCTGTCCTGTCTGTATACCACCCTAGCCTGTCCATATACTACACTAGCCAGTCTGTATACCATCCTAGCCTTTCTATATATCATCCTAGCCTGTCCGTATACCACCCTAGCATGTTTGTATAACACCCTAGCCTGTCTGTATACCACCCCATGATGATGGCGAGCTGAGCTTAAGGATCTACAGTGGGATACTGTGAGTAAAGCTGGAAGATCTACAGTAGGATACCGTAAGAGAATTTGTTGCTATAGGAGACAGCAGTTGCTAAAAGATACAGATTGCTGCATTCAGCTTAAAGGCCCTTTTTCTGTATTGCTGTCTGCCCAGTTCTATTTTTGTCTGCAGAGTTTGCCTTAATTGCTATTGCATTTGCCTAAGGGTGTCCTGTGCCCTAAACCCTCTCTCCCCAATGTTCCTGTTAAGAGAAATAAAACTCTCTTTGTTCATTTTTACAAAAAGTGACTGGCGCCCAATCTTTTCACCTTGCACCACACCCACTACACCTAGTAACCTGCACCTGAGGAGGAATGTCAGTTCTCCCTGGCTCTGGGGGCCCCTTTCAGGCCCTTGGAAGTCGGGGAGACCGCTACATGTGTATCATTGAATTTACCTGCATTTATCCATGAGGAAAAACACAAGTAAATGGGCCCTTACAGCTTTACAGTTGCCTGATCACTTCCACACCCCCACAATGTACCACCCACCCACCTACCCCTGCCTTTACCCCAAGCTCTGCTGTTCCCCTGCAGGCCTGGAGCAGTCATGGCAGGTGTCGGTCAGTGGAACAGAAGGAGCTTGAACATCTGTTTGCTAATTTCCATTCTGGTGAATGAATCTGGAAGTGACCTCACTACAGGATTCAGCGCTGTCATTACCTGATCAAGCATCTGTATATTATATTATACCCAAGACTTTTTTGTTTATGATTTATTATAAATGTATTTTATTTTAACTAATTGCAACTATGCATATTTATGGTTATATTTATCAATAATTTATAGGGCTGTGGAAATTAAAGATTAATTGCTTGATTAATTAATTTTTTTGATCGGTACTCACTTTTCCGCCGGCTTCCGGGTCTTCAGGGAGTTCCGTCGGAGATCCGGTGACGTCACGAACCTCGACGTCACCGGACTCCTCCCCCCTTCCCCAAGTACCTCCGTCTGCTAACGAAGGGAAGGGGGAGGAGTCTGGTGACGTTGAAGTTCTGATTGAATGTAACACATACGGGGGAGGAGCTATGCATGATGTCACCCGCTGCTGCCCTACGGAACTAACAAGACTGTCGGCTTTACATGCTGTGTTTTTATCATCTTTATGTGAGTAGTTTGTGTTTGAACACAAAAATTAAATCTTATACTTAAGCGGTGAGCACTTAGATCTTTTCTTTCTACCCATGACCTGGCGTCCTTGCTGAGATCTAAGGAGACGTGAGAGAAGTTTATGGTCCGTGTTAACCCTTTTGATACCAGCTTGCATGATCACCTGTTTGCACAGGGGTCCATGCCATAAGGTGAGACTGATTAGTTAGACCGGAGGTGGAGGGATTGTCACACTACTGTGGGAAAAAAAATTACTTACGTCAATGCTACAGTTTGAATTTAAAACGTATTTGTGTGAACTGTGAAGTTAAGTCATGGATTGTGGAAACTAACTAGTGTCAGGTGATTGTATATAGTGTATACCACATTTACCACTGACTAATGCAGAGTTGCAATGCAAGGAGATCAGCTAAAAGTAGTTGGATCTGTATGTGCATGATAATTAATTGAAATTAGTTGATTAATCGATTTAAAAAAATTGATTAATCGAACACAAAAATTTTAATTAGTAACAGCCCTAATAATTTACTGAAGAATTTGAATAATTACTAGATATGCACTTGTGAGATTCAGTGGGATTCACCTTACATTCTATAGTCACATTACCCAATTCACAATAGGATAATTGTGCACCAGGCACAAAGATCTGCCAGTGAGCGGCCATCATCTCTCATGTGTACAGTATTGGGGAAGATTCGGATTTAGCCTGAATGCAAATCTGCTAGCAATAGCTTAGCTGTCCATGGTGCTGAAACTGTATTTATACTGTAGGAAAGGGATATGCAATTAGCGGACCTCCAGCTGTTGCAGAACTTCAAATCCGATGAGGCATATCAAGACTCTGACAGCCACAAGCATGACACCCAGAGGCAGAGGCATGATGGGACTTGTAGTTTTGTAACAGCTGGAGGTCCGCTAATTGCAGATCCCTGCTCTAGGAGGAGTAAACGTAATTTTTTTAAAACTTCTTAACGTCGACGATAGCCATCTTAACCAATTCCCATCCACACCGTATAGCAGAATGACGTGCGCAAACTGGTTAAGTTATCCTGACTGGATGTCATGTGACGTCCAGCAGGATAAGCCGCTATCCCACGCCTGCGGGGGTGCACGGCGATCAATGGTGTGGTGTGTCAGTCTGATGTAGGCTCCTTATCATGTGATCAGCTGTATCCAATCAAAGCTGATCACAATGTAAACAGGAAGAGCCATTTATCGGCTTTTCCTCCACTCGCACTGACAGGCACGAGTAGAGGAGAGCTGATCAGCTGTTCTCCTGATGGGGAGGTCTGTGTTGATTTTTTTATCAGCGAAACCCACCCTCGGGTGCCTGCCCAGGGCCACTTGGATGCCGCCATGACCACCAGGGATGGCCACCACACTGGCTGCTCTCCTGACAGGAGGAGTCTGCACTGATAAGCAGCGCATTGATTATCAGTGCAGACCCATCGAGGGTGCCCACTTGAGACCACCAGAGATGCCCACTTTAGACCACCAGGGATGTCCACTTCAGACCACCAGATGAGCCCACCAGGGGTGCCAATCGGTGACCATTAGGATGGCACTCTGTGCCAATAGTGGTGCCTGTCAGTGCATCCTGATCAGTGCCATCTATCAGTGACCATCAGGGCCACCCATCAGTGCCGCCTATAAGTGCCCACCAGTGCTACCTATCAGTGCTGACTATGAGTGCCCATCACTACTGCATATCAGTGCCCATCAGTGCTGCATATAAGTGCCTCATCATCAGTGCCCATCAGTACCCCCTCAGCAATGCAGATCAGTACTCCCTTTTCAGTGCCCATCAGTGAAGGAGAAAACATACTTATTTTCAAAGTTTTGTAACAGAAACGAAGAAAACTTTTTTTTCAAAATTTTCAGTCCTTTTTTTCTTTGGAGTGCAAAAAATAAAAAACCCCAGTGGTGATCAAATACCACCAAAAGAAAGCTCTATTTGTGGGGAAAAAATTATAAAAATTTAGCTTTGGTACAGTGTTGCATGACCGTGCAATTGTCATTCAAAATGCGACAGCACTGAAAGCTGAAAATGGGCCTGGTCAGGAAGGGGGGAAAGGGCCTGCCATTGAAGTGGTTAAGTTATGGCAAATAATTCATGTAGCATTTACTTCCTGGAATCCATCTATCCTTAGCTCAAGCATTCATACAGGAGAGTGTGCTTAGCTGAGAAAACCTCTCCTCCCCTCCTGAAGACTTCTGGGATATATGACATCATTTGCCTAGCCAAGAAACCAGGAAGTAACTGAAGAAATGTAGAAAAATGTTTAACCACTTAAAGACCTCCCACCGCATATATACTGGTCGCGTGTATACGGCATTAGGTTCAGATTTGTTTGCCGCAATGTCGCATTCCCGCTGATTGCCGCCACTACCAGTAAAAACAATTAAAAAAAAAAATTAAAAGGGCATAAATCTATCCTATAATTTGTATAACTTTTGCGCAAACCAATCAATATATCCGCTTATTGATTTTTTTTTTTTAACCAAAAATATGTAGAATACATATTGGCCTAAATTGATGAACATATGTATTCTAGCAGTAAAAAAATATTGTTTTTTTTTTTTTCAAAATTGTCTATCTTTTTTTGTTTATGGTGCAAGAAATTAAACCCACAGAGGTGATCAAATACCACCAAAAGAAAGCTCTAATTGTGGGGAAAAAAGGACGTAAATTTTGTTTGGATACAGAGTCGCATGACCGCGCAATAGTCAGTTAAAGCAACACAGTGCCGTATCGCAAAAAATGGCCTGGTCATTAAAGGGTAAAACCTTCTGGGGCTGAAGTGGTTAAAAAAAGTAAATATGATATTCTTTCCTAGCTGTTTACTAATGCTAGCAGCAAGAGGTTTAAAAATAATCAATGTTGATTGGGAGAGTGAAGCTCCACTTTAATGTAATACATCAAAATATAAGAAAAAAGAGTTTTCCCCACTCCCAGGTCTGAAGAGCCAGAATACTGGGCAAAACAGCCGTAGTGGTGGCCTTTCTCCCAAAGCACCAGTGCCTGATGCTAATGGGCACCAGGGGAGCTGGAAAAGGGTTTGCTTATGTACCACAAGCCAACACCTTGGAATTAGACCACATATGGGCAGTGATTTCACAGAGAACTGCTTCCCCAGGGTTCTCGAGGGGCATAGAACTTTTCCAAGTATGGGGATCTTCTTGTTGCTCAGATAGTGTTTGATCTGTTAGGAAGGAAGGACCCTGCTCCCTCTGACCTGACCTGATGACACCTTATGACATTGTTAGAACTTGGTAAGTAAATATTAGTTTAAAATAGATTGAATAAAGTACTTTTTCAGTGTCTATTTTTTTTTATTCTTTATTTAAGGTATGCAGTAGAACACAACAGCATGACATGATATACCATAGTCGATGAAATCCATTATTAGACATTAATACAACTTCAACAGAGACTCAATGGGTATCAACGAAGTAACAGACAAGGTTCCAGCACAGTAGTATAAAGTTTCTGTAAACTGTGGGTTGTAGCCTCTACCACAAATATATCCTGTATTATATCTTGTACTGTGGTGGAAGACAAATAGAGAAACTTGGTTGACATGAACATATCACTGGGGGGAATCACTGACTAGCATGTACTGATCCTGAATAGTGTTGAGCGAACTGTAAAGTTCGGGTTCGTACTGAACGTTTGGCTTTTTGGGTCCCGAACCCGAACAATTGACTGTATGTTCGGGTTCGGGTCCGGTGTTCAGCAACGTCATGGTGCATTTTAAAAAGCCCTGCAGCAGCCAATCAACATTCGTTTAACTGGTGTGCCCTTAGAAGCCATCACAGCTATGCCTACTAATGGCATGGCTGTGATTGGCCAGTGCAGCATGTGACCCAGCCTCTATTTAAGTTAGAGGCACACAGCACAGCACGTCACTCTGCTTTAGACAGTGTAGGGAAAGGTTCCTGTCTGCTGTTAGGGAGAGAATAGCATAGGAGTCTTGATTCTGAAATCTATTCTAATTAGTCAGCGATTTTACACTGCACTGAGAGAAAAGATAGACAGTGTAGGGCAAGGTTCCTGTTGGTGCTTTGAGGGAGAGAGAATTATCTAGGAGTCCAGATTCAGAAATCTATTCTAATAACTCAGCAATCTACACAGATTTACCTGGTTGGGTTGCAGTGCACAGTCTTTTTACACTGCCATGAGCACAGTGCCAGAAAAAATCTAACGTTGCAAGCTCAGTGCACCAGCACTGCATATGTTACTGTGACATACACCCTGTACATACTCTGGGTGTATTCTGCTATTGCAAAAACACCCATTTAGTGCAAAAAAAAACAAAAAACTTTGCAGTGTTTTCTGCATATATGGAGGTGTGTGTTACACAATTTATATATTTTTCTTCTTTTTCTTCCAAAATTTTTTTTAGTGCAAAAACGATTTTTTTGAATAGCATTTTCGCCATTTCTGCAGCTCTAAGATACACATTTACATACTCTGGGTGTATTCTGCTATTGCAAAAACACCCATTTAGTGCAAAAAAACCCCCCAAAAACTTTGCAGTGTTTTCGTTGCCTCTGGGCAGCCTGGCACACATGAGCGATTACATGCTGCAGTGTCTCCGCAACGACTGCCGTGTTGCCCACATTCTAACTGGTGCTCATTACTGGACGGCCACCCTGCTGGATCCCCGTTACAAGGACAATGTATCATCCTTAATTCCCTCACTGGAGCATGAGCGTAAGATGCGCGAGTACAAGCGCACACTGGTAGAAGCGCTGCTGGTGGCATTCCCACCTGACAGCGGGGGTAGGGTGGAAGCACAAGGCGAAGGCAGAGGAGGAGGGAGAGGTCACCAACGCAGCCGGAGGACCACCAGCACCTCAGAAGGCAGGGTTAGCATGGTCGAAATGTGGAAAAGCTTTGTCAGCACGCCACATGAACCAGCACCACCAGCTGAGATGGAACGTCTTAGCAGGAGGCAGCATTTCACCAACATGGTGGAGCAGTATGTGTGCACACGCTTACATGTACTGAATGACGGGTCTGCTCCCTTCAACTTCTGGGTCTCCACATGGCCTGAGCTTGCCCTTTACGCCTTGGAGGGGCTGGCCTGCCCTGCAGCCAGTGTATTATCTGAACATGTATTTAGCACGGCAGGGGGCGTTATCACAGAAAAGCGCAGCCGTTTGTCCAGAGCCAATGTGGACAAGCTCACGTTCATTAAAATGAACCCGGCATGGATCCCACAGGACTTGTCCGTACCGTGTGCAGAATAGACATGTATACCGGTGTTCTGACAAAACCTGTCTGGCCATCGGATAGTGTGCGGCCCGAGGACAAGGAGATTCTGAAAATCTCGGAAGATGAACGGCGCCTGCCCCATGAGTGCAGGTTCAAGCCCCACCATCCAAGTGGACATACGGTAGCACATAGTAACAGGGCCCCTCATAGGCTTGCTTCGCTCGCCACACTTCGCTCGCCACGCTTCGCTCGCCACGCTTCGGTCACTGCCTCGCTTCGCTCAGGTTGAACCTCGGATGGTGTGGCTTGGACCTGGACTCACCGCGCAGCGCCGTTCGTCTTCGGAGATTTTCTAAATCCCCTTGTCCTACATACTGAGCAAACACAGTACAGGGCGGACACTATCCGACGGGGGACAGAATTCGACACATCACCGGCCTTACCCAGCCATTGTTCTATTTTTGAACCAGTGTTGGCTACCTCGTCCTCCTCCACCGCCACTTCCACCTACACCGCCACATCCACCGCCACCTCAACCTCCTACTCCATATGGACCTCGTCCTCCTAGATCAAGATTATCATTTTTTATTTTTTTTATTTCAAAGTATTTTATTTTCCTACTAGCTTATCCATTAAATTGAATCATCTTTTCTAGAAAGGGCGTATTCTGGGGCATTCCCACCATATATGTGGCATCGGGCCGTTGAGTTTCTGAGGTTCTTAATCACTTCCTGTAGCTCTTCTTCTGAGAAGGGGGCCTCCAGCATATATATATATATATATATATATATATATATATATATATATATATTTTTTTTTTTTTTTTTTTTTTTTTTTTATGTTATTTTAAGTTATTTCCCTATCCACATTTGTTTGTAGAGCACTTGCCATGCTCAATTTTTTTGGGCATTTGCAGCCCTCTATCCCTTTCCATGACTTTTTTAGAGCCATTTTAGTCCTCAAAAGTTCGGGTCCCCATTGACTTCAATGGGGTTCGGGTTCGGAGTCAAGTTCGGGTCAAGTTCGGTCCCGAACCCAAACTTTTTTCCAAAGTTCGGCTGAACCCGTCGAACCCGAACATCCAGGTGTCTGCTCAACTCTAATCCTGAAGCCTTTGCTTGCCCTCATGCATGGTGATCTGGTTCACCAGGGACCATTGGGGGGCAGGTAGGTGGTATGAAAGCCTCCACCCTTGCCTGTTTTTCAGCATCAGGCACTGATGGTTTGTCAGGGATCAATCTTTTTTTGGGGGGGAACCCCTCTCAAAGCAACCTGCTCCCCTGTAATTATGAAGAGAATCCAGTTTCTTATTAGCATAGACATGCTGGTCTGGTTAGATTTAGGAGGAAGGCCACACTAAATAGATTTTTTTTTATTGATGATTCTTATTGATTAGTAATTACCCGTGTAATAAGCCATGTATACTGTAGCACTAACAGTTCCTTTCTGAGGAACCCCTTAAACTAAGTCATCAAGAATTATGGATGGGAGATACTGTAGGTGGTAAAAAATACTTCTTCCTTGCCAGTTGCCCATGGGTTACCAAAGAGCCTGGTGCTCATTAGCATCAGGCAATGATGGTTTGGCAGGGGGATTCACTTTTTGGGGGTGATCTCCTCTCAAAGCACCTCCCTCACAATTCTGAATGTGAGCATTTGGGCTGGTACCAACAGGGTGTCAGGACTCAAGACTGAACCCAGGATCTTTGCTGCATCTGGCAGTAGCTCTTCTTGCTGAGCTACAGGAAATGCTCGACAGCTCCCTGCCTGATTCCTTGGACAACCATACTTTCTATCTTGTTTCTGGTGAACCTTGAACTCCTTGCATCTTCCAGGGGGAAGTTCCACTTTAAGGCCTCCTCGCCGGCTCCTGTTTGTGAAATGAGCTTTTGGGAAGAAGGGGGGACGGGGACCTTATTTTGACAGGTACCTGTTCCCACTTCTCCTCTGGTCGCCTTAGGTGATCGTAAGCGGAAGTTCTCCTTCCCCCCATCTCTCCCAAGGTCTTCTGGGACACATGACAGGTCCCAGAAGACTTCGAGACCATTCACAGAGTGCTACGCTGCCCGCACATGCACAGTGGGCCCCCGGCTGTGAGGCTGCAAGCTGTCACAGCCTGGTGCCCATAGTGAAGATGCCGGCGAGGGAGGACACAGGGAGGACACAACTGGGGTCAGCACACCGCTGGATCCTAGGACAGGTGAGTGGCTATATATTAAAAGTCAGCAGCTACAGATTTTGTGGCCGCTGACTTTTAACTTTCACTTCAGAAACTGGATCTCCGATTTAAAGTGGTTGTTAACCCACTTCTACTAAATCATCTTATCCTCTCTGTACCATAATAATGTAGCGGCCATAACCCTCGATGGGGCGGCCTTGACTTTTGGGCTTTAGGTTACCTCAGCTTGTTCTTCCATGTCTAGGGGTTCCCAGGGTTAGTACCCAACAACTTTGGACGCTGACACCATAAAAGTCCTTTAGAAAGGTTTTTATTTGCAGGGATAACATCCAACAACACAGTCTCGTATGGGAACAGAGGGCAAGGGTGAAGAAACTCAGGCACCTTGAACTGTTAATCACCAGAAAGTCTCTAACACAACCCAGAGAGTAGCCACTCGCAGCTGGGCACTTCAAGGCTGAACAAATTTCTAGCCAGAGATTATGGCAGTCAGCATTTTGATCCAGAACTTACAAAGTCTTTGACCTTGAATAAAACTTGCAACCGAAAATGAACAGGAACCTTTTCTCAGTACCTGGAATGTTCTCTGTCTCCTTGGCAGTACTGGAAAAGCGTGGATTCCTTAGTGTCCCTGACAACGCAGCAACCAGGCACTTCTTGGGATGCCAGCTTGTTGGCCCTCCTCTGGAGAGTCCTCCCCCGATCACTTACACGGCTGTGGCGCCCCTCCAAGTTGAGAGCACACCCGGATGCCTTGAATCCTCCTTCTGTTACTGCGCCTCGGACCAGCCGGTTCCGAGACTCGGGAACAGATGGATCCTTACCCCAGACCATGCAGGTCTAATGGGGCTAGCCAAACTGACCATGTTGCGGCACACGCTCCAGTGACCGGGACCCCTCGAGGGGCTACCCCGGTCCAGATCCAGGAAGAGGCAGCTATGGCCTCACAAACGAACCCTGAACACGTGACTTCAACATCTTAAGTACCCTTCCTCAGACTCCTCAGCGGGGCCAGACGCACCCACTGATTGGCTCCGGGGAACGCGGATACCCAAAACGTCCAACCAGGCCTGGTTCTGAGCCTGTCCTGTGCACCTAACTGTACACATGACCAGGCAGAACTCTAATGCCCCGTACACACGAGCGGACTTTTCAACATCCAAAGTCCGAAGGACCGAGTCCGTCAGACTATCCGATCGTGTGTGGGCTGCAACGGACTTTTGATTCGCCAAAGTCTGACGGACTTTAGAAATGAAGCATGCTTCAAATTTTCCCGAAGGAACTCCGCCGGACCCGGTCCCCTTCGAAAACTCCGCTCGTGTGTATGCTACTCCGACGGACTAAAACCGACGCTAGGGCAGCTATTGGCTACTGGCTATGAACTTCCTTATTCGAGTCGGGTCGTACGTCATCACGTTCGAATCCGTCGGAGTTTAGTGTGATTGTGTGTGGCCAAGTCCGTTCGGCCGAAAAGTCTGTCAGAACTCCGTCGGAACTCCGGCGGAACTCCTTTGGAAGTCTGTCGGACATAAGTCCTCTCGTGTGTACGGGGCATTACACAGCCCAGCCAAACTGATGCCAAAGTTAAACCTACACAATCAGCCCTCAGAACCCCTTTACTGTTCTGAGGAAAAAACTAAATTTGTACATAGCAGACACTTTGTCCAAAGTGTCGCCGCTACAATAACAAGTGTCCCAATGTCTGGGTAATGTAAAAAATCTGCCAATCTGTACCTATATGAGCTATCTTCTCAGTCGAGCTCACAGCTCCAGTGGGCGGGGCTGAGCACTCCCACTGACGTCAGCTGGGGAGGAAGGAGAGAGAGAGCCGACAGTCAGCTGAGCGCCAGGAGTGGCACTTATATAGGTACAGATCATCAGGGGCCAGATTTATGGAGTGCACATAAAATCCCAATAAAATACATTAAAATACGTTTTTGGTTGTAACATGACAAAATGTGGAAAATTTCAATGGGCATGAATACTTTTTCAAGGCATTGTAGGCATGCTTGGGCTGGTTACTTACAGGAGGGGGGCCACCCTGATTTTTTTTTAAAGATAATAATAATGTGTAGCACTACCCACGAAGGAGCTGCTGGTTAGATTTGGGCTTACCGTTACCTTCTGTTCTACTCGCTTCACATCTAGGGGTGTCCCATGTTAGATGGCCCAGTAACTCGAGAGACTGACAACAGATCCACTTGAATGGATTTTATTTGCAAAAACTTAGACAATGAACAGTCTCTTAAATTGGGATCAGAAGGTTGGAAAGGAAATTCAAGTACTCTTATGCCGCGTACACACGTTCAAACAATCCGGTGGAAAAGTCCGGCGGACTCAAGTCCACCGGACAATCCCCCCGTGTGTAGGCTCCGGCGGACTTTTTTTACCCAAAAGTCCGGCGGACTTAGAAAGTAGTTTTGCACTCCAATCTTTCCGCCGGACTCGCATTTCGGCGGACAATCCGGCCGTGTGTGTGCCAGTCCGCTGTACTTTTGAAATGAATGGACTTTTCCCGCCCGAAGAAAAGTGCGCTCATTTTGAGAGCATCTCCAGGTAGTCGGGGCCAGCGAAGGAGGCGTCGCTGGCCCCGTCACCTGGTATGCACTTAAAGGGGAATCCCTACGCCAAAAAATCGGCGTGGAGGTCCCCCCCAGGTCCACATCAGACCCTTGTCCGAGCACGCTACCCGGCCGGCCAGGAAAGGGGATGGGGACGAGCGAACGCCCCCCCTCCTGAGCCGTACCAGGCCGCGTGCCCTCAACATGGGGGGGTGCCTTGGGGAAGGGGGGGGGGGCGCTCGGCCCCCCCACCCCAAAGCACCTTGTCCCCATGTTGATGAGGACAAGGGCCTCTTCCCGACAACCCTGGCCATTGCTTGTCGGGGTCTGCGGGTGGGGGGCTTATCGGAATCCGGGAGCCCCCTTTAATAAGGGGGCCCCCGGATACCGGCCCCCACCCTATGTGAATGAGTATAGGGGTACAATGTACCCCTACCCATTCACTTGTGAAAAAAAGTTAAAAAAATACAACACACAAGGGTTAAAATAGTTTATTGCACAGCTCCGGGGGTCTTCTGTCCGTCTTCGGGGGTCTTCTCACCAGGCTCTCTTCTGCTAGCTCTTTTGCTAGTGGAGGAGCCCGGCTTTCTTCTTCGCCGTCGCCGCCCTCTTCTTCCGACTTCGGCGGTCTTGTCCCCCTCTTCGGGGGTCTTGTCCCCCTCTTCGGTTCTTCTTGCCGGGCCACCGTGCCTTCTTCTAGCTCTTTTACAGGTGGTGGCCCGGTCTTCTGTCGACGCTGTCGCCGTCTTCTGTTCTTCTCTTCAGATGTTGCCTCGTCGCATCCTCCGCTCACAATGGCAGGGACGCAGCGCGCGGCGACTTATATAGGGACATCACCGGATGATGTCCCCGCCTATTATGATGTCACAGTCCCAGAAGAAAGCCGGTCTCCTCCGCTATCTTCTGCTAGTTCTTTTGCTTGCTTGTCCGGCGAGAAGACCCCCGAAGACGGACAGAAGACCCCCGGAGCTGTGCAATAAACTATTTTAACCCTTGTGTGTTGTGTTTTTTTTTTTTTACTTTTTTTCACAGGTGAATGGGTAGGGGTACATTGTACCCCTATACTCATTCACATAGGGTGGGGGGCCGGTATCCGGGGGCCCCCTTATTAGAGGAGGCTCCTGGATTCTGATAAGCCCCCCACCCGCAGACCCCGACAACCAACGGCCAGGGTTGTCGGAAAGAGGCCCTTGTCCTCATCAACATGGGGACAAGGTGCTTTGGGGTGGGGGGGCCGCGCGCCCCCCTTCCCCAAGGCACCCCCCATGTTGAGGGCACACGGCCTGGTACGGCTCAGGAGGGGGGGTGCTCGATTGTCCCCACCCCCTTTCCCGGCCGGCCGGGTAGCGTGCTTGGACAAGGGTCTGATGTGGACCTAGGGGGGGACCCCCACGCCGATTTTTCGGTTTAGGGATTCCCCTTTAAGTCCATACCAGGTGACGGGGCCAGCGACGCCTCCTTCGCTGGCCCCGGCTACCTGGAGTCGTGCTCAAAATGAGCGGATTTTCCTCCGCATGTGTGGGCGAGTCCGTTCATTTCAAAAGTACGGCGGATAGTCCGGCGGACTTAGTACGCCGTATTAGTCCGCTGAAAAAGTGCCGTGTGTGGGCATGTAGCTCGTTCGGAAAGTCCGGCGGGAAGTCCGCCAGACTAAGTCCGTCGGATAGTCTGCTATGTGTGTACGCGGCATTAGTGTCAAAGTCAAAATGTTGAAGAACTTGCTTACTTTGACTGCATCCAGAGAATATCCATTCCCAACTGGATGTTCTCTCAAGTTGGACAGTCCTTCTCTCAGAAGGCCTAGCAGCCAACAAGGTGCTTTACTCAGGAACAAGTCTCTGCCACAGATGTTGTCGCAGAACATACAAGATATGCCTCTGCCACAGACGTTGTAGAACACGTAGGGAAACTAAACTTGAAGAATACTCGTGGGATACCTGGATCTTTCAGCCAGCTTGCCGATATCCACGAGACTGGATTCTCTAGGGTACTGCAGCTCCTCCAGGCTCTTGCTAAGAAACCAACCCATACGTGATCTTCTTCTGAAGAGTCCTCCCCTGGACAGCGTGAAGTCATTGGGTCTCTCCCAAACCGGAGACGGCACCCAACCACCTCAGAAACCTCCTTTAGTTTCCTTGCCTCGGGCTAGCCAGCCACAAGACATCAAGATCGGGTGGATCCGCACCCCAGGCCATAGCCTTCCTGGGGGCTGGTCAGGAGGACCAGGACCATGAAGTCAGTACATCATTCTGGACCGGAACCCCAAACCACGTGACGCCCGCATCTTAAATACCCTCTCCCAGAAAGCACAGCAAGAGTGCCACTCCCACGGACTCCGAGCGAGAGTAACTTAAGCACCTAACCAGACCATAGTTCCATGCCTACCAGAAGAGACAGTGCCCCCTGTGGCCAGGCTGAACATCTCACAGTCCAGTCAGACTGATGCTGAAGTCCAAATTTAGACAATTGTACCCAAACCAAACTACAGTTTAGGTATAACCTTAACTTTGAAAAATGCATAGTGCATAGCGCGTGCTCTTCAGGAGCCGCCGCTACAAATTTAATTAGCCTTGTATGCTGTAGCATTAACAGAACTTTTCAATGGAAACACTTGAACCCAATAATTTGAAGAGTGTCCAAATATCTTTGGTCACATAGTGTATGTAGGGTATTTTGAGTCATCATGCTCTGTATATAAGAGTAGCCTTTATTTTGTGATGCATAATGGTTTCTGTTTTGCGCTGTGATTCTTTTCTTTTTCCCGATGAGTAATTTGGGGGCTGTCTTTGCGGACATGACCATGAAAGTGCCAGCTGCCTGGCCATCTCTGGCTTTAGGGTTTTGGGCCACTGACCAAGCTATTAGAACAGCATGAAAGACTTTTTTTTTTTTTTTTAAAGAGGGGGGCATCAATGGCAGCCTCCACACTGTACAAGGGCAGAGACACGAGGACAATCTTCACCGCCAGTTCTAAACTGCCTTTTTTGTATTTTTTATTTTATCCTTTATATAATTGAACATTAAAAATGCAGTCAGAGATTTTATTCCTCTTCATTCCTTCTTTTAAATTCTGGAAAGGTTACAGTTAAAACATCTATAAAAGGCCAAAATATAGTAAAAGCATTTTTTTTAATCAAGTTGGCATACTCTTCGTATTGTGTAAAGAGCTTTTGAACTGCAGACTGGTTTTGAATAATTTTAATATACCGAGGAAACATATAGCAATATATCTGAAAGCCCTTTGATGTGGCTCAGAATAATTTTTGCAATATTGTTAAAGCTGAATTCTAATTTATTAAAAGAAAAAAAAAAAAACCTTTGGTAAAGTAAGACTTATATTGTAGGGCCTGTTCCCTCTCTTACTTTCAGCACACTCTCACAGTTTTAAGGCCTGTGTCCATTGGCTTTGAGCTTGTGTTGATGGCATCAATTTAAAACCCTTCTGAGATCATTTAGAATTCATTGACACATGCATTTGACTTGCTGTGGACCTTCTTCTAAACCGCATTTGACTTGCTTCAAGAGGTTTGCATTTTGTAGATCTTAATCACCTGTCCCCATTGCCACCCAATATCGCTGACCAGATCTCTCGGCAGCTTATCAATAACCTCCTGGCCAGGCCTGTGCATGAGCTCTGCACTCTCTGTTGATTTATTTGGAGTCTTTGAATGCAACCTCCAAATCACATGCTTCAAATACAGATAGGTGACAGCAATGGGGGCTATTAATCTGAGGAGCGCTAGGGGAGTCCCATGAGATGTAGGATGTGGTTAACCACAAGGGTCTGAGGGGTTCAAATGGGGTTTCCGTCTCAAAAGGCTGACAGCTTGTAGGCAGGTGCAGTCTATTTTCTCCACTGCGGGTGGTCCTCAACCACAGCGGGAGAGGAAGTCAGCAAGAATGTGGTTCCTCAATGGTTTCCTTGGTCAGTGGGGTAGCGATCCAGTTGGGTTTGGGAAGCATTTAGCATGTGGAAAATGCAGGGACAGGTTACCCATCTGTCAGGGACAGTATTAGCAGAAGGGAAAGTTTCCAGACGAGTAGGGAAAGCTTAGGGAACCATCACTCTTCCTGGAAACCTTCCATCTTGGGCTCAGACCAGCCAGGCCACATTCCACCCCTCAAGACAGAGGCTGTCAGCTTAGCTCCACTACACGCTACTTTCATCCGTGAGTGTTCCCTGATGGACTTTCTTCCCCCAGGCTTGTTGTGAACTGTTTTACTTGTGTTACTTTCTACAAGTTCTTCCAATTGCATCGGGACTGAGTGTGTGTTATTGCTGCCGCACCATGCTGCACCCACCCACAAGAGGTCTCTGGAGCAGCTTGGAGTGTTCACCAGAAAAGAAAAGATGGAGGCAGGAGAGCCTTTATAGTGTATCTAGTTGCCTCAAACATAGTAATTAGCCCAAAAGGTTCATCAATAGGAATAAAAGACAATAACTTACACCTGTTCAGACTGCAGTCACCCAGTGGGGTGAAAACATGCAATCTTCTGTGTGCACAGGTGGGGAAAACCCTGTCTCCATGCAGGATAAAAATGGTCATTCTCACTAACATGGGGGTCCCAATCCTGGATCCTCTGAGGGGTTCTCAAGCAAGTGTTTTAACTAGATAGGTTAAAAAAAGTAAAAAAAAGCCAGAAGGTGGTTCAATTGGCAGAGGTGCCATATGTCTAAGGATAGATTGAAGTCATCTGGTTTAATGAACACTGAATTATTTGTGAAATAAAGTATTTTGATGTTCATTAAACCAGATAACTCGGAACTATCCTTAAGTCTCATACACACAATTGGATTTTCCGCAGACAAAACCGCGGCCTTTAGTCTGAAGGGCGTTGGCCAGGAACTTGTCTTGCATACAAACGGCACACAATTGTCAGCCAACAAACATGAATATAGTGACGTAGTAAGTGGTTTTCAACTCTTTAGTGCCACCTTTTGGGCTCCTTCTGCTAATTTTGTGTTAGTAGAAGTTTGGTGAGTGTTGATTCATGCTTTTCATTTAGCGCTTTTCAGTTAGTTTCTGAACGCTGTTCGTCAACCAGCAATGTTGCGGAATTGGAGGAGATAACGTGTTATTGGCCTTGGAGTTATTGCTTTGACCCAAGTCCAGTCCAGGAACAGGAGGAGGAGTTCTTGGACCAAAAATTGGTTGCTTTATTAATCATGACCAATTATGTCATATGCCTTTGCTGCAGGAGCTCCAGGAGAATAATCCGGATGATTTTCGGAATTATCTCCGGATGACGGACCCCTGCTTTCATCAACTCTTGGCATTGTTGACCCCCTATATTAAGAAGCAGGACACATGCATGAGCCTTTTATTTTATTTTTTGGTTGAATAATGATTTGATTTGATTTATTTTCTATATGATTTGATGCATAGAATGCACTTTTTGGTTAAGTTCTATTGGCAGATAGCATGTCTAATTGTATTTGTTTTCTTTTTTTAATGCACAATAAAAAAAATAGTGTAGACTAATACTTGGCTATGTGTTTTACTTCAAATGACAGTTTGGGAGTAGGCAGTTACATTTTAAAAAATACAATGTAAAATTAACAAGGGACACCAACATAGTTGTATCTTTGATCTTAAAAAAGACGGGATAATGGTGTTGTGGTAACTTGCACCAAAAAAAAAATAACAAGCATAATAATATTTTTCTTGATATCAATAGAACAAACAAGCCTTTGAAAATTTGTTTGCAATAACTCCATCAGTATCACCAGCAAAGCAGCTTCATTATTATCCCATTAAAGAAGAAGAGAATTGTGCGCTGCATTTCTAGATTTCATAATTTGCCACGTCACAAATGTTAATTCTCCATTACAAACGCTAGTTTACAATACCAACCGCTTCTGGCTTGTCCTTGCTTCTGAGCATGCGTTTTTGTACTTTTGTCTGACTACTTGTGTACACATGCTCGGAAAATCCGATAACACACATTTGTTGGCGGAAAATTTGAGAACATGCTAGCCAACATTTGTTGGCGGAAAGTCGGACAACAATTGTCCGATGGAGCGTACACATGTTCGGACTTACCACCAACAATCTCACATCCAACATTTCCCGTCGGAAAGTCCGATTGTGTGTGTACGGGCCTTTAGACTAGCAGATTTAGATTGACTTGACGGACTAATTATAATAAGTTACAGCAAACAGTTTTTTTCCCTTTTGAGATAAAGGTTTTCCATACATAAATAAAAGCTGATCATTGTAAGCTCCCCGGTTAGTGGTAAGTGGTTTGTCTCAACACTCTAACTGCTACTTTGTCTGGAGAGCTCTATCTGTTAAAGGGAGTTGATAAATAACAGCCTTACTGGCTGGATCACCAATAATAATAAATAAAGGAGAAAAAAACAACAAAAAAAAACATATGTAGCCACTACATCTAAGAATTGGTAAATTGTAATTTAATAAATGTTTGTTTTTGCTTTATGTACAGTATTGGTCTGTTGCACTTTTGATAAATAACCACAAGGTGGTGCCAAATCCATACTGTAAAATTACGTTTTGTTTTTTCTTCTTTCTTGGACTCGATTCTCAACCAAACTGAAGGAAATTGATCACTGACAACCTAATATTGGATTCACACCTTTCCATGTGCATTTCCTTATTCTTCTTTTCATACATTATCAGCAATCATGCATTTTCATGCTATTGTAATCAATATGCCCTTTATCAAGAGTCACCGCGGGGTCATATTTCTCTCAGTACAGTTAAAGAGGAAGTAAACCCAGATGAGTTTTACTTCTCCTCTTTTCCCCTGCAAAGTAAAAGCATAATGGGCTAGTATGGATTGCATACTAGCCCATTATGTGGTACTTACCTGCAAACAAAGCCCGCAATGTCCACGATGTCCCCACTGGAGGACATGTCCATCTTCACCCCTCTTCCTTCCTACTAGGTTTACAACCACTTTAAAGCCCCACTCCGGGAAGAATAAAAAAATGATCCCTTGCTGTGGGGCTGTGCCTGAAAAAGCTAATTACTTGCTTATGTCTCCTTGCAGCTAGATTGATCACACAGCATTTGCACACCCACACTCCATTGGTGTAGGCTGCAGGGACCTCCAAACTACAGCCCTCCAGCTGTTGCAGAACTACATGTCTCATGACGCATTGTAAAACTGTGACATTCACAGGCATGATGGGAATTGTAGTTCCCAGAAGAACCGGAGGGCCGTACTTTGGAGACCCCGGCTCTAGGGCACTAATGGTGAACCAGATGTTTGGGGACCACATTTCCCATGATACTCATGCACTCTGCAGTGTAGTTGAGCATTTTGCATAGCTCTCAACTGTCCCTGATTTGGAGGGACTGTCCCTGATTTGGAACAATGTCCCTCTGGCCCTCTTTCCTCCTCATTTGTCCCCCATTTTGGTCTGGTCTATATACAGTATAAAATGTACCATTAATCTAACAAAAAGTGCCAAACCTTTCATCCAATTTCTAAATTGCTGCATTTGTAAATTACAAAGGCATATAAAGCAATAGTAATGGTAAGAAACAAAGCATTTGTGGGTTTAAGCAATCATTTTTTTTATATAATTCTCCTTTAAGGGGGTGTGTCCTATGCCTACATACTTTTGCTAATAGCTGTCCCTCATTCCCATCTCAGAAAGTTGGGAGGTATGCATTATGGGAAAATGTAGTTCCAAAACATCTGGGGTGCCAAAGTTCGCCATCACTGGTCTAGGGTCTTGACATCGCCAAGACCAGAGCAGGGTCCAAAGTCCTTCCCCAGATCAGGGGGGCATAGTGGATCAGGTAAGTATTAGAGTCCGTTCACACAGGGGCAACTTGGGATCCGACTTCAGGTCGCCCCTAGTCGCCTCAGGTCGGACAACATTTAAAAAGCAATGTAAGTGAATGAGAGCCGTCTTAATGCACACTACTGAAGTTGCTCCAACTTCAAAAGAAGTTCCTGTACTACTTGAATCCGACTTGTAGGCGACCGGTACCCATTGATTTCAATGGAGGTCGCCTCCAAGTCGGATTTCTGTCTATACGGAGGCGAATTTGACAGAATTATTAGCTCTGAAGGGGGAACTCCACGCCAAATTTCTGAAAAAAATTTGGCGTGGGTTCCCCCTCCGAGAGCATACCAGGCCCTTAGGTCTGGTATGGATTCCAAGGGGAACCCCCTACGCCGAAAAAACGGTGTGGGGGTCCCCCCAGATCCACACCAGACCCTTATCCGAGCACGCTACCCGGCCGGCCAGGAAAGGGGGTGGGGACGAGCGGGCGGCCCCCCCCTCCTGAGCCATACCAGGCCGCGTGCCCTCAACATGGGGGGGTGCCTTGGGGGAGGGGGGGCGTGCGGCCCCCCCACCCCAAAGCACCTTGTCCCCATGTCGATGAGGACAAGGGCCTCTTCCCGACAACCCTGTCCGTTGGCTGTCGGGGTCTGCGGGCGGGGGGCTTATCGGAATCCGGGAGCCCCCTTTAATAAGGGGGCCCCCAGATACTGGCCCCCCCACCCTATGTGAATGAGTATGGGGTACAATGTACCCCTTCCCATTCACCTGTAAAATAAAGTACAAAAAAAACACAACACACAAGATAAAATAATTTATTGCACAGCTCCGGGGGTCTTCCGTCTTCGGGGGTCTTCTCGCCGGACTCCTCCGCTATCTTCTTGTAGCTCTTTTGCTAGCGGAGGAGTCCGGCTTTCTTCCGCGCCGCCGGCCTCTTCTCCCGACTTCGGGGGTCTTGTCCCCCTCTTCGGTTCTTCTGCCGGGCCACCGCGCCTTCTTATAGCTCTTTTACAGGCGGTGGCCCGGTCTTCTGTCGCCGCCGTCGCTGCCGCCGCCTTCCGTTCTTCTCCTTCTTCTTCTCCTGGAGATGTTGACTCGACGAGCTCTCCGGCCGCAATGCCAGGGACGCGCTGCGCTGCCACTTATATAGGGACAATGGGGCGGTGTCACATGGGTTGATGTCACATGGGTTGGTCACATGGGTTGATGTCACATGGTGACCCCGCCCCCTTACGATGTCACAGTCCCGGAGGATGCTGGGACTGTCACCATGTTACATCAACCCATGTGACCAACCCATGTGACATCAACCCATGTGACACCGCCCCATTGTCCCTATATAAGTGGCAGCGCAGCGCGTCCCTGGCATTGCGGCCGGAGAGCTCGTCGAGTCAACATCTCCAGGAGAAGAAGAAGGAGAAGAACGGAAGGCGGCGGCGGCGACAGAAGACCGGGCCACCGCCTGTAAAAGAGCTATAAGAAGGTGCGGTGGCCCGGCAGAAGAACCGAAGAGGGGGACAAGACCCCCGAAGTCGGGAGAAGAGGCCGGCGACGCGGAAGAAAGCCGGACTCCTCCGCTAGCAAAAGAGCTACAAGAAGATAGCGGAGGAGTCCGGCGAGAAGACCCCCGAAGACGGAAGACCCCCGGAGCTGTGCAATAAATTATTTTATCTTGTGTGCTGTGTTTTTTTTTGTACTTTATTTTACAGGTGAATGGGTAGGGGTACATTGTACCCCATACTCATTCACATAGGGTGGGGGGCCGGTATCCGGGGGCCCCCTTATTAAAGGGGGCTCCCGGTTTCCGATAAGCCCCCCGCCCGCAGACCCCGACAACCAACGGCCAGGGTTGTCGGGAAGAGGCCCTTGTCCTCATCGACATGGGGACAAGATGCTTTGGGGTGGGGGGGCCGCATGCCCCCCCTCCCCCAAGGCACCCCCCCATGTTGAGGGCACGCGGCCTGGTACGGCTCAGGAGGGGGGGCCGCCCGCTCGTCCCCACCCCCTTTCCTGGCCGGCCGGGTAGCGTGCTCGGATAAGGGTCTGGTGTGGATCTGGGGGGACCCCCACGCCGTTTTTTCGGCGTAGGGGGTTCCCCCTGGAATCCATACCAGACCTAAGGGCCTGGTATGCTCTCGGAGGGGGAACCCACGCCAATTTTTTTTCAGAAATTTGGCGTGGAGTTCCCCCTTCGGCAAAAGTCGCCTGGCCTGGGGCGACTTGTAAGCCGTCCCAAGTCAGGTTGAAGTCATCACAAGTCGTGTTGAAGTCGTCCCAAGTCGCGCTGTGATCTAAACTCAAGTCGTGTCCAAGTTGCCTCACTCAAGTCGCCTACAAGTCGTGTTGCCCCTGTGTGAACGGACCCTAAGTGCCCGTTCACACTACCGCGACTTGTCAGGCGACTTAGCCGCCTGACAAGTCGCGCTCCGTTCTGTACTATGGAACCGTTCTAATAGGAGCGACTCAAGTCGCTCCGACTTAGAAAAAGGTTCCTGTACTATTTTTGGGGCGACTTCAGGCGACTTGCATTGACTTCTATACAGAAGTCATTTAGCAAGTCACCGCTGAAGTTGTGTGCAGGTCGCGTCTGTGAGTCGCGCTGCAAGTCGCGTGGCCCCTGTGTGAACGGGCACTAAGTCCCCATTCCCACCTGCATGATGCAACGTTTTCATGTGTTTGTCACATGACAGCAGCATACAGAATGTGCCAAAGTAGCTCCCGTACCATTTGGCAGTGAGCCTTACGTTATGCAATGAGCCTTTTTATGCATTATGGATATGTTTTGTCACACGGCTGCTACCACCATTTAGGGTTCTATTAGGAAATAATTGCTGCACAAGCACAATGCAAGTTTTTAGCATATTTGCAGGAACATAAGCAGTTTCTGAGCGCGGGCCAGGAATGTGAAGGTGTGAATGCCGCCTGTTATTCTTCTACAACAAACAAAACAAGCTATGTACCATTGGGTGCGGATGCAGCCCCATTTCAAGGGATATATTTTTTGTGTGCCTGGCGATGGGCTTTAACCACTTGCCGACCACTGTCGGCAAATATATGTCTGCAGAATGGCATGGCTGGGCAAAGTAACGCACCTGCATACGCGCCTGCTACGGGCTCTGTGACCGTGCCTGCGGGGGGGGGGGATCTGATCAGGGGAAGTTCAATTTTTAGCTGGAACGCCGCTTTAAATTTATGAATCAGGCCAATATGTATTCTGCTACATATGTTTACAAAATTCACAATAAGAGTATATTGATTGGTTTGCACAAAAGTTATTGCATCTACAAATTATGGTAAAGAATTAGAGACTTTTTTTTACTAGTGGCGATCAGTCATTTTTAGCGGGACTGCAACATTGCGGCAGACAAGTTATAGCGTCTACAAAATAGGGGATAGATCTAGGGACTTATTTTTTAACCACTTGTTGCCCGCCATATAGCAGAATGATGGCGGCAAAGTGGTTTCAATATCCTGACCGGACATCATATGATGTGATCAGGATATTAAGCCGCTGTGCTCCCCCGGGGGTGCGTATCGCGGCGATCGTTGTTGCAGGGTGTCAATCTATCAATGCCCACCAGTGCTGCCAATCAATGCCCATTAATGTCTAATAATCAGTGCCACAGATCAGTGCTGCCTATCAGTGTCACCTACCAGTACCTATCAGTGCCACCCATCAGTGTTCATCAGTGCCACCCATCAGTGCCACCTCTCAGTGCCACCTATCAGTGCCGCATTAGTGCTTATCAGTGCCCATTAGTGCCACCTTATTAGTGCCCTTCAGTGCCACCTATCACCCATAGAAACTTTCGCAACTCCAACTCTTCTCTCCTCTATTCTGCTGCTGACCACCTCTATGACAAAATCTCTCCCCTGCCCTGCCCCAACCAAGCCCCTTCCATCTACAATAAATCCCTGTCCTCCACCCTCGCTCCCCTCACTACACGCAGAATCAGGCTTCGACCCCTACAACCCTGGCAAACAGATGACACTAGAATTCTCAAAAAATTTAGTCGTGCTCTTGAGCGTCTGTGGCACAAAACCAAGTCTCTCAAAGACTTCAACCAATACAAATCTGCCCTCCAAAAATACTACTCTTTGCTCCACACTGCCAAGCAGACCTATTTTACAACTCTTATTAACACCTTCTTGTCCAGCCCCCGTAAACTTTTCTCTACCTTCAACTCTCTACTCCGTCCTCCACCGCCTCCACCCACTGACTTACTCACTGCCCAGGAGATTGCTAATCACTTCAAAAACAAGATTGATACAATTCGTGATGAAATCTCCACTCTACAGGTGTCTCCCCCAGTTAAGACCCCATTACAACAGGTACTCTTAACACTCCCCTTATTCAAAACTGCTACTACAAAGTTGCTAAACTCCTTTCTAATGCCCACCTAACCACCTGCCCCCTGGATCCTATTCCCTCTCAAACACTACGGTCGCCATCTGACTCTATCCTACACTCTCTAACCCACATCTTCAATCTTTCCCTCACCTCTGGCAATTTCCCCAATGCTCTAAAACATCCATAGGGTCCAAGGTCACCCCCATACTTAAAAAGTCGTCCTTGGACCCTACCAATCTTAACAACCTATGCCCTATCTCCTTGCTCCCCTTTTCCTCTAAACTTCTTGAAAGCCTGGTTTACAACCAACTGAGTGACCACCTCATTAAAAACAACCTTCTTGATCCCCTTCAATCTGGATTTCGCCCTCAACACTCCACAGAAACTGCTGTTTTAAAACTCACAAATGACCTACTAACTGCAAAAACCAACAGACACTATTCTGTACTCCTACTTCTGGACCTTTCAGCTGCCTTTGACATGGTTGACCACCCTCTCCTCCTCAAAAAACTTTACTCCCTTGGTCTCCGTGACTGTGCTCTTCAGTGGCTCTCATCCTTCCTATCCCAAAGCACCTTCAGTGTCACTTACAATTCTACTTCCTCCACTCCTCTTCCCTTCTCTGTCAGAGTCCCCCAAGGTTCTGTTCTTGGACCTCTCTTATTTTCAATCTACACCTCTGCCCTGGGTCAGCTGATAGCCTCTCACGGCTTTCAATATCATTTCTACGCTGACGACACACAAATCTATCTCTCCGCCCCTCAACTCACTCCATCAGTCTCCTTACATGTCACCAACTTACTAACAGACATATCTGTATGGATGTCACAACACTTCCTCAAACTCAACTTGTCCAAAACCGAACTTATAATATTTCCCCCCCACGTGCCTCTTCCCCTGACTTCTCTGTCAAGAGTAATGGCACAACCACCCACCCATCGCCATATGTCAGGGTTCTAGGTGTTCTCCTGGACTCTGAACTCTCCTTTCGGCTCCACATCCAATCACTTTCCAAAGCTTGCCGTCTCAACATCCACAACATCTCTAAACAACGTCCCTTTCTAACCAATAAAACCACAAAGCTCCTGATTCACTCCCTGGTTATCTTTCGCCTTGACTACTGCAACTCCCTTCTCATTGGCTCACCTCTATATAGACTATCTCCCCTTCAGTCCATCATGAATGCTGCTGCCAGACTCTTCCACCTTGCAAACCGCACAGTGTCTGCTGCCCCTCTCTGCCAATCCCTCCATTGGCTGCCACTTGCCCAACGAATTAAATTCCAAATACTAACACTTACTTACAAAGCCATCCACAACTCTGTCCCCAGCTACATTACTAGCCTAGTCTCAAAATACCAACCTAATTGTTCTCTTAGTTCCTCCCAAGACCTTCTGCTCTCTAGCTTCCTCATCACCTCCTCCCATATCCGCGTCCAGGACTTCTCCCGAGCCTCGCCCATCCTCTGGAATTCACTACCCCAATCTGTCAGACTGTCTCCAAATTTATCCACTTTTAGGCGATCCTTGAGAAGCCTTTCCTGCCTCCATCTAACAACTGCACTATTTTCTCCATGAGCTCATCCCCCACAGCTATTACCCTTTTGTATAACTTGACCCTGCCTCCTAGATTGTAAGCTCTAACGAGCAGGGCCCTCTGATTATCCCCTGTATTGAATTGTATTGTATTGTAATGTCTACCCTAATGTTGTAAAGCGCGGCGTAAACTGTCGGCGCTATATAAATCCTGTATAATAATAATAATCAGTGCCCATCAATGCCGCCTATCAGTGCCCATCAGTAAAGGAAAAAAAAATTCCTGTTCTCAAAATTGTATAACAAACTTTGAAACAGTTTTGTTTTATTTTTTCAAAATTTCGGTCTCTTTTTAGTTTATTAAGCAAAAAATAAAAAACCCAGCAGCAATTGAATACCACCAAAAGAAAGCTCTATCTGTGTGAAAAAATTTTTAAAAATGTAATTTGGGTAAACTGTAGCATGACCGCGTAATTGTCATTCAAAGAGTGACAGCGCTGAAAGCTGTAAATTGGTCTGGGCAGGAGGGGGATTTAAGTGCAAAAAAAATGTAGAGACAGAAGTAAGACAATATCAGATGTATTTTATTATTCCAAAAAAGTAAACAAATATCAGTACATAAGCAAACATACAATACATTCTCATTATAGATTCCTCATATTTCCAAGGCTCGGATCCTGAGTACAACCCATTCTTACATTTTATTCTCTTTTTTATTTAAAGCTTTTTTTTTTAGGTGGGTGTCGGGTGTGTTTTAAAGTGCACCATCACTTTATTTCCTTTTAGGCCCCATACACACTGAGGCTCTTCTAAACACTTTTCTCATGGAAGGAGAAAAGCAGCTTAGCAAACGCATTTAGGCACGTCAAGCGCTTGGGCTTTCATTCATTTTATTGGCCAGAATATTCATTTATTCCGCCCATGGAAACAAATCCACATTCCAGCACTAAATGTGCACAGGGCTTAGACACATTTAGATGCGTTTTGGTGTTTTTTCAGTAAATAAAACACTCCACCCTTGATCATACAAGTTATTTTTCTGCCTCTGAACTCCTGTACATACCGATGTGTGATTGGATGCATAGGTTAATGTGGAAGACCGTTTAGAGGCAGAAAAAAAAAACCTCAAACTCCTGTAAAACAAGCATTTTTGAGTTAAGGGTGCGTGAGGCCTTACTTTATTTGTTGAAAACGTTATCAATATGTGCAGATAAATGTATAGTAATACTGGCCAGGACTGAAAATGCTGAACCATCTACAATCACATTTAATTGTCTTTTCGAGAGTTCAGGAGACAAAAAATCTAAAGCTGACCATACACTGATTGTACAGATTGTACAGATTTAGCAAAACATTTATATATATCAGGGGTCTCAACATTTTCAAGCAAAGGGCCAGTTTACTATCCTTCAGACTTTAGGGGGACTGGATTGTGGCCAGTGGGGGTAGAAAATGTCCCGAGCTCAGCATTAGTGAGAATAAACATGTCCTCAGTGGTGGTCATTAGGAGGAGGAGTAGTACCCCATCATTGGTGTCAGTGGGAGGAATAGTGCCCCATCATTGGTGTCAGTGGGAGGAATAGTGCCCCCTCATTGGTGTCAGTGGGAGGAATAGTGCCCCCTTATTGGTGTCAGTGGGAGGAATAGTGCCCCTCATTGGTGTCAGTGGGGGAATAGTGTCCCCTCATTGGTGTCAGTGGGAGGAATAGTGCCCCTCATTGGTGTCAGTGGGGGAATAGTGCCCCCTCATTGGTGTCAGTGGGGGAATAGTGTCCCCTCATTGGTGTCAGTGGGAGGAATAGTGCCCCCTCATTGGTGTCAGTGGGAGGAATAGTGCCCCCTCATTGGTGTCAGTGGGAGGAATAGTGCCCACTCATTGGTGTCAGTGGGAGGAATAGTGCCCACTCATTGGTGTCAGTGGGAGGAATAGTGCCCCCTCATTGGTGTCAATGGGAGGAATAGTGCCCCCTCATTGGTGTCAGTGGAAGGAAGTCAGTGGAAGGAATAGTGCCTCATCATTGGCGTCAGTGGAAGGAATAGTGCCTCATCATTGGCGTCAGTGGGAGGAATAGTGCACCATTGTTGCTGGCAGTGGGGGAATAATGCCCCATCACTACTTACCTTCTAGGGTACTCGTTTGCATGGTTAAGGCCCATGTAGTAAGATTCCACCATCTCTGTTTACATTTGTACAATATTTCCATGCATGTATCTATACTTTTCTTGTGGTTTGTTTCTACAAGTATTCTATCTTTATGCTTCATACTTTGTAACAATAAATATTTGTATTTTTTTATACATATAATTTCTTTATTATATTGTTTTCTTTTTTTTCAATTGTCTTTAAAATCCTATTTTTGATGTTCATTACTTTTGAATGGTGTCAGTGGGAGGAATAGTGCCCTCACATTGGTGCCAGTGGAGAGAAAGTGCCCCATCAATGGTGTCAGTAGGAAGAATAGTGCCCCATTATTGGTGTCAGTGGGAGGGAATAGTACCCCATTATTGGTGTCAGTAGGAGGAATAGTACCCCATAATTGGTGAAAGTGGGGGGGGGGGAAATAACCCCATCAGTGGTGTCAGTAGGAGCAATAGCACCCCATCATTGGTGTCAGTAGGAGGAATAGTGCCCCATCATTGGTGTCAGTAGGAGGAATAGTGCCCCATCATTGGTGTCAGTAGGAGGAATAGTGCCCCATCATTAGTGTCAGTGGGCAGAATTGTTCCCCAGTGATGGTGTCAGTGGAAGAAATAGTACCTCATATCATTGGAAAAGAGCCCCAAGGGCCAGATAAAGGCAAGCATAGGGTCACATCCGGCCCTTGGGCTGCAGTTTGGAGACCCCTGTTATATACAATATATTATTTTACCCTCCTTTAATATAAACATATAATAAGAGGACAGACCTAAACAATCCATTCAATATGTATCCAGTCAGGCAGGCCCTTGTACAACATAGTTGATGGTACATAAAGAAGTTGTACAATGTTTGGTTCCTTTTAGATTATACCAAAACAATGTAATATAAGGACAAACCAAAACAACCTATTTAACTAGGATCCAATCAGGCAGGCCTTTGCACTACATAGCGGATGATAACTCTAAAGGGGATTGTACAATCAGATTGTATAGTGTATGGCCAGCTTTAATCTTGCTCCGGTGTTGAGAGCTGCCTCATCCTCAACCACCATCTGCACTGAGACTACCCAAAAGGGCAATCAGCCAATGGCAAGGTGCAGGAGGGTGCAGGACAGTTTTCAACACCGCCATGATGGGTCAACATTTACATATTCACCCGGCCCTAGATTAGGTATCCCTGTGGCAATCATAGAGGCATTTTAAAGTACGCAATGCACCTGCGTTTCAGTCTTCTGGCAGGTTTAGAACATTTTGTCTCCTTTATAAAATCCACAAATGTGGAAGGTCTTATACAAGGGGAACCATTGTGCATATTTACGTGTGAGATAGTGAAGCAAATGGTTGGACGAAACGGGAAATGCTAAGACGCCAGAATTGTGTGCAATCAATCTCTTTACGAGACTGAAATCTTTCTATTAATATAGGTGTGAAAATATGGTAAGGCAACCTTTGTGAAAACTGTATACAATGTAACAATCTATTTTGTATTTGGATCCCTTTACTGAGCACTGTAGGCATCAGTTACTTAGTGGTCTACTGTACTTGTCCCATCATGCATCTCAAAAAGCCACAGAGACTTCAGGAAGGTATCGGTAGAGCTAAGGAGGGGGATTCATATACAGCTATGAAGGTAATGAAGGTGTGATGGAATGGGGCTCCTGTCTCAGGAGATAGTAGTGTGCCAATGAGATTCAGATTTAGAAGGTGAGGAAGTAATAACCAGCATACTGAACAAGAACTTAGTGAAAAGGGGGTGCTTGCTAAAAAATGAGAAAAATGGGGCTGATTTTCTAAAGGGAATTTTTCCCAGACCTTAGTGAATGAGGTGAAGCATGTCTGACGTCCATCATCCAATCACATGCAAGCAAAAATGCTGTTATTTTATTTTCATTGCAGATGATTGGGCATTTTTTTTTTTTTTTTTGCAAAAGTGAAATTCCATTTGCAAATTGCTACTTCCCTTGGAAAGTTATTTGGTTTTAGTAAATCTACCCAAATGTGTCTGATGTGTTAAAAATTGTTAAGTAACTCCACTTTTGTTGAGAAAAAAACTATCGTCTCTGGGTGATCAATGTACAATGCAAGGTTTTAACAAACTTTGTTGCAGATTTCTAAATTTTTTCTGCGCTGAAGAAAAAGCTGTCTTTTGGTTACTGATTCGGAATGGGAGTGACTTTTTTATCATTAATCAGCTGATGCACTTGCAGTGCCCTAATGAGGAAAGCTGCAAAATCTGCATCCATTTAAGTGATTAAAGCATTTGTTAACTCAAGAAAAATAAAAAATAATGGACCCTGCTCCTTTAAAGCATGTTATATGACACAGTGCTTGGGCTTTGTCATTTGGCCCTCTGTAACAACCAAAAACCTGTCTGATCCTGGCAGTTTCTGCCCTCCCTTATGTAAACTGACCACGGTATATCATGGCTGCTAAGCCCTGACAATGTGGTCAGTTTACGTGCCTCCGTCATCCGCAGCTCTGCTATTTGTCTCCTCTGTGCTCTTGTGTCCTCCTTCCCCCTCCTGCTGCTGTTTGCATAACTGTAACATGTATGCACCATCAGCATTGTCTCCTATTGTAGTGTCCCCCTCTGTGTAATTAAAAAAAAAAAATGCTGTAAATACCTCATTTAAGACCGGTGATCCGCGATCACATGACCGGCTGGCTCTCTGCTCCTCTCCTCCTCCCCTCCCGACTGACGTCAGCAGGGGAATCTCGGCCTCGCCCATTGCATCTGTCAGAGGAGGAAAGGAGAGAGCTGGCCAGTCATGTGATTGCCGATCTCGGCTCTGAAATTAGGTATTTAAAAAAAAAAACACACACACAAAGGGGGACATTACAATAGGAGACAGCACTGATGGTGCATGCATGTTAGAGTGGCTTAACAAGCACTTTAACTCTTCAGGACATTCTCACCAAAAATGAATTTTCTGTTGCAGCGGATGCCTAAAATCTGCAGACTCAGAAAATCAGAGAGCTAATCACACAAGCAGGAAATTACATTTCTAGGGGTGTTCCGTACACCAACCGTGTACAGAATGCCTCCAGGTTGCCCTATTGCATTGAATTTTACAGAAAATGATAGCACTGCAGATTGTAAAAGTATATTTTAATAACATTAATTTACAATATGGCTTGTGTCACAATTATATATGCTATATTTTTTTCTCATGAAAGTGGAGTTGTCCTTTAATGTGTTAGAATCTCTGTCAGCCTTTATGTTGTCTGTGTGCCTGTTGTGGAGATAATCTCCCTGTGTGGGCATCATGAAATAAAGTGAGCAAAATCTTTTAAATTCAAGCAAGTTTTTTCAGTACACTGATGGCAGAAGAGGTGCAGGATGGGAATATTAAAGGGCAGAGATGCAGAATGAACAAGGGGTCGTGGCTTAAGTGCTGGCTGCAGCTTCCCCATGACAATGTCCATAAATTGGGCTCCAGCCAGGGGAGGAGCTACAGCCAGCACAAACATAATATAAACATAAATATCCTTTCATTAACAAACCATTGCATGGATCTGAACAGGATCAAGTACTATGCACACTGGGATCCTTAAAGGATTTAACAATGATTTTCAACTTTTTGTGATCCCCTTTCTTAAGTCCTTCTCCACTCACAAAATTGCAGGAAGTTTTGGCTGGAATTACAATACTAAGCTCAGACAAGCTCCCAAAACATACAATTGTGTATTAGTAAGTTCATGCGTGAATTAAAAAAGCTATTGTTGCCTGAAGATGTAGAATGTGCCATTCCCCTGAAATGTAAATAAATATGTGCATATCACTCTTTATATAAGTGGAGATCCAGCTCCATTTTTTTAGAGTCTCTCAGGGATAATATATTATATATATATTTTATATTAATGCATTGATAGGCTCAATTATAAATATGTGTGATTTTGCCTTATGCTGGAGAAAAACTGTTCGAATTTAACTTTCAGTTTGATTAATCTGGACCTTTTTTACCTAGTCAATGCTATGACTATGTCACTAACTGAAAGAGACCTACATTGTGCCTTTCATCCATGTCCACATTAATTGGTCGATCAAGATCTTAAAACTCAGCTGCTAAGGGGCGTGGCTGTTACTTAGCTCTTCGGCACAGAGCACTAGTCTTTGTGACAACACATTTGCTAAGGGGTGTGCCTGTTACTCAGCTCTGCAAGCACAGAACTCTATTGTTTGAGGACAAGAAGCAGCATTTCACTGATAGAAAATATTTTTAAAAGTATGTCCAAATGAAGAATCACAAATCATAATGTGTTGATGTAGATCTATGAAGAGATAATGAGTGAAACTTTAATTGGTCTTTAAACTCTTAGCCCTTGTACACACAGTCGGACATTCCGACAACAAAATCCGTCAGATTTTTTCCGAAACTGGTGTTGCATACACACGGTCGGACAAAGTTGTCGGAAAATCCGATCGTTCATAACGTGATGATGTTCGTTCGTTGCGACGGGACTACGATGCGGCTAGTAGCCAATAGCTTTGGTCTCGTAATTTGATCTGAGCATGCGTGGCACTTTGTCCGATCGGAATTCTCTACAAAGGATCGGACAAAGTCCGATCGGAACATGTCGTCGGAAAATGTTATATCTAGCTCTCAAACTTTGTTGGTCGGACATTCAAATGGAAAAAGTCAGATGTAGCCCACACATGGTCGGATTATCTGACAACACGGTCTGATCGGACATTTACCGCCGGAATGTCTGACCGTGTGTACAAGGGCTTAGAGGAATAGTGTTTTTATCAGCAGGCATGCCAAAATAAGGCTCGGTCTGTGACTCAAAGTGTGGCTGGGGTGCTTTATAGGTGTGACTTATGGCTGAGTTGAGCTGATTTTAATCACATGCTCCTAAAGGCCATCTTATATTATCTACATTTTTTTACTGTGTATCCACAGTCAAAACCTTCTTTCTTGATCATACATCACGGGACACAGGAGCTTCATTACATAGTGGGTTATATAGGCACCTCTGGTGATTGGACACTGGTTGACCCAATTAAAGAGAATTCCTCCCCTATATAACCCCTCCCATCAGGGAGGCACCTCAGTTTTTTCGCCAGTGTCTGGTCGATGGTCACGTAAAACTTAGCTCTATGCGGGTCCCGGCGGGGGCCGAAGGGCTACAACAAACCGGATCCATACCTCGGGCCGATAATTGACTCCCAAGATGGTATGGTACCCGGGCCTCGTCTGCCGAAGACACGAGGTTTTGCCTGTAAGTCCTCTCCATTGGAAGACTGGACTCTGGGACAACCAGACTTGGGGTACTGTTTACTCAGGGCGCCCGTAAGTTTCTGGCAGAGTTTTTTACAAGGCCCAGGTAGGAGGATCTTTTCGTAAGAACCCCAGATACACCTGAAGGTTGGCTAACAATACCCGCCGTGATGGGTGAAGGCTGGAATTGGTCTGAAATCAGCAATTCCTGCGGCGGGGAACAGGTATGGGAAGTCATCCTATATATTTATATATGAATGGATTTCTTCATTGTGAGTAGTTGTATGTCTTACCTGGTTTCCACCACTTGAGGGAGTAAGAGCAAGCCTGATGCATACTTACATGCCTTTCAAACAAACACGCTCAGTGAAATGCCTGGTTCTCCCAGCTATTCACGTTTCCCTGCAGTCCCTGCCACAATATAAGTAAAAAAGGGGTGTGGTTGCCAGCTGTGCACAATCAAGTGCTCCAGACTGCAATGCAGGCGCCAAAACGGCCGTTTTAAAAGCCCAGAGCGTCAGGGGACTGTAAGGTGAGACACAGGAGCTGTGGGCTGTAAGCATCCGTGGGATTGGATCCAGGCGAACCTTAAGACACCTACTCGGCATCATATTGTGCAGTTAAGCTTATATTGATTTATTGTGAGACTTTAAGCACAACAAAGTGATTGCATTTTACACTAGTAACTCTGCTTTGTAGCTCAGTACTATGTCTCCTCGTAAGAGGGTTTCAGGGGCAGGTAACAAAAGCACTGGCAGGTCACCGCCTAGGTCTAGGGGTTCTAAAAGTGCATGCAGATTACCATCCCCCTCTGCAAGAGTGGAGCCTGCATCTCAAGACGAGTCAGTGCCCCTTTCAGGCTTTGCAGCCTCTCCTAATGTCGCAGCCCCGGTCTATGTCACTGAGGACTCCCTTAGGGCTTCATTGGAGAGTTTTGAAGGGAGGATAATGAATTTTATTTCTGCTTCCCTAAAAGATAGCAAGAAAAGGGGTAGATCCCCTCCCTCTGCTGAAATCCCTCTCTCAGACAGCTGCTCTGAAAATGAGGAGAGATCCCTATCTTTGGAAAGGGATCATGAGCAGTCGGATCAGTCAGAGGATGAGGAGTCAGTCCCCTCCTCCCAGGCACTCAGAAAGCAGGTGCAGTATTACACTGAATTGGTGCGTACCACGTTCAGAATGCCAGCTGCTGAAGTCGCTACATCCTCTGTCTCTTCCCTGGGAGTCAGGAAAGCTCCACAGACTGCTTGTTCCTTTCCAATTCATCCTTTAATGGCTGACTTGATGTATAAGGACTGGGGACATCCCGATAAACTGTTTACTCCTCCCAAGAGGTTTTCTATGTATTATCCCGTGGAGGAAAGTTTCACCAAGAAATGGGGGGCCCCATCTGTGGATGCGGCTATCTCTTGTGTGAATAAAAACCTAACTTGTCCTTTGGATAATGCGCAGGTATTTAAGGATCCAACTGATAAAAGGCTGGAAACCTTGTTAAAAGCCTCCTTTCCCATGGCCGGCGCTGTGGTGCAACCTACAGTCGCAGCAGTGGGGTTGTGTCAGTTCCTTAAGGAACAGGTTAAACAGATGTTTGAACTCCTTCCTAATGAGGAAGTAGAGAAATATGCAGAGATGCCTCACATCTTATGTTTCATAATTGATGCGATTTTGGATTCTGTCCAACAAGCATCACGTTTGTCCCTCATGCTGGTACACATGCGTAGGGCGCTATGGCTAAAAAATTGGGCTGCTGAAATGTCATGCAAGAAGCATTTGACTGGGTTCCCGTTTAAAGGGGAACGGTTGTTTGGAGAGGAATTAGATAAATTTGTCCAAAATATTTCGGGAGGTAAATCTACACTCCTTCCAGTCAAAAAGAGTAAACGTCCTTCATTCAGGCGTACTCTCTCTCCCGAAGCGTCAAGCTCTAAACAGTGGTGACGGCCTTCTCAGCCCTCCTCGGCTACAAAGCCTCAGGGCCGAGCCCAGGGACAGAAAAAGACTTGGGGGCGGAAGCCTGCCAAGCAGACCTCCAAGACATCCTTGTGAAGGGGCGCCCCCGCTCGGCCGAGTGGGGGGAAGGCTCCTGCAGTTTGCAGGCGCCTGGCGGGAAGAGATTCAGGACAAATGGGTGATCTCTTCAGTATCTCTGGGCTACAGGCTAGAGTTTCAGGAGATTCCACCTTCCCGTTTTCTAAGGTCAAGGATCCCCAGGGATCCGATAAAGCAAAAACCGCTATTTCTGGCCTTAGATCAATTACTATCCCAAGGTGTGATAGTAGAGGTGAGCCCGAAAGATCAGGGTTCAGGTTTCTATTCGAATCTCTTCACCGTCCCAAAACCAAACGGAAGTGTCAGACCTATCTTGGATCTGAGAGACTTAAACCGGTTTCTACACATCCAGACCTTCCGGATGCAGTCAATACGCACTGTGGTCTCCTCCCTACAAGGAGGAGAATTCATGGCATCAATAGATATCAAAGACGCATATCTCCATGTGCCAATATTTCCCGCACACCAGAAGTTTCTGAGGTTCGCGGTAGAGCAGCGCCATTTTCAATTTGTGGCCCTGCCATTCGGCCTAGCCACGGCCCCTCGAGTCTTCACGAAGATTCTAGACCCTCTCTTAGCAATCTTAAGAGTTCAGGGCATAGCCGTCATGGCTTACCTAGACGACTTGCTTCTCGTAGAGAGAACTGCAACATGCCTAAGTCGCAGCGTCACCAAAACGCTAGAACATCTGGGCCGCCTAGGTTGGATTATAAACCTAGAAAAGTCGTCTTTACAACCGACCACCAGGTTGGATTACCTGGGTCTGATTATCGACACCGCTCAGGGCAGGGTGTTCCTTCCAAAGCCAAAGGCCTTGGCCATTGGAGATCTAGTGCGCCTGATTTTGGGCAGAAGATCCTCCTCCATTCGGTTGTACATGAGACTGTTGGGAAAGATGGTCGCCTCTTTCGAGGCCGTTCCATTTGCCCAGTTCCACTCAAGGCCCCTGCAAAGATGCATCCTTGCGACTTGGAACAGGAAGCCCCAATCCCTGGGTCTTCCTATGCGTTTATCCCCTCAGGCACGCAAAAGTCTTGTCTGGTGGTTACAGACCAAAAATTTGCTGAAAGGCAAAACCTTTCTTCCCCTCTCATGGAAGATTGTCACCACGGATGCCAGCCTGACAGGCTGGGGAGCCGTGTTGCAGGAAACATGCTCGCAGGGAAAATGGTCTGCGACCGAAAGTCTGCTGCCCATAAATATCTTGGAGATTCGGGCAGTTTACATGGCACTCAGAGAGTGGTCTCACAGACTGCGAGGTTTCCCAGTTCGGATTCAGTCCGACAATGCCACCGCGGTGGCTTACATCAATCACCAGGGCGGTACCAGAAGTCTGGTGGCCCAAAAGGAGGTGAATCGCATACTTGTCTGGGCAGAAGAGCATGTTCCGTGCCTCTCTGCAGTCTTCATCCCAGGAGTGGAGAATTGGCAGGCAGATTATCTCAGCCGCCAGCAGTTGTGCTCAGGAGAATGGGCTCTGCACCCCGATGTGTTTCAGGACATATGTCACAAGTGGGGCACTCCAGACGTGGATTTGTTTGCGTCCAGATTCAACAGGAAGCTGGACAACTTTGTGTCAAGGACAAGAGATGCACTTGCTCAGGGGTCAGATGCTCTGACAGTTCCCTGGGATCAGTACAATCTGATCTATGCCTTCCCCCCGAACCCGCTGTTATCGAGGTTCTTGGGAAGGGTCAAGAGGGAGACGAAGCCGGTCCTTCTAGTGGCCTCGGCTTGGCCCAGGCGACCATGGTTCTCAGAAATCATGAAGTTGGCAGTGGGCAGGTCATGGACCCTCCCTCTCCGGCCAGATCTGCTCTCACAGGGTCCAATTTACCACCCTGCTTTACGCAGTCTGAATTTGACGGTCTGGCTGCTGAGACCCACATTTTGAGAGGCCGTGGTCTTTCGGGGCCAGTCCTCTCCACTCTGGTCAATGCCAGAAAACCGGCCTCCAGGCGTATCTATTACAAGATCTGGAGGGCATATGTGTCCTGGTGTGAACCCAGGAGATGGCATCCTAGAAGGTATGTCATTAGCAGAATCTTGGCCTTTCTCCAATCAGGCCTTGAAATGAATTTGGCCATAAGCACCATCAAGGTGCAGATTTCGGCCCTATCGGTCTTTTTTCAAAGATCGCTTGCATCACATTCCCTAGTACGGGCTTTTATCCAGGGGGCTATGCGGATGAGACCACCAGTCAAACCTCCGGTATGCCCTTGGGATCTGAATTTGGTTCTCTCGGCCTTAGAAGCCCAACCATTTGAACCTCTGCATCTGGCTTCTTTAACTCTCCTGACAAAGAAGCTGGTGTTCCTAGTAGCCATATCCACGGCTAGAAGGGTATCAGAATTGGCAGCTCTTTCCTGTAAAGAGCCCTATTTAATTATCCATAAGGACCGAGTGGTCATGCGTCCCAACGGGTCCTTTCTACCTAAGGTAGTTTCAGGTTTTCACCTGAATCAGGATGTAGTCCTACCATCCTTTTTTCCAAACCCTCAGTCCACAGAGGAAGAATCCTTACACACTTTAGATGTGGTTAGAGCAATCAGTCTTTATCTTCAGGCAACTGCTCAGATAAGAAAAACTGACTGTTTATTTATTCTGCCAGAGGGCCCTAAAAGGGGTCAGGCAGCGTCAAAGTCCACTCTCTCGAGGTGGATCAGACAGGTTATTTCTCAGGCCTATGACTTAAAGGGGAAGATTCCTCCTTTTCAGGTGAAAGCGCACTCTACTAGGGCTGTCAGTGCTTCTTGGGCAGTGCATCACCAGGCCTCCCTGGCTCAGATCTGTAAGGCTGCGACTTGGTCATCAGTCCACACATTCACCAGATTCTACCAGGTGGATGTCAGAGGGCAAGAGGATATCGCCTTTGGGCGTAGCGTTCTGCAGGCTGCAGTTTAGGTCCTCAAGTCCCTGGCGGTCTTCGATTATGATCTGTGTCTCCCTCCCCTCAACCTGAGCATTGCTATGGGACATCCCACTATGTAATGAAGCTCCTGTGTCCCGTGATGTATGATCAAGAAAATAGGATTTTTATATACAGCTTACCTGTAAAATCCTTTTCTTGAGAGTACATCACGGGACACAGGGCTCCCGCCCCTCTTGGGTTTTACGTGGTTTCTTATTGCTTTGCTACAAAACTGAGGTGCCTCCCTGATGGGAGGGGTTATATAGGGGAGGAATTCTCTTTAATTGGGTCAACCAGTGTCCAATCACCAGAGGTGCCTATATAACCCACTATGTAATGAAGCTCCTGTGTCCCGTGATGTACTCTCAAGAAAAGGATTTTACAGGTAAGCTGTATATAAAAATCCTATTTTTTTCATTTTGGATAGAGTAGAAACGAGTTTAAAACTCTTCATATCATGTTATATTTTTTGCTGTCTGTGCAAACAAGAAAATCTCCCAAAAAGTCTTTCTAGAACAGAGGTCCCCATTGGAAGATTTCCCCTTATCACTTTTTCTGGGGACAACTCTAACATTTTAGAGTTCCTCTTAATTTTAATTTTTTGGTGACAATGGTTACCAGTACAGGCATACCCCACTTTTAAGTACACAATGGGGTTTATTTACTAAAACTAGAAAGTGCAAAATCAGGCTCACTTCTGCATAGAAACCAATGAACTTCCAGGTTTTTTTACCAAAGCTTAATTGAACAAGCTGAGGTTAGAAGCTCATTGGTTTCTATTAGGTTTGTGCAATTTGTTTTGTGACGAATCGAAATTCGTCCGAATTTTGCATCTTTCGGACATTCGGATGCATTCGAATAAAAAAATAACGAATTTTAACGAATACAAAAGAAATTATAGCGGATATAACGAATGAATACGACATGATTCAGTAATTCTTTAAAGATCTAATGAAACAAAAGGTCAGCTCAATGTAATTCTTATAGTTCAATCAGCTGATTCATTTTGTGCCGGAGGATGGATTACTGGCAAAGTGCATTCCTGAGAACTGAGTTAGAAGTGTTGTATTGTATTTGAGCCGAGGAGAAGAGACGTTGTCATTGTGTGTGTTAAAAGATTCAATAAACAAACAACTTTCCAAACTACGAATCATTATCACGAATGTCTATACATACATAAATATCGAATTTCAACGAACGCGAACGACATTATAGTGCATATAACGAATGAATTTGACATGATTCGTGATTCAGTATAACGAATATCGACACTCTACTAATAATAACGAATGATCCGAAAACGTATTAATGTAACATGACGAATATAACAGAACTAAATTATGTATTTTACCAATGACAACGAACCGAAACTAAACTAATTTTCCGTTGTGCCCAAATCTAGTTTCTATGCAGAAGTGAGCCTGATTTTACACTTTCCACTTTTAATAAATAAACCCAATTGTGTACTTAAAAGTGGGGTATGCCTGTACAAACAGAGGGGTGAAGCTCCCCAATGAGGACACAGAAAGCAACAAAAACTAGACAGAAGGTCTAACCAGCCTTCTCCACTCTATCCAGAACTATAAAAAAAGTGTTTTCCCTAGATCATTGGTGTCCAAACTTTCTAATCAAAGGGCCAGTTTGCTTGCTGTCCTTCAGACTTTGGGAGGGTGGGGGGATGTTGTGGCTAGTGGGAGCGGAAACTGACTTGGAGTCAATGGCAGTAAACTATGCCTCAGGCTTGGTGGTCAGTAGGAGTAAAAAGAAAATGACATAGCCCTGTGGTCAGTAGGAGTCGGAATAGGGCCCCATTATTGATATAAGCCTGAGGAATAGTGCCGCTTTGTTGATATTAGTGTGGTGCCCCATTGGTAGTATCAGTGGGAGCAATAGTGCCCCATCACTGGTGTCAGTGGGAGGAATAATGTCCCACTGTTGGTGTCAGAGAGAATGATGTCTCATTGTTGGTATAGTTGTAGAAATAGTACCTCCTATCGGTGGGAGGAATAGTTCCCCAAGGGGCAGACAAAGACAAGTAAAGGACCACAGTTTGGAGACCATTGGCCTAGAGATACACTTTAAGTCCATACACTTTGTATAAAACGAGGGGAATTTACTGGAGCATTCTGAATCTGGAGTGGTGGTGCATGACAACCAATCAGCTTCTATCTTTCATTTTCAAAGCAGAACTAACTCTTCCTAGTCTTTACAGCCAAGAAAGCTGCCATCTTAGCCTCTGTTTCATCTGCAGTTGACACCAGACATCTGATGGCTTGACAGTCTGGTTGAGTGCACAAGTAACCATCACAGTTATGATTCCAGGCATGCAGTTTTGGGAAAGTGGAACTAAACCCAATCAATTTATCAGCTTCAAAAAAACAGTTATGTTCCCTGCATGCTGGGAATGCTAACTGTCACATTTGCTTGGGCTTTTAACCAATCTGTCAAACCATCAAATGGCTAGAGTCATAACTGTTTACTTGTGCAGAACCATGGCAGTTGGAGATCAAACAGATGCTAAAGGCCCGTACACATGATAAGAAGATCGGAAGAAAAATATTGTATGATGAACAATCAGCCGATTATCTGATCGTTAGTATAGTGCTTTCGACACCAATTCCGAAGGTGCATGCTAGAAAATCTTTATCATAAGTAAACACAACGTCCAATTTTCATTTAATTAGTACAGCTTTCGTCCAAAAAAAAAATCTTAAGAGCAAAACCACGCATGCTCAGAAACGAAATAATACATTACAAAACAATTCAACACATTACATCACTTCTGAAGTTATATGCTGTCGTAAGTTAAGTGACCGCTTCATTTTCGATATGAGACTAGCATGCAAAAAAGGAAAAACAGATGATTATTCGTCCGATAATCTCATTGTGTGTGCCAGATGGCAGCTTCCTTGGCTGAAAGGGACAGGAGGGTTTAGTTCCACTTTAAATCAATGGATTTAGTTCCATTTTTACTGAACAAGCTGAAAATAGAAGGTGATTGGTTGCCGTGCACAGCTGCTCCCGTTTTGATAAATTCCCCCCATTGTGTAGATTCTCATTACAGGTTTATAGAGAAAAAAAGTCATAACATAATAAAACAAAAAGCAATTCCCTGCTGCCCTAAAAATATTACCACCTTAGCTGTGGGCCTATGTGGCCCTTCCTCCGATCCGGGCCTAGTGGCTTCCTCTGACCACCATGACAGTGAGAGTCCATTCCTTGTACAAAGTATACATGCAGCAATAAATCACAATGGCGGTATCTTACAAAAAGCTGTACAGACGTGGCAGCACAGATCAGAACACATCGATGTATGACAGCGGAGGTGGAGGAGGGGCTTTTCCTGGTATCAGCCGCCAATCCAACGTACTTATTGGACAACGCAGTCTCTGCTGAGACACATCTGCAATGTCATTGTCAGTTACTGGAAGCAGACTGAGGTATGTCACCAATATGGCCGTCTTTTTACAACGATATAACGTATTGCACCACGTTCACTGCACGGTACATGTCCTCATTCACCTGCAAAAAAAAGAAAACACAGTGAGAAGGACAATCCTAACACCGCACCTTAGTTATCAAAACTTCTGCACAAAGGACAGTCTGCGTATCGTCACACATCGGTGTCTGGGAAGAGAAGAGTTCTTGATGCCAACAAAAATTAATGAATTAGACTCTCCATTTTACTCTTCCAATGCATTATTATTTTTTTTTTTTAATGATGTCCGGATTACTTTTCACTCTTCTGCTATAAGCTTATCATGAATTTTTTGCCATTCGAAATGCAGACCCTCGACGATACCTTAAAGTAAAACCAGGAGGTGGGGCTTTGTTACCAGTGGAGGGACGCCGAACAGTTAAGACTACAGCTGCATGACACAGCAGGAGACCCACTGTTTGTAATCAAGGTACTGCCGAGGCTGCAGATGGGCACTGATGAGGTTACATATGGGCACAGGGAGGCTGCATTGTTGGCACAGTGAAGCTGCAGATGGGCACTAATGAGGATACAGATGAGCACAGTGAGGCTGCATTGTTGGCACTGATGAGGCTGCAAATGGGCACAGTGAGGGTGCATTGTTGGTGAGTATGACACAACATTATCTTTTAAAGTATTATTTTATTATGGCACTATATTATTAAAGTGGATGTAAACCCACTCTCATCCTTTCTAAACAACTGCAATATTGGTTATCTAGAAGGATATACATGCCTCCTGCATTTATACGTATCTGTCAAATGTCTCCCCTATGTCTGATATGAGACCCCAAAAACTGCAGATTCTGTGGGGGGTCTGTTTTCCAGGGCTCAGTGGGTGAAGTCAGGATGTAGACTCCCCGCCCACCTCTACACTCCCCTTGTCAATATGCATTTTCTCCTGTGTATTTCTTACAGTGAACTTCTGCTATGATCACTAACATCCAGTGAAAAGACAGGAAAGTCCCCACATGACTTCAGCATGCCCAATCCTTGTGTGGAACAGCCAATCCTTGCAGAGCAGCAGAAGAAAGGAGTGGGAGGGAATTAAAAAATAATGCATGTCTCTTAGGCCGCGTACACACGGGCGGACTGTCTGGCCAACTAAGTCCGTCAGACAATCCGACAGACAGTCCGTCCTACTTTTGAATGAACGGACTTGACCACACACGATGAACAGACAGTCCACTGAAAGCTTGCGCGATGACGTGTACAGCACGTACGACGGGACTAGAAATACGACGTCCAATACACTGCAATGCAACCTTCGGCCGTGTAAATCCTTTCTGAGCATGCGCCATACTTAGTCCATCCAACTAGCCTACTCACGAGCGGACTGTCCGCTGAAACCAAAGTTGGACGGACAATATTACGGAAATTCCGAAAGACTTAAGCCCCGTACACACGAGAGGACTTATGTCCGACAGACTTCCAAAGGAGTTCCGTCGGAGTTCTGCTGGAATTCCGACGGAGTTCTGACAGACTTTTCGGCCGAACGGACTTGGCCACACACGATCACACTAAACTCCGACGGATTCGAACGTGATGACGTATGACCCGACTCGAATAAGGAAGTTCATAGCCAGTAGCCAATAGCTGCCCTAGCGTCGGTTTTAGTCCGTCGGAGTAGCATACACACGAGCGGATTTTTCGAAGGGGACCGGGTCCGGCGGAGTTCCGTCGGGAAAATTTGAAGCATGTTCCATATTCTAAAGTCCTTCGGACTTTGGTGAGTCAAAAGTCCGTTGCAGCCCACACACGATCGGATAGTCTGACGGACTCAGTCCTTCGGACTTTGGATGTTGAAAAGCCCGCTCGTGTGTACGCGGCATTAGTCCGCCAGACTGTCCGCTGAAAAAGTCCGCTGAAGCCCACACACGAGCGGACTGTCCGCTGAAACACGTTTCAGCGGACCAAGTCCGTCAGACAGTCCGCCCGTGTGTACGCGGCCTTAGGCTAGTGCACGAGATATGTAAATCACCTGTCACTCACAGCAAGGGGGAGGATTTGACATCGTTTTTCTCTGTTTATCAAGATTTATCTCACTGAATAATAAAAGAGGATTTCTCATAGATGGATTAACTCTTTGTTGCAAGACTGGGCTCAAATGATAGTAAATCTTATACTCTACATTATAACATCAACATTTTTTGGGGGTTTACATCCACTTTAATTTTCTTTAAAGTATTATTTTATTATAGTATTTTATTATGAATTGGGGGGGTTGTTGGCACGGAGCGTGACCTCCCTAAATTCGTTTTTGCAGGTTGGGATGTCTGCGGACAGGTGCTTAGGTTCCATGCCCTGGATGAGCCCGTGCCAGAGGCCACTGTAACAGGCACAAACTGATGATACAACTCCTGCTCATGCACACAGGGGTTACATCGTTCCTGCATGTGCTGTATATCAGGGTTCTCCAACCCCCGGGCCACGGACTGGTACCGGTCCATGGTCAGTTGATCACCATGCCCCACAGCAGGAGGTGAGCGGCGACTGCAGTCTGGACAGGGCTATCATGACTGCAGTCACCTCCTGCTGTGTGCCCATGCCTGAGTGTCCTCTTCTGGTTCTCCCTCCCCCTGCCCTGCTAATAGGATGACATTGTTGGCGGGGCAGGAAACCTTTCAGAGAACAAACAGGCTGAATCCTGCCTCTACACAGCCAAAAGTAGGACTGTGCAGGGGAGGCAGAGAGTGAAAGGGGGCACTGTAATTAGTGAGAAAAGGGGGGGTGCCCCTTTATAGTGCAGTCCCTTTGATATCACAGTGCCCCTTTGCAATGCAGTCCCTTCGCATCACAGCCTCCCTTTAAACTGCAGTATACATCACATTATTGTAAAGGGGAATGCATTGTAAAAGGGGGCTGTGATGTAAAGGGGACTGCATTGCCAGGGCCGTCTTTAATATTGATTGGACCCGGGGCAAAACTTTTCTTGGGGCCCCCCCATGCAGTTTCGCTCTCCACCTGCTCTGAGACATACAATAAATAGCAGCTAGTCTCAAAATCAGTTTACTGAATTAGATCAGGCAGCTATTGCGATTGGTTGCCAGAGGTTTCAGTGTATCATTACCGCTCACTGGCTGGTTGCTAGAGGTTACAGAACACATTACAGCTCACTGGTTAGTTGCTAGAGGTTACAGCACATGATTTCTGCTTGTTGATTGGTTGCTAGAGATTACTGTGGACATGATCTCAGGGGGGGCATGATATACATATGAATGCTGCCAGCCACCTCTATTTACATATGAATGCCAGTAATTTACATGTAAACACAGGGTATCCAGGTGAGTCATCTGGGACACAGCACAGGACTAAAACCTCAAGGGGCAAGGGAATTTAAACCAGCATAGTTGGCAAGTATGAAGCAGCTGCTTTGGGCCCCACAACAATGACAGGGCCCAGGGCAGCTGCCCCTTTTGCCCTGCCTTAAAAGTGGCCCTGTGCATTGCACTGTAAAGGGGGCACTATGTAAAAGGGGACACTATGTAAAAGGGGGATGTGATATAAAGGGGACTGCACTGCACTGTAAAGGGGGCACTATGTAAAAGGGGGCTGTGATGTAAAGGGGACTGCACTGCACTGTAAAGGGGGCACTATGTAAAAGGGGGCTGCGATGTAAAGGAAACTGCACTGCACTGTAAAGGGGAATGCATTGTAAAAGGGGGCTGTGATGTAAATGGGACTGCATTGCACTGTAAAGGGGGCACTATGTAAAAGGGGGCTGTGATGTGAAGGGGACTGCACTGCACTGTAAAAGGGGCACTATGTAAAAGGGGGCTGTGATGTGAAGGAGAACTGAGGACACTGTGGGACTGCTTTAAAGGGGAACTGTGATATAAAGGGGGACTGCAGACACTGATTTAAAGGGGGGCCTGTGCTGTAAAGGAGTGTTGTGGTCTAAAGAGGGGCAGAGGACTGATGCTGTGAATATCTCATCAACAACAATCGTTGTCCCCCCCCCCCCAGTCCCTGAAAAAATTGGCTGTCACAAAACCGGTCCCTGGTGCAAAAAAGGTTGTGGAGCGCAGCTGTACAGTGTACACGGAAAAGAGAAAATTGCTACGTGAAAGAGGAACAAGTTTTTTGGCAGAAGAGATGCATGTCCTTTCTGCCAAGGATCTGTACCTCCCAGCAATTTCTCATTTTTAGAGCTTAATTCTGCTTTAATATTTGAAACGGCAGAATCAATTGGGCATATTATTTGGCCTATAATCTTCCAGGCACCCTGTAATTGTAGCAGACGGGTTATTGTAAGGGACACATGAAGTCTTTGTTCAGCAGCTCCTGTGAATACATATTACAAGACACCTGATCTGTTCTTTAACTGCTGATTATACAAGGATTCCTTATTTGCTCTGCACCACTAAGCTGGGAAGTATTTGCTCAGCTACAGCAAACAGAGCTTGATGATTGTAACAATGTTATTTGCAGCAAGTAAATAAATATTTTATAGCCGACATCCTGGACAAGAAAAACGTAGCAAGGAGCTCTGGAAGTATGATTTATATACAAGCAAGCTTCTTTAAACAGTATCTAAACTCAAGGACAAAAATGTAATACACTGTATGCAGTTTGTCAATCCTTAGATGTGGTGGCTGCATTTGTTTTCTTTTTTCAGCCTTTGTTCTCCTATATTTTCATCTGGTGATCCTGCCAGTAACACACTTATGCCCTGTACACACGGTCGGACATTCCAATGGAAAATGTGCAATCGGACTGTGTTGTCGGAAATTCAGATCGTGTGTGGGCTCCATCTGACTTTTTCCGTCGGAATTTCCGACACACAAAGTTTGAGAGCTGGATCTAAAATTTTCCGACAACAATATCCGAGCGTTTAAATTCTGATCGCGTGTAGACAAATCCGACACACAAAGTGCCATGCATGCTCAGAATAAATTACTGGACAAAAGCTATTGGCTACTGGCCCATTTATAGTCCTGACGTACTTGTTTTACGTCACCGTGTTCTGAACAATCGGATTTTCCGCCAACTTTGTGCGACCGTGTGTATGCAACACCAGTTTGGGCCAACGGATTTTGTCGTTGGAATGTCTGATCGTGTGTACAAGGCATTACTGTCCTAGGGTGACAACGCTTACTTGCTGTACCATATCTATGAACTAGTACAGTTGTCACCCTAGGATAGGAATTGTGCTAGGACTACAGAATAACTCCCTCTCTCCTCATCACCATAACTCTCAGGACCTGGTGGTGGCGCTGTGGTTCCCAGAGCGGAAGGCTGTAGTTTCAGTGTCCACCAGCACATGTCTCCTAGTAGCCAGCAGATTCCAATAATCTGTCTCCATTTGGTGCTGTCTGCTGGGAGAGTATTTAGTTGTTCCGCTACTATTCCCTAGCTTTTCAGTGTGCTAGCCAGACACTGCTTGCTGTTTGATCCTGGGCCTGATTTCCTCCTGATCCTGCTCTGTCTTGATCCTGTACCTTGTACCCTTCCCCTTATATCTGTTCCTCTTGTTCTTGTTCCTGATCCCTCTGTCCTGCCCCCCCCCCCCCTTTTCCTTATACCTCAAGTTTTACACTGTGACCTGTGTTCCCCATTTTGTATATATTATATATATATTTAGTTGCTAGTTAGGCTTTCTATTACTTACAGTGCCTTGAAAAAGTATTCATACCCCTTGAAATTTTCCACATTTTATCATGTTGCAACCAACAACGTAAATGTATTTTATTGGGATTTTATGTGATAGACCAACACAAAGTGACACATAATTGTGAAGTGGAAAGAAAATGATAAATGGTTTTCAAAATGTTTTACAAATAAATATGTGTTAAAGTGTGGTGTACATTTGTATTCAGCCCCCCTGAGTCAATACTTCGTAGAACCACCTTTCACTGCAATTACAGCTGCAAGTCTTTTTGGGGATGTCTCTTCCAGCTTTGTACATCTAGTGTGACATTTTTGCCCATTCTTCTTTGCAAAATAGCTCAAGCTCTGCCAGATTGGATGGAGAGCGTCTGTGAACAGCAATTTTCAAGTCTTTCCACAGATTCTCAATTGAATTTGGGTCTGGACTGTGACTGGGACACATAAATATGCTTTGATCGAAACCATTCCATTGTAGCTCTGGCTGTATGTTTAGGGTCGTTGTCCTGCTGGAAGGTGAACCTCCGCCCCGGTCTCAGGTCTTTTGCAGACTCTAACAGGTTTTCTTCTAAGATTTCCCTGTATTTGGCTCCATCCACCTTCCCATCAACTCTGACCAGCTTCTCTGTTCCTGCTGAAGAAAAACATCCTCACAGCATGATGCTGCCACCACCATGTTTCGTTATGTCATGTTTTGTTAGGCCAAAAAGTTAAATTTTAGTCTCATCTGACCAGAGAACCTTCTTCTACATGTTTGCTGTGTCCCCCACATGGCTTCTCGCAAACTGCAAATGGGACTTCTTATGGCTTTCTTTCAACAATGACTTTCTTCTTGCCACTCTTCCATAAAGGCCAGATTTGTGGAGAGCACGACTAATAGTTGTCCTGTGGACAGATTCTCCCACCTGAGCTGTGGATCTCTGTATCTCCTCCAGAGTTACCATGGGCCTCTTGGCTGCTTCTCTGATTAATGCTCTCCTTGCCCGGCCCCTTAGTTTAGGTGGACAGCCATGTCTTGGTAGGTTTGCAGTTGTGCCATACTCTTTCCATTTTCTGATGATGGATTGAACAGTGCTCCGTGAGCTATGAAAACTAGCTCATTATGCCTTTGTCTTTCAGGTTTTAAAATTTTGTAGTGGGTTTACAACCACTTTATCCAAAAGTAAACCAATGCATTTTAGAAAGTGACTGAATTCTTGGAGTACAGCTTTAGGGAAGTAGGCACTGTGAGGGGCTGAGTGAAATCTACCTACAGTGGATTACACATGTAGCAAGGTCCCAGGCCTCCTTTAGTCTAATGGGAACCACCAGAGCCAGGGGCAGCTGACATCCTTTTATATAAAGTGGGTTACAAGGCATGTTGCGTGTAGTGCAAGATGGATTCATGGGCGCCAGACACTTCTTGCATTCAAAGATATTTATTTTCTCTTGAACAGAACTGTGGAAGAGAGGGTTAAGGCCAGGACACCCTTAGGTAGACAGCCTTGCAGGGAAAGGCATCCAGCAATACATCACATCTGCATGTGTAGGAGCGTAGTCTCCTATGGCAACAGTCTTAACAGTTCCAAACACAAGTTGTAATGAACTCCTTTACTCCTCCTACAATCACTTCTTGTAGATTCTTAGTCCACTGAGCTCCCAGTCTTTCTCACTAGACTTGCTAATTCACTGCCACTGAATCCCATGAGCCCTTCCAATCTTCTTACTTAAGCCTCACCCCCGTATCCCTGCTGGGTCCCTGGCTTGGCACTCCAGATACTCCTCAAGTATCACCATACTGGCTGGGTCCCTAGCTTGGTACCTGCTGAAGTTTCTCGATTCTTCACCATCCCCGATTGGTGAGAATGCTGCTCTGGTACGACAGGTTCTCCGGCCCACAGAACCGTCACTTCTGGTTGTACTGCAAGCCCACAGTCCCAACCCTACACTGGACATCTGGCTGGGTGGGGTTACAGGTGAACCACTACATTCGGCAACCCCTACGGGGGAATGGCTACACATATTTCCTAAGCCACATGCCCAGTATCCACAGCCCATCCCGTTTATAGATTATGAGAGCCAAAGAGTATGATGTTGACTCCCCTTGGCCATGACACTAAATGTGAGGTTCAGTGAGATCACCAACATTGACAGCTATTGGAAAGATTTTGTATAGTGTTTTGCATGGTTTTATACTATATAGTTGGTGAACCTATAACTGTTGTTTGTCTTCAGCCCCAGACAGAATGATATCCCTTTAAGGGACTTAAAGTAATTTTACCTCTGTGGCTATGCTATTTTATATGTGCTTTCTCTTCATCTTCCAGGGATGATTTCAGGGTCATCTCTCTTCTCTCTCATAGTTACATAGTAGGTGAGGTTGAAAAAAGACACAAGTCCATTAAGTCCAACCTATGTGTGTAATTATATGTCAGTATTACATTGTATATCCCTGTATGTTGTGGTCGTTCATATCTACCCTCTCAAGCGTCTCTTCTCCAGAGAGAATAAGTTCAGTGCTCGCAACCTTTCCTCATAACTAATACCGTCCAGTCCCTTTATTAGCTTTGTTGCCCTTCTTTGTACTCGCTCCATTTCCAGTACATCCTTTCTGCGGACTGGTGCCCAGAACTGGACAGCATACTCTAGGTGCAGCCGGACCAGAGTCTTGTAGTGAGTGAGAATTATCGTTGATCCCCTTTTTAATGCATGCCAATATTCTGTTTGCTTTGTCATGCCATTGCTGAGCCTATCATCTACTAGGACCCCCAGGTCCTTTTCCATCCAAGATTCCCCCAGAGTTTCTCCCACCAGTGTATAGATTGCATTCATATTTTGCTACCCAAATGCATTATTTTACATTTTTCTACATTAAACTTCATTTGCCATGTAGTTGCCCACCCCATTTATTTGTTCAGATCTTTTTGTAAAGTTTCCACATCCTGCAGAGAAGTTATTGCCCTTCTTAACTTAGTATCATCCGCAAATACAGATATTGAACTGTTTACCCCCATCCTCCAGGTCATTTATGAACAAATTAAATAGGATTGGTCCCAGCACAGACCTCTGGAGGACCCCACTACCCAAACCTGACCATTCCGAGTACTCCCCATTTATCACCACCCTTCATGAATCCATGCTGATTACTGCTAATGACACTGTTCTCATTACTAAAATCTTGTATATAGTCCCTTATCATCCCTTCTAAGAGCTTGCATACTATTGATGTTAGGCTAACTGGTCTGTAATTCCCAGGGATGTATTTTGGGCCCTTTTTAAATATTGGTGCTACACTGGCTTTTCTCCAATCAGCTGGTACCATTCCAGTCAGTAGACTGTCAGTTAAGATTAGGAACAATGGTCTGGCAATTACTTGATTGAGTTCCCTAAGTACCATCAGGTGCAAGCCATCTGGTCCCGTGATTTATTAATGTTAAGTTTCCCAAGTCTAATTCTAATTCTGTTCTCTGTTGTCAACTCGCCATGTTGACTCTAAGCACATGTGCATGCACCAGAGCCTCATTGGCTCAGAGTACTGACCCCTCCTCTCCCAGTCTACTGTACAGGGGATTGCAATTAGCTGACATCTCAAGGAACTTTTTACACCAATTGCATATAGTGCACATCTATTGTTTTTTTTTCTTCTTTCAATAAATACGTAAATGCTTGTCACTGTAATACAATATTTTACCAGCAGATGATAATACAGCTGAAATTTGTGATTACAGCTTCTGAATTCTAGGAAAATGTTATAGTTGAAGGTGTGGTTATCAGTCAAGCCCTTTAAGTAACTATGCAGGTCATAAACACGTAGTGTTTACATTTTTCATGTTAGTCACACTTACGACTGTGAATCATTCTGAACTTGCTCTGGGACGTGCTGGATGACCTCATAGATGGTGCAGTTTATATCCTGGAGATGTAGGACATTAGATGCTTGTCCAGGTACCTGTACAGAGGAAAACAAATACATTAATCCATCAATACATCAATTCAAGACAATTTTATATAATAGAACGATTAATTTGAAATGTTAAAGTTGAAATGAAAGAGGTTGGAATTGAAGAACTTAGAAGCAAGGGGGACCAAAGAAAAAAATGAGCAAGTTCTTTTTAAAGTGACTCTGTTGCCTTAAAATTATGAGTAAAAAAAGCATCCTCCAGAAGAAAACATTTGCTTGCAATTTCGATCATGGCTCTCACCATAAGCTACGGCTGCAGTAACTTCTGCATCCAACACTCCCTGCTGCTAGGTGTATTGGATGTCTGGTCCCCTACTAAGCACTGTGATTCTATCTGTCAACCTCTCTGTCACCAATACGTCCTTAGTGCCTTTTTATTTCATTGAAATACAGGTTAATGTGCACTTCATTAAGCATGTCCATTGAAACTAATGGGCTGCCAACACACCCTAAAGTAATAAAATATATACCTGCCCCCTTTTATTGTAATGCACTGTACCGCTGTGTATTTTGGCAGGCTACGACACAGGTGAATTACCTTAGTGTGTTGGGGTGACATTAAAAACGTAAGGCTCATCAATGAAGTGATGCATGTTACATGCAACACCATGTGCGCTATAACATGTGCTCTCCTATGACATGAAGATGTAAGTGGGTCCTGAGTGTTGTAGAGGCTAGTGAAAAGAACCAATGCCCGCTAGATGTCCTAAGTTTGATAGCCAGCATCATTCAAACCACTTCCTCTGAGCCCCTTCCTGTGACTGGACAGTGGAAGGAGAAGCAGGACTGTGATGAGCTCATCTCTCTTGTCATTCTACTCTCTCCTCCCCCTTATCATGTTTCTTATTAGCACATGGATTCATTATCTCCTTGTGCTGCTTATTTCGCTTACTTATAGGAAAAATACACACAGTATAGTGATGTATTAGTAATGAATGAATTAGCTTGTGTAGCACCCTCTACCTTTAGGTAGGTGCCAGAACAGGATTTTTCTGGGTCTAAGATATTCAGTGTAGGCAAATTGTGCTTTAGGTTGGACCTCTTTGTTTTGATTTGAGATTGGGAGTGCCTAGTGTAGTGGTGGGTGTGACCCCCCTCGCTCTGCCTCAGAGGCACCTCCCCTGCTTTCAGGAAGATTGTTCTGGAACAGAGGTTGGACCTGAGGTTTGAGTGGCAGGCAGCTCAAGTGAGGAGCTCTGACCAATTACCATTCAGTATTGGCAGGGGGTAGGCCTCCCATATAAGCTGGGGTTACATGCTGCTAAGGGATTCTGACGGTGCAGGAAAAAGAGAGAATGGAGTTTTAGGTAGCTACCGCAGGGCGTCCCCACATGGGGGGACAAGCCGAGCCTGGAGGAGGGATGGAGGAGCTGCTAGGATGTATTCCTGGATAAGGACACTATGGAGTCGGTGTCAAGCTGCTGTGACCGGGGAACACAGGACTTGCACTTTGGAGAAGATCAGTGAAGGAGAAGCAACAGTAGGACTGAGGAGAGTAAAACAAAGTTCTGTGACCAGGGAATACAGAACTTGCCCTTTGGAGAAGGTCAGTGTGAAAGAAGCAAAAGGAGAATTGTTGAGAGTAGTGCAGAATGCTGTGGCCGGGGAATGCAACGCTTGCAGTTATGGACTGGCTGGGAACAGTAGTCCGCTTATTACCATGTGCTAGGCCGTCGGGGAGAGGTACCGAGTCTGGCTTGGTAAATCATTCTGGTAATATCATTCAAGAGACTGTGTAGCTACCAAATTCACTCACCAGGGAGAGGTACTGTATGCCTCTGGCTTACTGATTTGCTCAAGCAAAACCATTAAGAGACTTTAGTACAGCAACAAAGTACAGCCAGAAAGCTGGGGTTATTCAGAGTGATCCCTTCTTGACTTACTGGAAGTGAAGCAACAGGAATCTAACAGTTTTGCAGTAGAGGATTTGTACAAGAAGAGAGGAATCTAGAGGAGTGATGATCTGCAGGAGTGAGTGCAGAGGAAGAGGAGCAATAGTCTGCAGTGGAGATAAGCAGAGGAAATAGACTGTGAATGTTAGAAGTGCATCATTTTTCAGGGCTAAAACTGCTAATCAATGTTCTACAAATGTGATGACAATTCAATAAGTACTATGGGCATCCCATATCTTCCTTTACCCCAACCAAGTAGTATCCCGCAATAAGCGCAACAAATCACTGCTCATTGTCTCAAAGGTGATAGATGGGGGTCTGGCAGCAGGGTGATTTAGTGGATGTTAGTAACTAGTGGTAACCAACTGTACCTTTTGTATATTTTATATCTGCCCAGAGTTCAGCTTTGAAATCTCACTTTTTTTTTTTCAAACCACCAATGGAAGATGTTCCTTCCATGTTGAAACTCAATCGCTAGTGAGATAGCAGTGATGGAGTGACATATCATTGTTTTTGGCAAATAGGAACTGACTCCATAAAATAAGTCAAATGTCGGCAATTCTGAAATTGATGGTTGGGGTTTATTGTAGCAATATTAGTGCACCTGCAGTAAGAAGGACTGTCCTTGATTTTGAGGGACTGTCCCCGATTTGGAAGAAAGTCCATCTGTCCAGTGGCGTAACTAGAACCTTCCTGGCCCCGATGCAAGAAACCATGAAGGGCCCCCCTGAACCCCAGCCAGGGCCCTTCCCTCCGAGTCCGGCGGTGGAACTCCAGGGCGTGGTCACAGGTATGACCTTTGTGAGCCCTGTAGTTCCACCACTGGTATCAGTAGTTTTTATTTTTTTATTTTTTTACATTTTTAGGTGCCCCATTGGGGGGACTGTCCCTAGGCAGGATTGGGTCCCCGTCCCTAGAAGAGATGATGTCCTTTTCTCCAGGGCAGATGAAGTTACTGCCCCCAGGTGAGAAGGGGTCCCTGTCCCCAGGGGAGGTGTGGGTCCCTGTCCCCATGTGAGAAGGGGTCCCTGTCCCCAGGGGGATATGGAGGGGGTATGTAATAGTGTGTGCTAGCTGCCTATGCTGCTGCCGGCCATATGTAGAGGGGGCTGCATGGGCCCCCTGCATCACAGGGCCCAGTTGCAGTCGCGACTGCTGCACCCGCTATAGTTACGCCCCTGCATCTGTCCCTTTTTTCTCCTCATTTGTCTCTCATTTTTTTTGGTCTGATCTATATAGTTGTATATAAAATGCCCTATTTATCCTTCAGATAGTGTTTCCCAGTGATAAACATTTCATCCGAATTATAAATTGCTGCATTTGTTAAATTTCAAATGCCAGTAGTGGTAAAAAAATAAATAAAAAAATGTGGGTTTAACTAATCATTTTTTTGGTATAATTCTCCTTTAAGGAGGGAGTGGCAGGGTGTGTGTCCTATATATACATACATAATAGTGCGCTTCTGGTTACTATGTAAGAAATTCAATACTGAAAATGTATCAATTTACAATCAAACAGTGAATTGAATAGTCCATAACGTTCAATAGGGAAATAAGTCCATGTGCCAATAGCAATGAAAGCATATAGTGGAATCCAGGTGTATCTAATTATTCTCAAAATAATGATATATCCCACTGGGTGACAAGCCATGTGAATTTTTAAGGAATTCTACCATGCACACGTGCCCTCCACCATAATCAAGCCTCTTACCAGATGGTTGTGATCCCCAATTACAGAGACCTACGGGTGTCTCTAAGTGGGATCAGTATGGTCCACTGGGTTTCAACATTCCCCAATATCAACGTTCCAACTTCGGATCCAACTTAGACAGCCACCATAGAGCATAGGGGATGCTTCCTATTTTTTGCACCCCACCCTCAAAATATAAACCACCAGCCACCATTGCAATGGAGTACTGTCCGTGATACTTTTTTTATTTGCAGTAACATGCAAATTTTTCAGGACAAGTTTTCGAGGTGTGCCCCCTTCTTCAAGGCCCAAGCAGTACTAATACACACATTTGTGACTCTACATTTTGCTAAAACTTTGCATATTAGTTCTGCTTGGGCCGTGAAGAAGGGGGCACACCCCAAAAACTTGTCCTGAAAAATTTGGATGTTAGTGCAGACAGACTTTGTTCTTATATTCTCTGATCTGTCTATGAATTCACTCTCCACTCTTGATGTGAAGCTCCACGTTCTAGCTGGTCTATCACTAGCACAGGACAGAGTGTTGTTCTGATGTTGAGCAATGATCAATACTACAGTAATGTTATGTCAATGCTGATTACAAAGGAAAGGCTAATGTAAAAAGTTTAGTTGTTTTAGTTAAAATGCAAAGCAGGCATTTGTGTTCTTCTGAAGCCTCCTCATCTATGTTATATATAGACCATCCTGTGATGTATCATATATTCACAGAGAACATCCGCCATATGGTCCATGCCTGTGAGAAGTCTCTTTCATCTTTTGTTTCGAAAAACACAAATTGTTTCTAAGATGTGATTCTTATATCTTGATATCTCGATATTGCTGCAGCAACCATCATTTAACTATGTGAGTCCACCATGGACCTCATTTATGAGTCTATTTGTAAACTCTAACTTCTCACTTAATTGCTCCCTTTTGGTCTGATAATATATTATTTAAAGCGGAGTTCCAATGACATTTAACAATTAAAAAAAAAACATTTTTGAAGTTAATACATTGCCATGTAATACTCATGTTTTTGCCGCAATTCGCCCCCCGATGTTGCGTTTAATACCGAAAAGAAACTTATATGATTGATTGCTGGCCGTTGTCATTTTGCCGTAGCGGTGCTGTAAAGTATACAGGTTGCCATAACAACGGGCGGCGGCGGAAGTGCCCGCCCCATGGTTATGGCAACCTAGCCCTCGGCACTGCCCACTGTCTCCTGGGAAATGATGACACATATCTCCGAGGAGCAGTAGCGAGCGGAGGCGCCGATGGAAGTGACGTAAGGAGCCGAGGTGATGAAGAAGGAAGATTTCAAGGAACCACATAGCAACAGGCATAAAAAGTTAAGTAAAAAAAAAATATTTTTTTTCTACAAATGTTTTTCTTTGTATTATTTCATGCACATATTTTTTTTTTTTTGGATGGAACTCTGCTTAATACATTCTGTTATATCTGATAAAATACATTTTGATCCTGCCATAACCCTTTTGAGCAGATAACTTCCAGTGCTCTCTGCCTGTGCTGCAATCGAATCGGTTACATTATTCACTGTTACATTATTTCACTCTGTGTTTAGGAGAATAGAAGGGGGAGGTGTCCTGTAGTCCTGTCCTGGGGGGCGGTGCTGCAGCTCCATAGATACAGCACTGTGAGTGTTTTCGTAGGAAGTGTGTTGCTGTCAGTATTAGAAGGTAAAATAGGAAAGAAGACTGAATAAAAAACAATGCAGCCACCCCATCTAAGGACTGATAAGCTGAAATATATTACATTTTTGTTCTTATATGCATGTATTATATACATTAAAGAAAACTCTAGCCTTTTTAATGCTTCTGTTAGACATGCAGAAAATATTTGTAACGCTGCCCCCAAAGGCGCCGCTTAGTAATTTGGGTTCTCTGTTCTGTACCTCAACTCCAAAGACCACCTCAGCCCCTCTGACACAGGTTAATTACGGTAAATATGCACTGTAATATTGTCAGGGGCACAAAGGTAAATGTTCAGTGACCTCTGTACAGTTCTGCAGAGTCTGCTGGTGTTATATAAATGACCAGGCTTGTGCAAAAGGCAGTATGGACAACAGTATACATTAGTTCTGAAGAAGTCCACGGATTGGCGGACGAAACGTGTCAACCTGTGACGTCATCACGCCCAGATATGGAACCCCTGCACTCTATTGCTGATTGCAATGGAAAATTGCTCTTCAGCTCTTCCTGCACTGTGAGATTACTATGGCACCTGCGAGAGAGGGATCGATGAGAGATCAGCAGCATTCGCTGGACATCTCACTGTTATCTAACACTGTAATGGCTCTCGAATGAACGATGACAAACTGAGCTTATACAGGAGGGTGAAGCAGTGAGTAGAAACAAGATTACAGTGGAAGATTCCGTACCCGGCAAGCAACTTCTTTCCTGCTTCCTAATACCTTCACCTTGAAATGCCTGAGTTGAATACTACCAGTTTGTGATCCCTAATGCTTTCCTGATAATGCAAGAATTTTTTTATAAATTGTATTTTTATTGAAAAAAAATTCCAAAGAGAATATACAAAGGGAAGTATAATATCAAACAATTGTCAGTGTCAGCAATGTTACAGACAAAAGCCAAAAAATAAGAGAAAAGACAAAAAAAAAAAAAAAAGAACAAAAATGCAGTGGTCAGGGAAGATCTGGTCACAAACACACCTGATGTACTAATTCACCCAACATGTTTAAAGGGGGTCGGGGGGAAGCGGCAGGAGGGGGGTGGGGAAGGATCCAGTGTGCGGGTAGGCCAAACATATGGGCAATCCACATAAGAAGCATAGCCAACCACTGGATCTGGGATACGCTCATTCCCCGAGGAGCCTATACCAGACTGAAGCAGCCTCGGGGTGAAACACACATAGGTGGAGGGGTGAGGGAGAATACCAAGGATTCCTGAGCAGGCTATAGGTAGGGGGCAGTGGAACTACCCCACCACACTTCTGTACAAGGGGGTGAGCATTGCCGGGGGGGGGGGGGGGGGGGCTGTAGGAAGTCCTGGGTTAAGCTGTGAATGGTCCCACAAGTCCCAAACTCGGAAGAACCTAGGCAGTGTGTCGTGAATAATAGCGGTAAGGTGCTCCATTCTACGAATCTGTTCCAGAGAGGCCATCTCACTGGTATGGCTCACTTCGCTGCCAGTAGAATAAAACCTATTAGTTTCTGGGCATTTGTGGGTAGGTCAGGGAAGGGCAAGCCTAGCAGAAAATGGATTGGGGTTAGCGGGAGGGAGGTGTCGAAAAGGTTTTGCAGGTATGTATGGACAGAGGACCAAAAAGGTTGAATGACAGAACATTCCCAGAAGATGTGAAAAAGAGAGCCAGTAGCCTTCCGACATCTCCAGCAAAGTGGGGAGACCCCAGGATCGTATTTATGTACGATCTCCGGAGTCCTATACCAAAACATTAGAATTTTATAGATTGTCTCCCTTTGTTCTACACATCGAGATGATTTAGAGGGTACCTCCCAAATTTTCTGCCACTGGGGAGTAGTAATGGTCCGGCCAATACGCCGGGACCACTTCTGCATATAGAGGTGACTGGGGCCAGGGAGAGAGGGAGTGGCCTGTAGGCATTTGTAAATCTCGGAGATGAGACGGGTTTGGTATGGGCCTTGGGAACATAGAAGCTCAAAGGGGGTAGATTTGTTCAGGGTAAGGGTGGGATTTTTGGAGCTAAAATAGTGTCTAATTTGAAGATAGGAGTAAAATAGACCTTTAGGGACCTGCCTGAAATTTACGTTGGATGTCTGCGAAAGACAGAAGCGAATGAGTAAGTGGGTGTACCAAATTACGGAGTTGGAAGATACCAGCATGCGTCCAGGGGAGCATACGACAGTAAGATAGGCTGTCTGGAATGTCAGGGTTAAACAGTACATTTAATAATGGTGAACATGGGGAGGCCAGGGAGAAACGCTGGGCACATTTCTTCCATATAGAAAGAGTAAAGAGCATGGGACATAGGCATAGATTCCTACGCTGATGTATGGAAGTCTCCAACTCTGCCCAGATCATCGAGCAGGGTTGGACCAGGGTTGTAATACTCATTTCAATGCCAGACCATACACTGGACGACTTCCTGTGTGACCACACTATGATCGGTTTCAAATGTGTAGCAAAATAGTATTTAAGAAGGTCAGGGGCCCCCAGTCCACCTCCAGCTCTGGGAGCAAGCACAACTGAGCTAGCTATCCGATAATGCAAGATTTTTACCAATTCACTAATAAGGTTTGAATATTTTTAATATAACATCTGAAGTGGAATGCTGAATTGCAGATATAAAGTTGATAGGACTGAATGGCCATGTAGCTTCATGGTTGCACATCACGTGTATTCTACCAATTAAATGCTAGATCATTGTCTTGGATTTTCTTGGCATGTTTCCTACATCATTTATCTGAAGTTACAAATTATCCAAAATAACGAATGCTGCATCTAAACAAGTGGAATGCAACAAACTAATAAATAATAAACAAGGTTTTATTATTATTATTGTTATTTATTATTATTACGTTCTATTCGTTTAGAATTATTTCTAAATCCGTTATTTCAGATAATTCGTAACTTTGGATAAATTCGTACTCATTACATTCACTAACAGCTAAATTTGAAAGGAAATTCCAATACCTATAATTTAATAGTTATTATTAATTAGTTATTATTACAGATTTTCGGGTTTTCACTTTTTTCGGATTTTCATTCTTTTGAATTTTCGGATTTTCATTCTTATTTACGGATTTTCAAATTTTTGAATCTTCAAATTTCCCAAATTTCAAATTTCCCAAATTTCAAATTTCTGAATCTCTGGAATTTTGAATCTCTGAAACTTTGAATTTCCAAACTTCTGAAATTTCTAAATTTGAATTTTTGAAATGTTCCAATTTCTGAAATGTTCCAATTTCTGAAATTTATGAAATTTCCGAATTCCGAAATTGCCAATTTCCAAATTCCGACATTCTGAAATTAAAATTTCTCAGAAATACGTAGATTTGAAAATCCAAAATTCGGAAATTCAAAATTTCCTAATTTCGTATTTCCGAATCTCTAAAATTTAAAATTTCCGAACTTCCGAAATTTTTGAATTTCCGAATTAGAATTTTGGAAATTTTACAATTTCTGTAATTCCGAAATTGCCAATTTCTGAATTCCGACATTTTCAGAAATACGAAAATTAGGAAATTCTAAATTTTGGAAATTGAAAAATTTGGAAATTTGGAAATTTAAAAAACAAATTGGTAACTAAACGAATTGCACATGTCTATTTTTAACCTATCTAATAAACATTTTTGTATACTAAACTGCCTACTATTTTTGATAGTCTGTGCTAAACAGCTGTCCATTTGTTATTCTTACTTATCTATTTTAGGCACTTACCACACCTTGATTGGTGAGTCAGTGAGTATTTAACCCCTCAAACACTTGGTGGTATTCACCGTTCTCATTTACTACAACAGTATACATACACGCACCCTATGAATGGAGGAATCGGGCAGAGAAACAAACTCGTATATCCCAAAATCATTAATAGCGTCTTCATGTCCTGGAAGAAACCAATAAAAAAAATATAAACATTTCTTTCAATAAACAGACACATTTTATGCATAGCCCTCATTTTTTTTGGATGTAGTAAGGAAAATACAGTCCATAAAGGTTGCCTTTGTAGCACCTACTACCTTAGGTAGGTAGGTGTTAGAGTAGTGTTTTTCCTTGTACTGCCAGTGCAGGTAAATTTAGGCAGGCCTACCTGTGAGCTGGGCCTGTTTGTTTTTGAACTGGGGGCAGGGGAGTGGTTTAGTGTAGCAGCAGGTGACTGATATGTGCTTCAGCTCTCTGGCACCTCCTTTGTTTCCAGTGAGAAAGTTCTGGAAGAGAGACAAGCCAGAGGGCTGGAGAGACATGGGGGTTTATTTGGGAGCCCTGACCAATCCCCAACTAGGAATGGCAGGGGGCAGGCCTCCTATATATACCCATGGTCAGCCTGCTGGGAAGGTTGTTGTTAGGTGGAAGGATTGAATGATGGAGAGTTAGACTGTCGTGGCCCTTGGGTAAACCCCCTTTCTGGGGGGGGGGGGGTGAACTCAGGTCTGGAGCTCGGGAGCTGGGAGGGAGCCTCTCTCTACATGGTCATTGAGAGGTGTCCTGGAACAGGAGCAGGAGGAGGACAGCTGGGAGCACTGCCGGGCAAGTCATTCAGGAGGGAACCATGCCGGGGTCGGTAAGTGAGAAGCTCTGGGAGAGACATGCCAGGATTGGATGTGGACCCAGAGGGAGAGACTGTGGTGTTCTTGAAGTTGAATTGCTGCAGCCAGGAGGGTTGGCAGGATTTTCAATGGACTTTCTGGGAGCAGTAGTCCACCAAGTATCAGTTAGCACAATTATCCATATTGACGATACCATACATGCCAAAAACTATTGCAAACCCACAGTGAGCAACTCTCTTCTACAAGAGTTGGCACTACCACAAATGGACTGATAACATTCCCATTCTGCTTCCTTGCTAAGGCTGCCCCTGAACTATTAGACTTTGTGGCTGCATAGCAGCTTTCTGACCATTTGGACTTCAGTAATAGGATCTATTTTCAGTACCAGCGCCACATGTATATTTCTTTATCCTTCCCGCCAGGGTTGGTGCAAGGATTTTTGACACCCTAGATGAAACCTAATTTTGCCCCCCCCCGTTAGCTCTGCCTCTGACCCCACCCCCTTTTCCCTGCCCATGTGTACATTGGAGGTGGCGGGGGTGGATTCAGCCATAATCCATAGCCTCACACCTGCACCTCTGGACCCGGCCTGAAGACAAATAGTTGCAGCACCGGCTTATTTCCTCACACCAGCCATGGTCTGCAGGTATATGGAGAGGCTAAGGTAGAATATGGACAGGCTAGGGTAGAATATGGACAGACTAGGGAAGTATATAGACAGGCTAGGGTAGTATATAGACAGGCTAGTGTAGTATATGGACAGGCTAGTGTAGTATATGGACAGGATAAGGAAGTATATGGACAGGCTAGGGTAGTATATGGACAGTCTAGGGTAGTATATGGACAGACTAGGGTAGTAAATAGACAGGCTAGGGTAGTATATGGACAGGCTAGGGTAGTAGATGGACAGGTTAGAGTAGTATATGGACAAGCTAGTGTTGTATATGGATAGGCTAGCGTAGTATATGCACAGGATAGGGTAGTGTATAGACAGGCTAGGGTAGTATATGGACAGGATGGGTTAGTATATGCACAGGATGGGGTAGTATATGGACAGACTAGGGTAGTATATGGACAGGCTAGTGTAGTAAATAGACAGGCAGGGGTAGTATATAGACAGGCTAGGGTAGTATATGGACAGGCTAGAGTAGTATATGGACAAGCTAGGGTAGTATATAGACATAACACAGGTGATTGTCAGGAGACTGCAGGCATAATACAGGAGATAGTCAAGAGTCTGTAGGCATGCTACAAGAGATGGTCAGACCTTGTCATTCTCCTCTCTTCCATTCCTTGGACTTTGTTTACCAACCCACTGAGTCTGTGTTCTGGTGCTCCCCCCACCCCCCCCCCCCCATTCCCTCCTACTTCCCTCTTTTCTCCCCCCGCCTCTTCTTGTTAGTTCATGGCAAGGTCTGTTATTGAACAATCTTGTTCCTTTATTCCTTTCTTTTTGAAGATTTTTCTTTGGTTTATTAATAATCAGTACTGAAGCCACGTGCCTTCTGATGATATATGGTGATTCTAGGATCTCCACTGTACAATCTATACAGCAGAGACATGCAGTCAGGGGAGGCAGGTGAGGCAGAGTATAAAAAAAATAACAAAAAAAATGATCGAACTTTAAGGGTCGTAGCTAGGAAACCTTGGGGCTAGGTAGCTAAAGTCCTACCCAACCACTGATCAAAATTTGGGGCTCCTACGACCTATGGATCTGGAGATACGGGGCTCCTTGTGCAGCCTGTCAGAAGCTACATACAGAGCAGCCAGTTTAAATACAAGCCGACACACTCTGTTTGCAGCAGACTGAGAGGATGAGCTCACAGTGCCTCTCACTTCCTGTCAGAAGCACTGAGCTCACTCAACAGCTTGGAGTCTTGGACCAATAGTAAAGCACCATTGGCCTAAGCTGTCCAATAACAATTCTGTAGTGGAGGCACGCCTCTCACTGCAGTGTCATAGAAGGGGTCATGTGTATAAAAGACAGATGCTCCCGTCCAGCCCAGCCCTCTTAACTAGAAGGAAAAAGCATGTGTTTATGGGTATAAGTTTTACCCACAATCCCATGTTTTTCTCATACAGTTAAGAGGGAGAATGAGAATCTGCTGATGAAAAGGTACTGTTCTAATCAAGCTAAATCATATATGTATAAGCTATATGCGATAACATAATAATTTATTATTTATCTATTTACTGTGAAATTACTGGTTGGAAGTTATAACTTCAGTAATTTGTCCATTAAGCCATCTGCTTGAGTACAGTTTTTGAAAATAAAGTAAATTTTCTTAAAAACAATATACTGTATTTGCTGGCGTATAAGACTACCTTTTACACTTAAAAAAAATGCCCAAAAATCGGGGGTCGTCTTATACGCCGGGTATACAGGTATACAATGCTGCCCTATGGATGTCAGCCCCCAAATGTCTGCTAATACTGTATGTGGCTTCAGTTACAACAGTATACGCCGTTGAGCCAATCCCGGCGAGCGATGTATTCTATTAATGAATACAGAGCCTGCTTGGATTGGAGTAACAACCTCGGCCAATCCGAGCAGGCTACATAGAGTAGCCTGCTCGAATTGGCTTTGAGAGAGAAAGAGAGAGAGAGAGAGATAGGCAAGGGCTGATGCCAATCCAAGCAGGCATTGTATTCATTAAAATAATACAACGCTCACCATACTTCCCTGGGTAAATCTATTCACTGATCTCCTACTACTATACATCCTGCTATTTGCCTTTGAGGTCCCAGGCACCCAAGAGGGACAGGAAAATCTGGGACATATGACAGGGGGGTTATTAAATGCATTTTGGTGGACAATTCCCATAGAATGTAACCCAAAAGTGGTATAGGTTTGGTTAGTGAAAAATTCTACTTTCCAGAGTTGTGGCATTCAATAGATCTCTGTTTGTGTTATTGTTTGATTTACTTTATGCCATAACACAGCATGGCGGATGAGTAGTTGGCATTCTTGCTTTGTGTTTTTTAATGGTTCTAATGTTTTTTTTAAATGGTGTTGCCTCAGAAGGGGGGTAGTCTTATACCGCGAGTATTGCCCAAAACCTATGTTTTCACTTGAAAAATAGGGGGTCGTCTTATACGCCCAGTCGCCTTATACGCCGGCAAATACGGTATAATAATTACTTGTATATTATTTACTTATGGTAATTAACCACTTGCCACCTAGGCTAATTCTGTCACTAATCTAATTCTCTCCTACATGTAAAAATCTATATATATATATATATATATATATATATATATATATAGAGATATATATAATTTTTTTTTAGCACCCTAGGTAATAAAATGGTGGTCGTTTTTATACTACATGGTATTTGCACAGCAATTTTTCAAACACATTTTTTTTTAAAAGAAACTGTTTCATGAATAAAAAAACACTAAAGTTGTACCGATTTTTTTGTATAATGTCAAAGATGATGTTACGCCAAGTGAATATATACCTAACATGTCATACTTCAAAATTCCGTACACTTGTGGAATGGCGCCAAACTTCAGTACTTAAAAATCTCCATAGGTGACACAAATTTTTTTTTACAGGTTACATGTTTACAGTTACAGAGGAGGCCTAGTGCTAGAATTATTGCTCTCGCTCTAAATTTCACGGCGTATGTAACCTGTGTGTATCTGGCTCTGATACTAGCCAGTGCCTCACCAGCCACTGACCTCACCACATGCCCCTGCTCTACAGGTTATGTCAGTATTTGTATCATTGATGTAGTGGTTGTTTTTTTTTTCCCTACTTTTTTTATTTTCCCTGACTGTAAAATTTGAAAATTGCAATAAAGATTATACATAAACAATATTCACTGGCCCAAGTAAGCACCTAATTAAGGAAAACACAAGCTGTTGCCTGCAGGGGTCCAAAAGGCTGCATAATTAGTGCCAAAGGGTCACAGAGATGTAAGCTTAAAATTCACCAATTCACCATTCAAACCTAAAACTGCACAAATCTATCTCTGAACATACCTGAAAATATTGGCGTCCTTCTATACTCGGTGGAAGGCCTGAGGTGAGACAGAAATATAAGACATATTACAATGTTAACGTGATGTAAAAAGGAAATACTTTGGGGTCTTTTTGTCAAACATTTAAGGGACATTTCACCAGACATTTGCCCATCTGTGTACCAAGCCACATGAGTGGAAATTTGCCAAGGAGTCATCAAGTGCATTCCCTGGCCTTCAGCAACATCTGTTCATCAATAAGAAAAGGTCTTTAATGTGCTATTCACCTTGTAGGAACAGAGGAAATTTGGGGCAAAACCCCCTGCCTACCAGAACTTACCGTACTGAATCGGCACATCAGGCATTCTACCGCCCACGCTATGCTGGTACTAGCCTGTATGCCTTTCAGGATTAGAAGGAGCTTTAGGGAGGATACTCGGGTACATCTCTGAAGCACTGTTGCCCCTTGCTGATGGATACTGGGCTCTTCAGCACCATTGCCACCAAGGAGGCAATACTGACAAATGGGGGCTTATGTACCTCCCATGGGGGGGGGCTTATGTACCTCCCATGGGGGGGCTTATGTACCTCCCATGGGGGGGCTTATGTACCTCCCATGGTTGCTCCTTCCTAAGTGAACTTGTTTTAGGGATCCTCATACCCCTAACCATGGCACTGTGCATGTAAGAAAAAATTATAATGTGAATAAACAAACTAACACTTGTTTTAAAATACTTTATTTTATTTGAACTATTTTTACCTTTCAGGGTCCAGCAATGTCTGAAGACGTGGGCTTCTTATCCATTGATGGGAAAGCAGAAAATGGAGGAGCATGGGTAAATATTAGTAAATTGATTTTAGAAAGTATTTTAAAACAGTATGTTTATGAATAATGAACTTCTCATGCACACACTGGTACTGGTTATGGGTCTGAGAGATCCAATCAGTTCACCAGGGAAGGCGCAAGTTGGCGGTTCATCACCCCCCCCCCCCCTTACTGGCACATCACCAGGGAACTTCTCTCAAAGCCCCTCTCCCCAAAAAGCCGAATGGCATGGGGGAAGAGTTTCCCAGTGAATCCTTTATAAATAGACCCCATTACGTAAAAGTAAAAATTCTCTGGGAAAAATACCTTCTACTTTGAATCTTCCAGTGAATTGCTGAAAAAAATGAAAAAAAAAGTTTAGATTAGCTCTGGAGCCTATCATATCATAGCACAATGTAGAAATACAGAGAATGTCTAAATTTTTGGTGTGTTTTTGGTGTGTAGGAAATGTATGGCCTGGTGCAACATCTATAATTATGTGCCTCCATCCCTAAATCTATTCATACAAGTTTGCATTCCCCTGGGACTTTAAATGAAGCACATGACATCAAAGTAGTAAAAATCAATACACATGATTACAAATGTATTAGTCCAATAATAAACAAATCTGATAGCAACAAAATACATATATAATACTGAAGAGCTGATACGTAGCAGAAATACAATTTTCACATTGATAGATGGCAATAAATTATTCATAATATAAATAAATTGAAATGTGGAATCCATGTGTATAACACTCCACTTCTTCAGGAGTAAATGCAGCTCTTCAGTATGATATATGTATTTCATAGCTATCAGATCTGTTTATTATTGGACTAATACATTTGTAATCATGTGTATTGATTTTTACTACTTTGATGTCATGTGCTTCATGTAAAGTCCCAGGGGAATGCAAACTTGTGTGTTTATGGTGTGGGATTATTCATGAATTGTCATACAGGTGCAGAATTGCGTGGTTTGTGGCCCACTAGAATTTTGAACAGGAGCACCTAAAAAATGCACATAAACATGTTTTTTTAAGCATTTTCCAGACACTCCCATTGAAGTCTATAGAGCCAAAACCACACAATTTTTTCCCAAAGAAACTCACTTCCTTTTTTTAGGTATCATGCAACAAGCAACAAGAAACACAACACTCAAGTGTGAAGGGACCCATCAGGAATAATTGGATTCTTCATCTGGAACATTATCACACTTTGGGAATCAAAGCATTCAGGTGTGAATTGGGCTCAGAGACGGTCGAATGCCCTGTACACGCATTCAGAGATTTTCTGACGACAAAATCCGTCTGATTTTTTTTCCCACGGATTTTGGCCCAAACTTGTCTTGCATACACATAACACATACAACGGGACTATAAAGAGGCCAGTAGCCAATAGCTTTCATCTCTTAATTTATTATGAGAATGCACGGCACTTTGTCTGCCGGAATTGTCTACACACGATCGGAATTTAAACGATCGGATTTTGTTGTCAGAAAATTTTAGATCCAGCTCTCAAACTTGGAAATTCCGACGGAAAAAGTCAGATGGAGCCCACACATGATTGGATTTTCCGACAACACGATCCGATCGCACATTTTGCGACAGAAAGTCGGACCGTGTGTACAGGGCATAACAGTAAAGCTTTGTCTGTGACTACTCAAGAAAGGGGCTTTCTGAATCCTTTATACATCAATGCAAGTACAGTGGTGTGAAAAAGTGTTTGCCCCCTTCCTCATTTCCTGTTCCTTTGCATGTTTGTCACACTTAAGTGTTTCGGAACATCAAACCAATTTAAACAATAGTCAAGGACAACACAAGTAAACACAAAATGCAATTTGTAAATGAAGATGTTTATTATTAAAGGTGAAAAAAAATCCAAACCATCATGGCCCTGTGTGAAAAAGGGATTGCCCTCTAAACCTAATAACTGGTTGGGCCACCCTTAGCAGCAAAAACTGCAACCAAGCGTTTGCGATAACGTGCAATGAGGCTTTTACAGCGTCCTGGAGGAATTTTGGCCCACTCATCTTTGCAGAATTGTCCTAATTCAGTTACATTAGAGGGTTTTCGAGCATGAACGGCCTTTTTAAGATCATACCACAACATCTCAATAGGATTCAGGTCAGGACTTTGGCTAGGCCACTCCAAAGTCTTCATTTTGTTTTTCTTCAGCCATTCGGTGGTGGACTTGCTGGTGTGTTTAGGATCATTGTCCTGCTGCAGAACCCAAGTTCGTTTCAGCTTGAGTACACAAACAGATGGTCGGACATTCTCCTTCAGGATCTCTTGGTAGACAGCAGAATTCATAGTTCCTTTTATCACGGCAAGTCTTCCAGGTCCTGAAGCAGCAAAACAGCCCCAGACCATCACACTACCACCACCATATTTTACTGTTGGTATAATGTTCTTTTTATGAAATGCAGTGTTCCTTCTACGCCAGATATACTTGGACACACACCTTCCAAAGAGTTCCACTTTTGTCTCATCGGTCCACAGAATGTTGTCCCAAAAGTCTTGGGGATCATCAAGATGTGTTGTGGAGAAATTGAGACGAGCTTTGATGTTCTTTTTGCTCAGCAGTGGTTTTCTCCTTGGAACTCTGCCATGCAGGCCATTTTTGCCCAGTCTTTTCCTGATGGTGGAGGCATGAACGCTGACCTTAACTGAGGCAAGTGAGGCCTGCAGTTCCTTGGACGTTGTTGTGGGGTCTTTTCTGACCTCTTGGATGAGTCGTCGCTGCGCTCTTGGGGTAATTTTGGGCGGCCGGCCACTCCTGGGAAGGTTCACCACTGTTCCATGTCTTCGCCATTTGTGGATAATGGCTCTCACTGTGGTTCGCTGGATTCCCAAAGCTTTGGAAATGGCTTTATAACCCTTTCCAGACTGATAGATCTCAATTACTTTCTTTCTCAATTGTTCCTGAATTTCTTTGGGTCTCGGCATGATGTGTAGCTTTTAAGGATCTTCTGGTGGACCTTACTGTGTCAAGCAGCTCCTATTTAAGTGATGCCTTGATTGTGAACAGGTGTGGCAATAATCAGGCCTGGGTGTGGCTAGAGAAATTGAACTCAGGTGTGGACAACCACAGTTATAGTATGTTTTAATCACTTTTTCACACAGGGCCATGATGGTTTGGATTTTTTTTCACCTTTAATAATAAACACCTTCATTTACAAATTGCATTTTGTGTTTACTTGTGTTGTCCTTGACTATTGTTTAAATTGGTTTGATGTTCCGAAACACTTAAGTGTGACAAACATGCAAAGGAACAGGAAATGAGGAAGGGGGCAAACACTTTTTCACACCACTGTATTATGCAAGAGCTAAATCACACTGATGATTCTGCTACTGGCACCACCTTGCCATTGTCAGAATCAACACCATTCAACGGACCCCATTCAAGGTACCAAGGAAGCTGTGCACACCTAATTCCCCTGCTAAAGTGAAGGTCGCTAGCCAAGTACAGTGGAAAATATTTGGGCACATATGAAACCCCCAAGTGTACAATACACTAAATGCTCTATATATCTGATATCTGTGATCTTACCTCTGTGAAGTTGATATTTTTTCCAAACAAAAAGTAGACATATTGACAGAATAATAAATAAGGACACTCCTGTAATGGCAGCCAGTGGCGATAATGAGCCTGTATCCTGTGAGAGCTTTTCAGGGTCTGCAAAAGAAGGGGAAATTATTTTGAAAAAAACATTACAAATGGAAAACTCATCAGCACTGTATTGTCTAGATCTCCAAACCCCACCTGTAACTAAAATATACTATATTACTATAAGTATTGGGACACCTGCCTTTACACACACATGAACTTTAATGGCATCCTTGTCTTAGTCTGTAGGGTTCAATATTGAGTTGGCCCACCCTTTGCAGCTATAACAGCTTCAACTCTTCCGGGAAGGCTGTCCACAAGGTTTAGGAGTGTGTCTTCTTATGTGGATGAGAAGGCCTGTCTTGCAATCTCAGTTATAATTCATCCCAAAGGTGTTCTATCGGGTTGAGGTCAGGACTGTGCAGGCCAGTCAAGTTCCTCCACCACAAACTCGCTCATCCATGTCTTTATGGACCTTGCTTTGTGCACTGGTCCAAATCATTTGGTGGAGGGGGGATTATGATGTGGGGTTGTTTTTCAGGGGTTGGGCTTGGCCCCTTAGTTGCAGTGAAGAGAATTCCTAAGTCATCAGGACATTTTGGACAATTTCATGCTCCCAACTTTGTGGGAACAGTTTGGGGATGGCCTCTTCCTGTTCCAACATGAGTGCGCACCAGTGCACAAAGCAAGGTTCATAAAGACATGGATGAGCGACTTTGGGGTGGAGGAATTTGACTGGCCTGACCTCAACCCGATAGGACACCTTTGGAATGAATTTGGTGGAGGCTGTGAGCCAGGCCTTCTCATCCACATCCGTGCCTGACCTCACAAATGCGCTTCTGGAAGAATGGTCAAAAATTCCCATAGACACACTCCTAAACCTTGTGGACAGCCTTCCCAGAAGAGTTGAAGCTGTTGTAGCTACAAAGGGTGGTCCAACTCAATATTTAACCCTACGGACTAAGACTGGTATGCCAGGCAGGCTTCACAATACTTTTGGTAATCATGTCTTGATGTTGAAATATCCCAAACCAACAGCACCGCTCCAGACCTGCTCACTCTCTCACATATCTATGGACAGGTAGGGTGCCGGCTTAGGAAAACCTATCTTCGTTCATTATGAAAGAAAATAGATGAATGAGAGCTGCACCCCAAACCCTGCTCTTCCGAGTCATTTTATCATTAACAATGTAGCTGCAACCCTGATGTCCCCACTGAAAACCCACCGCCCTTAAAGCATTTTACCATGAGTGGCTTGATTTCCTTGTGATCCAGCCTTTCATGGTGAAACCTGTTAAGTAGGTGCTGGTTTTTCGCCTGGAGACATCATGGTTGCAGCTACATTATCAGTGATTGAAAAGAATTACTGGAAAGAGCAGAGATTGGACTCTCATTCGTCGATTCTCCATCACTTCTTGATGGACGGACCCTTTAAAACAGAGCAGAAGTAAAGTTTCCATTATCTACAGACAGAATACAGTGAAGAGGAAATGTATTATGTTCAGCCTTGGTGGAATTATTACAGGTAACCTATTCAGGGTGATAAATTGACATACAGTACAATGCAATGTACACATGAAGAAATACTGCTGGGGAATTACTGAGTCATGGAAATAATATAAATATTCCTTTTCTGAGTTCTGTTTTTCCCATCATAGGAAGCACTAGAAGGATCTCTGAGTACAGAATATTGACAAAAAACACTGACGTGGACCTTGACTCCCCCCCCCCCCTACTGCCATTCTGGCCTAGGCGAGAATAACAAGTCATGCCTTCACAGTCTCCTGGAATATCTACATCAGGGATATCCTAGGGGGCTGCAGAATTAGGACAAACAGCGGCTAGCGGGAAGGGCTAGTGCACATCATTGTGGGCCGGCTGCCTGAACCCTTATGACAGATGTGGACAAAATGGCGGCACTGAACCTGGGCTGTCACTCCTGAGCAGATACTTATCCATCAAGCCATACCATCAGGGAGACTTGTGATTGGTCCCAAATTTATTCTGCAGCAGGACAATGACCCCAAACATACAACTAATCAGTTCCTTCAAAAACTGTGTGCAAGTGTACCAAGAAGAATTAATGCGGTTTTGAAGGCAAAGGGTGGCCACACCAAATATTGATTTGAGTAGAATTTCTCTTCTGTTCATTTACTTTCAGTTTTATAATTTATAAAATAAACTATTAAAGTTCCATTCACACTAGCCCGACCCCAAAGCCACGCAAAGTCCAGTGCAACTTATGCCGCGTACACACGACCGGACTCTTGGACAGACTTGGTCCGGCGGACAATCCGACGGACTTTCAAACGAATGGACTTGGCCACACACGATCATTACAAAAGTCAGACGGATTTGAATGTGATGACGTAGAATAAGGAAGTTCATAGCTAGTAGCCAATAGCTGCCCTAGCGTCGGTTTTAGTCCGTCGGACTAGCACACAGGCGAACGGATTGTCCGCTAAAAGCCGAGTCCGGCCGACAAATTTGAAGCCAGTCTTATTTGTAGGTCCGCCGGAGTTTTGGGAAGAAAAAGTCAGCTGGAGCCCACACACGATCGAATTGTCCGACGGACTCTGGTCCGCTGGACCAAGTCCGCCGGAAAGTGTGCATTAGGAGCGCAACTTTGATCCAACTTTTGGTGCACAAGAAGTCACACTATATATATATATTTGGGGCAGGTTTGGCAAACATGACTAAAGTTCAGATGCCGAATCCAAACTGCAAGTCAATAGGAGGGAGGAGGGGGAGAGAAATGTTTAAAAACAATAACGGCATTTCCTAGTCTAATTGGCAAGGGATTGTCACACAAATGGCAGGAAGGGTTTGGCAGTGCCCTGGAGAACATCTCCAAAAGCAACAAATGTAGTATGGCAGGGAGCAACAATTTTAGTAATGCATAAATTGAAACATTAAAAATGCCACATTTTTTTCATTTGCTTTAAATAACATGCCTGGGGGATGCCCTGTCCCTGCTTGTGAAGCGGCGCATCTGTGTGATATATGCAACCTACTACAGCAAAACTGACATTTACAAATGTAGCACTGCCCCCTAGGGGGTTGCTTGGTAATGCATGTTCTCTCATACCGCCTTAACCCTGTGAACTCTCCAGTCCCTCTGACACTCTAGGTTCAGACATGTTATGTACACCTTCAAATAACACACAGACACAAAACAAACCGTTTCAACTCTCTCTTTCCTTATTTGTAATGAGAGATATAAAATAAAGTTGTTCAAATCCTGGGTTGAACCAGAACTAGGTTGATATTGTGACAATAGCAATTATTAGTGATACTTGAAGACAGCAATAGATACAATCACCATAGAATGTTCAAGAGAAACTGTCAATGGATGTAAAAAAAAATGTCCACTTTAACTACTTGCTTACTGGGCACTTAAACCCCCCTCCTATCCAGACCAATTTTCAGCTTTCAGCACTGATGCACTTTGAATAACAATTGCACGGTCATATAACACTGTACCCAAATGAAATTTTTAACATTTTTTCCCCCCAAATAGAGCTTTCTTTTGATGATATTTGATCACCTGTGCGATTTTTATTTTTTGTTAAAAAAAATGTAAAAAGACTAAATGTAAAAAAACTTTTTTTTTTTTTGTTTTGTTATAAAATTTTAAAATTGGTAATTTTTGTCTGTCATTGATGTACGCTGATGAGGCGGCAGTGATGGGCACAGATAGGTGGCAGTGATGGGCACTGATGGGTGGCAGTGATGGGCACGGATCGGTTACACTGATAGGCAGCACTTCTATGTGGCACTGATTGGCACCACTAGTGGGCATTGATAGGTGGCACTTGTGGGCATAGATAGGTGGCACTTGTGGGCATTGATAGGTGGCACTTGTGGGCACTTTCAGGTTGCAATTATGAAGCATAATTGCCTCTTTCGTTTCGGGACCAATGTCACTTTATGGTGAGCCAGTGATCGGCTTTTTTTTTTCTCCGTCACTGTCAGCGTGAGGAAATAAAAAAGCGTTCACTGAGCTTTTGTTTTGATCATGTGATCAGCTGTCATTGGCTGTCAGCTGATCACATGGTAAGGGGCCGGGACCGCCCCTTACTCAGATCGGTGATCACCCGAGTCTCAGTGACTCGGTGATGACAGCGCGTTCTGCCCTGCAGGGAGCGTGCACAGGGGAGGCCGTCATATGACGGCCTCCCGGGAATTCACATCCGCGCTGTGGGACCAATGAATGATTCTTCCTCTTGCAGGTAGGCCGAGGCAGGGATTCGTCTGTGGACTCAGTGATCTGGTTCCCAGTGTTCAACGTTTTTGCAGTGCGTCTTTCTTCCATCAGCCGACAGCTGGACTCACTGGGACTGGAGCGGTGGCTATGGGTCGCACACTAAGCCACAATCCTCTGACACAGCGGCGGCATGGTCCTCACACAGCCATATCCAGGAAGCAAGAGAGCGTGGGCCTGATCGACAGATCCCTGTATAGTTTCTGCCACAATCCTCCCCTGGAGTAGTCTTCTGGGAGACGCAGTTCACAATCAATTCTGCGATATAAGCAATGTCTATTAAAGAGGGAGTCCACCTAAAAAAAAAATATTAAAAACCAGCAGCTACAAATACTGCAGCTGCTGACTTTTAATAAATGGACACTTACCTGTCCCACAGTCCAGCGATGTTGGCAGCCGAAGCCGATCAATCGCTCGGCTCTCGGCAGCTGCCGCCTCCATCCTCGGTGAGGGAATCAGGAAGTGAAGCATTGCGGCTTCACTTCCCGTTTCCCTACTACGCATGCGCAAGTCGCACTGCGAGTCCTAACTGGTCCCCGCTATCTCCTGGAACCCATGTGTGTCCCAGCAGACAGCGCGGGTGGGCGGGAAGAGGTGTAAACTACCGTTGGAGTCTATGCCTGGAAGTGGGTGCAAATACCTGTCTTAGATGTGTATCTGCACCCCTCTCCCCCCTGAAAGGTCCCAAATGTGACACCGGAGGGGGAGAGGGTTCCATAAAGCGGAGGTTCAATTTTTGTGTGAACCTCCACTTTAAGGAACTACATCTCCCACAATGCTTTTCTCTGTGCTTCAGGAGATGATGTCAGCGATTGAAATCCAGCACTAGGGGAATTTAACAACAAAGCTAGGCTAATGATAAATAGTCTTCAAAGGTCAGATAACCGTAGTCCGCTCCCAGCTACACAAAGAAAAAAGTTGTGTTTGAACTACCGGCAAAATGACAGCTCCCAGACACTCCACTCTGAACAAAGCAGATGGGGATTCCCTTAACCTATACAAGGATCCTTGTTATGTCATTGACCATATATGATCATGTCCATATATGGTCAATTACGTCACCCGAGAGAGCACTACCTTTCTACAACGGCTTTCATCTGTGGGATCTGTCATTTTTGTTGGGGTTCACTGGATTTTTTCTTCAGGTGGTTCACCGGGCTTCGGGCATAGTGATTGAAGTACTGTACGTGTACATGGCTGTATGACATGATTGTTGATGGTGTATATTGGAGATGGAGAACTTTTTTTTTTTTAAAGACTTTTTCAAAATTGATCCCCAAGATTAAACGCCAGGGGCAGAGTGAAACATGTTGGGGACATGGCCTGGTGGGAGCCAAGGCTGAGGTTGTCTCTTTCATTATCACATTACATGCATGCAGGGCTGGATTAACATAGGGGCTATTGGAGCTGCAGCTCCAGGCCCCTACCTTAATATAGGCCCAGCCACCCAAAAAGGACCTGGAAAGCAATGGGTCAACGGGGAGACATCTCCCCTGATGGGCCCTGCATTCCACATGCACTGACTGGGCAGGGTGGTGAGATTGATAATGGCCGCTGCATGAGATTCCTAACAGAAGCCTGGGGCACGCTAATGCAGGGTTTTTACAGAAGTGTGGGGCTTCCATAGTGTTAGGCCTGCGCAGCTGCACTCTTTCAGCTCAGAGTGCACACCAATGCACACCAATGCCCTTACAGAAACTTGGCAAATCAAATACCAGGCTTCCCTAGTGTTAAGCCTGTGCGGCTGCACACTTTTGAGTTTGGGCGCATGCCAGTACAGGCTCTTGGAAAGCAGAAGGGTGCCCAGTAAAAGGCCCACCACAATCCTCAGCACCAAGCACATGATGCTCTTAATCCGGCCCTGCATGCATGGATGTGGGGCACCGGGGACTCTTTCCTTCCTTTTACAAAACTGTGTTTGTCTTTATGTATGTTACGTTTTTATAATGAGTAGGAGTAATATGTTCCCCTTACTTATTCACATAATGGGGTGGTATCTGGGGCCCCCTTATTATTAAAGGGGGCTTTTTCCAAGATTTCAATAAGCCCCGTCAAAACCGCTAGCATGCGGGGGGGGGGGGGGCAGGAGCCAAAGGGGCCAATCTTGCGCTTGGAGGATCAGCAGATTAGGTAAGTATATCTCCGCTCTGCAATCCCCTAGACACATTTTTTAAATTATTTTTTAGAAGGTTGGAAAAAAATATCCCCTACGTGTCAAATATGCTGGATACACAGCACAACATTATTTTATTTAAAAACTTTCTTCAACTTTCTTTATTTAAAAACTTTCTTTATTTAAAAACTTTCTATAATACTGATCACATTGATCATGCTAAAACAACATTAGCTGTGGGTGTAATCACTTTTAGCGGGGGTTCATCCAGCAGCTGATAATTATTTCAAGGGGTAGAAAGGTTGAGATTGATAGAAGAAAGAAAGAATGAGAAAGACGTCTCTAATTGCAGTAGTTAAAAGATTTATTACAGGCACAATGGGATTAAAAACACCTATGAGAGTAAGAGGTCATAGGCATATAATGATTAGTCCTAATGCGAATCTCTGTAATCCTCTTCTGTCTGGGGAATAGAGAAAGCCGTCCTGCAGCTGTCAGATTCCCTGGTGACATGGATTACCGAGGAGGTGAAGATGTGATGGGGGGGCCTGGGTTCTGGACCCAAGCTGGAATGCCTGTGGCCGATGTAACATCAGGTAAAGGCGGTAACGTGTTTCGGAGCATGTGCGGCTCCTTCGTCAGACCTACGTCCATGCTTGCCCGAAAGACGTTACCATCCACCACCTTCACCTGATGTTACATCAGCCGCATGCATTCCAATCTTCAGTGCCTTCTCTCCACTGCTACTAAGGACTGGATACCCAGCCTCACCAGAGCGCCCTCATCTCTCTCTCATTTCTGCGTCAGGTTGAGATTGATAGACTGCTCTATCCTAGCAAATCAACATGCCATAGACATAAATATGAAAATGGTAGCTAATGGAGTACCAACATCCCTGAATTATATGTATAAAGAAAACCCCTCAAAATGGGACTTTAACCGTTTGCCGACCAGCTGCTGAATGGCATGGCTGGGCAAAACGACATTACCTTACGCTGCTTCACCCATTGGCCACTAGGGGTGCGCGTGTGCCCGCAGAGTGTGCCTGGAGCCGATGCGAGTGCCCGGTGGGCGTGATGAATGACGGGCAACCGTGATCGCTCATGACAGAGCAAGAACTGGGATCTGGGAGCGGCGCGGCTCAGTGGGTGCCCAGCTGTGAAGCCACAGACTGGCGCCCACAGTTAAAATGCCGGCACCGACGAGCGGAGGGGGAGACGAGCGGGGCTTCGATCCCCCGCATTGCTGGACCCTGGGACAGGTAAGTGTCCCATCATTAAAAGTCAGCAGCTGCAGTATTTGTAGCTCTGCTTTAAGATGGAATCAATAGATCAATAAAGACCAAAGGATGGGAATTGCTGAACACCCAACATGTTTCAAATTCGATTTTCTTCTTCAGGGGTGCATAAAACATGAAGAAGAAAATCTAATTTGAAACATGTTGGGTATTCAGCAATTCCCACCCTTTGTTCTCTATTGATTACATCTTAAGTACAGTATCAAGAATCTGTTTCCCATCATTTTTAAGATGTATTGTAATGTTTTACACAATTTGTATTAATAAAGATGTGTCAACTTTTATTCTACCTAGAAATACTGTTCACTCATTTGACACTATAATGACCCAGTACCGTTAAAGTCCCATTTTGAGGGTTTTTCCTTATACATGTCATAGACATTGACTGCTTCTAGTTCTCATGAACTTGTCCCACAGCTATCAGCCATTCATTATGGAGGTTTCATAATTTATAATGCTGAGTGATTGATAATCCAGCCAACCTATGGTAAGCCTCTATGGTAGTCAGAGCGTCTGGTGATGAATATTATTTTATTGTTTGCAGTACTCCAGTTTTATTTACATGTAAGGTCCCATTGTTCAGCCGTCACTCCGCACTGTACTCTGCTGCTGTGTACTGATACTGTGTCACTGTCAGCAAACAGCTACCGACGCTCCTGTTTACCTTAATAATAAATGAGTGTACACGCCATTCTTGACAGACCGGTCTGCTCAGGTAAGGAAAACACTGACACCATCACACCGGGAAAATACTTCATAGTGGATCTTAGAGGGTAATGTACTCTATGTTTTCACTGTTTAGCTAAGGGGTTGATTTTTGTTTACATACCGTATATTTATATACATATATATATATACAGTATATATATATATATATATATATATATATATATACATACATACACACACACAAATTATATATATATATATATATATATATATATATATATATTTACACACACACAAATATATATATATATATATATATATATATATATATATATATATATACACACACACACATATATATATATTTTTAAGCCTGTAAAGGCACCTCTATGTAAGCCTATGTGACCATGTACAGATAACACACATGCACGAGCGTACTAGAAGAGGAGCGTTCACAGACCTATTAGAAAAGGAACGTTTACAAGCTGAAAAAATGCATCTAAACGTATAAAAACAGTAGGCACGTTTGAGCGTTTGTATGTTGATGCATTCCATTGACCAGAATAAATTAATATTCCGGCCAATGGAATCCATTAAAACTCAAACATTTGACACGTCTAAATGAATGTGAAATACGTGCAATTTTTTAAGCAGTTTTTCTCCTGCTAGGAGCTCTGGCATTCAGAGGAGAAAAGCAAAAGCCTTGTGTAGAAAACTGTGAAAAACACAGACAGAAGGGCACAAACACCTAATGCATTACCAAAGGTTTATTATTGTAAAGCAATGGTCTCCAAACCGTGGCCCTTTGCTTGTCTTTATCTGGACCTTGGGGCTCCATGTCATCAATGACATCAATGATGGGGCACCATTCCCTCCCAGAGACACTAATGATGGGGCACCATTCCTTCCACATACACCAATAATGGGCTACGATTCCTTTCACAGACACTAATGATGGGGTATAATCATAGGCATCACCCTATGTGGTGCAGATTCCTCCTGTTTAGACCACTGGTATTTCACCAAAGCCCCCTAAAGAAGCTCCTAAAAATATTGTAAAAAAATAAAACTGTAAAAAAAAAATAATAATAATAATAATAATAAAAATACAGACACAGTCCACTGCCCTACTGACACTGCCCACTGCTCTATGGACACTGTCAGAATATATACACATGCACACACACATATGGGTTTGAGCTTTGGGGTGCAGACCTTAATGCAATAGGCTGTGCACACCTATGGGTACAATTCCTCCCGCAGACACCAATGATGGGGTACTATTCCTCCCACAGATGCCAATGATGGGGTACCATTCCTTCCACTGATACTAATGACGGGCACTATTCCTACCTTAAAAATCAAGAATGGGGCACCATTCCTTCCACTGATACCAACAATAGCACTCTTTGCTCCACTAAAACAATTTATGGGGCACTATTTGCTCTCGCCAACACCACAACGTTTTTTAATCCCACTGGCCTCAGTCTGGCCCCTCTAAAATGGCCCATTGTTCAGAAAGTTTGGAGACCCCTGCTGTAAAGGACAAACAGCCAAATCAATAATCACAAAAGTAAGAACTATATAGACGTTGTGTTACACCAAATCACAAGCCAGTGCAGATATCATGTGGACTGATCTGATGCACCATTGAATTGGCACGCTGGCACGTTTCAGTGGGCACACCCTCTTCCTCAGCTGGGGGTTAAACGGAACTTACACCTTTTTGGGAGACACTAAATTCCACTTTAAAGACCAGATATTTAGTTTCTTGCTGGATTCTAGCTGTGACTTGTCCTCTTTAATGAGGTATTAAACCCTAAACCAAAAATATATTATATTGCAGCTTACCAATCTTTAGATGGTGGTGGCTGCATTTCTTTTCTTTTCTTTTCTTTTGCTCCCCCCCCCCCCACCCCTGTTTTCATCTGGTGATCTTGCCAGTAACACACCTCCTGTACGAGTGAAACAAAACTCTTGTGGAAGGAGCACAGGAGGCGCAGCAGACAGAAGCATTGGCAGTCCTGGGGGGGAAGGGAGTGTTAGCCAAACTCCAGCTCACACCTTATAATCAGTTACAGCAAACATTTTTTTCCTTTTGGGGTAAAGGTTTTGCATAAGTAAATAAAAGCTGATCATTTTAGGCACCCCTGCTGGTGTTAAATGGTTTATCTCATCCATGAGATAAAGGAAGGCCCGTACACGTGGTGTATCTGGATTTTGCAAAAGCATTTGACACAGTTCCCCATAAATGTTTACTGTACAAAATAAGGTCCCTTGGCATGGACCATAGGGAGAGTACATGGATTGAAAACTGGCTACAAGGGAGAGTTCAGAGGGTGGTGATAAATGGGGAGTACTTGGAATGGTCAGGGGTGGGTAGTGGGGTCCCCCAGGGTTCTGTGCTGGGGACCAATCCTATATAATTTGTTCATAAATGACCTGGAGGATGGGATAAACAGTTCACTCTCAATATTTACAGATGATACTCAACTAAGCAGGGCAATAATTTCTCCGCAGGATGTGGAAACCTTGCAAGAAGATCTGAACAAATGAAAGGGGTCGACAACTACATGGCAAATGAGGTTTAATGTAGAAAAATTTAAAATAATGCATCTGAGTGGCAAAAAACATGAATCCAATCTATACACTGGGGGGAGAACCTCTGGGGGTATCTAGGATGGAAAAGGACCTGGGGGTCCTAGTAGATGATAGGCTCAGCAATGGCATGCAATGCCAAGCTGCTGCTAACAAAGCAAACAGAATATTAGCATTAAAAATGGGATCAACTCCAGAGATAAAACAATAATTCTCCCGCATTTCAAGACTCTGGTCCGGCCGCACCTGGAATATGCTGTCCAGTTCTGGGCACCAGTCCTCAGGAAGGATGTACTGGAAATGGAGCGAGTACAAAGAAGGGCAACAAAGCTAATAAAGGGTCTGGAGGATATTAGTTATGAGGAAAGGTTGTGAGCACTGAATATATTCTCTCTGGAGAAGAGACGCTTGAGAGGGGATATGATTTCAATATACAAATACCGTACTGGTGACCTCACAATAGGGATAAAACTCTTTTTGCGGAAGGGAGTGTAAGGGTAGGGAGAGTCACCCTTTAAGTTCAAGCAGAGTCTAAATGTAATAAGACAAGTTTAAACAGATATTTACTGAAGTTTAGTGAAACACCATGCTTTGCAAGATACTTCTGATGTCTGCAAGAAACAGGATGCATTTGTGGTTAGAGCTAGCTGTTAGAATTTATAGGAAGTAGGAAATATTCATAAGGTGAAATGACGCTATGTGGTTTAATTATAGATGATTTCTTAAGGTCATTTATATAAATATATGTCTGTATGTCTGGAGACTTTTGATCAGAATTCCCCTAAAAAAGTCCATTAACTGTATGACGCACTAGATGTTAATGTTTCATGATTGGTCAAATGTCTTGAATGTCTTGTCTAAATCTGATTGGCTGACAATGCAATTTGAAGCACATAAAAAGTAGTATACAGGAAATAAAGAACTCGTAGTCACGATAATCCTCAACTCGTGTGATTGTCTGATTTTACCCAATCGATTGAAAGGGCTTTCCAGTGGTCACTAAAGTCCAGCCCGGGCTAATTCAAGAACAGGGGCGCGCCTTACAGGGAGTTTAACAAGACATGTGGCCACTCATTAAAATTAGAAGAAAAGAGGTTTAACCTTAAACTACGTAGAGGGTTCTTTACTGTAAGCCCTTGTACACATAGTCGGAGATTCCGACAACCAAATCCGTCAGATTTTGTCCGATGGATTTTGTCCGAAACTGTTGCATACACACGGTCGGACAAAGTTGTCGGAAAATCCGACGTGATGACGTTAATTCGTTACGACGGGACTACGTTCACGCTAGTAGCCAATAGCTTTGGTGTAGGAATTTGATCTGAGCATGCGTGGCACTTTGTCCGATCGGAATTCTCTACACATGATCGGAGTATGTCCGATCAGAGCATTTTGTCGGAAAATTTTACCAACAAGTTGGAAAACTTGGTCGTCGGAGTATCCAGTCCGATGTAGACCACACGCAGTCGGAATATCCGACAAAACGGTCCGATCGGACACATTCCGCTGGAATCTCCGACTGTGTGTACAAGGGCTTAGAGTGGCAAGGATGTGGAATTCCCTTCCACAGGCGGTGGTCTCAGCAGGGAGCATTGATAGTTTCAAGAAACTATTAGATAAGCACCTGAACGACCGCAACATACAGGGATATGCAATGTAATACTGACATATAATCACACACATAGGTTGGACTTGATGGACTTGTGTCTTTTTTTCAACCTTACCTACTATGTAACTGTGCAAACTGATACATTCTGGTGGAGAGCTGGTACTTTTGAAAAACAACAAACCTGCTGGCTGGATCACTGGATGAAATTAGAAGAAAAAAAGCAAAATAAGGAAAACAAATGCAGCCATCACATCTAATAGACGGTAAGCTGCAACATAATAAAAATTTTTTTGGGGGGGGGTTAATACTTCTAAAGACATGTATATTCATAGTATCTGTTGTTTCTTTTTTTTTTTCCACTGGTTTAAATCCAACCGAGACATATTTCCATTAAAGTTGGAGCCCAGCAGGACCAATCATTGCCTGCTTTCTTATTTCTCTAAGGTCCTCTGGAAAAAAATAAAAACATTTTTATGGCTGCCTTCCAAAATCCCAACTCCTCGGATACACCTCGGCCGCCATGCCAATCTCACCAGGCTGTAAACTGGACGAGGAGGTCCAGCGACGATCTATGGTGATGATTTTCCAAACAAAAATGGAATACCTGTTGTTTTAATTAAAGCCAGGCATGTTAATGTAGATAGCGTAGGTGGAGTACATGGGGGGCTCCTTCTAGAAGAGCCTGGAATGACCCGACAGATGGTTGGAGTAAAACTGTAAAAATGAATGTGCTGTGTTATTTCCATTTAGACGCTCTGTTTACCTTCTATAATAAATGCATTAGACTTATTAAAGCCATGTTTTATTAGTGGTTTCTTGTTGACACAAAATAACGCCTGTGTATAACATCAATAGCGCAATCAGAGCAGAAAATTCTTCAGGTTTTGCAAACACGGCCTGTTGGGAAGCCAATCCCCTCCCACCAAAGGGCAGCCGGGTTAAACACCAACTGCCACCAAGTGTTGTGCCAATTATCAGGGGGCACGAGAGAGTTTTAATCAGCTGCGTCTTATATATTTTCAGATCTATGAATTTTCCTTGAAGTGTCTCCTCTAACCAGATCATAGTAGGTTGTCGCACTATCACAGTTGGAGTCTTCATTTGTTTATTAACCACTTCAGCCCCGGAAGAATTTACCCCCTTCCTGACCAGAGCACGTTTTGTGATTTGGCACTGCGTCACTTTAACTGACAATTGCGCAGCTGTGCGACATTGCACCCAAACAGAATTGATGTCCTTTGTTTCCCACAAACATTAGAAGTGGCAGCTGCATCAGTTTTCTTTCCTTTGGCTTTTCCTCTCTGTTTTAACCTGATGATCTGGCCAGTAACAAGGTATTCTATCAGGGCTCTGTGCAGGCCAGTCAAGTTTCTCCACCTTAAACTCGCTCATCCATGTCTTTATGGGCCTTGCTTTGTGCACTGGTGCTCAGTCATGTTGGAACAGGAAGGGGCCATCCCCAAACTGTTCCCACCAAGTTGGGAGTATGAAATTGTCCAAAATGTCTTGGTATGCTGAGGCCTTAAGATTTCCCTTCACTGGAACTAAGGGGCCAAGCCCAACCTCTGAAAAACAACCTCACACCATAATCCCCCCTCCACTACATGATTTAGAGAGGGGGCCCAGTACTTTTGGCAATATAGTGTGGATGAGCGAGTTTGGGGAGGAGGAACTTGACTGGCCTGACTTCAACCCGATAGAACACCTTTGGGATGAGTTCGAGCGGAGACTGTAAGCCAGGCCTTCTCGTCCAACATCAGTGCCTGGCCTCACAAATGCGCTTCTGGAAGAATGGTCAAACATTCCCATAGACACACTCCTAAACCTTGTGGACAGCCTTCCCAGAAGAGTTGAAGCTGTTATAGCTGCAAAGGGTGGGCCAACTCAATACTGAACCCTACGGAGTAATGCCTGAGTACACACGGTTGGACTTTCCAACGGAAAATGTGCGATCAGATCTTGTTGTCGGAAAATCCAATCGTGTGTGGGCTCCATTGGACTTTTTCCATTGGAATTTCCGACACACAAAGTTTGAGAGCAGGATCTAAAATTTTCCGACAACAAAATCCGATTGTTTAAATTCCGTGTAGACAATTCTGTGTAGACAATTCCGACGGACAAAGTGCAGCGCATGCTCAGAATAAATTACGAGACGAAAGCTATTGACTACTGCCCTCTTTATAGTACCGTTGTACATGTTCTACGTCTGATCAATCGGATTTTCCGACAACTTTGTGCGACCGTGCGTATGCAAGACAAGTTTGGGCCAAAATCTGTCGGAGAAAATCCGACAGATTTTGTCGTTGGAATGTCCGACCGCGTGTGCAGGGCATAAGAACGGGATGCCAATAAAGTTCATGTGAGTGTAAAAGCAGGCGCTCCAATACTTTTGTCTATATAGTGTATATATTGAACATTATGTGTGGTCCATTGGTAATGTCGAGGGCCGCCATTTAGGCCCACCTTAGCTCATAAGTTAACAGCCACTACCCTAGAGTCACACCATCATAAGGGTTTGCCGCTCCAGTGACTATCTCACAGCTGGAGTCCCTGAAGGGTATAAGATGGCAGCAGTTTGGTTCAGCTATGGGCTAATTCACACCATGTACATGCTTTTCTGCAATGTAGAATGTCTGTCACCGCAGAGGCACACAGGACACAATTGTTTCCCGTGTGTCCCATTCACACTGCAACGCACTGTGCTGAATCAGCAGCGCATTTCGTTACTGTACATGGCCATGAATTAAGTGTATGTTCTGTATATTTCAAATAAAGTTTGTACGAAACAAAAAAAGGCAGTTGTGTGATGTACTGAATCCTGCACCACACTTCCCCCACCCCAGCCAGCAAAGGAGAGCTGTCGGATCGGTGAATCACCCCGGCAGCTCTCAGTTGCAGTGTGAATTCACCCTAATGCCGTGTACACACGGTCGGACTTTCTGGCAGAAAAAGTCAGACGGAATCATTTCATCGGATATTCCGATCGTCTGTGGGCTTCAGCTGACTTTTTCTTTCGAAAATTCTGACGGACCTAGAAATAGAACATGTTTTAAATCTTTCCGATATAATCAATTTCTATCGGGAAAACCGTTTGTCTGTATGCTGACAGACCAAAAACTACGCAAGAGCAGCTATTGGCTACTGGCTATTGAACTTCCGTTTTCTAGTCCCATCATACGTGTTGTACGTCAACACGTTCTAAACGATCAGACTTTGGTGTGATCATGTGTAGGCAAGACAGTTTCAGGAGAACTCCGTCAGAGTTTATTCTGACGGAAAAATCGGTCATGTGTATGCGGCTTTAGCCCTCGTTCACATTCACTTTTTTGTGTGACTTTGGATGCGAATTGGAAGACCCCTGTGCAGCTTCAAGCACAAATGTCTATTCAAGTCACACCTGAAGTAGTGCAGGAACTAATTTTGTAAATTGGTGCAGCACCGCAAAGTCGGCATCGCACCAGTTTAAACTGTGCCATAGCCGGCAAAAGGCTGCGACTTATCATGCAATTTGACCACCAGAATACCCTCCATCCCAAGGGTGCATTCTTGCAGGATTTCGAGTCACCGAGAGGCAGCAGCAAGGGGAGTTGACGTCTTCCAAACCTTCTGAAGGCCGGGGACCAAGGTGAGGATTTTTTATTTAATTTTTTGTTAAATCTTTATTTTTACTGCAAATTTTGATTGAGCGGCGGGAGGTTGGCAGCGAAGCAGACCTTCTGTTTTTCATGAAAGGTCTTCCTTAGCCAAAGTTATATAACAAATCTATATACATCTTGTGTAGCCGTATGGGCCGGCCAGCAGGCGGAGGTATTATTAGTCTTATCACAATGTGGATTAATATAAAATTTATATTTCATTTTTTCCCATCTGTTGAAAAAAGATACATTTTTAATGTAGCCATTTCCATGTGTATTGGTGACAGAATGTGATACTAAGAGGCCACAAGCTGCGCCCTGACTATACATTCACGTCATTTAGACCCAGTGTTTATGTTTGTAACATTAATTATCTCTATACATCTAACATTCACTGACCGACATCTTCCAAGTGAAACTTTGTGTCCTAATGTAACATTTTCTTGTTTTTACAACACGCAATGACACCTCTGATAACATATTCTGTATGTGAGGAATGCGACTGTAACCAACACTACATATTCTATACCAGAAATATCAGGGTGACAGCCGATAACCATGTCACAGCGCAGAGCAACACAGATGGCGTGTTTTACGGAAAATAGTGGCTTTTATGACCACAGTGCTTATGTTGTTTTTATTTTATTTTTCAGTTTTAAAAGTGTGTTTAAAGGGAACACATTATTCTTTTCATATATTGCATTAGATTTAGCACACACACATATATATATATATATATATATATATATATAGATATATCTCTCTCTCTCTCTCTCTCTCTCTCTCTCTCTCTCTCTCTCTCTCTCTCTCTCTCTCTCTCTCTCTCTCTCTCTCTCTCTCTCTCTCTCTCTCTCTCTCTCTCTCTCTCTCTCTCTCTCTCTCGTCAGCCACCAATTGTGCAAGTTCTCCCACTTAAAAAGATGAGAGAGGCCTGTAATTGTCATCATATGTATGCCTCAATTATGAGAGACAAAATGTGGAAACAAATCCAGACAATGATCACCTCTCGTCTCCGCATCACTTAAGCCCCGTACACACGAGCGGACTTTTCAACATCCAAAGTCTGACGGAATGATTCCGGCAGACTATTCGATCGTGTGTGGGCTGCAACGGACTTTTGATTCGCAAAAGTCTGACAGACTTTAGAAATGGAACATGCTTCAAATTTGTCCGCCAGAACTCTGCCGGACCCAGTTCCTACCGAAAAATTTGCTCGTGTGTATGCTATTCCGACGGACTAAAACCAACGCTAGGGCAGCTATTGGCTACTGGCTATGAACTTCCTTATTCGAGTCCAGTCGTACGTCATCACGTTCAAATCCGTCGGAGTTTGGTATGATTGTGTGTGGCCAAGTCCGCTCATTCGAAAAGTCCGTCAGAACTCTGTCGGAACTCCGTCAGAACTCCGTCGAAAGTCTGGCGGACTTAATCCCTCGAAAAGTCCGCTCGTGTGTACGCGGTATTAGACTCCTTTCACACTGGAGTATTTTGCAGGTGCTGTAGCGTTAAAAAGAGTGCCTGCAAAACGTCCTAAAACAGCTGCTCCATGCTGCAAAGGTTGAAGGGGTGGGGGGTCAGCCTGTCAGTGCTCAGACCATATGCTGCACACTGCATCAAATTGGTCTGCATGGCTGTTGTCCCAGAAGGAAGCCTCTTCTAAATAGGATGCACAAGATAACCTGCAAACAGTTTGCTGAAGGCAAGCAGACTAAGGACATAGATTACTGGAACCATGTCCTGTGGTCTGGTGAGACCAAGATAAACTTATCTGGTTCAGATGGAGTCAAGCGTGCGGCACTGGGGAGCTACAGTTCATTGAGGGAACCATGAATGCCTACATGTACTGTGACATACTAAAGCAGAGCATGATCCCCTCCCTTTGGAGACTGGGCCGCAGGGCAGGATTCCAACATGATAATGACCATAAACACACCTCCAAGATGACCACTGCCTTGCTAAAGAAGCTGAGGGTAAATGTGATGGACAGGCCAAGCATGTCTCCAGACCTAAACTATATTGGGCATCTGTGGGGCATCCTCAAATGGAAGATGGAGCAGCGCGAGGTCTCTAATATCCACCAGCTCCGTGATGTCATCATGGAGGAGTGGAAGAGGACTCCAGTGGCAACCTGCGAAGCTCTGGTGAACTCCATGCCCAAGAGGGTTAAAGCAGTGCTGGAAAATAATGGTGGGCACACAAAAGATTGCCACTTTGGGTCCAATTTGGACATTTTCACTTAGGGGTTTACTCACTTTTGTTGCCAGCGGTTTAGACATTAATGGCTGTGTGTTGAGTTATTTTGAGGGGACAGCAAATTTACACTGCTTCCAATGTGTGCCCACCAGTGCTGCAAATCTGTGCCCACCAGTGCTTCCAATGTGTGCCCACCAGTGCTGCCAATCAGTGCCCATTACTGCCTCCTCATCAGTGTCACCTATCAGTGCCACCTACCAGTGCCTATCAGTGATGCCCATCAGTGCCACCTATCCGTGCAGCATCTTCAATGCCCACCAATGCCAGCTCATTAGTGCCCATCAGTGCAGCTTATCAGTGCTCCTCAGTGCTACCTCATTAGTGCTCATCGATGCCCATTAGTGCAGCTTATTAGTGCCCATCAGTGCCCATCAATGCAGTCTATCAGTGCAGCCTCTTTAGCACACATCAGCAAAAGAGAAAAATTACCTTTGCTAAAGTTTATAACAAACTATGAAAAACTTTTTTTTCATAAAATTTTTGGTCTTTTTTCATTTATTTAGCAAAAAATATAAGATAGCTCTATTTGTGTGGAACATTTTTTTTTGGGGGGTACAGAGTTGCATGGCGCTGCAATTGTCATTCAAAGTGTGACAGCACTGAAAGCTGAAAATTGGCCTGGGCAGGAAGGGTGAAAGTGCCCAGTAAGCAAGTGGTTAAAAAAACTTATGTAAGCTTTGTTTTTTAGGGAAAAAGCTAGGCTCTTGTGTCAATATTTACCTGTAAATATAATTAAATTTTCTATGCAATCTACAGACAAAAACAATCTGTAAAAAAATCAAAAAACACAAAAAATCTATTTTTTTTTATATTTTGACCAGTGTAAAAATAGCACGTATGGTTAAAAAAAGTGTTATTCTAAATAAAAAGAGCCCATTATATTGAATATATTCTATAATCTGTTTATAATGACACTAATATGTTAGGTAACAGGCATAGCAAAATGATTTACAAATAAAATAGAGGTGCTTTTGTTATTGTGTATTTTTAATGTAGCAATAAACAAAACTTAGAGCCCATTCACACAGGGGCAACACGACTTGTAGGCGACTTGATCAGGCTACTTGGACACGACTTGACAGCGGCGACTTGGGACGACTTCAAAACGACTTGTGATGACTTCAAGCGCGACTTGGGACGACTTACAAGTCGCCCCAGGCCAGGCGACTTTTGCCGCGGCCAAGCAGAGAATGAGCTCAAGGGGAAACTCCACGGCAAATTTCTGAAAAAAATTTGGCGTGGGTTCCCCCTCCGAGAGCATACCAGGCCCTTAGGTCTGGTATGGATTCCAAGGGGAACCCCCTACGCCGAAAAAACGGCGTGGGGGTCCCCCCCAGATCCACACCAGACCCTTATCCGAGCACGCTACCCGGCCGGCCAGGAAAGGGGGTGGGGACGAGCGGGCGGCCCCCCCCCTCCTGAGCCGTACCAGGCCGCGTGCCCTCAACATGGGGGGGTGCCTTGGGGGAGGGGGGGCGTGCGGCCCCCCCACCCCAAAGCACCTTGTCCCCATGTTGATGAGGACAAGGGCCTCTTCCCGACAACCCTGGCCGTTGGTTGTCGGGGTCTGCGGGCGGGGGGCTTATCGGAATCCGGGAGCCCCCTTTAATAAGGGGGCCCCCGGATACCGGCCCCCCACCCTATGTGAATGAGTATGGGGTACAATGTACCCCTACCCATTCACCTGTGAAATAAAGTACAATAAAACACACAACACAGAGAAAAAGTATTTTATTGCACAGCCGGGGGTCTTCCGTCTTCGGGGGTCTTCTCGCCGGACTCCTCCGCTATGTGTGTGTAGCTCTTTTGCCAGCGGAGGAGTCCGGCTTTCTTCCTCCCCGCCGCCGGCCTCTTCTCCCGACTTCGGGGGTCTTGTCCCCCTCTTCGGTTCTTCTGCCGGGCCACCGCGCCTGGTCCGGTGGCCCGGTCTTCTGTCGCCGTCTTCCGTTCTTCTGTCGCCGCCTTCGGTTCTTCTGCCGGGCCACCGCGCCTTCTTATAGCTCTTTTACAGGCGGTGGCCCGGTCTTCCGTCGCCGCCGCCGCCGCCGCCTTCCGTTCTTCTCCTTCTTCTTCTCCTGGAGATGTTGACTCGACGAGCTCTCCGGCCACAATGCCAGGGACGCGCTCCGCTGCCTCTTATATAGGGACAATGGGGCGGTGTCACATGGGTTGATGTCACATGGTGACCCCGCCCCCTTACCATGTGACATCAACCCATGTGACCAACCCATGTGACATCAACCCATGTGACACCGCCCCATTGTCCCTATATAAGAGGCAGCGGAGCGCGTCCCTGGCATTGTGGCCGGAGAGCTCGTCGAGTCAACATCTCCAGGAGAAGAAGAAGGAGAAGAACGGAAGGCGGCGGCGGCGGCGGCGACGGAAGACCGGGCCACCGCCTGTAAAAGAGCTATAAGAAGGCGCGGTGGCCCGGCAGAAGAACCGAAGGCGGCGACAGAAGAACGGAAGACGGCGACAGAAGACCGGGCCACCGGACCAGGCGCGGTGGCCCGGCAGAAGAACCGAAGAGGGGGACAAGACCCCCGAAGTCGGGAGAAGAGGCCGGCGGCGGGGAGGAAGAAAGCCGGACTCCTCCGCTGGCAAAAGAGCTACACACACATAGCGGAGGAGTCCGGCGAGAAGACCCCCGAAGACGGAAGACCCCCGGCTGTGCAATAAAATACTTTTTCTCTGTGTTGTGTGTTTTATTGTACTTTATTTCACAGGTGAATGGGTAGGGGTACATTGTACCCCATACTCATTCACATAGGGTGGGGGGCCGGTATCCGGGGGCCCCCTTATTAAAGGGGGCTCCCGGATTCCGATAAGCCCCCCGCCCGCAGACCCCGACAACCAACGGCCAGGGTTGTCGGGAAGAGGCCCTTGTCCTCATCAACATGGGGACAAGGTGCTTTGGGGTGGGGGGGCCGCACGCCCCCCCTCCCCCAAGGCACCCCCCCATGTTGAGGGCACGCGGCCTGGTACGGCTCAGGAGGGGGGGGGCCGCCCGCTCGTCCCCACCCCCTTTCCTGGCCGGCCGGGTAGCGTGCTCGGATAAGGGTCTGGTGTGGATCTGGGGGGGACCCCCACGCCGTTTTTTCGGCGTAGGGGGTTCCCCTTGGAATCCATACCAGACCTAAGGGCCTGGTATGCTCTCGGAGGGGGAACCCACGCCAAATTTTTTTCAGAAATTTGCCGTGGAGTTCCCTCTTGAGAGCTGATAATTCTGTCAAAGTCGCCTCCGTATAGACGGAGATCCGACTTGGAGGCGACCTCCATTGAAATCAATGGGTACCGGTCGCCTACAAGTCGGATAGAAGTAGTACAGGAACCTTTTTTGAAGTCGGAGCGACTTCAGTAGCGTGCATTAACACGGCTCTCATTCACTTACATTGCTTTTTAAATGTTGTCCGACCTGAGGCGACCTGAGGCGACTAGGGGCGACCTGAAGTCGGATCAGGAGTTGCCCCTGTGTGAATGGGCTCTAACGGAAAAGAAAAGAGTTTACATAAAAAATAGAAAATAACAAAAGAAACTAGCAGAAAAATAATAGCTAAGGAGACAAGGGGAAGAAGGAATTAATAGGACTGATTTGATGTAACAAAGGGTTAATAAATGAGTTTTTTTCTTTTTTTTTTATTATTGCAAGGCTGTTGCTGTCATATACAGATCAAAGACCTTCTGATCTGTACGAAATTGAGTAAATACATAGTAGCAATTCATTGTTACATTGTATTTCTAAATATTATTTGCAGAAACTATCTGCAAGTGTTACTTTACATGGGAGTGGCTGCAGCTGCTCCTGTTATAAAGAGCAAGCCCTGATTGCCATTTGGACAGCTGACTGAGGAGCCAGGATTGGGGACATGAATCAGGGCATAGAAGATAAGCTTTAGGCTCAGATCTCATTGCTGCGGCCCCAAAGTCGTGCAATTGCGACTTGATGTGACTCCCAAGCAACTTTTACGTGACTCTGATATTTTGCGACTTTGGCTGTGGCAATTACAACAATACAATGCACTTTTGCACAGTAATGCCGAATTGGATTTCTGTTCCTATTACAATAATACAATGTGGTTGATTTACTAAAGGCAAATACACAGTGCACTTTGCATAATGCAGTTGCACTTTACAAGTGAAATTGCTCCAGAGCTTAGTAAATGAGGGAGAGCTCGGCTGACTTCCATCATCCAATCATGTGCAAGAAAAAATGCTGTTTTTTTTTTAAATATTCCTTGCATGTGATTGTCTATACTTTTTGCACAGTGAAGCTTTACCTCATTTACTAAGATCTGCAAAGTGTCTATTTGCCTTTAGTAAATCAACCCCAAAGTGTCACACTTATTATTGAACCCTCTGAAGTCGAAGCCAAACTCTCAAAGATAAGACAAAGAATTTACTTCCTTGCGACTTTTGTGATTTTAACATTGCAGTCTACAGCACTCATGTCTGAAGGAAGACGCAGAAAATTAGTGCAGGATTTTTTTTGTCGCTGTGACTTGTCATGCGTCTTTGTGTCACATCGCTGTAAGTCGCATGAGAAGCTACAGCAGTGTCTATCATGGCTTAGACACTTTTTTTTCATGATTTTTTTTTTTTTAAGAATGTATCTCCTACACCCGAAAGTCCTGAAGTGGTTAAAGATTAAGTTCATTTTAGTAAAATTACCTGTATATAATACATCCCTAAGTGTATCCAGTATCATAACCATCAATCTCTTGTTTAATTATTCCTCAGGGATTGTGTTGATGGGTTTGATGGGCAAATACATTGTACATTTCACAATCAGTTTGAGGTGCTTTTGAGATCATTAAGAATTAATTGACAGATGTATGTGACTTCCTTCTAACCCGCAATTGATCTCCTTCAATCCTCTTTTTTTCATTCCCATGAACTTGTATTGTTAGAGAAGCGGTTCAGAAACAAACAATAGCCCTTCAACACTGACCCTTTCTAAAGCCTTGTACACAGGATCGGATTTCTGCCGACAAAACATCGGACTTTTGTCCAAAGGGCATTGGCCCCAGCCGAGGCAGCGCCATTTCTTTGAATGCAGAGGCTGGGAGTAACGTCATAACATCGCGCCCCCAGCCTCCGAATGATCATACAGACTCCGGCGACCATCCGGACCGGCAAAAATCTCTATGGTAAACATCCGGGGCTGGCAGATCCTGTTTCCGACTCACCAATGGAAGCGGTGAGTCGGTAGAAGCACCGGAGGGTGGTGGGAGGTGGGACGTCCCCTCTCGCTGTCCATAAGAACAGTCAAGCGGTGGAACAATCACTATGATTGTTCTTATGTTGTAAGGAATCTCCGGCTGAAAAAGCCGATATCTGAATGATGCCTGTCGTTGCAGGCATCATTCAGATATACCCGCACAAAATCAAGGACATCATATGACGGCCAACGAGTAGGAAGTGGTTAATGGTATCCCAGTCTTAGTCCGTAGGGTTCAGTATTGAGTTGGCCCACCCTTTGCAGCTATAACAGCTTCAACTCTTCTGGAAAGGCTGTCCACAAGGTTTAGGAGTGTGTCTATGGGAATGTTTGACCATTCTTCCAGAAGAGCATTTGCAAGGTCAGGCACTGATGTGGACAAGAAGGCTCACAGTCTCCACTCAAATTCATCCCAAAGGTGCTCTATTGGGTTAAGGTGCAGGCCAGTCAAATTCCTCCACCCTAAACCCACTCATCCACACTATATTGTCAAAAGTATTGGGCCACCCCTCCAAATCATTTGGTGGAAGAGTGATCATGGTGTTGGTTTGTTTCTTTTCCTAAGGCATCAGCATCAGCATACCAAGACATTTTAGACAATTTCATGCTCCCAACTTTGTGGGAACAGTTTGGGGATGGCCTCTTCCTGTTCCAACATGACTGCACAGCAGTTCAAAAAGCAAGGTCCATAAAGACATGGATATTTGAGTTTGGGGTGGAGGAACTTGACTGGCCTGCACATTGTCCTGACCTCAACCCGATAGAACACCTTGTTACTGGCCAGATCACCAGGTAAAAACAGAGAGAAAAAGCCATGGTAAAGAAAACTGATTCCAGTGAACCAATAGAACACCTTTGGGATGAATTAGAGCAGAGACTGCGAGCCAGGTATTCTCGTCCATCATTGGTGCCTGACCTCACAAATGCGCTTCTGGAAGAATGGTCAAACATTCCCATAGACACACTCCTAAACCTTGTGGACAGCCTTCTCTGAAGAGTTGAAGCTGTTATCGCTGCAAAGGGCGGGCCAACTCAAAACTGAGCCCTACAGACGAAGACTGGGATGCCATGACATTTTGCATGTAAAGTCAGGTGTCCCAATACTTTTGATAATTTAGTGTAGCTGCTGTCAGTGGAAGAAATAGTGCCACACTGTTGGTGTCAGTGGCTGGAATAATGCCTCAAGGGCTGGATAAAGACGAGCAAATGGTGGCACCTGGCCCAGGGTTGCAGTTTGGAGACCACTGCTATAGATGATCTGTAAATAACGGCAGCTCCTAACTACTACTATGAATGTGAGCTCATGAATCAACCATTAATCAACAATTAAAAACACAGTCAGCCATAAAAACACATTTTCTATTAGAGTAAGAAAGAGTTAGAGCCTCTATCAGGAACTTATTTTCTGTGTCCCTATGGGGTGATTTTTCCCTCACTTCCTGCCCAGGTGGTCAGTGTCAAACAGTATGGGAAGAAAATAGAAATATCTTTAAATTGGACAAAGATGGTCTTTAAAACCTGACACAAAAATCTCAATAACAAACAGGTTTGTACTTACCTGCTCTGTGTAATGGAATTGCACAGAGCAGCTCTGAACCTCCTGCTCTCGGGTCCTCTGGCAGTGTTGCTGACTCCTTCGCTCCTTGATGTGCCCCCATAACAATCCACTTGCTATGAGGGCACAACTGCAGTCTCCCAAGCCACGCTGCCAGCATCCATAGACACAGACAGCACGGCTCAATCCTGCCCCCAGCTCCCTTGTTACAGCCACCAATGGCTCCCACTGCCTCAATAAAGCCTGTGGGAGTGGGGAGAGGTGGAGAGAGCTGAAACAGACAGGCACAAGGATCGAGTAGGGACTCAGTTAAGTATAAGGGGGTCTGAGTGGGCATACTGCTACCTAAACATTTTTACCTTAATGCAGGGAATGCATAAAGGTAAAAAATGTTTAAGCTATAAAAACACTTTAATTCTGATCATTGGTTACAACTAGGGGCGTTGCTAGGTCTACAAAAGATCTGGGGCTAGAGCCCATAGTAGCAAAGTAAAGAAAGTCATACGATTGGATGCGCATACACATGTCTGTATGTATATGTGTGTGTATATTATATATATACATTATATTACATTATATATTATCATTACATCAGAGTCCCCAGAGAGCCTCCCCCTTATATCAGAGTCCCCAGAGAGCCCCCCTTCCCCTTACATCAGGGTCCCCAGGGAGCCTCCCTTCCTTCAGGGTCCCCAAAGAGCCTCCTTACATTTCTGTCCCTAGAGAGCCTCCCCCTTACATCAGGGTCCCCAGAGAGCCCCCCTTACATCACAGTCCACAGAGAACCCCCCCCCCCCTACATCAGAGTCTCCACAGAGCTTCAGTCATGCATCAGGGTCCCCAGAGAGCCTTCCCCTTATATCAGAGTCCCCAGAGAGCCTCCCCCTTACATCAGAGTCCCCAGAGAGCCTCCCCTTACATCAGAGTCCCCAGAGAGCCTCTCCCTTACATCAGAGTTCCCAAAGAGCCTCCTCCTTACATCATGGTCTCCAGAGAGCCTCCCCCTTACATCAGGGTCCCCAGAGAGCCTCCTCCTTACATCAGGTTACCCAGAGAGCCTCCCCCCTTACATCAGGGTCCCCAGAGAGCCTCCCCTTACATCAGGGTCCCCAGAGAGCCTCCCCCTCAAATCAGAGGCTCCAGAGAGCCTTCCCCTTACATCAGAGTCCACAGAGAACCCCCCCTTACATCAGAGTCCCCACAGAGCCTCAGTCTTGCATCAGGGTCCCCAGAGAGCCCCCCTTACATCAGGGTCCCCAGAAAGCCTCCCCCTTACATCAGGGTCCCCAGAGAGCCTCCCCCTTACATCAGGGTCCCCAGAGAGCCTCCCCCGTACATCAGGGTCCCCAGAGAGCCTCCCCCTCAAATCAGAGGCTCCAGAGAGCCTTCCCCTTACATCAGAGTCCACAGAGAACCCCCCCTTACATCAGAGTCCCCACAGAGCCTCAGTCTTGCATCAGGGTCCCCAGAGAGCCCCCCTTACATCAGGATCCCCAGAGAGCCCCCCTTACCTCAGAGTCCCCAGAGAGCCCCTCCTTGCCTCAGAGTCCCCAGAGAGCTGTTCCTTACATCAGGGTCACCAGAGAGGGAGCAGGCAGTGAGAGATGATGTAATCTCTCTGCTGCTCGTGGCTGCACAGTGAGGGCAGAACAGCGGTGATGCAGGACGGGCGTTGAGAGATGACGTCATCTCTCTGCTCTCCCGTGCTGCCAACCCGCTGTCCGGCTCTCCCATGCTGGCTGATGCACAGCTGCAGGGAGGCCACAGCCCTGTGGCTGTGGACCCCCTGGGACTCGGAGCTATGGGCTCCAGATTCGGGCCTATAGCCCCAAAAGCCACCCCCTAGCAACACCACTGGTTCCAACCTGTCCATACACCAAAACTAGAAAAAACGTTTTGCCTTGTGTTGGCCCTTTAACTCCTCAACAGTTTCCTATACATCATGGGGGCTCTATTGGTGAGATCCCTGCGGGTCGGCATACTTGTTGTGCCCATTATGAGGGAATACCACTCACCCTGCAGGATATTTTTGTTTATTTTTTTATGATGGATAGTGTAACGGAGGACCTGGAACACACAAGGTAGTTGGCAATACCCACAAAGTCCCAGATGGACATTAAGAGAGCCAGGAATTATGGAAAAGATCTTGCACTTGAGTTACCCAAGATATATGAGAAGCTAGGGGCTGCCTCAGCTTACCAGGTTTCGAATAATAACATTATTATTTAATATCACTTTTGGTTGAACAGCCCCTTTACCATTCAATCACATTCTCTATGAAGGTCAAAAGTCATCTGCCTGCTTGGGACATGGTTTTAAGCCAAGCCCTCTCGATCAGGAGAACAGCTTTGTCTCCTTCTTCTCATGGATGGAAGGAACTGGGACTTTTCCTACCTATGGGTGTAATGATGACGGTGAACTGCATCTCTTCTCCCCTGCCGGTGATATTGTTGTAGGCTCGGCACAGGTAATCCACGGTCTTTTGTCTGACTTTTTCAGAAAGAAATTTGAAGTAGGGTCCGTAGTTGATGATTTCGGTGGAGTTGTTGCTCCTCTGGATCCAGGCGCAGGTGTTCGGTGGGTTGGAGTCAGCCGAGCAGTCAAATCGTACAGATTCTCCGATGTCAATGGTGAAGACCTCTCCAACTTTAAGTCCCTTATCGGAAATCACTCTCAGACCATAAGGTCCATCTGTTAGCAAAGAATATAATTTCTTAAATGATAATAATAAAGATGATGCAATACATTTTAAAATGTATATTTATATGTACACGGGTGAAAAAAATTCCCCAGACCCCTTTATACATACAGTTGTGTCTGCACCCCCACAAGTGCTTACTTACCTTTTCCAATGGTGGCAGCCTTGTGTATTGTCTTCAGCTCAGCCATTAAAAATCTATTGCCGGGCTACCCATGTGCCAACGTCCTGTAAACTTTAATGAGTTGCAACCATATAACAGGCGCAATGCCTCAATCAAGTCTATGGGATGGTAATGGACGGGTGATGGCAGCCCCAACACTAGAAGCCACCGCTGCCACCAAATGTAAGTCTGCACTTCTAGGAGAAGAGGGGGTAATATAACACAACTTCATGTAATAAAGGGGGCTAGAGAAACAGGCTGGGGAATTTTCTGTCAAACATCAGGGACACCAGGGAAGGGCAGATTACAATTCAAGCTTTAACTGCTCCTTCATTGCAACAGTTAATCATGTAAAATTAAGATTTAGTATTAATATTTTAACAGTTTCTTGTTTTAAAACATTATCCAGTGTATCCACTTGAGTCCTGAAATGTTTTAGTTTTTCCACGTTGGCGATGTCTTGGTTTCACATAATATACCTTATTTTGTGTTTTATTGGGAAAAAATAAAAAAAAGTAGAATAAAATGCCCATTTCCTGTAAATTTTCACCCTACTAACATATATATATATATGGACAATGATATAGCGCTCTATTCAAAACAAACATAATATATAAAAAAAGTTCATAAACAAAAATATAGTGAATGGCTTCAAAATACAATATCCTCAGATAGATATGGTGATCACATCCAAAGGCAGAAGAAGGAATAGTCATAATCCATTTCATACGCAGAGGAGGAAGGGAACCGTCACCAACACCCAAAAACACTGACTCTTACCATAAATATGTAGATAAAAACGCATGTAGTAAATCACCAAGGGGGAGGCAGTTTTCTATGCTGATTTCCCTTCGTCTACAGACGTGCAATTATCTCAATGGGAGTCGTCCAAATGGGAAAAGAGGATTCCTATTTCTGTTTAGTAGGCACTTCACTTCCCAGGAACTGCTTAAATCTCCAGACCAACAATCCTCCCAAAAACCATAGAAAACATAAAACAAAGTGGCCTCATTGCGCAGTTTTACTGATAAACCAATAATCTTTTTATTCTCTAAAACCGTAGTTGAACTCACATTTAAGATGAGATATACAGGCATCAAATAACAATCGGCTACAGATGGAAAGAACGAATGAAGACCACTCCTGTGCTCCTTCTGATGTCACCAGGTCCCAAAATACGCCCACGTCGGGCGTATTTTGGGACCTGGTGACATCAGAAGGAGCACAGGAGTGGTCTTCATTCGTTCTTTCCATCTGTAGCCGATTGTTATTTGATGCCTGTATATCTCATCTTAAATGTGAGTTCAACTACGGTTTTAGAGAATAAAAAGATTATTGGTTTATCAGTAAAACTGCGCAATGAGGCCACTTTGTTTTATGTTTTCTATGGTTTTTGGGAGGATTGTTGGTCTGGAGATTTAAGCAGTTCCTGGGAAGTGAAGTGCCTACTAAACAGAAATAGGAATCCTCTTTTCCCATTTGGACGACTCCCATTGAGATAATTGCACGTCTGTAGACGAAGGGAAATCAGCATAGAAAACTGCCTCCCCCTTGGTGATTTACTACATGCGTTTTTATGTACATATTTATGGTAAGAGTCAGTGTTTTTGGGTGTTGGTGACGGTTCCCTTCCTCCTCTGCGTATGAAATGGATTATGACTATTCCTTCTTCTGCCTTTGGATGTGATCACCATATCTATCTGAGGATATTGTATTTTGAAGCCATTCACTATATTTTTGTTTATGAACTTTTTTTATATATTATGTTTGTTTTGAATAGAGCGCTATATCATTGTCCATATATCTTTATATATTGTTTCCAGCAATATTTGTGTTAGCAGCTATTTTTGTTTTATATAGATTGATTTTGCTTTTTAGCGCAACACATTTTTCACTTTTAACATATATATATATATATATATATATATATATATATATATATATATATATATATACAGTGGTGTGAAAAAGTGTTTGCCCCCTTCCTAATTTCCTGTTCCTTTGCATGTTTGTCACACTTAAGTGTTTCGGAACATCAAACCAATTTAAACAATAGTCAAGGACAACACAAGTAAACACAAAATGCAATTTGTAAATGAAGGTGTTTATTATTAAAGGTAAAAAAAAATCCAAACCATCATGGCCCTGTGTGAAAAAGTGATTGCCCCCTAAACCTAATAACTGGTTGGGCCACCCTTAGCAGCAACAACTGCAACCAAGCGTTTGCGATAACGTGCAATGAGGCTTTTACAGCGTCCTGGAGGAATTTTGGCCCACTCATCTTTGCAGAATTGTCCTAATTCAGTTACATTAGAGGGTTTTCGAGCATGAACGGCCTTTTTAAGGTCATACCACAACATCTCAATAGGATTCAGGTCAGGACTTTGGCTAGGCCACTCCAAAGTCTTCATTTTGTTTTTCTTCAGCCATTCGGTGGTGGACTTGCTGGTGTGTTTAGGATCATTGTCCTGCTGCAGAACCCAAGTTCGTTTCAGCTTGAGTACAGGAACAGATGGTCGGACATTCTCCTTCAGGATCTCTTGGTAGACAGCAGAATTCATAGTTCCTTTTATCACGGCAAGTCTTCCAGGTCCTGAAGCAGCAAAACAGCCCCAGACCATCACACTACCACCACCATATTTTACTGTTGGTATAATGTTCTTTTTATGAAATGCAGTGTTCCTTCTACGCCAGATATACTTGGACACACACCTTCCAAAGAGTTCCACTTTTGTTTCATCGGTCCACAGAATGTTGTCCCAAAAGTCTTGGGGATCATCAAGATGTGTTGTGGAGAAATTGAGACGAGCTTTGATGTTCTTTTTGCTCAGCAGTGGTTTTCTCCTTGAAACTCTGCCATGCAGGCCATTTTTGCCCTGTCTTTTCCTGATGGTGGAGGCATGAACGCTGACCTTAACTGAGGCAAGTGAGGCCTGCAGTTCCTTGGACGTTGTTGTGGGGTCTTTTGTGACCTCTTGGATGAGTCGTCGCTGCGCTCTTGGGGTAATTTTGGGCGGCCGGCCACTCCTGGGAAGGTTCACCACTGTTCCATGTCTTCGCCATTTGTGGATAATGGCTCTCACTGTGGTTCGCTGGATTCCCAAAGCTTTGGAAATGGCTTTATAACCCTTTCCAGACTGATAGATCTCAATTACTTTCTTTCTCAATTGTTCCTGAATTTCTTTGGGTCTCGGCATGATGTGTAGCTTTTAAGGATCTTCTGGTGGACCTTACTGTGTCAAGCAGCTCCTATTTAAGTGATGCCTTGATTGTGAACAGGTGTGGCAATAATCAGGCCTGGGTGTGGCTAGAGAAATTGAACTCAGGTGTGGACAACCACAGTTATAGTATGTTTTAACAAGGGGGGCAATCACTTTTTCACACAGGGCCATGATGGTTTGGATTTTTTTTCACCTTTAATAATAAACACCTTCATTTACAAATTGCATTTTGTGTTTACTTGTGTTGTCCTTGACTATTGTTCAAATTGGTTTGATGTTCCGAAACACTTAAGTGTGACAAACATGGAAAGGAACAGGAAATGAGGAAGGGGGCAAACACTTTTTCACACCACTGTATATATATATATATATATATATATATATATATATATATATATATATTTATATATATATATATATATATATATATATATATTTATATATATTTATATAGGAAAAGTGCATTTTGGGACTTTAAATGAGGCCAGCATCAAAGGGACGCCAGCCTCCATCCCTGTCAGTAGTTTATAAGGAGAGGAGAGAGATGGGACTTTGAGTGAAGCACACAGCAGTTTGGTCAAGTGACTGATTATTTATGTATTTATATTTCACAAATCATACATTGTTTGCAAGTATTTTGGGCAACAAGCCTCTAAGAAATACTTGGGGCAACATGCTTCGTACAAAATAAATCACAGTTCAATAAATAAACATATATTGAGTAGTCTTGAGACCTTAGTTAATAAGTAAATTAACCAAACGACCAAAATAAAAATGTCTAAATATGAATAAAAATTCAGATTATGTAAAAACTTGATATTCCATGATTACAATAAAAAGAAGGTAATAATTCAAGGCTCTACGCGTTTCGCTGCGCTGTAGCCGCTCATCAGGAGCAAGTACCATGGAATAGATCTAAAAAAGAAAAATAGCAAAAAATAATAAAAGAAAAAATAATCTAACAAAAATGAGCTAAAAATGGGTGTTTGCCTATATTTAAATACACTATATTAGCAAAAGTATTGCTATGTCTGCCTTTACACACACATGAACTTAAATCCCAGTCTTAGTCCGTAGGGTTCAAAATTGAGTTGGCCCACCCTTTGCAGCTATAACAGCTTCAACTCTTCTGGGAAGGCTGTCCACAAGGATTAGGAGTGTGTCTATGGGAATGTTTGGCCATTCTTCCAGAAGCGCATTTGTGAGGTCAGGCACTGATGTTCAATGAGAAGGCCTGGCTCGTAGTCTCCACACTAATTCATCTCAAAGGTGTTCTATCGGGTTGAGGTCAGGACTCTGTGCAGGCCAGTCAAGTTCCTCCACCCCAAACTCGCTCATCCATGTCTTTATGGACCTTGCTTTGTGAACTGGTGCGCAGTCATGTTGGAACAGGAAGGGGTCATCCCCAAACTGTTCTCACAAAGTTGGGAGCATTAAATTGTCCAAAATCTGTTGGTATGCTGACGCCTTAAGAGTTCCCGTCACTGGAACTAAGGGGCCAAGCCCAACCCCTGAAAAACAACCCCATGCCATAATCCTCCCTTCACCAAATGATTTGGACCAGCGCACAAAGCAAGGTCCATAAAGACATGGATAAGAAAGTTCATTGTGGAGGAACTTGACTGGCATGCACAGAGTCCTGACCTCAACCCGATAGAGCACCTTTGGTGTTAGAGCGGAGACTGCAAGCCAGGCCTTTTCATCCATCAGTGCCTGAACTCACAAATGTACTTCTGGAAGAATGGTCAAACATTCCCATAGACACACTCCTATACATTGTGGACAGCCTCCCCAGAAGAGTTGAAGCTGTTATAGCCGCAAAGGGTGGTCCAACTCAATATTGAACCCCACGGACTAAGACTGGGATGCCATTAAAGATCATGTGCGTGCGTGTAAAGGCAGGTCTCCCAATACTTTTGAATATATATATATATATATATATATATTTATTTATATATATATATATTAGAAATTATAAATAATAATTATATTTATTTATGCATACTTCCTATCTATCTACATACACATCTTTTTTTTTTTTTTTTTTTTTTTTATTAATGACTTTTGTTCTTTTTTAATCAGGCTGGAATTCAGCTTTAAACATTCCCAACAAGACAAGTGTGGGATATGACATACCAATAAAAAAAAAAAAGTAGAATACATTTTTGCAAATTACATATGCATCTTTTTAATTTTTATTTTTTTAATTTTTTTATTTAATTAGCTTTTTCTACATAACTGCATTCATTGGTGTTTTTTATTTTATTTCTTAATCTCCCTGGAGTTAGACTTTAAACATTTCCAAAAAGGCAAGTGTGGGATGTAACATACAGTAAAAGAAAAAAAAAAAAAGGTAGAATATGTTATTGAAAATATTTAAACACCTAAAAAAAGCAGTTTTTAAAAAACACAAGAGGGGGTGATAAAATAAGTTGGGAAATTAATTTGGGTGAGGAAATAACAAATTCTCATCTTCGCTTATTGCAGAAATATTGGCACAGAGTGCATCACTTTTATCCTTTTTTAATCTGGCTGGAATTCAGCTTTAAACATTTCCAACAAGATAAGTGTGGGATATGGAAATGGCGCTGTTCTATGAAGCCAAACTTTCATGAATTGTAAAACTAACATAAATAGTAAATTAAGGATAATAAAGATATTAAACATGATATAGGGGAACAAATTCCCAAACACAGGTATGAGGCTGTGTAAACTGTAGTGAAGACCGTGTGATGGCTTATATAAATCGCATCAATCAAAAAACAATATATATGTGATATTAAAAATAAGAATATGTAAGTTATGCAGCAAAAAACATGTTATGATAAGTAAAGAAGTCCAAAAAATATACAATAAACTTAAATTGACTAGTGTCCATATATCAAAAATAAAAATAGAATAAATTCCCAAAAGTGACTGGTGCAAAAATGTTGGTGACAGTTTATCTTCAATTTCAGTGCCACAAGTATAAGTGACTTTTCCGTGCTCCCCTCTCATATTTGCACTCACCAATGTGCCTTACCCCTGCATGATTAGTGATCACGTTGTAGTTGGGGATTGCGCTGTGTTTACTGCGCTCTGTTTGTGTTTCCACCCCCTGTAATGTGGCATGTTTGTGGGCGGTCACAATGTAACCTCCATCCGCGCTATATAAGACGTAGGGTGTACCAAGATGGCTGCACCTCAGAAGATGTCTTATGATGAAACGCGTAAGCCGGGACTTGGTACACACTATGTCACTTCCGACAATTCCGGGTTATCTCGGCGTAGTCTGTGGAACAAACACCACCCAGAGCCTGAGATTGGCTTGCTTATCTGTTTTACAGCTTTGGAGCAATTAGAACTCCCCACTTTTTAAACTAGGCTTCAATGCCTTTATATGTTTACAATACTTGATGTGATTGTAGATGTATTAGTGCAATTGTGACAGAGAAAATTGAGTACTGTCCGTGATACTTTTTTATTTGCACTAACATACAATTTTTCAGGACAAGCTTTCGGGGTTTGTCCTCTTAAAGTAAAAAAAACTTTCACAGACAGTACTCAATTTTCTCTATTTTTACAATAAAATACATATTTTTTACGGTGGTACGCTATAAGGGTCTGTTCTTTTTGCTAAAATTTCATGTGGCTGCCCGAATGCCCCCAGCCCACAGTGGAGAGAGGAGGACACTACTAGTGGAACACTAAGCCCTTGTAAACACGGTCGGAGAATCCATCGGAATGTGTCCTATTGGACCGTGTTGTCGGATAATCCGACTGTGTGTGGTCTGCATCGGACTGATTCCGTCGGAATATCCGTCGGACCCAATTTTCCAACTTGTTGGAAATATTTCCCGACCAACTGGTCCGATCGGTCATACTCCGATCATGTGTAGAGAATTTTGATCGGACCAAGTGCCACGCATGCTCAGATCAAATTCCTACATCAAAGCTATTGGCTACTAGCCTGAATGTAGTCCCATCATAATGAAATTACGTCATCACGTTCTGAATGATCGGATTTTACGAGAACTTAGTCCGACCGTGTGTATGCAACAGTTTCGGACAAGATCCGACGGATTTGGTTGTCGAAATCTCCGACCGTGTGTACAGGGGCTAAGAGGTTGTCCATAGTCCACGACACGCCACTCACCCCAGGAGGGACCAAGCTTCCAGGTGGAGATCCGATCGTTTGTACCAGGCAGTGGAGGAGGGTACACCCCAGGATTGGGCCACCAGGAACAGAAGTATATTTCAAACACACGCCTTTCACCCCTGCCGGGGTAAGACGCTCTGGTGAGTGCAAATATGAGAGGGGAGCACGGAAAAGGCACTTATATACTTCTGGCAAAGGAATTCAAGATAAACTGTCACCAACATTTTTGCACCAGTCACTTTTGGGAATTTATTCTATTTTTATTTTTGATATATGGACAGTAATCAATTTAAGTTTATTGTATATTTTTTGGACTTCTTTACTTATCATAACATGTTTTTTGCTACATAATTGGTTTATGCACTTGCACATTCTTATTTTTAATATCATATATATATTGTGTTTTGCTTGATATGTTTTATCATTTATATAAGCCAACACAAGGCCTTCACTATACAGTTTACACAGCCTCATATCTGTGTTTGGGAATTTGTTCCCCTATATCACGTTTAATACCTTTATTATCCTTAATTTACTATTTATGTTAGTTTTACAATTCATGAGAGTTTGGCTTCATAGAACAGCACCATTTCCCTTTCTTTGAATTTAAATATTTTGAATTTCACTGTGTGAATTTTGTTTTAGGGAGGTAGCAGTTCACATCATTCCTAAGCGTGGAATCTTTGTTTAATTTTTAAGTGTGGGATATGACATACCAAAAAAAAAAAAAAAAAAAGTAGAATACATTTTTGCAAATTACATACACATCTTTTTTTTATTTTTCACAGTTCTTTCTTTTTTTTAACTTCAGTTTTCTTTTTTCTACAGAACTGGATTCATGGGTGTTTGTTTTAATCTCCCTGGTGTTAGACTTTAAACATTTCCAACAAGATAAATGTAGGATGTGACATACAGTTGAAAAAAAAAAAAAAAGAATGTCGATTAAATTTTTGCAAATTACATACACATATTTTTTTTTTTTCACAGTTTTCTCTTTTTTTATATATATATCATTATTTTCTACATAACTGCATTCATGTTTTTTTTCTTGTTTTTTTTAAATCTCCCTGTTGTTAGAATTTAAACATTTCCAACAAGATAAATGTAGGATGTGACATACAGTTGAACAAAAAAAAAAGAATGTAGGTCCAAATTTTGCAAATTACATACACATATTTTTTTTTTTTCACAGTTTTCTCTTTTTTATATATCTCATTATTTTCTACATAACTGCATTCATGTTTTTTTTTCTTTTTTTTAAATCTCCCCGGTGTTAGACTTTAAACATTTCACATCTTTTTTTTATTTTTCACAGTTCTTTCTTTTTTTTAACTTCAGTTTTCTTTTTTCTACAGAACTGGATTCATGGGTGTTTGTTTTAATCTCCCTGGTGTTAGACTTTAAACATTTCCAACAAGATAAATGTAGGATGTGACATATAGTTAAAAAAAAAAAAGAATGTAGATTAAAATTTTGCAAATTACATACACATTTTTTTTATTTTTCACAGTTTTTTCTTTTTTTTAATATATACATTTCATTATTTTCTACATAACTGCATTCATGTTTTTTTTTTTTTTTTTTTAATCTCCCTGGAGTTAGACTTTAAACGATTCCAGCACGACAAGTGTGGGATGTGACATACAGTAAAAAAAAAAAAAAGAAGGTAGAATAAATTTTTGCAAATATTTAAAGACCTAGAAAAAGCAGTTTTTAGAAAACATGAGAGGAGATGATGGAAAATAAGTTGAGAAATGAATTTGGGTGATGAAATAACAAGTTCTCGTCTTGGCTTATTGCAGAAATATTGACATGGGATACATCACTTTTCATTTTCTCCCTTTCCCCACACCAGATAAGCTCTGTAAAGACATGAACACATTGGCTGGCTTACTGCTGTTTACCAAGCAGGCTTGTAAAATGATAAATCACCTGTCTGGCTGGGACTTTAGTGCAAGGAGCAGGCCGCCGATTGGCTGCGCCGCCCGCGCGCTCCCGCCCCTTCTATTATTGAGCAGATGGCAGAGGTACTTAGTGCGAGGGACCTTTTTATCATCGCACTCCCCCGCAGTCTCAGCATATGGTACACGAGAACCCTCAGAGAGAGCGCCGAGCTATAGCAAACATGTTATTGACAAAATATAGATGGAAAGTTGCCGCTGCCAAGAACTCCGCTGTCATATTCTGAACCGGAGAGGTGCGAATGATGGTTAACCCTCTCATTGCCCGGGAGAACGGTTTACCCCAAAGGCCCATTTAGATCTATGCCTGTGCGTAGACGTGCATTGATATTTGCAGCATTAGGCATTAAAGAGGAAGTAAACCCTGATGAGTTTACTTCCTCTTTCATTCCCTGCAAAGGTAAAGCATAATGGACTACTATGCATCGCATAGTAGCCCATTATGTGTCACTTACCTGACACAGGAGCCAGCGAAGTCACCGCTGTCCCCTGTAGTCCGGAGCCTCCATCTTCTCGGTGGGTCTCGCTGGTCCGCCACTGTCATTCGGCGAAGCCGCGATGACGTCAATCCCGTGCATGTGCACGGGAGCCGCCACTCGCGGCATATCGCCGTTGACTGCAGCGCGCTCAGTGCGCTTGCGCGCCGCTGTCTACGGCGCATGCGCCGTAGACATCGGTGCCTGTCTTTTGCCAAATATCTCCTAAACCGTGTAGGTTTAGGAGATATGTCCTGGACCTACAGGTAAGCCTTAATCTAGGCTTACCTGTAGGTCAAAGTTGGTTGTAAGGGTTTACAACCACTTTAACAAGCCTTGGTGGTGAACCCTATCCACCCCAAATTCTAAATTCAAAAACGCATAAAAAAAAAATCCATTATGCATAATGGTCTTTTTGATGCGTTTTTAAATTTTAGAATTTGGAGTGGATAGGGTTCACCACCAAGGCTTGTTAATGTACAGTATCTCACAAAAGTGAGTACACCTCTCACATTTTTGTAAATATTTATCAGTATTTAATACAAATATCACTTAAAAGTATTTACCAACAAATATTCCTCACTGATCCCAGCGCTCTCAGTAGGATGCCAATTAGTTAGTAAGCAGCTATCATAAAAGGCTTAGATATATTCAAATATATAGTATATGCAATTCCTAGATCATACACAATGTAAGATATACTATATTGACAGCGCTATATAGTATATCTTACATTGTGTATGATCTAGGAATTGCATATACTATATATTTGAATATATTTATCAGTATTGTCACTAAATATTCATTTAGTGACAACACTGAAGAAATGACACTTTGCTCCAATGTATAGTAGTGAGTGTACAGCTTGTATAACAGTGTAAATTTGCTGTCCCCTCAAAATAACTCAACACACAGCCATTAATGTCTAAACCGCTGGCAACACCTCTAAGTGAAAATGTCCAAATTGGGCCCAAAGTGTCAATATTTTGTGTGGCCACCATTATTTTCCAGCACTGCCTTAACCCTCTTGGGAATGGAGTTCACCAGAGCTTCACAGGTTACCACTGGAGTCCTCTTCTACTCCTCCATGATGACATCACAGAGCTGGTGGATGTTGGAGACCTTGTGCTCCTCCATCTTCAGTTTGAGGATGTCCCACAGATGCTTAATAGGGTTTAGGTCTGGAGACATGCTTGGCCAGTCCATCTCCTTTACTCTCAGCTTCTTTAGCAAGGCAGTGGTCATCTTGGAGGTGTGTTTGGGGACGTTATCATGTTGGAATACTGCCCTGCGGCTCAGTCTCTGAAGGGAGAGGATCATGCTCTGCTTCAGTATCTCACAGTACATGTTGGCATTCATGGTTCCCTCAATGATCTGTAGTTCCTCAGTGCTGGCAGCACTCATGCAGCCCCAGACCATGACACTCCCACCACCATGCTTGACTGTAGGCAAGACACACTTGTCTTTGTACTCCTCACTTGGTTGCCACCACACATGCTTGACACCATATGAACCCAATACGTTTATCTTGGTCTCATCAGACCACAGGACATGGTTCCAGTAATCCATGTCCTTAGTCTGCTTGTCTTCAGCAAACTGTTTGCAGGCTTTCTTGTGCATCATCTTTAGAAGATGCTTCCTTCTGGGACAACAGCCATGCAGACCAATTTGATGCAGTGTGTGGCGTATGGTCTGAGCACTGACAGGCTGACCCCCCACCCCTTCAACCTTTGGAGCAATACTGGCAGTACGCATACGTCTATTTCCCAAAGACAACCTCTGGATATGAAGCTGAGGACGTGCACTCAACTTCTTTGGTCGACCATGACAAGGCCTGTTCTGAGTGGAAACTGTCCTGTTAAACCGCTGTATGGTCTTGGCCACCATGCTGCAGCTCGGTTTCAGGGTCTTGAAAATCTTCTTATAGCCTAGGCCATCTTTATGTACAGCAACAATTCTTTTTTTCAGATCCTCAGAGAGTTCTTTTTTATGAGGTGCCATGTTGAACTTCCAGTGACCAGTATGAGAGAGTGAGAGCGATAACACCAAAGTTAACATACCTGCTCCCCATTCACAACTGAGACCTTGTAACACAAACGAGTCACAGGACAATGGGGAGGGAAAATGGTTAATTGGGCCCAATTTGGACATTTTCACTTAGGAGTAGGGGGTTCCCCTTAAAATCCATATCAGACCAAAGGGCCCGGTATGCTCTTGGAGGGGAACCCATGCGTTTTTTTTATTTAAAATTTGGTGTGGAGTTTCCCCTTAAGATCATTACAGCACAAGTCGCATGCCAAAGTCGGATCAGGCAAGACGGTGATCTAACTTTGATCCAACCTCAATGATATTCAATGGGCTGAAGTAGGACCAAAGTAGTGCAGGGAGCATTTTAAAAGTCGGACTGACTTGTGTCGGACCAGTTAAGACGGCTGCCATAGGGAAACATTGATTTTCACACATCATGCGACATGAGCTCCCAATGTCGGAGCGTTTGTCACACCAGTGTGAACCTGGCCTGATACTCGGTTCTAACTTCAGCAAGTCGTCTGTGATTGATTGATTAGCAATTTGTGGTAGGAAGCAATTGAACATGTGTACCTAATAAAGTGGCCAGTGAGTGTACATTAGGTCAACATGTTGGTCAATGTAAAGCCCCATACACACTATCAGATTTTCTGCAGATTTTTGTCTTAAGATTGACCAAAACCATATAATATGAGATCAAACCTTAAGCCCCTGTACACACGGTCGGAGATTTCGACAACCAATGTTTGTCCGTCGGATTTTGTCCGTCGGATCTTGTCCGAAACTGTTGCATACACACGGTCGGAGATTTCGACAACCAATGTTTGTCCGTCGGATTTTGTCCGTCGGATCTTGTCTGAAACTGTTGCATACACACGGTCGGACTAAGTTGTCGAAAAATCCGATCTTTCAGAACGTGATGACGTAATTTCGTTACGATGGGACTACATTCAGGCTAGGAGCCAATAGCTTTGATGTAGGAATTTGATCTGAGCATGCGTGGCACTTGGTCCGATCAAAATTCTCTACACATGATCGGAGTATGTCCGATCGAACCAGTTGGTCGGGAAATATTTCCAACATGTTGGAAAATTGGGTCCGACGGATATTCCGACGGAATCAGTCCAATGCATACCACACACAGTCGGATTATCCGACGACACGGTCCGATAAGACTCATTCCGACGGATTCTCTGACCGTGTGTACAAGGGCTAAGAGTTTCAATTTGTATGCAATCAGGCAGGCCCTTGCACTACATGGTTTTGATGAATCTGAAGACAAAAATCTGTAGAAAATCGAATAGTGTGTATAGGGCTTAAGCCTTAAATAACGGGGCAGACTAGACAATATAGAGGTGGATGGGCCTAGGATGGGTGAGGATAAGTGTGGGGGGCCATATTTAAAAAAAAACTTTATGGGCTATTGATAAATACGTTTTCTATGATGGCGTTTACTGCATTTCTCCATCACATAAATGATGGAGGATTACAAGTTACATTTCTTGGGTTTAACTTTGCTTTTCCTATTGATTTCAATGCATTTTTCAAAACGGTATAAAGTTTCCCCAAGTTCTCCAGATTGTCCCTAAAATATCAGAAGAAATGTAAAATCCTAATAACCTACAGCCAGCTCTTCCCTGGTAGCCTGGCAGTGTGTATGAGCTCCGCATATCCTGTTCTAATTAGCACATTCTGCTTTTCCATTTTACTAATTATAAACACATAACGGGCTTAGCGGGAAAGGAGAACCTGTATGAAAGGGCTCATCACCATCCACCTGTGCCTGGGGAGGCATGCACAGCGGAGATCGCCTGGCTGGGCCATATGTTCTTCTCTGGGTCCTGTCCCAACTTTGCAGTAATTACCCCTCTGGGAGTTCATGGCCATTCGCCAGCTTCTGGGTAAGGCGACGCTCGTACGCCATTGAAGCTGAACTCCAGGCAGATAGAAAAGGCGCAAATTAATGTAGCTCTGTAATCATTATTACACGGTTTGTTTTATTAATTAACTCATTAAATTCATTATTAGTATTTTATTCTAAAACACAAGTAATGCAAGTAGGCGGATTGGACCAAGTAACTGCCTCTTGCAGCCCCCGGTACAGCAGAAGCTCAGGGAAGTGGAGAGAGAAGCAGGTAAGTGTGGTGCAGAATGCTGACAGTTGGAGAGAGCAGAGTGACAGAGAGTTCATCTGATCAGTCTGCAGCTTCCCATTTCAATGTCTAGCCAAGGGTTGGGTTGAGGAGGAGGCCTGTAAGTGAAAGTGAAACTGCAACAGAGAAAGATCAGTCCACCTCATCTACTAAACAGGGCTGTGTCCAGTGGCGGCCCGTCCATTATTCTCCTCTATTCTCCCCATCCCCCATATGAATAATGGATAGATTCATGTACAGCATGAATCTATCCATGGCCTCTGCGGCCACCCCCTATTCAGGCGTCCGGCCCCTTTTAGGACATCAGGTGCCTGTCCATTATTCCCCTCCTCTATTCTCCCCATCCCCATATGAATAATGGATAGATGCATGCATGGCATGAATCTATCCATGGCTGCCGCGGCCACCCCCTTTTCAGGCATCCGGCCCCTTTTAGGACATCAGGCATCTGAATTACAGTGGCGGGGGGTGTTTTTTTTAAACACCTGATTAGAGCCATAGGCTCTAATAGGCTTCAAAATAGGGTGGCTCATGACACAGAGCATTGCGCCATGAGCCCCCCCAAAATATTTTCTTGGCACACTTTGGGTACCTTAGCACCAATTGAGCATCATTTAAACACCACGGCCTACCTGAGTATTGTTGCTGACCATGTCCATCCCTTTATGACTACAGTGTCCCCATCTTCTGATGGCTCCTTCCAGCAGCATAATGCACCATGTCACAAAGTTTAAATCATCTCACCACTGGTTTCTTGAACATGACAACGAGATCACTGTACTCCAATGGCCTCCACAGTCACCAGATGTCAATCCAATAGATGTCCATGTAGCGCTGGCTCCTGACGAGCAGGCGCTATGGTTTTTGAAAAGTTAAATTGCCTGAAGCCACAGTTGGGTTTCTGGACTATTTCTCTAAATTTCTGGTTTCAGTACCAGTCCAGATGGGTTGCACTGGGTTCTCCTTGGCCGCAGGTGCTGCTGTCACCGATGGCAAGAGTAGAAATGCAGTCTAACTCTCTCTGAACTAGCCCAGTGGGAGTGTTTTCCTGCTGTGTATTCTGGGGGGTGGTATTTAAGGTACCAACGCCACGTTGGCAGGGGATTTTATTTTCTGTCTGTTCGGTTCTGGTGGTCCTCCTGACCCAGCCCCATGGCCCTCCTGGCCTGGGGTGCAGAACCATGCATCCTAAGTCTCGGGGGCCTACTGATCCAAGGGTGGTCCGGTGTTGCCTCATCTGAAGGGAGAGGCCCAGCAACTGAAGAACCCCAGGGGAGGACTCTTTCAGGAGAAGACCGGGCGTAAGGCTGATTTCTCTGAAGGAGCCTGGAGACTTAGTTGAAGGACACAACCTGGATCAACACTCTAGTACCGTATGTCAGTTCTTTAAATTTATCCCCATCCCTCAGTAACACTCAAGTGTATCTCACAAGTCTGTGGCAGAGACTAGGGATGAGCTTCGTGTTCGAGTCGAACGTACGTTCGACTCGAACATTGGCTGTTCGGCCGTTCGGCGAATTCCGAACGTTTGGGCCGTTCGCGTCAAAATTCGAGTGGCGCGCGCGCGGGCCACAATGCACTGCGGTGGCGCAGTGCATTGCTGCCCCATGATTGGCCAAGCATGCACTGTGACCCCACATGCTTGGCCAATCGCAGCGCCAGCAGCGAGGAGAGCCATGATTGGCCACAGGCATCCTGCCTGTGGCCAATCATAGCTCAGGCTGTGTAGTGCACGCCCCACACTATATAAGGCCGCCTTTGAGGCGGCCTCATGTAGTGTGTTAGCATCTGAAGCAGTGGGTGTTCTGTGTACCTTCAACACAGTACACACCAATCGTTTTTGGCTGATTTCCTATCTTGCTGCTGTGTAGTGGTTGTTGTCTGTGCCCTGACCGCAGTATACACCACTATATTCACCTCACCTATATAGCTAGTGATCTAGCTTTAACCACTTAACAACTGCCCATTGCCGATTAACGGCTTCAGGTCGGTTGTTTAACTCTGAGAGGCCGTTAATTAACGGCCTCCCAGAATTCTGCTCTCGCGCGCCCCCTGGGGCGCGCACTCGAGAGCATCCATGACCGCCGGGTCCACAGGACCCGGCGCATCACGGATCACGGTAAACGGCCGCTCATAGCGGCCGTTTACCACGTGATCGCTCCGTCAAATGACGGAGTGATCACTTGTAAACAAACCGGCGTCATGTTATGACGCCGGTTCCTCCCTCCCCTCTCTGTACCGATCGGTACAGCGGAGGGGAAAGAGATCGGTGTCAGCAGCGATGTGGGCTGCATCTGCAGTGCCCACATCGCTGCTCACCGAATTTAACCCCTCAATTCCCTGCCAATACTCTGCAATACCAGTGCATACTCTGCAGTACCCTGCCATTACTCTGCAGTACCCCGCCATTACTCTGCAGTACCCCGCCATTACTCTGCAGTGCAGTACCCTGCCATTACTCTGCAGTACCCTGCCATTACTCTGCAGTACCCCCCATTACTCTGCAGTACCCTGCCATTACTCTGCAGTAACCCCCATTACTCTGCAGTAACCCCCATTACTCTGCAGTAACCCCCATTACTCTGCAGTACCCCCCAATACTCTGCAGTACCCGCCATTACTCTGCAGTACCCGCCATTACTCTGCAGTACCCCGCCATTACTCTGCAGTGCAGTACCCTGCCATTACTCTGCAGTACCCCCAATACTCTGCAGTACCCTGCCATTACTCTGTAGTACCCCCCAATACTCTGCAGTACCCTGCTATTACTCTGTAGTACCCCGCCAATACCCCGCCAATACTCTGTAATACCCTGCCATAAATTGCCATACCCAGCCATACTCGGAGATACCCAGTCATACTCGGTGATACCCTGAAATACCCAGCCATAGACGCCCCCCACCCCTCACCGCCCTCCGGTGCTTCTACCAACTCGCCAGTACGATCAAAGCCAGAATCTTTTTTTTATTTTTTATTTCAGGCTTCCCAGCCTAGAGGTGAGATGTGGGGTCATATTGACCCCCCAGATTTCACTGTAAAGAGGACCTGTCACCCCATATTCCTATTACAAGGGATGTTTACATTTCTTGTAATAGGAATAAAAGTGATCAAAAATATATTTTTGGGGAAAAAAAATTCAAACTAAAATAAATAAAGTAAAATGAACAATAAAAAAATAAAATAAAAATTAAAGCGCCCATGTCCCCATGTGCTCGCATGTGCCACACATGTGAGGTATCGCCGAGAATGTTAGAGCGAGAGCAATAATTCTAGTCCTAGACCTCCTCTGCAACTCAAAACATGTAACCAGTAAAAAAAAATTTAAAGCGTCGCCTATGGGGATTTTTTAACCACTTAAGGACCAGGCCTCTTTTTCGGACTTGGTGTTTCCATGTTTAAAACAGTTTTTTTTGCTAGAAAATTACTTAGAACCCCCAAACATTTTATATTGTTTTTTTTCTAACACCCTAGAGAATAAAATGGCGGTCATTGAAATACTTTTTTTCACACCGTATTTGCGCAGCGGTCTTAGAAGCGCACTTTTTTTGGAAAAAATTCACTTTTTTGAATAAAAAAATAAGACAACAGTAAAATTAGCCCAATTTTTTTTTATACTGTGAAAGATAATGGTATGCCGAGTAAATTGATACCCAACATGTCACGCTTCAAAATTGCGCCCGCTCGTGGAATGGCGTCAAACTTTTAGCCTCAAAAATCTCCATAAGCGACATTTAAAAAATTCTACAGGTTACATTTTTTGCGTTACAGAGGAGGTCTAGGGCTAGAATTATTGCTCTCGCTCTACCGATCGCGGCGATACCTCACATATGTGGTTTGACCACCGTTTTCATATGCGGGCGCTACTCACGTATGCGCTCGCTTCTGTGCGCAAGCTCGTCGTAACGGGGTGTTTTTAAATTTTTTTTTTTTTTCTTATTTATTTTAATTTATTTTATTTATTTTTACACTTTTTTAAAAAAAATAAATAAAATGGATCACTTTTATTCCTATTACAAGGAATGTAAACATTCCTTGTAATAGAAAAAAGCATGACAGGTCCTCTTAAATATGAGATCTGGGGTCCAAAGGTCCTCAGATCTCATATTTGGGCTAAAATGCAACAAAAAAAAAAAAAAAAAGAAAATCTGACATTTAAAAAAAAAAATATACCTTTAAGAGGTATGGGCGGAAGTGACGTTTTGACGTCGCTTCCGCCCTCCTATGGTATAGAGACGAGTGGGGGCCATCTTAGCCTCACTTGTCTCTATTCCCAGCCGACAGAAGGACCCGATCGCCTCCGCCGCTACCGACGGCTCCGGTAAGCGGCGGAAGGTGCGGGAGGGCGGCGGGAGGGGGGGTGGCACCTCTCCCGCCGCTGATAGCGGTGATCTCGCGGCGAATCCGCCGCGGAGACCACCGTTATCGTACAGCCGACCGCCGCCTGAAGAGATGGACACCTCGGTTGTGGCAGCAGCTGCTGCCGTTACCGAGATATCCCTCTTCAAAAAATGGACGTACATCGTCGTGCGGCGGTCGGCAAGTGGTTAAGTAGCGACGTTTGGCGCCATTCCACGGGCATGTGCAATTTTGAAGATTGACATGTTTGATATCTATTTACTCAGCATTACTTCATCTTTCACTTTATGCAAACATTGGGCTAACTTTACTGTTTTTTTTGTTTTTTTTTAAGCACAAAACTGTTTTTTCCCCCAAAAAAACGCGTTTGAAAAATTGCTGTGCAAATACCGTGTGAGATAAAAATTTGCAACGACCACCATTGTATTCCCCAGGGTCTTTGCTAAAAAAAAAAATATATATATAATGTTTTGGGGTTCTCTGTAATTTTCTAGCAAATAAATGATGATTTTTACATGTAGGAGAGAAATGTCAGAATTGGCCTGGGTGCTCCAGAACGCCTGATGGCGCTCCCTGCATGTTGGGCCTCTGTATGTGGCCACGCTGTGTAAAAGTCTCACACATGTGGTATCGCCGTACTCGGGAGTAATAGCAGAATGTGTTTTGGGGTGTAATTTGTGGTATGCATATGCTATGTGTGTGAAATAACCTGATAATATGACAATTTTGTGGAAAAAAAAAAAAGGAAATAGGCCGTCAGTACTTCAGGTGTGATCAATTTTCAGATATTGGCACCATAGCTTGTGGACTCTATAACTTTCATAAAGACCAAATAATATCCACCAATTTGTACTTATTTTTACCAAAGATATGTAGTAGTATGAATTTTGGCCAAAATTTATGAAGAAAAAATGACTAATCTGCTAAATTTTATAATAGAAACGAAGAAAAATTCATTTTTTCGCAGAATTTTCGGTCTTTTTTCTTTTATAGCAGAGAGGTGATTAAATACCACCAAAAGAAAGCTTTATTTGTGTGAAAAAAGGACAAACATTTCCTATAGGTCCAGTGTTGCATGACTGAGTAATTGTCATTCAAAATGTGAGGGCACCGAAAGCTGAAAATTGGTCTGGTTATTAAGGGTGTTTAAGTGCCCAGTGGTCATGTGGTTAATAATAGAGCTTGCAGTCAGTAGTGTTAGGAGATAGTGCGTGCTGTCTGCGTGCTCTGTACCCAGTACATACCGCTATAATATAGGGCAGGCCCCTACTTTCAAACATCCAATTTACAAACATCTCCTACTTGCAAACGGAAGGAGACAACAGCAAGTGAGATGAAAAAAGATGGACGACAAAACAAATTATACAGGGGTGATAACCCTTCCCTATGTTTTCCAAAAAGCTTAAAAATAGTTTTTTTGACTGGAGCTACACTTTAAAAATGTACCAGTTGAAAATGACAAACAGATTCAACTTAACACAACAAACCTACACAGTCCCTGTCTTGTTTGCACCGCCTGTATACTGCTGTTCTGAGTATATAGGGCCTGGGGGCCACACGCATTTCCTTTTTTTAATATGGGTACGGGGTTCCCCTTAATATGCGTACAAGACCCAAATAGGCTGGTAATGGGCAGGGAGGGCTACCCATGCCATGTTTCTCAATGATTTTCAACCATATTGCAGGAACCAGATATAACATTAAAACCGCAAGCAGTTTTAAATGGTGTTATTTCCGTTTAATGTCATTTTGTGCAGGGACTGTTCTAAACACGGGAAACACGTGGCACTTCACAGGCATACTACAGACACCCCCCAGGCACCATATTTAAAGGAATATTTCACCTTTTTTTTTTCACTTTAATCGTCATTAAAATCAGTGCTCCCGCCAAAACGGCAGTTTTTAAAACTTTTTTTTGCAGTGACCCATGTCCCCTGAGGCAGGAGGCAGGTCCCCAAACCCTTTTAGGACACTATCTTGCATATTACCTGTTAAAATTAGCACTTTCCATTTCGAACGTTCGAGTCCCATAGACTTCAATGGGGTTCTAACGTTCGTACCGAACGCGGGGGTCGTTCGCAAGTTCTGGTGCGAACCGAACCGGGGGGTGTTCGGCTCATCCCTAGCAGAGACTATGTCGAGCGCCCCATCGGCTGCTAGGCCTAGTGAGAGAGATATATCCGGGGGTTGTTAAATCCAGTTGTGAAGCAGTTTCTATTCTCTGGATTTTCTCTAAAGACTTCCATTTTGCAATATAAGTGCCTGAACTCACTCCTAACCCTCTACCCTTATTGAGAGACTGTGTTTTGTTCTAAATAAATAACCCAAAAGAGGATTCAGTCTCAGTTTCCACATTCTTTGGGCCATCTACCACAGGAACCCTAATGCCGCGTACACACGATCGAATTGTATGACGTACTTAGTCCGTCATACAATCCTACGGACAATCCGGTGTACTTTCCACTGAACGGACTTGACCACACACGGATACACAAACAGTCCGACGAAAGCTTGCACGATGACGTACAGCACGTACGACGGGACTAGAAATAGGAAGTCCAAGACACAGCAAAGCACCCTTTGGGCTCCTTCTGCTGACTTTGCGTTAGTGGAAGTTTGGTTAGAGACGATTCGCGCTTTTCAGACTTCAGCTTAATTCGTCCGTTATTTTTTTTTTTTTTTTATTCTCAAATTGGAATATTAATCATAAGATGAGGATGAATAAAGACATTTGTGATAACTCTGTGTGAATATAAGCAGCAAAGTAACTTCACTTTTCTTGCATTATGAAGAAGAAAAGAATGTGCTATATTAAAAAATCACAAAATTAGCAGCATGACGAATATGCTAGCTTCAATACGAACACTAGTTTTACAAGACAGAGCGCTTCCGCCCTGTAAATCCTTTCTGGGCATGCGCCATTCTTAGTCCGTCGGACAAGCATACTGACGACCGTATTGTCCGCTGAAACCAAAGTACGACGGAAAGATTGTTGTGTAAACCGAAATTCTTAGTACTCCGGACTGCACGCTGAAGAAGTCCGCTGAAGCCCACACATGAGTGGATTGTCCGTTGAAATGTGTTTCAACGGACTAAGTACGTCATACAATTCGATCGTGTGTACGCGGCATAAGACAGAGAAGCATGCAAGTGAGGTAACGGTAAGCCCAGATAAAACCAGCAGCTCCTTCGGGGGTCAGTGCTACATCCATATGGACAAAAATCTCTGAGGAATGTTTCCAACATCTTGTTGAATCTATACCATGAAGAATGAAGGCAGTTCTGAAGGCAAAAGGGGGTCTAACCCGGTACTAGCAAAGTGTACCTAATAAAGTGGCTGGTGAGTGTATATAGTTGAGAATACACCTGTCCATGGGTTTCTAATATATACAAATTCTGATCCTTGTCTTGTGTTTATTGATATACACCAATCAGCGATAGCTTTAAGACCACCCACCTAATATTTTGTAGGTCCCCTTTTTGCCACCAAAACATCCCTGACCCATCGAGGCATGGATGCCACCAGACCTCTGAAGGTATGCTGTGGTATCCGGTACCAAGCCATCAGCAGCAGATCCTTTAAGTTCTGTAAGTAGTGAGATGGGGCCTCCATGACTAGGACTTGTTTTCCAGCACATCCAACAGATGCTTGATGGATTGTCATCTGGAGAATTTGGAAGCAAAGTGCACGCCTCACACTCGTGTTCCTTAAACCACTCCAGAGGTGGTTCTGGCCAGCTCAGTAGATTGCTTTAAAAAAAAGCCTGAGTTCTTTCCTAAATGTACATAATATAACTGGATACTAATGCTGCATACACACGACCGGACTTTTCGAGGGACTAGGTCCGATCGGTCTTTCCGAATGAACAGACTTGGCCACACACAATCACACAAAAGTCCGACGGATTTGAATGTGATGACGTACGACTGGACTAGAATAAGGAAGTTCATAACCAGTAGCCAATAGCTGCCCTAGCGTCGGTTTTTGTCCATCGGACTAGCATACAGACGAATGGATTTCTCGGTCCGGCAGAGTTCCGGTGGAAAAATGTAAAACGTTCTATTTCTAAAGTCCGCTGGATTTTTGGTAAGCAAAGGTCCGATGGAGCCCACACAAGATCAAATTGTCCGACGGACTCGTTCCGTTGGACCTTTGCTGTCAAAAAGTCCGGTCGTGTGTACACGGCATTACATAGGTAAAGTTAATCCAGGGACTATCTGATTGCCTCTCGGAGGATCAGGAACTAATTTTTTTCCCCTACTGTAGCAAATTGGATCATGTTTTGCTGAGTTTTTTTTTGCCATCCTCTGGATCAACTGTGGGTATAGGATTGTGTATATGGGGTTCAGGGGCGTAACTATAGGGGGTGCAGCAGTTGCGACCGCAACTGGGCCCTGTGATGCAGGGGGCCCATGCAGCCCCCTCTACATATGGCCGGCAGCAGCATAGGCAGCTAGGGGTACCAGTGCACCATGCACACGGGTGGCTGGAGGTGGAGGGTGACTAACAGAGTGACTATAGCACTGGCTGCTCTTTAGTTGGGCATTCCCCACATGATCTGTGTCCTCGGCCGGCTACTCAGAGTACTCCTCTCCTGCTCCATGCATTGCCGCTCAGTTCGATGTCTGTTCTCCCCATCCAGAGTCCCGCCCCCCCTGAGTCCGGCCCACACTGCACTGCATACTTCTCCCGGGTAAACAAACTTTAAGCACACAGATGCAGTGCAGCCCTATGAGAGCCGGCTCCCCAGAGGATACTGCAGGCTTGTCTGCCAGCCCCCCTCCTCTCCCATCATACAACAATGATGAAAGGTCTTTCTGGGAGATATGCTGATCGCTTGTCCAGCACACTGGATGGAGCCCAGGCCAACATGGATGAGTCCATGGCCTACAGCTTGGTCATGGTGAGTGAGAGGACTCCATCCCCCACACACCATTACATACCCCCTGCATCTCCCCCTGGGGACAGGGACCCATTCTCATGTGGGGACAGGGACCCCCACCTCCCCTGGAGAAAAGGACCTCATCTCTTCTGGGGACAGGGACCCCATCCTGCCTAGGGACAGTCCCCCAATGGGGCACCTAAAAATAAAAAAAAATAATAAAAAAAAACTACTGATACCAGTGGTGGAACTACAGGGCTCACAAAGGTCATACCTGTGACCACGCCCTGGAGTTCCACCGCCGGACTCAGAGGGAAGGGCCCTGGCTGGGGTTCAGGGGGGCCCTTCATGGTTTCTTGTATCGGGGCCCTGAAGGTTCTAGTTATGCCACTGATGGGATTGTTTAATTATTTGTTTTTAATATTGGTTGAACTAGATGGACTTGTGTCTTTTTTTCTAATCTGAATATCTGAATGTAACTATGCAAAACAATTCAGGCATACAGATCATACACAGGCCATTGCAGGTCAGTGAATAGACCTGAACCTAGTAACTCTCCCCTATTTTGTATCTGTTTGCCCCATGTTGGCATGGTGTCCACTGTAGCATTTTAACAGGCAGAGCTGAGTAGGACTGGCCATTGGAGGGATTACTTTGATACAATTGGCCAGCTTAAACATGTATTGCAATATATGTGAACTAAAAATCCCTGTTTTTCATTACAAAGTTTGCTAGAAAAGGTATAAAGCAGTGTGCAGAAGGCTATCCAGAATTTGTTTGCCTTTAAAAATGGCACCATGATGCATTGAGTAACGTGCATTGTCGTACATTGCAGTAACTCATTTGTGTAAATAGGCCCTAATAGGTTTTGACACCTGGAACATTTGGGGATTGGTAGAGAGCGGTTATTCCAATCACCTTCCTGAAAACCTCTATTCTCTCCTCAATAAAAATGACCGATCTTTCCACTGATACTCACAATAGATGGTCGGAGTGATCACGTCACTCTCCACTTCGCTGACGAAATTCCTGGCCAAGCAGCTGTAGTTGCCGATGTCGCCCTTTGTGACGGAAACGATGGTGAACATGGAGTTATTTGGTGAGAAGATATACCCGGATCTGTCCTGGAGGGGGCTGCCGTTTTTAAGCCACTCATACATCACTCGCGTCCCTGTCACTGAACATTTAAAGGTGATGTTTCCAACATGTTCCACAGCTCCATACGATGGCTCCATCTGCACGATGGGCTTCGACACGGGAACTAAAACACAAAATGAAAGTTAGAAACCATTTTACTTGGTCAGGTGGAAAGAGTTCAAATTACTCATCTGGACTGAAGACTGAAAAGACTGCCCTGATAGGAAGGAAGCGCTTCTTCAATGAAATGATAGACCTGCTCTGAACAAATGTGGATTGGTAGATTAAAAAAGAGGCGGGGCAACTGATGTCACAATTTCTTTGCTTCATGACAAATATGGCCAAAGTTTGGCACATTTTTCTTCAATTATCCTAAATCCTAAAAAAACTAGCCTCTAAGTACATATAAAATCGTATGTAACATATGTATCATGTATTATATGTATCATAGTCCATCAAGTCCAACCTATGTGTGTAATTATATCTCGGTATTACATTGTATATCCCTGTATGTTGGGATCATTCTGGTGCTTATCTAACAGTTTCTTGAAACTATGTGTATCATACAGTATATACGTATTATATGATACATATGTTTTCGAAATGGATGCATTTCTAAATACACAGAATATGACAGGATATTAACACTTCTAAAAGTAATAACATCAGAAATAGTTAAACCAGGGAATTATTTTAGGGTGGAGGACCCCAAACTACGGTCTGTGGGCCACATGCTACAAGATTTTATCTGGCTCCCAGCTGAGGTCGGTGGCGTATTCTCAATGTGCACTGATTAAGGATTAGGATCAGCAGAGGCTGCCTATGTTCTCCTCTTCTGAAGTAAGTGGACACTGATGTAAGGGGGGACTCTGAAGGGTAACCTGATGTAATGGGGGGCACTTTGATAAGGGACCTAATGTAAGGAGGTACTCTGATGGGGAATTTTCTGCAAGGGGAAGCTTTGATGGGAGCCTGATAAAGGGGGGACTCTGATGGGGAACCTGTTGTAAACAGTAACTCTGATGGGGAACCTGATGTTAACAGTAACTCTGATGGGGAACCTGATGTTAACAGTAACTCTGATGGGGAACCTGATGTAAACAGGGATTCTGATAAGGAAACCTGATGTAAAGGGGCCCTCTGATGGGTTACCTGATGTAAGGGGGAACTCTGAAGGGTAACCTGATGTAATGCGGGGGGGGGCGCTTTGATAGGGGACCTAATGTAAGGAGGAACTCTGATGGGGAATTTTCTGCAAGGGGAAGCTTTGATGGGAGCCTGATGAAGGGGGGACTCTGATGGGGAACTTGTTGTAATGGTGCACCCTGATGGGGAACCTGTTGTAAACAGTAACTGTGATGGGGGACCTGTTGTTAACAGTAACTGTGATGGGGAACCTGATGTAAACAACATGATGATAAGGAAACCTGATGTAAAGGGGCCCTCTGATGGGGTACCTGATGTAAGGGGGACTCTGATGGGGAACATGATATAAGGGGGGACTCTGTTGGGGAATCTGTTGTGAGTACAGGGATTCTGATACGGGAACTGTAATGTAAACAAATGTAAACAAATGTAAAGATAGACTCTGATAAGGGATCCTGATGTAAAGTGAACTCTGATGGTGACCCTGATGTAAGGTGGGACTCTGATAGGAAACCTGTTGTAAGAAAGGACTCTGATTGGGAACCTGTCATAAGCATGGATTCTGATAAGGGCACCTAATGAAAGGGTAGAATCTGATGTAAGAGAAGACTCTGATAAGGGAACTTGATGTAAGGGAAAACTCTGATGGTGACACTAATGTAATTTGGGACTCTGATGGGGGAACATGAATTAAAGGGGCCCTCTGATGGGGCACCTGGTGTAAGGGGGGACTCTGAAGAGGACCCTGATGTAAGGGGAAACTCTGATGGGGACCCTGGTCTAAGATGGGACTCTGATAAGGGAACCGCATTTCGGAGGAAGCAATATGGAGGCAGGACCATCAATCTTCAGGGCTTACATGTATACGTTTTAATTAAATCTGTCCAATTCACTTAACAAATCTATAATTAGGCTGCAAAAAGCTGAGGCATCAGCGTATAATTGTGGGCATCAAAATAGCTAGGGGAGGCTGAAATCCATGTTATTTTCTTCAAAAAACATTTCATAATAATGTCACGCTATCTGAACTGCCTAACCTTGATACCAGGCGCTCCTAACCTTACACCTAAGAACACATTGAGTTTGATATGCTAAAACTGGAGAGTGCAAGTTGTGCATAGTAGCCAATCAGCTTCTAACTTCAGCTTGTTCAGTTAAGCTTTGGGAAAAAAATGGAAGCAGACTCATGGCTCTTATGCAGAGCTGCACCAGATCTTGCACACCCCAGGTATAGTAAATCAATCAGTCCTATTATCTGTTGAGCGGTTCCTTCACCGCGATCGGAGAGGTACCACGACGTGGTCACTTTTCACCATGCCTTGACTGTACATCAACCTCCTCAACAGAGAAGTAACCTTTTTGGATCCACAGTACATGGATTAAACTGTCATTTGCATCAAATCAACACAACTACACAACAGCCTGACAGGTGTAACAGACACAGTAACGTAACACTGAATTCATTAGTAGTGCTAAGCCCTCAAGGGTTTTTTTTAAGCTTAAAGAATGACTAAAGGAAAACATTTTTTTTAGTTTTGGATAGAGTGGAGAGGGGTTAGAACACCTGTCAGGATTTGATTTCTGTCTGTGTCCCCGTTAGGGAGATTCACCCTCTCTATTTGTCCTTTTTATTGTCATCATCAAAAGTAAAAATGAGAATCCCAAATTTTCAGTTGTCACCAGAACAGGAATAGAGGGAAATTCTTCCAATGGGGACATTAGCACTGGTGACAACCAGGGATTCCTTCATTTTGCATTTCTTCTCACTTCCTGTTTGGTTCTGGGACAGGAAGTGAAAGGGAAATCTCCGCAATGGGATACAGATGGCAAAAAAATGAAAAGAAAGTTTTGCCATTAGTTACACTTTAACACATAAAGTATAAAGTAAATATTCCCCACTAAACTACTTGTTACATTTGCAGTTTACAATTTTCAATGCTTCTGTCTCCTGCTCTTTCAGTGTTTCCTCCCTGAAATTCCGTTCTTCCCAGGAAGAAGTTAACAGTGTACAGTGCAGTGTAGAGCCGTGGTCACCAACCTTTCAGACCTCCCAGACAACTAAACTCGCAATTCTGAATCCCGCAGGGGGGGTAGGATTGTTGCCACCTCATCCCTTTAAAACTGAACACATGTTAACCACTTCAGCCCGGAAGATTTGGCTGCTGAATGACCAGGCCATTTTTGGTGATACGGCACTGCGTCAATTTAACTGACAATTGCGCAGTCGTGTGATGCTGCACCCAAACAAAATTGACGTCCTTTTTTCCCACAAGTAGAGCTTTCTTTTTGTGGTATTTGATCACCTCTGCGGTGTTTATTTTTTGCGAAAAAAAAAAAAAAGCGACGATTTTGGAAAAAACACAAAGGAGGTTATTTTCGAAAGGCAAATCCACTTTGCACTGCAAGTTCACTTGGAAGCGCAGTCGCTCTAAATCTAAGGAGTAGATCTGAAATGAGGGGAAGCTCTGCTGATTTTATCATCCAATCATGGGCAAGCTAAAATGCTGTTTTTTATTTTCCTTGAATGTCCCCCTTGGATCTACAGCGACTTTACTTCCAAGTGCACTTGTAGTGCAAAGTGTATTTGCCTTTCATAAATAACCCCCAATATCTTTTACTTTTTGCTATAATAAATATCCCTATTTTTTATTTTTATTTTTATAAAAAGCAAATTTTTTTCTCAGTTTAGGCCGATATGTATTCTTCTACATATTTTTGGTTCTGTGCCTGATTAAACCACTTGCCGACCGTCGCACGACGATGTACGTCCTATTTTTGAAGAGGGATATCTCGGTAACGGCAGCAGCTGCTGCCACAACCAAGATATCCATCTCTTCAGGCGGCGGTCGGCTGTACGATAACGGTGGTCTCCGCGGCGGATTCGCTGTGAGATCACCGCTATCGGCAGCGGGAGAGGTGCCACCCCCCTCCCGCCTCCCTCCCGCACCTTCCGCCGCTTACCGGAGCTGTCGGTAGCGGCGGAGGCGATCGGGTCCTCTTCCTAGCTGGGCATAGAGACAAGTGAGGCTAAGATGGCCGCCACTCGTCTCTATACCATAAGAGGGCGGAAGCGACGTCAAAATGTCACTTCCGCCCATACCTCTTAAAGGTATATTTTTTTTAAATGTCAGATTTTCTTTTTTTTGTTGTTTTTGTTTTTTTTGTTGCATTTTGTTGCATTTTAGCCCAAATATGAGATCTGAGGACTTTTTGACCCCAGATCTCATATTTAAGAGGACCTGTCATGCCTTTTTCTATTACAAGGGATGTTTACATTCCTTGTAATAGGAATAAAAGTGATCCATTTTTTTTTTTTAAACAGTGTAAAAATAAATAAAATCAATGAAAATAAATAAGAAAATGTTTTTTCTTTTAAAAACACCCCGTCACGACGAGCTTGCGCACAGAAGCGAGCGCACACGTGAGTAGCGCCCGCATATGAAAACGGTGGTCAAACCACACATGTGAGGTATCGCCGCGATCGGTAGAGCGAGAGCAATAATTCTAGCCCTAGACCTCCTCTGTAACGCAAAAAATGCAACCTGTAGAATTTTTTAAATGTCGCTTATGGAGATTTTTGAGGCTAAAAGTTTGACGCCATTCCACGAGCGGGCGCAATTTTGAAGCGTGACATGTTGGGTATCAATTTACTTGGCGTACCATTATCTTTCACAATATAAAAAAAAATTGGGCTAATTTTACTGTTGTCTTATTTTTTTATTCAAAACAGTGAATTTTTTCCAAAAAAAGTGCGCAAATACGGTGTGAAAAAAAAGTATTTCAATGACCGCCATTTTATTCTCTAGGGTGTTAGAAAAAAAAACAATATAAAATGTTTGGGGGTTCTAAGTAATTTTCTAGCAAAAAAAAACAGTTTTAAACATGTAAACACCAAGTCTGAAAAAGAGGCCCGGTCCTTAAGTGGTTAAGGTGGTAATTAAAACCTCTTAGTGCCTTATAAACATTAAAGGGGTTGTAAACCCTCCTGTTTTTTCACCTTAATGCATCCTATGCATTAAAGTGAAAAAACAACTGGCAGTCACCGCCCCCCAGCCCCCCCGTTTTAATTACCTGAACCCTGGAATTTCACTTGGTGGAGACACGCTCTTCCTTTGCCCGGGGCTCTTGGCTCTTGATTGGATAGATTGATAGCAGCGCAGCCATTGGCTCCTACTGCTGTCAATCAAATCCAATGATGCGGGCACTGGGGGCGGGGCTGAGTCCAGCATTCGTGTCTATGGACGCAAATGCTGGACTTGGGAGCAGGCCCGTAAGGTAACCTCCCGGGAGAGAGCTTTTCCTAAGGGGTTATCTGACAAGAGGAGGAGCTGCGAGAGCTGCCAAGGGATCCCAGAAGAGGAGAATCGGGGCCACTCTGTGCAAAACGAACTGCACAGCAGAGGTAAGTATGACATGTTTGTTACTTTAAAAAAAAAAAAAAAACTTGAAATTTTACAATCACTTTAAATTAGCCTCAAAATCTGTGTAATTCAGATGTGTTTGGTTATAGGGATGAGGTGGTAACCCAACATGGATCACTAACATGAATCTTACAAGCCTTATACACACAATGCTCTGTGACCCCTATCCTTTACAGAGACTCATCATTGGATCTGACCTCTTTTTCCAGCCACTTGCTCGAGCTCCATGCTCCCTCCCACAGTCTGATCAGGACTTGCATTGCAAGTCCCTTCCTTATTCACCTCCTGCTCTCTGCACTACTCCCAATGTCTCCCTCTGAGTTCACAGGAGCCAGAACTACAGAGGAGGCATCAGGTATCCATGCACGCTGACAGTACTGACTGTCAGCACACATTGAGACAACACTGGAAACAACATTGGGTGCTATACATCTGCCACAATGTTGATTTGCGGCGGAACTACCTGGGGAACACCAACATAATCTCGTGGGCCATTAGTGGTCCAGGAACCACTGGTTAGCAACCGCTGATCTAGAGTCAGTCTGTTAGCTTGGAATAGATAGGCAGAGGGGGAGGAAGGAGCAGCTTTGCCATCCTGTGCTATGGTGCTAGGTATTGATATTATATTATATATGTATTGATCTGGGGCGGTCCGTCCATTAAGGGCGCACAGGTGCCACCCCCCCTATCCATGCATCTGGCCCCTCGCAGGATACCGGATGCATGAATTCCAATGGGGGGGATTGAAGCACCTGATTAAAGCCAGAGGCTCCAATAGGTATCAAAATAGGGTGGGCTTGGTCCCCAAAGAATGCAAACTGAGCCCACCCAGGTGTGTTACAATACCGAATGAATATTCACTATTGAAGTACTGATCCTCCTCCTGGCCAATCAGAAAGCGGGTGAAATGGTGGAAGCGGAGAGGAGGAGAGGACACAGGAGCCGATGCCCGATGCCTGGCACCTGCCACCTAGATGGGGCAAGTGCCGGACGGACCGGCAGACAGTGAGCGGGGTGGTTGAGGTGCTGCCAGGGGGGGTGGGGCAGTGTTTTTTTTTCGCCTCCCCCCCCCCAAAAGGAAAACCACCAGCAGCCACTGGTATTGATTGATATGTGTATTGATGTACACAGCGTAAGGAGACACAACACTAGGTAGGGCGGTGATGTCAGATCTCCACCTCATCCAATCAAAAAATGCTTTCTATTCATTGAGGAAATGCAAAACGTTCCCCGATTGGTACACATGCTGAGCCAGCAACCTTCTGAGTTCACAATGCAGCAGTGCAGCTGTTTGGCATGGGACCCAGAAGCAAATGAAGATTACTGAAGTAGCCGTGTCTTCTACATTTGATTTTCAGCTTCTACAGAGATCCACAGGTATGGCACATACATACTTATGCCCCATACACACGGTTGGAAATTCCAACGGAAAAAGTCCGATTGGATTATGTTGTCGGAAAATCCGATCGTGTGTGGGCTCTATCGAACTTTTTCCGTCGGATTTTCCGACACACAAAGTTTGAGATCTGGATCTAAAATTTTCCGACAACAAAATCCGATCATTTAAATTCCGATCGTATGTAGACAATTCCGATGGACAAAGTGCCACGCATTCTCAGAATAAACTAAGAGACGAAAGCTATTGGCTACTGGCCCGTTTATACTCCCGACGTACGTATTTGACGTCACCTCGTGCAGAACGATCGGATTTTCCGACAACTTTGTGAGACCGTGTGTATGCAAGACAAGTTTGGCCCAAAATCCGTCGGAAAAAAAAAACAATGGATTTTGTGGTCGGTATGTCCAACCGTGTGTACAGGGCATTACACTGGTTCAAGCTGGACTAATGTAACTATGCAAAAAAAAGCCATACCTGGAATTCAGCATTAAGCTGGGCTTTTAGAGAAAGGTCGGGGGCCTAACTATCCTAACAATGGTATTGGGATCACAAGACTGGCTGAACAGAATTCCAGTTCATATATGTGTATTTTAAGCGTATATTTATTTGATGTCCTACTTGCAAATATAAAATATGTAAATGATATATTTTATCGCCGTATATCACACTGAATATTTTTAGATCATGTATCTCCTTATGCATTGTGAAGCTCTAATCTGTCGTTTTCCATATTATTTAATTAAAATATATTATATTATGTAATATTATAATATTTTTATAGGAATATTTTATTTTATTTTTTGGGCATGTTTCTCTTGTTAGATAATCAAATATGGTAGATGCTTGTCACGTTACATTGTAACCAACACGTTGAGCAAGTCACCTATTGTCACATATATAATTAAACATGCTTGTTAAATCATATTGCATGGCTAATTATCCCCGTTTTGTCTCGGTGCGTCCTAATGAACAGTTCTGAGCGTTCCATTGCGCCACGTAGCATGAATCATAATTATTTCCAGGTTAATAGGTCAGCCAATGTTTTGTAGATACAAAGGCCTAAAAACTTTCTACATTCCTCTTTATGTGTTCCGTAAATAATAACAAGCGCAAACTGTCCTCAGATCTGGTGCGGCTGGGAAGACCCCCAGGGTTACAAGTTATCTTATAATTATTATTATAAAGTTCTAATGAGCTTGTTATTTTGGAACCTTGTGAAGTTCATTATCTTCTTCGTTAATTATTTTATAGCTTTGTTATTGGAATTAGTTTGTTTTTTACCTTATTATTTTACATAGTGTTATGAAGTGGGTTTAGAGACTATGTTACTCATAACAAATGAAAACCCAACTCCCCTCCCCATCCACACCCCCCTCCATTGTGCATTTCTTGCTGTTTTTGCCTCTATATTTACCCTTATTCAGGCTGGCTACAGGATGTACAGGGTCCTCTTTTTTTTTGGAATTTCTCCGGTCACTGGGCGTTCCTCAGTTTTGCATAGAGTGGTATGACATGATGATGTTTGTGCCACTCTGTGCACCATGGTAGTAATAGGGTACCAGCACACCTCCATTTTCTGCAACTTTAACCTTTGATGATGTTCACTCAGCACGTCTTAGCCCTTGTACACACGGTCGGACATTCCGATGGAAAATGTCCGATTGGACCGTGTTGTCGGATAATCCGACCATGTGTGGGCTCCATCGGACTGTTTCCGTCTGAATATCCGACCGACAGTTTTAAAGCTGGGCTATAAAATTTTCCGACAACATGATCCGATCGGACTTTGTCAGATCGTTTGTAGAGGATTCTGATCGGACAAAGTGCCACACATGTTCAGATCAAATTCCTAGACCAAAGCTATTGGCTACTAGCCTGAACGTAGTCCCGCCGTAACAAAATAACGTCATCACGTTACAAACGATCGGATTTTTCGACAAGTTAGTCTGACCCTGTGTATGCAACACCAGTTTCGGACAAAATCCGTCGGACAAAATCCGACGGATTTTGTTGTCGGAATGTCCGATGTCCATCTTGGTGTGTTTCCTTACTAGTTAGGGTACTCGCATCATTCAGGTGTGAGCAAGTACGAGGACAAGTACAGAGACCTCACTTGGTAGGGAGAGTGTCTAGCATGAGAAAATGTTCCTGGCCAGTAGGGTTAAAACAAGGACAACACCTTCCTTGAGGAAACATTCCAGTATCTGATTTATGGGGCTCTTCCCAGCAGTGTTTCAGTACCATCCTGGTCAGGGCAGGTGGAAGGATTTTTGACACCCTAGGGCAGTGATGGCGAACCTTGGCACCCCAGATGTTTTGAAACTACATTTTCCCATGATGCTCAAATACACTGCAGAGTGCATGAGAATCATGGGAAATGTAGTTCCAAAACATCTGGGGTGCCAAGGTTCGCCATCACTGTCCTAGGGGAAATCTCATTTTCCCGTTCCCCCTTGTCTCCACCCTTGACACCACCCCCTTTGCCCTGCCCATGTATACCCCACCTTTATAATGAAGCGCCCATCAAATGCAGCCTCACCAGCATCCATCAGTGAATGTTTGCTTGCGTCATTAATTGGGAAGTCAGGACACAGACACAGTCCTCCACCGCCGCTGCGCCTCTGTCACTATGCGCAAACGGAGCGGTGGCTGCCTGCTAATACTTAGTTGCTTGCTGCCCTAGGCGGCTGCCTATTTTCCCTAGTGGTAACACTGACCCTGATCCCGGTGCACTGCCAGCTGCCATCCTCTAGTGGAAGCCATCCTCCAGTAATACAGGCCCAAGCCTGGTAACACTGTGTAAAATTCAACCACTCTTGCTGTATATCAGTGCCTACAAATACTGTTGCTATTCATTACTGCTATCCTATATACAATATACAAGACATCTATAATACCAGGAGCTATGTGTGTGGTGTGTACCTGATTGGGTACCCTGGGTCTGGGTCCTGCCTACAGATGGCAAGAAATGGGTCACTAGCACCCCAAAGAACTCTGTAAAAAGGATCCAATGCTTTAGCGAATGATTACATTACAGCAGAAGATAGCGACCTTTCAGAGCTACACAGGACCTCTTCATCAGGCATGTGACCGATGAATGGGACGTCTCGATATCAAGCAGACACCAATGCTGGAAAATACCTTCACTGTAGGCGGCCATCAGAAGTGCAGTTGACAGAAGCCAAACATAATTCCAAAGCAAATTTCCAATTCCTGAAAATGGCTAAAGGGTGAGTGGCTGCTGTAGCGACCTCCAGCTGGAGACCGGAATGACTTCAAGGCAAGAAATATGTCATCAGCATGCTGGTAAGAGCAGTCATTACTACCCACTGCAGATGGCACTTGACCAAAACGGTAATGCAGAAGGGGGGGGGGGGGGAGTCATGAGAAACGTTGTCATGATCAAGGGTTAGGCTCAAAAATCAGTTGCTATAGCAGTAGTGGGACTACCATGGACCAGCAGGATAGGTACACAGGCAGTCACCCTGATGGATGATGCAGGGTACTGGTATTTTAAGGCAGGCTCATTCCAGCCAGTGTCAGCTGCCCATTTACAGAATTCCACCATATAATCCTCTACTGGCCTCCTCCCTTGTGACATGTTATGCAAGATCGCTTCAGCTGTGGCCTGAGCTGCAGGTCATCATAAAGTTGAGCCATACTCTCAAAGAAAGAATCGATTGAGTTCGATTGAGTTCAGCACAGGCCTCCTTTGTTCCATCAGAGTGTGGGCCCAAGCTTGGGGTTCCCTGGCCAGAAGGGAGATCACAAAGCCCACTTTTACTACTTCAGAAGAAAAAGCCCTGGGGTGAATTGCTAGGTAGAGGGAGCAAGCGTTTTTAAAAGGCCCTGTATTTCTTTCGGTCACCTGCAAAGCGCTCTGGTGTGGGGACCCTGGGCTCTGGGAGCACCATTACTACCATAGGATTTTCAGTAGCCTGAGAGGGGGAGGCCCCACTGGTAGGTGCAGGAGCTGTGGAAGCTATCAATCTGAGTGTATTCCTTCTTGCAGGTTTTGGATGGCATCAGTAAGAGCTGAGACCTGCTTGCACAAAGATCTCCAGAGGAGAATGCGCTCTGTCGGCCTCTGACATCTGGCTAGTTTGTACTGTCACACTAAGTACTTACCGAGGACGACTGCACCCCATCCCCCGGAGGTGGTAAAGGGAGCGGGTGGCATGCAGAGGCACAGGCCACCAACAGGTGTAGTTTCTGAAGAAGTCTGTAGAACTGTACAGGAGGTGAGCTGAGGTTCAGGAACTGGCTGAGGGTCCGATGCAGAGTTTAGCGGACAATCCGGAACACAGCAAGGGATCAGGCACGAAAGACAGTAAACAAGTCCGTGAAGCAGGCCAGAGGTGTCCAGAAAAGCCTGGACGGAGAACGAAGGGATAGTGTAGGGCTGGCATGACAGGGGAAACAGTGAGGTAAGAAAATGAGAGAGATGAAGGGATTGGTGGTGACGAATAGGGCGAGGGGTTTCAGGGGGTTATAAGAACCTGGCCCCTCCACAGCATCACCAGCGGCGCAGGAGGAAAAGATTCCCATCCTCTCTCCCTAATTTGGTAATCTTTAGGGAATGTTTAATTCTCCTTTTTTTACAGGATGGTGTTGTTGCAGGATGTTGTGGCAGTGGCGGGTGTTGGTCTTTGCAGGAGAAGGAAGACACCTCAGAAGGATAAGTTTGGGACCCATCAGTGGCATGGGTCCTGATGGTGGTATTACAGTTAACAGGGGCTTAACTGGAAGTGATTAATGGGTACACTGCGTTCAGTGGGTTGTCTCAGAGCCAGCATGTCGGTACCGCAGTGCCAGTGGAATCTGATAGTAGGTGGAGGTGTCCGACAAAGACCAACGCTAGGCAAAGGATATGCTTTATGACAGATGTTTTCTATGGTTATGTTAAAAGTTAAAATGTTATTGGTTAATAAAGGAGGCTGCTACGACCATGTTTTACTCCAAAGATTGCTGTGGTCTCATGTTAATGGGATGATTGAAGATACGGTTTGGTGGAGTACAATTGGGTCGGGTAGTCTGGTATACTACATCTGTTATACAATGTCATAAGGTGGAAAGTACATGTAGTACTTTGTTCCATCCTCCCACGTGTCCTATAACAATAGCTACAGACAGGACCCCCCCCCCCCCCCCCCCCCCGACACATGGCTGGCCAACACAAAAGCTTGCAAGGAGATTTGCTGTTTTGTTTTGTAGCCCCTTTTTCCGGCTTGTAACATTTGCCTGAGGCAAGCCCTGCTCCCTCAGCATTCCTCTTACCGGTGCTTGCCTCGGGCAAATGCTGCGAGACGAAGGGGCTACAAAATAAATGTAGTTGTCTCTTTGATAACTGTGGTGTCCGGTGGACAGGGGGGCACCCCATCTCACATCACAATTAGAGTGTTTTGAGGGCATTTAGGAAGATGGAACAAAGTACTATGGGGTTGATTTACTAAAGGCAAATCCACTCTGCACTGCAAGTGCACTTAAACGTGCAGTCACTGTAGATTTGAGGGGAATCTCTGCTGATTTTATCATCCAATCATGTGCAAGCAAAAATGCTGTTTTTTATTTTCCTTGCATGTCCCCCACAGATCTACAGCGACTGCACTTCCAAGTGCACCCTATGTGTACTTTGTCCCATCAGGAACTCAATCATGTAAAAAAAAATTGTAAACATTTTTTTTAAAATATGCAAGCATATGTAGTTATATAGTTACATAGTTAGCCAGGTTGAAAAAAGTCCATCTAGTTCAACCATAAAAATAAATAAAAAATATCACACAATCCCATATACTCAATCCTATACCCACAGTTGATCCAGAGGAAGGGGGGTGGGGGGAACAGAAAAGCAGGATCCAATTTGCTGTAGCAGGGGAAAAAATGTATTCCTGATCCCAGAGAGGCAATTGGATTTTCCCCGGATCAACTTTACCTATAAATGTTAGTACCCAGTTATATTATGTACATTTAGGAAAGAATCCAGGCCTTTCGTAGCCTCCCTGGCGGTATTCCCGAGTCTGGCTCGGGGTGAGATTTCGTTACCATAATCGGTATTCCCGAGCCAGACTCGGGATCCCATCGCAGGATCCATGTAGGGGGTTACTTACCTTGTCCCCTGGATCCAGCGATGTCTCCCCGCTGTGATCAGTGAGCCGCCGTGTCTCGCTCGATCTGTCACAGTGCCGAGCTCCGTTCCCTGCGAGCGTTGCGACGCACGGGGACGGAGTTCAGCACCAAATTCAAAAAGTAAAAAACACAGTATAGATACAGTATACTGTAATCTTACAGATTACAGTTCTGTATTAAATAATTATACATCCCCTTTGTCCCTAGTGGTTTGTCCAGTGGCCTGCATACAGTTTTATATTATAAATACTATCTTATAATTTATGATTTCATATTTCAAATTTTATCATACCTGGGATGTCTATTAGACTCTTGTTTGGACGGATTTAAGTGAATTATTTCTAAGAATTACAGGCCTACAATATAAAACGCCAAATTTCCATGCAAAATAATTGAACCACTTTCAGCACCTAAAATCTGAAATAATCTATTCCACACTTTCACAGCTCTTAATGTGAAAAAACCTTTCTGTATTTGGAGATGAAATCTCTTTTCCTCTAGACATAAAGAGTGCCCCCTTGTCCTCAGTGTTGACCGTAAAGTGAATAACTCTCCTCTTCTCAAGAGTGAATAAATTCAGTCCCTCTAATATTTCCTCATAGCTGAGTTCCTCCATGCCTCTTATCAGTTTGGTTGCCCTTCACTGCACTTTCTCCAGTTCTCCGATATCCTTTTTGAGAACTGGTGCCCAAAACTGAACTGTATATTCCAGATGAGGTTTTACTAATGATTTGTAAAGGGGCAAAATGATATCTCTCTCTCTATGGTATCATCTCAAAATTATCTCTTAATACAAGAAAGGACTTTGCTCATTTTGGAAACCGCAGCTTGGCATTGCATGCTATTATTGAGCTTATGATCTACCAAAACCCCCAAATCCTTCTCCACCATTGATTCCACCAGTTGTACTCCTCCTGGTATGTATGATGCATGCATATTCTTAGCCCCCAAGTGCATAACTTTACATTTATCAACATTAAACCTCATCTGCCAAATAGTCGCCCAATTAGACAGTGTATTGAGGGTGGCTTGTAAATTGGAGACATCCTGTAAGGAGGTTATTCCACTGCATAGCATAGTGTCATCTGCAAAGACAGAAATGTTACTTTTAATCCCAGACCCAATATCATTTATAAAGATATTAAAAAGTAAGGGTCCCTACTCTAAAAAGTTGACGTCTCAATTTTACACGATTTTGATGCTCCCGCAGGCGAACGCATCAGCTTACGCCTTAAAGTCTAGGTGGGAAGGGGAGGTGGGCCCCATTGAGGATGAAGAATGGAGTGATGCCTTAGATGAGTGCAAACTAGTATCTCCCAAATTATCGGATCGTCTAACACAGATTTTTATAATCCACAAATTTTACCTCACACCACTCAGAATTTCCAGATATAAGCGCAGTCAGTCTGAAAAATGCCCAATGTGCAACCAAGCTGTAGGCTCTTTTTTCACTTACTGTGGCAGTGCCCCAATATTCAGGCCTTCTGGGCGCAGGTGGTACGATTCCTGCATGACACAATGGCATCCTCTATAACACTACAACCCAAAACATGCCTTCTGGGGATCTTCCCTGGCCCAGAAATAAATAAATTGACGAAAATATTTTTACCTGAAACGCTCTTCTCAGCCCGGAAGGACATAGCCAGAGTCTGGGTGAGACCTAACCCCCCCCCCCCCTCCAGAGATTACACACTGGATAGTAGAAGTTAATAACGTTCTATCCTATAAAAAAAAGTATATACTCCAATAGAGGGTGTCCCTCAAAGTATGAAAAAGTGTGGGATAGATTGATTAAGGCACCCGAAACCTGCATGTGAGTGGAAGTGGACACAATGAGACTTTTACGCATATTGGCTCCCACCCTGAGTGACCATAATGGGGAGGGATAAAAAAATAAAAATACAAATAAAATGGAATGGATGGAATGGTATGTTCTGTGGAAGACCACTACTGTATATTAATGAGGCTAAAAGGGATATCGCGTGTTAATTCATAGAACGTCAGAGATGTCATTGCAAGATACCTATTTGTGATACTGTATATTGCACTCGATAATTGTCTCAAATGCTTTATTGATGTATGTCCTTTCTTTTTGTTCAATAAAAGATTATGTTTCAAGTAAAAAAAAAAGTAAGGGTCCCAGCATTGAACCTTGGGGTACACCACTGATAACCTTAGACCATGCAGAGTAAGAATCATTAACAACTACTCTTTGAATTCTGTCTTTTAGACAGTTTTCTATCCATTTACAAACTGATATTTCCAGGCCTGTAGACTTTACCTTACACATGAGCTGCGTGTGCGGAACTGTGTCATCACGTCCACCGCCACCCCTCTGTCCAAGGTTATACTTACCTCCTCATAAAAAGACATCAGATTTGTTTGACAACTTCTGTCTTTCGTGAATCCATGCCGTCTGTTGCTTAAATATTTATTTTTTTCCGGCAAGAACTCGTCTATGTGCTCTTTTATTAAACTCTCCAGTATCTTCCCGTATCTATGTATTGTAGACTCCAAATAACCATGTTACTGCTTCTTTAGAAACCAAAGAAACATTATTCACATTTTTCTTATCTGCTTATTTCCCATTTCTCTTCTGCCCCATGGCCCCATTCTACTTTTTCATTTATTTCCTAGCTAGTTTTGTAAACAGCTTCAAAAATGACTATCGATTCTAATCTACTGAGATTCATCTCCTCCTCTACGAGTTCTTCCAGCATCACAGTCATTTCTCTTTCAGACTCCACTATACCTCCTGATGGTGCCAAAAGGGAATAAAGCTCATTTGTAAGGTTATATTTATGGGTGACGGCTTGGTGTATGCAACCGTCACGTAAACTATGTTTGAGTTTCCTGCAGAGGACTCACAGCATGACAAGGTTTTGCAATTCCTCAGTGTGGTGTGTGCCCACTAAGCTTGTAAAAAAATACTGATGGTTGGTACAGTTCACCTATGAATTGTAATTTTGGGGGCGCTGTTTAATTGGATAATGTAAAGTGTATTTGCTTTAATGGTGTTTGTTAACTTTGTAATGTTAAAGAAAAAATCCTGTTATGGCTATATTATACATTGCTACATTGATCCAGCTTGGACCAATGTAACTATGTATATATCATAGCTGGCCCATGACCCTGGAAGCTTGTCCAATCAGAGAAAAATTCTAAGCATTTTTTGAATGTGCCATGCGGCCAAGCTACTGTAGGCAGGAGGGCAGCCACTTAACACAGGACCTAAAAGCAAGTGGATATTTCTGGAGTAGCGGTATCTATTTCAATGATTTCCAGCCTGCAGTGGCATCGGCCAAGTATAGTATATATGGTGATCCAGCTTGGACCAATGCAACGCATATCCCGTGTATAGCTCCGAACCATCCCTTATTTTAAAGGACTGTCCCTGATTTGGAGCAATGTCCCTCTGTCCCACTTTCCTCCTCATTTTGGTCTGATCTATATCGTTGTATATAAAATGCACTTTTTATCTTTCAAAATGTTTTTCCCAGTGCTAAACCTTTCATCTAATTTCTAAATTGCTGCATTTGTAGATTTCAAAAGCCAATATAAAGTAATAGTAGTGGTAGAAAAAAAAGCCCTTGTGGGTTTAACTAATCCTTTAATACATATTTGGGGGGGGGTTAACTCTCCTTTAAGGGGGTGTGGTGGGGGAGTGTCCTATGCCTACATACTTTTGCTGATAGGTGTCCCTCATTCTCATCTCAAAAAATTGGGAGGTATGGTCTCGTGTCCTGATTGGCTAGATTGATAGCAGCGCAGCCATTGGCTCCCGCTGCTGTCAAGCAAAACCAATGACGCGGGGGTCTGGGGTTGAGTCCTGCTGTCTGTGTCAATAGACGCAGCAGCAGGACACAGGAGTGCGCCCGCACAGGTTTCCCTTGGGTGAGCGCTTCTCCAACGGGGCACTTGAGAAGAGGAGGAGCCAGGAGGGCCACGGATGGACCCCAGAAGAGGAGAATCAGGGCCACTCTGTGAAAAACCAGCTGCACAGAGGAGGTAAGTATGTTAACGTTTGTTTTTTTTTTCTTTTAAAACCACAAACCTTTACAACCCCTTTAATATTGAGTCATTCAAACTCAATATATATTATGATATTAAACCATAGCTGAGAAATATTAACCCCTTGGCGCTGGCAGCATGCAAATACGTGGCCTCTTGGTGGGTGGACTTTGGGCGCCAAGCAGCCGCATATTTTTGTGATTTGTGCAAAGAGCTGTGCCGAAAGCGTGTACCCTGTTCGCTCCTAGAACAGTGCCTGGTGGGTAACGGAAAGTTCCCGATTGCTACTGAGATTCATCTCCTCCTCTACGAGTTCTTCCAGCATCACAGTCATTTCTCTTTCAGACTCCACTATACCTCCTGATGGTGCCAAAAGGGAATAAAGCTCATTTGTAAGGTTATATTTATGGGTGACGGCTTGGTGTATGCAACCGTCACGTAAACTATGTTTGAGTTTCCTGCAGAGGACTCACAGCATGACAAGGTTTTGCAATTCCTCAGTGTGGTGTGTGCCCACTAAGCTTGTAAAAAAATACTGATGGTTGGTACAGTTCACCTATGAATTGTAATTTTGGGGGCGCTGTTTAATTGGATAATGTAAAGTGTATTTGCTTTAATGGTGTTTGTTAACTTTGTAATGTTAAAGAAAAAATCCTGTTATGGCTATATTATACATTGCTACATTGATCCAGCTTGGACCAATGTAACTATGTATATATCATAGCTGGCCCATGACCCTGGAAGCTTGTCCAATCAGAGAAAAATTCTAAGCATTTTTTGAATGTGCCATGCGGCCAAGCTACTGTAGGCAGGAGGGCAGCCACTTAACACAGGACCTAAAAGCAAGTGGATATTTCTGGAGTAGCGGTATCTATTTCAATGATTTCCAGCCTGCAGTGGCATCGGCCAGGTATAGTATATATGGTGATCCAGCTTGGACCAATGCAACGCATATCCCGTGTATAGCTCCGAACCATCCCTTATTTTAAAGGACTGTCCCTGATTTGGAGCAATGTCCCTCTGTCCCACTTTCCTCCTCATTTTGGTCTGATCTATATCGTTGTATATAAAATGCACTTTTTATCTTTCAAAATGTTTTTCCCAGTGCTAAACCTTTCATCTAATTTCTAAATTACTGCATTTGTAGATTCAAAAGCCAATATAAAGTAATAGTAGTGGTAGAAAAAAAAGCCCTTGTGGGTTTAACTAATCCTTTAATACATATTTGGGGGGGGTTAACTCTCCTTTAAGGGGGTGTGGTGGGGGAGTGTCCTATGCCTACATACTTTTGCTGATAGGTGTCCCTCATTCTCATCTCAAAAAATTGGGAGGTATGGTCTCGTGTCCTGATTGGCTAGATTGATAGCAGCGCAGCCATTGGCTCCCGCTGCTGTCAAGCAAAACCAATGACGCGGGGGTCTGGGGTTGAGTCCTGCTGTCTGTGTCAATAGACGCAGCAGCAGGACACAGGAGTGCGCCCGCACAGGTTTCCCTTGGGTGAGCGCTTCTCCAACGGGGCACTTGAGAAGAGGAGGAGCCAGGAGGGCCACGGATGGACCCCAGAAGAGGAGAATCAGGGCCACTCTGTGAAAAACCAGCTGCACAGAGGAGGTAAGTATGTTAACGTTTGTTTTTTTTTTCTTTTAAAACCACAAACCTTTACAACCCCTTTAATATTGAGTCATTCAAACTCAATATATATTATGATATTAAACCATAGCTGAGAAATATTAACCCCTTGGCGCTGGCAGCATGCAAATACGTGGCCTCTTGGTGGGTGGACTTTGGGCGCCAAGCAGCCGCATATTTTTGTGATTTGTGCAAAGAGCTGTGCCGAAAGCGTGTACCCTGTTCGCTCCTAGAACAGTGCCTGGTGGGTAACGGAAAGTTCCCGATTGCTGCTTGTGAACAGAAAATTATAGCAGTCACATGATCCTAAATCCCGCCCCGCCTCCCAGCGTCCTAAACCTCTTAAAGAGCCGGGAGGCGCCAAGAGGTTAAAATGCATTTATGGGTTTGTTTGCTTTTTAATATTCATACATACCTAGGTGGATGCTGCTTCTGTCCCCTGATGCTTGTAAGACTGAGAACCGAGTGATCAAACACTGCCAATCCCTCAGTTGCCACAGCTCCGTGAGCAGAGAGCTGCTTACTGTCAATCAGCAGCTCTTTGCTCTGCCCCTCTGCGCTCACTGGAGCCCTGGGCTGTGGAGGGGGTGGGAGTGACCGGCTCAGGCCCTCAACAGTTCCAAGAGAGATTGAGTTGGGTGCAGGTCCAGGCATGTGGGCGGATCCTGACTTCATTGTCACGATCTTGCCCCAGCCTGGACCGGCTCTGTGACATCAGCCGACAGCGGACTTCGGCATTTATTTAGGATATTGCTTTATTTCAGTATTCAGTCCTACCCTGGGCTGGATCAACTGTGGGTATAGAATTGTCCATGAAGTGAGTCCCTACCTAAACATCTTCCTTATTTCATGATTTATAGCACTAGATTAATAGCAAATAAAGAAGAAAAGAAGAAGAAGAAAACTAAAGAAGATTTGTTCTTGTGTCAATCCTGTTTTTTTTAAGGCAATGTATTATCTTATCAGTATTGTTTTAGCCCCTCGTTCACATTGACTGCAGCTTTGAAATCGTGGGACTTCCTCTGAAATTGCACAATTTCAAAGTTGCATGATAGTGCGGCTTCGAGTGGGACTTGGAAGACATCTGTTCGGCTTCATACACAAATGTCTATGCAAGTCGCACCCAAAATCGGCAAAAGTAGTACAGGATCTACTTTTTCAAATTGGTGCGGCACCGCAAAGTTGGCAATGCACCAATTTGAACAGTGCGATTGCTGGCAACAGGCTGCAACTTGCCATGTGATTTGACCTGTCATGACATAGCAAATCGCTCTAATGTGAACAGAGGCTTAATATATACTGTACATGTAAAAGAGATCTTCATGTAAGTTTATCAATATGAGTTAGTGTTTTTAAAACTTTGTCTCTATATATAATTTATACCTATATATATGTGTAGCACTACCCCCACAGAAGCCGCTTGGTAATTTTGGTTCTCTGTTTTGCGCCATGTCTCCAAAAACAAGCTCGGCCCCCCGGCACACCTGGTTAATTGAAAGTTGCTGAATGCACTTCTAGAAACACAAGTGTGGATACCTTCAACTGGACTGTGAATTAGTATCAGGAAATAGACACAAGACAATTTAGTATTAAATTAACTCAATGTATTGGTTATAGTGAATGGTGGTTTGGGCATATATGAACACACAGAAGATAGGTTCAGACACAGTTCACTAGACAGTCACTAATCACTATGCCAAAGTAACTTATAATAGAGTTTTGTACCACTAGACCGTGATTAACTAATGAATCAGCAAAGTCACCAATAAACAGTGCATATAAGAATTAACTGCAATGTGAATAATACTATACCTAAACTAGAGTGCACTCTAGGAAAATGGCTAAGAAATGGTGCAATGTCCCCTGAGAGGTACCTCTTAGTATAAGCAATAGGTTTATGTCTCAGTGTAGCAACTGTAAAGAGGCAGTCTTTAGTCCCAACTCTTCAGCTTGCTAGCGTTGAGGCCCAGTTGTACTGTTGGTGCCCATGAAAACAGTCACAAATGCAGGCAGGAATAGGGCTACGAGATGGCTATATGGTCAGTTCCTAATGGGCTCAGTCTCTCTAGCAGCTGATAGTAAATTCCCACAGCAGCAGCTCACAAGTCTCAGCTATGTTACAGCTCATCATCCGGTCATAAACAGTCAATCTCTGCTCTGCACCCAGGGGACTCTGGCTGTTGGTACCCCTGAACTCAGCTCTCCAAATCCTGCTCGGGCTGCTGATATGCAACAGTGATGGTGCACACTGGACTGTGGACAGCAATGTGCACTCTATAAGCTCCTTCATGGAAAGAGGAAGCTGTGTTCTGTACAGCCTGAGAAAATGCAGCTCTTTTCCCTCCTCCTGACAATCTCTCTCTGGGAAATATAGTTCAAAAGCTCTTGATTACAGTACGCATGGGTGCTCAACCTGTGGCCCTCTAGGTGTCCCATCATGCCTTTGGGAGTCATGCGTATAACTGTCAGCCTTGCAATGCCTTGTGGGGCTTATAGTTCCATAACAGCTAAAGGGCCACAGGTTGAGCACCCAAATAGAGTCTCTCCTCAGGACTACAGTTCCCACAGTGCAGTGCTGCCTGACTCAGTCCATTGAATTCTTCTTGCTCAGCAGTAGTGATGGACGAACTTCCGACGGGACGTTTCGCGAACGCGAAACGCGAACGGGCACAAACGTTCGCGAAAACGACCGTTCGCCGCGGGCTCCATTGACTTCAATGGGAGGCGAATTTCGCAAACCTTTAGGTCGAATTTGCGGCCACGGGGTAATTATTAGGGGGTAGCACGTAGTCCCACCACCTGGACAATAGCATAATACATGTATGAGGTGAATTTGGGATCGATAACTACAAGCATTTTTTTTTTATTTGGGAAATTGTTCTGACAATTCAGGACTATGGAGCTAATGAAGGCAATGGAGGAGAGGGAAGGTCAGGGACCAGGGTAGGCAAACAAGAGGGTGCAGGAGATACAGAGCACTGACAGCAGCACCGTAATACAGAGCACTGACATCAGCACCGTGACATACAGCGCTGACAGCAGCTCCGTGACATACAGCGCTGACAGCAGCTCCGTGACATACAGCGCTGACAGCAGCTCCGTGACATACAGCACTGACAGCAGCTCCGTGACATACAGCGCTGACAGCAGCTCCGTGACATACAGCGCTGACAGCAGCACCGTGACATACAGCGCTGACAGCAGCTCCGTGACATACAGCGCTGACAGCAGCTCCGTGACATACAGCGCTGACAGCAGCTCCGTGACATACAGCACTGACAGCAGCTCCGTGACATACAGCGCTGACAGCAGCTCCGTGACATACAGCGCTGACAGCAGCACCGTGACATACAGCGCTGACAGCAGCTCCGTGACATACAGCGCTGACAGCAGCTCCGTGACATACAGCGCTGACAGCAGCTCCGTGACATACAGCGCTGACAGCAGCTCCGTGACATACAGCGCTGACAGCAGCTCCGTGACATACAGCGCTGACAGCAGCTCCGTGACATACAGCGCTGACAGCAGCTCCGTGACATACAGCGCTGACAGCAGCTCCGTGACATACAGCGCTGACAGCAGCACCGTAAGCAGCCCCAGGAGGAAGTCAGCACAGCACAGGGATGGTGTGATCCCCTCATAATAAGAACCCCCAGGAGGAAGTCAGCACAGCACAGGGATGGTGGGAGCCCCTCATAATAAGAACCCCCAGGAGGAAGTCAGCACAGCACAGGGATGGTGGGAGCCCCTCATAATAAGAACACCCAGGAGGAAGTCAGCACAGCACAGGGATGGTGGGAACCCCTCATAATAAGAACCCCCAGGAGGAAGTCAGCACAGCACAGGGATGGTGGGAGCCCCTCATAATAAGAACACCCAGGAGGAAGTCAGCACAGCACAGGGATGGTGGGAACCCCTCATAATAAGCAGCCCCAGTAGAAATATGACACCGCTCAACCTCTTCAAAGAGGAGGGTAGGGGCATATAGTACGGTGTGCTTTTTTGGGTCAGGGAAGTGAGCCAAATGAATTAAGAAGGTCTGTGTGCTTGATTCCAAAAATTGTTTATAGACATATACATGGTCTACTGATCACATGTGTTGAATTCCTCCGAGATCCATGCCTCATTCATTTTTAGAAATGTGAGGTAGTTAACACTGTCGTGAGCTAGGCGAGTACGCTTATCGGTCACAATCCCCCCTGCTGCGCTGAACGTCCTTTCGGACAGGACACTGGATGAGGGGCAAGCCAACAGTTCGATTGCAAATTGGGCAAGCTCTGGCCAGAGGTCAAGCCTGCCCACCCAGTAGTCTAGGGGTTCATCACTCCTCAGAGCGTCCACATCGGCCGTTAACCCAATGTAGTCGGACACCTGACGGTCTAGGCGTTCCCTGATGCTGGATCCGGATGACACCTGTCGATGGGTCGGCTGAAAGAATGACCTCATATCCGAAGTCACCAACACATCTTCAAACCGGCCTCTTCTTGCAGGCGCTGTTGGATTGGTACCCGCAAATCCTTCTCTGGGAGTGGGAATTGCTCCTCTGCCAGCGCACGCAAAAGCAGAATGCAGCATTTCTCGAAGCAAGGCCTGGAAGTGCTGCATTCTGACAGCCCTCTGCGACGGCGGTAACATTTCCGCCATTTTGTGTTTGTACCGGGGATCTAAGTACGTTGCCACCCAGTACTGGTCCTTGACCCTCATGCTTTTTATACGGGGGTCCCTATTAAAACACTGGAGCATGAAGGCCCCCATTTGCACTCAAGCGGAAGGTATGTGGTGGTGGTGGTGTTGTTGGTGGTAGTGTCTTTGGGGGTGCACATAGCAGAGAGTGAAGAAGAGGGTGCAGATCGAGAGGATGAGGAGGGTGCAGAAGAATAAGGCTGAGTGAGCCACTCAACCAAGTCTGGTGCGTCCTTTAAAGTAATTGAACGCACCTTCTGCAACTTCCCACTTTGGCTCAAGGCTGTTGCTCCTGCCCTACCCCTACCACCCCTGCGGAAGGGCCTGCCTCTTCCTCTGCCTGTCATTTTTTAAATCACCCTGTGACAAAACTCTTAGTCCCTATACCGCTGAAGGACTGCTGCAGTATAGGGCAGCGGTCAGCAGTAGTGCACGTCAACCCTATGTATTGTGGACCGATAGCGGTCCTTACAGAACAGCAGACTGTACTGCACTCAGGCCTATGTACCGTAGCACCCTATACCAAGTTACCAGTCCTTATAAAAACTTTTGTGGACCAAGCAGGTTGTGTGTTAGTGATTAGCAGACTGTACGTCAGTCCCTATACCAATGAAGGACTGCTGCAGTATAGGGCAGCGGTCAGCAGTAGTGCACGGCAACCCTATGTATTGTGGACCGATAGCGGTCCTTACAGAACAGCAGACTGTACTGCACTCAGGCCTATGTACCGTAGCACCCTATACCAAGTTACCAGTCCTTATAAGAACTTTTGTGGACCAAGCAGGTTGTGTGTTAGTGATTAGCAGACTGTACGTCAGTCCCTATACCAATGAAGGACTGCTGCAGTATAGGGCAGCGGTCAGCAGTAGTGCACGTCAACCCTATGTATTGTGGACCGATAGCGGTCCTTACAGAACAGCAGACTGTACTGCACTCAGGCCTATGTACCGTAGCACCCTATACCAAGTTACCAGTCCTTATAAAAACTTTTGTGGACCAAGCAGGTTGTGTGTTAGTGATTAGCAGACTGTACGTCAGTCCCTATACCAATGAAGGACTGCTGCAGTATAGGGCAGCGGTCAGCAGTAGTGCACGGCAACCCTATGTATTGTGGACCGATAGCGGTCCTTACAGAACAGCAGACTGTAACGCACTCAGGCCTATGTACCGTAGCACCCTATACCAAGTTACCAGTCCTTATAAGAACTTTTGTGGACCAAGCAGGTTGTGTGTTAGTGATTAGCAGACTGTACGTCAGTCCCTATACCAATGAAGGACTGCTGCAGTATAGGGCAGCGGTCAGCAGTAGTGCACGGCAACCCTATGTATTGTGGACCGATAGCGGTCCTTACAGAACAGCAGACTGTACTGCACTCAGGCCTATGTACCGTAGCACCCTATACCAAGTTACCAGTCCTTATAAGAACTTTTGTGGACCAAGCAGGTTGTGTGTTAGTGTTTAGCAGACTGTGCGTCAGTCCCTATACCGCTGAAGGACTGCTGCAGTATAGGGCAGCGGTCAGCAGTAGTGCACGGCAACCCTATGTATTGTGGACCGATAGCGGTCCTTACAGAACAGCAGACTGTAACGCACTCAGGCCTATGTACCGTAGCACCCTATACCAAGTTACCAGTCCTTATAAGAACTTTTGTGGACCAAGCAGGTTGTGTGTTAGTGATTAGCAGACTGTACGTCAGTCCCTATACCAATGAAGGACTGCTGCAGTATAGGGCAGCGGTCAGCAGTAGTGCACGGCAACCCTATGTATTGTGGACCGATAGCGGTCCTTACAGAACAGCAGACTGTAACGCACTCAGGCCTATGTACCGTAGCACCCTATACCAAGTTACCAGTCCTTATAAGAACTTTTGTGGACCAAGCAGGTTGTGTGTTAGTGATTAGCAGACTGTACGTCAGTCCCTATACCAATGAAGGACTGCTGCAGTATAGGGCAGCGGTCAGCAGTAGTGCACGGCAACCCTATGTATTGTGGACCGATAGCGGTCCTTACAGAACAGCAGACTGTACTGCACTCAGGCCTATGTACCGTAGCACCCTATACCAAGTTACCAGTCCTTATAAGAACTTTTGTGGACCAAGCAGGTTGTGTGTTAGTGTTTAGCAGACTGTGCGTCAGTCCCTATACCGCTGAAGGACTGCTGCAGTATAGGGCAGCGGTCAGCAGTAGTGCACGGCAACCCTATGTATTGTGGACCGATAGCGGTCCTTACAGAACAGCAGACTGTAACGCACTCAGGCCTATGTACCGTAGCACCCTATACCAAGTTACCAGTCCTTATAAGAACTTTTGTGGACCAAGCAGGTTGTGTGTTAGTGATTAGCAGACTGTACGTCAGTCCCTATACCAATGAAGGACTGCTGCAGTATAGGGCAGCGGTCAGCAGTAGTGCACGGCAACCCTATGTATTGTGGACCGATAGCGGTCCTTACAGAACAGCAGACTGTAACGCACTCAGGCCTATGTACCGTAGCACCCTATACCAAGTTACCAGTCCTTATAAGAACTTTTGTGGACCAAGCAGGTTGTGTGTTAGTGATTAGCAGACTGTACGTCAGTCCCTATACCAATGAAGGACTGCTGCAGTATAGGGCAGCGGTCAGCAGTAGTGCACGGCAACCCTATGTATTGTGGACCGATAGCGGTCCTTACAGAACAGCAGACTGTAACGCACTCAGGCCTATGTACCGTAGCACCCTATACCAAGTTACCAGTCCTTATAAGAACTTTTGTGGACCAAGCAGGTTGTGTGTTAGTGTTTAGCAGACTGTGCGTCAGTCCCTATACCGCTGAAGGACTGCTGCAGTATAGGGCAGCGGTCAGCAGTAGTGCACGGCAACCCTATGTATTGTGGACCGATAGCGGTCCTTACAGAACAGCAGACTGTAACGCACTCAGGCCTATGTACCGTAGCACCCTATACCAAGTTACCAGTCCTTATAAGAACTTTTGTGGACCAAGCAGGTTGTGTGTTAGTGATTAGCAGACTGTACGTCAGTCCCTATACCAATGAAGGACTGCTGCAGTATAGGGCAGCGGTCAGCAGTAGTGCACGGCAACCCTATGTATTGTGGACCGATAGCGGTCCTTACAGAACAGCAGACTGTAACGCACTCAGGCCTATGTACCGTAGCACCCTATACCAAGTTACCAGTCCTTATAAGAACTTTTGTGGACCAAGCAGGTTGTGTGTTAGTGTTTAGCAGACTGTGCGTCAGTCCCTATACCGCTGAAGGACTGCTGCAGTATAGGGCAGCGGTCAGCAGTAGTGCACGTCAACCCTATGTATTGTGGACCGATAGCGGTCCTTACAGAACAGCAGACTGTAACGCACTCAGGCCTATGTACCGTAGCACCCTATACCAAGTTACCAGTCCTTATAAGAACTTTTGTGGACCAAGCAGGTTGTGTATTAGTGTTTAGCAGACTGTGCGTCAGTCCCTATACCGCTGAAGGACTGCTGCAGTATAGGGCAGCGGTCAGCAGTAGTGCACGGCAACCCTATCTATTGTGGACCGATAGCGGTCCTTACAGAACAGCAGACTGTACCGCACCCAAGCCTATGTACCGTAGCACCCTAGACAGACCAAGTTACCAGTCCTTATAAGAACTTTTGTGGAACAAGTGAGTTGTGAATGATTAGCAGACTGCAGCAGAAGGGCAGCAGTCAAGTATAATATTCTTTCTATATTTGGAAGAAAGAATATTATACGTGTACAAGCCTATTACCGTACCACTGATACCAGTCCTGAAAAGAACCTTTGTGGAACTAATAGTAACAGCAAGTCTTTAAAATTATCCTCACTGCCTGACACACTGCTTCCTGCCTGTCCCTATACAAATTGGCAAAAAAGAGTAGGCTGGAACGATTAGCTGGAACAGCTCTTTTGTGGACCTGATAGTAACAGCTAATGATGATGATGATGATGATGATGAAGAAAGACTAATCTGGCTGAGCTGTCCCTAAAATAGCAGCATACAGCGCTCTGTCCCTTTATCTAAACTGACAAAAGAAACTCAGGCTGCTGACCTAACACCTATACCAGTCCTGAAAAGAACTTTTGTGTACCAAATAGCTAGCGTTTTCTCTGTCCCTACTCCACACAGGATCCTTTCCCTACAGTGACAGAAGAAAGAATGTAAAATGGCCACCGGATCGGGTGTATTTATAGGTTAGGGGGAATGTCCAAGTGTCCATGAGCTGTCATGTCTCAATTGGTTGTCCTGTAACACATGATAAACGTGTCACGAAAGGTTAAAGTTCTTGTATACATTAAACACGTAAGTCCGCCGGGGCGAACGACGGAAAAAGGCGTTCGAACCCGCGGACGGCGAAAGTCGGAAATTCGCCGCGAAACGACCGCCGGGCGAACCGTTCGGCCATCACTACTCAGCAGCTCCCCCCTCTTGCTGATATACTGTATGTAGCTCTACACTGCAGCCAGTGTTTCTCTTAAGCTCCATTCTTAGCCAAGCACCTGGCTACACATGCATATAGGTGCAGCCATATTTAGTCATTACATACAGCGACTCTGTATCACACTACACAATGGTTGTGCTTTAGTCCACAAACCTTAGTGCAATGCTAACCAATAACAGTCAGAAAATGCAAAGAGCATAGGAAGTTATGAATTGATCAATGGGTATTTTTTTCACTTATTGATCAGATAAATCTAAATGCTTTTAATGGTATATTAACCCCCCTGGCGGTGTTCCCGAGTCTGGCTCGGGGTGGAAGTTTTATACCAAAAGCGGTAACCCCGAGCCAGACTTTAGGCCGCATCACTGGATCCAGGAGGACGTTTACTTACCTTCTCCCTTGGATCCAGCGATGTCGCCCTGCTGTACGAGCGGCTCGTCCTCCGCTCGATTCATCACAGAGCCGATCTCCGTTCCCTGCGAGCGTTGCGACAAAGATCGGCGCCAAATTCAAAAAGTAAAACACACAGTATACATACAGTATAATGTAATCTTACAGATTACATTGCTGTATGTAATCATTTCACATCCCCTTTGTCCCTAGTGGTCTGCCCAGTGTCCTGCATGCAGTTTTATAATATAAAAACTGTTCTTTATGCCTGGAAACTGGAGATTGTCCATAGCAACCAAAACTGTCCCTTTACATCAAAAATGATTTTAGACCAGCTAGAAAACATCGATAATAAATTGGAATCACTCGCAGAATTGAGCGATAGCGATTTGTGGGGAGATCCGTCATCAAATACTGAAAAGTAATGACCGTGACAATTCTGCAACTGAGCAAATTTCAGTGTTTTTGATTTGATTACATTATTGAATAATTTTTATTATTGCTATATTATTATTTGGTACAATTATTTATAATTATATTATATTATAATTTATGATTTCATTTTTTAAACTTTATCATACCCGGGATGTCTGCTAGACTCTGGTTTGGACAGATTTAAGTGAGTTATTGTTATAAGAATAAGAATAAGAATAAGAATGAGCAGAAGCTTCCATCATTCAATCACATGCAAGCAAAAAATTTTTTTTTTTTTATTTTCTTTGCATGCGATTGGGTATTTTTTACAAAGTAAATCTTTACCTCATTTACTAAGCTCTGGTGCAACTGCACTTTGAAAAGTGCACAGTCTATTTGTCTTTAGTAAATCAACCCCTTAGTACCTTTTGGTCCTCCTGACCATCAAACATGTCCCAGTGTTCATGCACAGATGCTGTACCAGCATCTTTCCTTGCAGCTCTCTAGATGCTCTGTCCCTCATGAACTCTCTCTCAGGCTCGGGCCATGGTCTGTCCTGTCTTGGACAGTATGGTGCATACCAGCACCTCTCACAGCTCCCTTCACACACTGACCTCCTCAGGAGGGTGGGGCCCTGAGCTCTAACTCTGGCTCTCACAAGAAGCAGCATACACCTGTGCCATTAGTGTGCTTGCTTCTTACAAAATCTGGCATAAACCACCATTTTAAACAGTGGCACGGGCTAACTCTGCCACAGGTATTTATATGGTCTTAAGGTGACAATGCTCACTCACTGTACTTTACTGTAATTATAGAGCAACACTGTCGGCCCCGTAGGGTGCTATCGTTATTTAAATACAAACACCTCCCCCTCTCCTCATCTTTATGACATGGGGGTGGTGTTTTGTAGTTCAACAATGTGTTACCTGAACCTACACTATACTTTTTATTTTATTTTCTTTAAACAAATATGTATCATGATTATGAGAATGAGGAAGTAAATAAACTAAAACCAGCCCCCTTATTCTGGAAAGACCCTACCTTTCCATTATGCAAGTCTTTACAACCATGATGATGGAAATACCCCAACCTTGTATATCAAAATAATCACGACAGTATCAAGGTCTTATATAATATCTACTTCCTCAATTGTCATATAGACCTCTGCTAATTGCACTTTCCTATTGGAGAGCTACCTATTTTTCATTATGCATGGCCCTAGAGACAGTTTTCTTTTCAATATTCTTCATGTACAGTGATTAGTGCTATTTTGCAGAAAGTATCAATATATAAAATACATACAGTATATGCAGGATACAAAAGGTTTGATATGCCTTGCTGGGAGAAGGAGGATTGGAAGCATTTTATTTATTTATTTATTTTTATTGGAGGTAATAAATGGTGGGATATACAGTCATGGGCGAAATTGTTGGCACCCCAGAAATTTTTCCAGAAAATCAAGTATTTCTCACAGAAAAGTATTACAGTAACACATGTTTTGCTATACACATGTTTATCCCTTTTGTGTGTATTGGAACAAAACAAAAATAGGGAGGAAAGAAAGCAAATTGGACATAATGTCACACAAAATTAAAAAAATGGGCTGGTCAAAATTCTTGCCACCCTTTCAAATTTGTGGATAAATACGATTGTTTCAAGCACCTGAAAGCAGATAAAAAGGAGAGAAGTGCACTTAGTCTTTGCATTGTGTGTCTGTGTGTGCCACACTAAGCATGGTCAACAGAAAGAGGAGAAGAGAACTGTCTGAGGACTTGAGAACCAAAATTGTGGAAAAATAACAATCTCAAGGTTACAAGTCCATTTCAAGAGATCTAGGCTGCGGCCATTAAAATTGTAAACAACAAGCACTATATGGGTGAACAGGCTGAACAGGCTGCCTTCCAGGTTCCCCCTTGCTTCTTTTTTACTTAGCGGGAAATTGGTTCGCTACAACTATTGGAAGGGACCACTTCACTTAAAGTTCAGGGGATACCCAGAGTATCTACCACCATACGCCTCTTGGCCACCCACATATACTAATACTTACCAAAATCGTATGTTTGAAGCCCTAGGGCTCAGCACAATGTGAAGTGATCCCACCAACTTTAAACCTACATTTTTATTTATTTTTTAATTTTTACCTTCTTTTGGAAAAATTGCCTTTTGAAACTTCGTCAACCTTCCTGCCTTTTTCTGTGGCTTGGTTTCCCCGTCTGGGACACACCCACGAAGGAATAATACTGTTATCAGCTCCTGAAGAAGCGTTACTCAATAAACGCGAAACATGTAGAGCACCAGAACATATTTAAGTTTCGACTGTATACCTGATATCCTCTACTTTATATTTATATAAATGTGTATTTCTTTTTTCCTTTTTGGAAATTTTGAGTGGATTATACTATCTTTGATAGGATATCAATTAGGACTTAAATGTGCCTTTATAAGGGGAAAAAACTTTTTTGTCTGTATATTAAATTTTGATTGTTTATATTTTATACATAATCAGTTTTGATAATAAATAGAGATAATTTCTCTTGAATATATCGGTTGTCTCTACAACTCCTTTTATGCCTAAAAAGTCCAATTGAACCCACATTTTTCTTTTGAGGTCTTTTATGTGAAGGTTCTCTTATTTGCATTTTTTATTTTTTATCCCCCAATTCCCCATTTCCTAAAAAGTGTTTATATCTGTAAAGTGATAACCAGGACGTGGCATTCGATTAATTTTTTTAGTGTATCCACAGACACCACCCTGTGATAGATACACACCTCTATTCATTTAAACAGTACCTACAGTGAAATATGGTGGAGGTTCAATTATGTTTTTGGGGTTGTTTTACTGCCTTGAATGTGTGCAAGGCATCATGAAATCTGAGGATTACCAAAGGATTTTGGGTCACACTGTAGAGCCCAGTGTCAGAAAGCTGGGTATGTGTCCGAGATCTTGGGTCTTCCAGCAGGACAATGACCCCAAACATAAAATGCACCCAGAAATGGATGGCAACAGATAGAGAGAGTAATAAAGTATAATTATGTACATCATCCTCTCAAAAGTGAGTACACACCTTACATTTTTGTAAATTATTTATTACCGTATTTATCGAGAAGGGCCGAAAGCCGCCGAAAGCCAAAGGCAGCTGAAAGACGCAGAGAAGGGTCGAAGGTGGCTAAAAGCTGCCCAGAGGCTCCAAAATGGTGAGGGATCAGCGTATAACACGCACCCACGATAAATACGGTATCTTTTCATGTGACAACACTGAAGAAATTACACTTTGCAATGTTGGAATACTGCCCTGTGGCCCAGTCTCTGAAGGGAGGGGATTATGCTCTGCTTCAGTATGTCACAGTACATGTTGTCATTCATGGTTCCTTCAATGAACTGTAGCTCCCCAGTGCCGGCAGCAGTCATGCAGCCCCAGACCATGACACTCCCACCACCATGCTTGACTGCAGGCAAGACACACCTGTCTTTGTACTCCTCACCTGGTTTCCGCCACGCATGCTTGACACCATCTGAACCAAAAAGGGTTTATCTTGGTCTCATCAGACCACAGGACATGGTTCCTTTAATCCATGTCCTTAGTCTGTTTGTCTTCAGCAAACTGTTTGCATGCTTTCATGTGCATCATCTTTTGAAGAGGCTTTCTTCTGTGATGACAGCCATGCTGACCCATTTGATGCAGTGTGCGGCGTATGGTCTGAGCACTGACAGGCTGACCCTCCACCCCTTCAAGCTCTGCAGCAATGCTGGCAGCACTCATACATCTATTTCCCAAAGACAACCACTGGATGCATTCAATTTCTTTGGTTGTCAGAAACTATGAATCAGACTGAGTAGAAGTACAGTTAAATCACACTTTAATAATAATAAAAAAAAGGTAAACAGAGTAAACGTAGTCAAAACATAGCCAGAGTTCAGAAACCGGAACAGAAAGTCAGACAAGCCAAAACGTCAGGGAGCCAGAAGGAATATCAGCCAAGCAAGTCTTTAACAGGAACACAGGAGAGCGCCTCTAGAGATGTGGCGAAGGCAGAGATCATCTGGACTGGGCGGCTTAAAGAGGTGTTGCCATTTTAAAAAAAAGAAAAAAAGTCAGCAGCTACAAATACTGCAGCTGCTGACTTTTAATAATCAGACACTTACCTGTCCCAGGGTTCAGCGATGCGGGGGATCAAAGCCCCACTCCTCTCCCCCTCCATTCGGCGGTGTCGGCATTGTAACTGTGGGCACCCACTGCGCATGCTTGAGCGGCGCCGTTCGCTGTGATTGGCTGCGATGATTGACAAGAGGGAGGGAGCAGAGCTGAGCCCTTCCTGCACCGAGGGAAGTGATGTCACAAGTCCAGGCTCTGAAGGAGGCAGACTAGGAGGGACCGCCTAGCAACAGCCATTTAGAGGTGAGTAAAAAAAAAATATTTTATGTGTTTTTTTAGGAACATTCACGCCATTTTTTTTTTGGATGCAACTCCACTTTAAGTAGGCAGGACTGACGAGCAGGATATCATCATCAGGTGAGTCACTGTGGAGAGATAGGAGCTGGCAATTAGCCAACAGCTGAGCGGCCAACTCAGAGAAGGAAGGGCTGGGTCCAGCCCTGACATTGGTCCACCATGGCAAGGCCTGTTGTGAGTGGAACCTGTCCTGTTAAACCGCTGTATAGTCTTGGCCACCATGCTGCAGCTCAGTTTCAGGGTCTTGGCAATCTTCTTATAGCCTAGGCCATCTTTATGTAGAGCAACAATTCTTTTTTTCAGATCCTCAAAGAGTTCCTTGCCGTGAGGTGTCATGTTGAACTTCCGGTGACCAGTATGAGAGAGTGAGAGCAATAATACCAAATTGAACACACCTGTTCCCCATTCACACCTGAGACCTTGTAACACTAACGAGTCACATGACACCAGGGAGGGAAAATGGCTAATTGGGCTCAATTTGGACATTTTCACTTAGGGGTGTACTCACTTTTGTTGCCAGCGGTTTAGACATTAATGGCTGTGTGTTGAGTTATTTTGAGGGGACAGCAAATGTACACTGCTATACAAGCTGTACACTCACTACATTACATTGTAGCAAAGTGTCATTTCTTCAGTGTTGTCACATGAAAATATATAATAAAATACTTACAAAAATACTGTGTGTTTGTGTGTGTATATATATATATATATATCCTCAGGAGTACCGGCGCTACATATATAATTATTATTATTATTATTATACAGGATTTATATAGCGCCAACAGTTTACGCAGCGCTTTAAATATTAGACCCCTTTCACACCACACCGCACCTTGCGTCGGCGGTAAAACGCCGCTATTTTAGCGGCATTTTACCGCCGGATTTGCGGCGGATTTGCGGCGCATTTCGGTCGCTAGCGGGGCGCTTTTACCCCCGCTAGCGGCCGCGAAAGGGTTAAAACCGCCGGCAATACGCCGCAATAGCGGTGTTTTGCCGGCGGCATTACAGCGCTGCCCCATTGATTTCAATGGGCAGCAGCGGTGGAGGAGCGGTAAACACATCGCTCCTTCACCGCTCCAAAGAAGCTGCTGGCAGGACTTTTTCTGACGTCCTACCAGCGCACCGCTGTACTGTGAAAGCCCTCGGGGCTTTCACACTACAGACAATGGTGCAGCTTTTTTAGGGTGTTTTGCAGGCGCTATTTCTAACGCTATAGCGCCTGCAAAACGCCCTGGTGTGAAAGGGGTCTTAAATAAATAAAAAAATAATATATATATATATATATATATATATATATATATATATATTTTTTTTTTTTTTTTTTTTTTTTTTTTTACACATGCATTCACATCTTCAATTATTCTCCTACACAGGGCTTACATCATCTGTATTTTTTGCAGCATGTAATATTTGTTCTTGGTCATAGCAGAGAGAGAGATGTTCTGTTTGGTATTTACATACTATTGTTCCCAGTGCTACATTCGAAAGTCAGGGAGAAAACATCACACAAAATAAATACCACAAAACCGGTTGGCAGACACTCAATGCCATCAAAATGTTTTTATAGCAGTCTCCTACTGTATGTTTTCTATGTATTGTGTTACAAAGCTGTCAATCATTCACTTGTACAGGGTGGAATAATGATTAGGTTGACCAAACCAGCCAGAAGAGAAAGAAAGGAAAAGAAAGGACAAGAAAAGAAAAGAAAAAAGAAAGAGAGGAAAGTGAAGGAAAGAGACGAATGATAAGGAAAAGTAAGGAAAGAGAAGAAAGAAAAGTAAAAAAAGAAAGAAAGAGAAAGAAAGAAAGATAAAAAAAGAAAGAGGTATTACCCCAAGAAAAGGACATGTAATATATTGCAGCAGACCAATTTTTAGATGTTATAGCTGCATTCGTTTTTGTTTTAAGGATTTTTTCTCTTTTATTTTCACCAGGTGATCCCGGTGATCCTTTTTCAACTTCCTTTATCAGACTAAGCTGTCCAGCAAAAGTGGCAGTTATAGTATTAACCCTTAACCAACGTATCACATATGTCAGCAGCAGTAGGGGATTTTACACATACGCCCCACCCCTGCAGCCAGCTGCCCCGGGCCCAGTCATTGTTGTGGGGCCCAAAGCAGCTGAGCTGCCCCTTCAGCCAGCCTCCCGCAAATATCAACATGGATTTGGCTATATCACTCAGGGGATGAGGGCTGAATTGAATGTTGGGGGTGCTGGTGATTGGTTGGTTGTTATGTCTGCACATGTCTGTGCGGTGATTGGCTAGCTTAGTAAGGTGAACTTTGTCCAGGGAGAGCACCTGTCGGTCCCAGGCACAGTCACACCGACCCCTCTCCCTCACCATTGATAACAAGCCGCAGACCATCGGTCCGCTAAGGAACTTCTTCACCAGAGAGTTCGGCAGGGTGTGCCTGGTGCTCGTCTGACATCCTCTGGACACTATCAAGTTGAGAGGGTCTGTGGAGGGAGGGGGTCCTATGTAAGGCTAGGGGTAGTATGTGGGAGGGGTCCTGTGTAATGAAGGGAGTAGGTTGGGGAAGGGGTCCTGTATATGATTGGGTACTATGGGGGAAGAGTCCTGTGTAATGATGGGGGAGGGGTCCTGTATAATGATAGGGGTCCTGTGTAATGATGGAGAAGGGAGGTCCTGTGTAATGATGGGGGTGGTATGGGGGAGGGGTCCTGTGTAATGATGGAGGAGGGGTCCTATGTAATGATGAGGATAGTGTGGGGGAGGGGGTCCTATGTAATGAGGAGGGTAGTGTGGGGGAGGGGGTACTGTGGGGGAGGGGGTCCTATGTAATGATGGAGGAGGAGTGTCATGTGTAGTGATGAGGGTAGTGTGGGGGAGGGGTCCTGTGTAATGAGGAGGGTAGTGTGGGGGAGGGGGTACTGTGGGGGAGGGAGTCCTGTGTAATGATGGAGGAGGAGTGTCATGTGTAGTGATGAGGGTAGTGTGGGGGAGAGGTCCTGTGTAATGATGGAGGAGGGGGTCCTGTGTAATGAAAGGGGTAGGTTGGTGAGGGGGTCCTTTGTAATGATAGGGGTAGTATGGGGGAGGGGGTCCTGTATAATGATGGGGGTAATATGAGGAAAGAGTCCTGTGTAATGATGGGGGTAGTATGGGGGAGGGGTCCTGTATAATGATGGGGATAGTATGGGGGAGGGGTCCTGTGTAATGATGGGGATAGTATGTTGGAGGGGTCCTGTATAATGATGGAGGAGGGGTGTCATGTGTAATGATGGGGGTAGTATGGGGGAGGGGGTCCTGTGTAATGATGGGGGTAGTATGGGGGAGGGGTCCTGTGTAATGATACGAGTATTATGGGGGAGGGGTCCTGTGTAATGATGAAGGAGAGGTGTCCTCTATAATGATGAGAGTAGTATGGGGGAAAAATCATGTGTAATGATGGGGTTAGTATGGGGGAGGGGGTCCTGTGTAATGATGGGGGTGGTATGAGGGATTGGTGCTGTGTAATGATGGGGGTGGTATGGGGGATTGGTCCTGTGTAATGATGGAGAAGGGAGGTCCAGTGTAATGATGGGGGTAGTGTGGGGGAGAGGTGTCCTGTGTAATGATGGGAGTACTGTGGGGGAGGGGGTCCTGTGTAATGATGGGGACACTCTGGGGGAGGGGGTCCTGTGTAATGATAGGAGTACTGTGGGGGAGGGGATCCTGTGTAATGATGGGGGTAGTGTGGGGGAGGGGGTCCTGTGTAATGAAGGGGGTAGTGTGGGGGAGGGGGTCCTGCGTAATGATGGGTGTACTGTGGGTGGGGGAGGGGGTCCTGTGTAATGATGGGGGCACTGTGGGGGAGGGGGTCCTGTGTAATGATGGGTGTACTGTGGGGGAGGGGTCCTGTGTAATGATGAGAGTACTGTGGGGAAGGGTGTCCTGTGTAATGATGGGGGTAGTGTGGGGGAGAGGGTCCTGTGTAATGATGAGGGCACTGTGGGGGAGGGGGTCCTGTGCAATGTTGGGGGTAGTGTGGGGGAGGGGGTCCTGTGCAATGACGGGGCACTGTGGGGGAGGGGGTCCTGTGTAATGATGGGGGCACTGTGGGGGAGGGGGTCTTGTGTAATGATGGGGCACTGTGGGGGGGGGGGGTCCTGTGTAATGATGGGGGCACTGTGGGGGAGGGGGTCCTGTGCAATGTTGGGGGTAGTGTGGGGGAGGGGATCCTGTGTAATGTTGGGGGTAGTGTGGGGGAGGGGGTCCTGTGCAATGACGGGGCACTGTGGGGGAGGGGGTCCTGTGTAATGATGGGGGCACTGTGGGGGAGGGGGTCTTGTGTAATGATGGGGCACTGTGGGGGAGGGGGTCCTGTGTAATGATGGGGGCACTGTGGGGGAGGGGATCCTGTGTAATGATAGGGGTGTTTGTTTTGGGTGGGGAGTGAAATTGCATGGGGGGCCCAAGAAAATGTTTGCCGAGGGTCCAAACAGCCTTGCCTGTACCATTGTGTAAACCTGACGAGTTGACTGTTGGCTGTCAGATAGAAGCAATCTGGCTTCTGTACAGCCGCATGATCACTTCCACACCCCTAGAACTTTTACCCTATGTACTCGCTGCCTCCATGTTTCCCGGGCTCGCATTGGTGGGATTGGGACTGGGGTGGCAGGTGCCACCAGCAGAGGAGAAGGAGGCCAGAAAAGTTTATTGCGTGCCTTTGTAATACTTGACATGTTGGGTATCTATCTACTCTATCTAGTGCAAAAACATAATACAGTATACCATAATATATTACACTTGTGTGTATATTTTACTGAACGTTTGCACTTGATAAACATTACACTAATACAGTATAGTGTGCCATAACAAATTGGAACTATCACAATTTATCCTTCAGGGTCTCTACTTCCAGAAAATATAGAATGTGTTGGGGGCTTTAAGTGATCGTCAGGCTAAGAAAGGACAAAAAACGCAAAAACGTCTCTAGCAGCGGAAGGATTAAACCTCTAATTTCCATTCTCCAAAATCCCCAGCAGTATAGGAAGAACATCTGCCATCCACACACCATGATTACTTTGACTGTTTATTCTAACAACAGGAAGAAAATAGATATTCATAAGGAAATTCCATTCTGGGCTTCTTTGCTCCTCTGCTTGATGGCAATAGCAGTGCTGTAGTAAAGCTGCAGTACAGAAATATATTTTATAAAAGAACTCTGGGGGTTATTTACTAAAGGAAAATCCACTTTGCACTACAGGTGTACTTGGAAGTAAAGACGCTGTAGAATCAAGGGGGACATACGAGGAAAAAAAACCCCAGCAATTTAGCTTGCACATGATTGGATGATAAAAATTATTATTATTATTAGTTAAAATCTCCTCCTACCTAAACTCTCAGCACTGGAGAAACTGTGCAGTTTATCATTGTGGCTGGGGCGGATCGGGGGGGGGGGGGGGGGGGGGGGGTGAGAGAGCGGACGGCCCGGTGTTGTGCCAAGATGGGTTTCCCCAACAAAATCTGTTTCCCCTGACTCTCGGCTGAGATCGGAACTCCGCCTCTCCAGCCCTCTGCCCCGCTGCTCCTCCTACTCTCCCCCGAATGCTAATCATCCCTCTACCGCCCCCGTGCATTCAGGGCAGAGTAGGAGGAGCAGCGGTGCAGAGGGCTGGAGAGGCGGAATTCCGATCTCAGCCGAGAGCCAGGGAAAACAGATTTTGTAGGGGAAACCAACATCATCTCTCACTTCCCACCCTTACTGTGCAGGCAGCCACGGGCAGCAGAGAGATTACATCATCTCTCTGCTGCCTGACTCTGGGACACAGCAAAAGACAATCCCCACCTTAGCAGCAAGTGACAGTCCGCAACTTGTGGCAGGTGACATGGCAAGTGACAGTCCGCAATGTGTGGCAGGTGACGTGGCAAGTGACAATGCGCAACATGTGGCAGTTGACGTGGCAAGTGACAGTCCGCAACTTGTGGCAGGTGACGTGGCAAATTACAGTCTGCAGCATGTGGCAGGTGCCATGGCAAGTGATAACCAGCAACATGTGGCAGATGGTGTGGCAAGTGACAATTTGCAACATGTGGCAGGTGACGTGGCAAGTGACAAGCAGAAACGTGTGGCAGGTGGTGTGGCAAGTGACAACTAGAAACGTGTGGCAGGTGATGCGGCAAGTGACAATCCGCATCTGGTGACAGGTGACGGTGGCTAGTGACACGCTCAGGGCTCCCACTGATTCTGCATTATGGTGAGTTGAACTATTTCATTTTATATAACAATGTAATAATAAAATAATGTGCTTCAATCATCCTGACACCATAACAATGCCAACACCAGCCACTGCCCCGATAAATTGTCTGCAAAAAAACGTATTTCTGGCAGTGCCCCTCCTAGACTAGACTCTGGATCTGCCCCCGGACCGTGGTATACAGATCATCCAAATAGGTGGCAGTATTTTAATGTAAAAATAAGATTTATAAGCTGTGGGCACTGTGGGGGGTAGATGAACTATTTTCATATTACTGAGTTTATTGACACTTTAACTGTAAATTATGGCCATAGAATTAGGGCCTGGATTTCGATGTTTGCATACACTTGCCTCCCCTACACTGTGAATTCTATATGGAGTAGCTATATGGGTGATGGGGGTTCTTTAACAAAACAAAAATTATTTTTTTATGTATTTTTATTAACCACTTCAAGACCAGGATTTTATCTGACACTTCTCACATACATGTAAAAATTTGTATTTTTTGCTAGAAAATTTGTGATAACCCCCAAACATTATGTATTTATTTTAAAGCAGAGGCCCTAGAGAATACAATGGTGGGTGTTGCAATTTTTTTTATGTCACGCTGTATTTGCACAGTGATTTTTCAAACGCCATCTTTTTGGAAAAAATACACTTTAACCCCCCTGACGGTTTTCCCGAGTCTAACTCGGGGTGGATTTTTTATACCAAGAGCGGTATCCCCGAGTCAGACTCGGGACTGCATCGCTGGATCCAGGAGGAGGAATACTCACCTTCTCCCTCGGATCCAGCGTCGTCTCCCCGCTGTACGAGCGAGCCGTGTCTCGCTCGATCTATCACATCGTCTATCTCCGTGCCCTGCGAGCGTTGCGACGCACGGGCACGGAGATCGGCGCCAAATTCAAAAAGTGAAATAAACAGTAAACATACAGTATAATGTAATCTTACAGATTACATTGCTGTATGTAAATATTTCACATCCCCGTTGTCCCTAGTGGTCTGCCCAGTGTCCTGCATGCAGTTTTATATAATAAAAACTGTTCTTTATGCCTGGAAACTGGAGATTGCCCATAGCAACCAAAACTGTCACTGTACATCAAAAATGATTTTAGAGCAGCTAGAAAACAGCGATAATAAATTAGAATCACTCGCAGAATTGAGCGATAGCGATTTGTGGGGAGATTCGTCATCAAATACTGAAAAGTAATGACAGTGACAATTCTGCAACTGAGCAAATTTCAGTGTTTTTGATGTGATTACATTATTGAATAATTTTTATTATTGTTATATTATTATTTGGTACAATTATTTATAATTATTTCTTATATTATAATTTATGATTTCATTTTTCAAACTTTATTATACCCGGGATGTCTGCTAGACTCTGGTTTGGACAGATTTAAGAGAGTTATTCCTAAGAATTGCAGGACTACAATATAAAACGCCAAATTTTCATGCAAAATAATGGTACCGCTTTTAGCACCTAAAATCCGAAATAATCGTACCGCCAGGGAGGTTAATGAACGTTAGTGCACAAAAACACAATATAATTAAAATTTGTTGTTAGTTCGCATTTCCCCTGATAAAGCCAACGCGAAACATGTTGGGATAAAGTGCTGTCAACATTTCATCTTCCGCTTCTGGGATCCCTCTTATGTAGTAAACGTCTGTGCATAATTCTTTGTATTCTTGCATATTATGTATGCTGTTTTAATTGTATCTAATAAATTATATAATATTTTTTATTTACTTTTCTGGTATCTTTTTGGAATATAAGCACCGTAAAAATCCCCTCTCCTTTTCTCCTTTTTTGTTGATTCATAAACAAACAATGATCTTACGCCGAGTAAATAGATACAAACATGTTATGGTTAAAAACTGCACACGCTTGTGGAATGGCGAAAAACAACATCATATTATCCACAGGCGGTGCTTTAAAAGCCTTCACAGGTTACCAATTTAGATTTACACAGGAGGTCTGGTACTAGAGTCATTGCTATCGATCTGACATGCACCACACATGTGTGGTGCGATTGCTGTTTACATACTAATGTGGGACTGATGCATGCATTCGCCTTCGCGCACAAGCACAGAAGGACGGGGGTTGCTTTAAAAAAAAAATTTATTATTTTATTATGTATTTATTTTTTGTTTTTTTACACTGTGCCTTTATTTTTTTTATTTTTTTATTTGAATGTTTTATTAGAATGTAAACATCCCTTGTGATGGCAATAGGCAGTGACAGGTCCTTTTTACCAAGACATCTGGGGTCTGTTAGACCCCAGATCTCTCCTCTGCCCTTCCCTGCCAGTTTTGGATCATACCAAGATCAGTATGATCCGATGCTTTTTTTTAAAAATCAGCAGTAGTTTGTTTGCAGCCAGCGAAACCAGAGGTGACAAAATACTCGTCTCTTCCAGTTTCTTAGACCATAGACTCAGGCCGTTCATGTTCCTGATCAGCTCTGTGGTCTGCTGGCTGCAGTCTCAGGTCCCAGTAGGACATGAGAGCCTGGGAAGGTGACAAAAAGGTCCCCCGCCGCTGAGCCTCTATGATTGAAAGAACTGAAATGCTATGAATGAAGAGGGTGGAACATGGAAAATAATGTAGACTGGGGAGGAAAGAGCTGGACCAATGGTCTCCAAACTTTCTAAACAAAGGGCCAGTTTACTGTCCTTCAGGCTTTGGTGAGGCCAGACTGTATCAAGCGGGAGTAGAAAATGCCTCAGAGTCAGTGAGAGTAAACAATGACCCGTTATTGGTTTTAGTGGAAAGAATAGTGCTCCATTGTTGGTGTCAGTTGAAGGGATAATGTGCCATCACTGGTGTCATTTGGAGGAATAGTGGCCTATTGTTGGTGTCAGTGGGAGGAATTGTGTCCCATTATTGGTGTCAGTGGGAGAAATACAGTGGTGCTCAATTAATGGTGTCAGTGGAAGGAATAGTGAACAATCATTGGTGTCAGTTGGAGGAATAGTGCACCAAGAGACAGATAAAGGAGCCGCATTGGGACCCTGGCCCATTGTTTTTAGACCACTGAGCTAGATGATGCTGGACATCTTCCAGCCAGGAAATGAGAAGGGCTCTAGCTGACCTTCTGCAGCTTCTAATGCATGTAGCAAAGTCCCAGAGCCCCTGAAGCCCAATGGTGACCTCCAGAGTTAGGGACAGCAAACATCCTTCTGTGTAGAGTGGGTCACAAGGCAAAGTGGATGTAATGCAAGGTAGATTGATGGGCGCCAGACACTTCTTGAATGCAAAGAGATTTATTGTCTCTTAAACAAAACTGGGGGAGAGAGGGTTAGGGCCAGGACACCCTTAGGTAGATGCAATGTTAATTGGCAGACTCCAAGACTTCTATAGGCAGATAGCCATGCAGGAAAAGTCATCCAGCTAGACACCACATCTGCATGAGTAGGGCTGATGTCTCCTATGGCAACAATCTTGTAACAGTTTCTAACAAAGGTTGCTATTGTAGAATTTCACTCCGCTGAGCTTCCAGTCTTTCACTAGACTAGCAGATCCACTTGCCACTGGATCTCCTAAACTCTTCCAATCTTCTCACTCAGTATTTTCCTCAAGCGCCACCCCCGTGTTCCTGCTGGGTCCCTAGCATGGTACTTACAGATACTCCTCAAGCGTCAGCTTGGTTTCTGGCTTGGCATGCAATAATGTTCTGCAAGTGTCACCTCCACTGACTGGGTCCCTGGCTTGGCACCTGCTGAAGTTTCCCAATTCTTCACCATCCCCAGCTGGTGAGAATACTGCTCAGGTATTGCTTCAGCTACTCACAGTGGATGGACCCTTATGCCGCGTACACACGAGCGGACTTTTCAACATCCAAAGTCCGACGGACTGATTCCGTCAGACTATTCGATCGTGTGTGGGCTGCAACGGACTTTTGATTTACCAAAGTCTGACGGACTTTAGAATATGGAACATGCTTCAAATTTTCCCGACGTTCTCCGCCGGACCCGGTCCCTTCAAAAAATTTGCTCGTGTGTATGCTACTCCGACAGACTAAAACCGACGCTAGGGCAGCTATTGGCTACTGGCTATGAACTTCCTTATTCGAGTCCAGTCGTACGTCATCACGTTCGAATCCGTCGGAGTTTAGTGTGATTGTGTGTGGCCAAGTCCGCTCAGCCGAAAAGTCCGTCAGAACTCTGTCGGAACTCCGGCAGAACTCCGGCAGAACTCCTTCGGAAGTCTGTCGGACATAAGTCCTCTCGTGTGTACGGGGCTTTAGTGGTGACAGCTTCCCTTCTTCCTCCGACCACAGCTGGTTCTCCGGCTGGCAGAACCATTGCTTCTGGCTGGACTGCAAGTCGCAGTCCCAACCCTACGCTGCTCACTTGCTTCTGGAAAGGCCCTCAGACAGCCTAGCAGCCGGATGTCCCCAGGATAGGCCCAAGGCTCATGGCCTAGCAACCTGGGGCATTACAACACACGTCCACCAAGACAGCTGTCCAGCTGTCACAGAACCCCGATCACCTGACTCCACCCAAATAAATAAGCTATCCCAGCAGGCCAAGGGACCCCAGAAAATCCTTGCCCATTGGCTGAGACACCCCATTCATTCCTAATCTGTCGTTGCAATGGCCTTGTCTTATCTAATGTCACCAGATACCCAGCCATTTAGTGACAGAAAAGAGAATTGCAGCAATTCCAGAATTAGGGTGAAATCAATTGACCTCCTATCAATCGGCCAAGGCAACTATCACTTGGCAAATAAATTTGATAGCAACCCTGCCTAAACATCAGGGTGCTACATGCATATCATGAGAAGTTCACAATGTGCGGGAAAACCAGAATACTTTCAACAACCTGTACAGCTGTACAAGGCTAAAGGGAAGGCCAGAGTTCTGTATGTACAGGTATACCCCACTTTTAAGTACACAATGGGGTTTATTTACTAAAGCTGGAAAGTGAAAAATCAGGCTCACTTCTGCATGGAAACCAATCAGCTTCCAGGTTTTATTACCAAAGTGTAAAACAAGCTGGAGTTAAAAATAAGCTCATTGATTTCTATGCAGAAGTGAGCCTGATTTTACACTTTCCAGCTTTAGTAAATAAACCCCATTGTGTACTTTAAAGTGGGGTATGCCTGATATGAACTATAAACTTACCGTATATACTCGAGTATAAGCCGAGATTTTCAGCCTCTTTTTTGAGGCTGAAAGTGCCCCCCTCGGCTTATACTCGAGTCATCGCTGTCTGCCCGCTCGATCAGCGTGTCGAGCAGACAGACAGCGGCCATTCTATAATTCAAAAGCCGCGCCTCCGGCTCCGCCTTCGCCTGTGATAGGCGGAACACTGAATTTCCCAGCAGCCTGTGTTCCGCCTATCACGGACATCGTATCATCCTCGTACTACGGACGAGGATGATACGATGTCCGTGATAGGCGGAACACAGGCTGCTGGGAAATTCAGTGTTCCGCCTATCACAGGCGAAGGCGGCGGCGCAGCTTTTGAATTTTACAATGGCCGCCGAGGCGCCGACGAAGAGGGCACGGGACGGAGGCAAGGCAAGGCACGGCACGGGACGGGACGGGACGGGACGGGACGGAGGCAAGGCACGGCGGCAAGGCACGGCACGGGACGGAGGCAAGGAGGCAAGGCACGGGACGGAGGCTCGGGACAAAGGCTCGGGACACAGGTAGGCTGGACACACACACACACACACACACACACACACACACACACACACACACACACACATGGATGGATACACACACACACAGGGATGGATGGATGGATGGATGGATGGAGACACACACACACAGGGATGGATGGATGGAGACACACACACACAGGGATGGATGGATGGATGGATGGAGACACACACACACAGGGATGGATGGATGGATGGACACACACACACACAGGGATGGATGGACGGACACACAGGGATGGACGGACACACAGGGATGGACGGACACACAGGGATGGACGGACACACACACAGGGATGGACAGGCATGTCTCACCCTCGGCTTATACACGAGTCAATAAGTTTGCCAGTTTTTTTGGGGGTAAATTGGGGGCCTCGGCTTATATTCGGGTCGGCCTATACTCGAGTATATACGGTACTTTCCTTATTTGGTTCCTCTTGGCCTTTTAAATATACCATTTATATCTGTTTGATGAGTGCAAAAAATACTTTTACCTCTTACTAGAAATCTGATAACTTCCTGTGCTTTTTGATGGTGCTGCATTGGTATCAGTTACATTGTTCCTAGTTATTTCCCTCTATACTATGGAGAAGAGGAGAGGGGGAACTTTTGTAGTCCTGACCTGTTTCTGTTGTCCTGATACAGTACAGTATTTCCCCTATCCCTCTCCTTCTCCTCGTGCGTGCTGCTGTGCTAGTGAGTTGCACAATATGTTTCTTCCCCCGGCTTCATATCGGCCAGGGAAGAAAAAAAAAGGAGCAAAGACTATTGTGGGACATGTAGTCCCAAGGACTGGCAGCCCCACCTTAACACGGAAACTGCAGCACACAGCATGCTCAGCTGAATGGGAGAGTGAGAGAGCCAGGTGCCTGGGAAAGCTTTCAGGGAAGTACACCCAGGACTCCAGAGGGAGAGGACAGTGCTGGGGAAACACCATCAGAGGGAGAACCCTGCTGCTCTGCGCCACCAGAGGGAAAGCCACACAGCCTAGCGCCATACCTGGCGGAGAAAGGAATGGAGTCATTGCCAGAATACAGATCTGGGCTCTACCCAGCAAAGTCGCCACAGGCAATTCAGAGTGAGCTGACTCCTGATCAGAGGAACCATTGTTGCTGTATCGCTGGGTCAGGTGAGAGGGCCGATCGGCCATTATCTACTAGCGTCCATAGGAACTGCAGTCTCTGACCATCTCTTGTAACATGTCTGCAGTCTCTAACCATCTCCTGTATTATGCCTGCCGTCTCTGACCATCTCCTGTATTATGTCTGCAGTCTCTGACCATCTCCTGTAGTCAGGGCCATCTTTAATATTGATTAGACCCTGGGCAAAAAACATTTCTTGGGCCCCCTCCCCCCATACAATTTCACTCTCCACCTGCTCTGAGACATACAATAAATAGCAGCTAAACTTAAAATCAGTTTACTGTATCAGATCAGGCAGCGATTGCGATTGGTTGCCAGCGGTTACAGCATATCATTACTGCTTACTGACTGGTTGCTAGAGGTTACAGCACACATTATGGCTCACTGGTTAGTTGATAGAGGTTACGGCAAATTATTTCTGCTCCTTAATTGGTTGCTAGAGATTACTGCACAGTAATACTGCTCACTGATGGGTTGCTAGAGGTTACAGCACATCATCTCCTTACTGCAGGGGGGCATGATATACATAGGAATGCCGCCTTTATTTACATATCAATGCTGCCGTATGCAGCTATTTACTTATGACTGTCACCGCTATTTACATACGAATGCTGGTTATTTACATGTAAACACAGGGTCTGCAGGTGAGTCATCTGTACACAACAATAGGGCAGAGCTGGGCCGCATTACTACCAGCACTTCACACTGTGATAGCAGGACACAGCACAGGACTAAAACTTCAAAGGACAAGGGAATTTGAACTGGGATAGTTGGCAAGTATGAGGTAGCTGCTTTGGGCCCCACAACAATGACAGGGCCCAGGGTAGCTGCCCCTTTTGCCCTGCCTTAAAGACGGCCCTGCCTGTAGTATGTCTGCAGTCTCTGACCATCTCTTGTAACATGTCTGCAGTCTCTGACCATCTCTTGTAACATGTCTGCAGTCTCTGACCATCTCCTGTATTATGTCTGCAGTCTCTGACCATCTCCTGTATTATGTCTGCAGTCTCTGACCATCTCCTGTATTATGTCTGCAGTCTCTGACCATCTCCTGTATTATGTCTGCAGTCTCTGACCATCTCCTGTATTATGTCTACAGTCTCTGACCATCTCCTGTAGTATGTCTGGGGGCTCTTTCTAACAGACTGTCTAACATCTTTGTGTGCATCAGAGAGACCCCCCCCTCCAGGTCTCATTAGTGTACACTCTTCCTGTGTTTTCTTTATTGTTAAAAGATCATGGGAGGATCCTAGGGTAACGAAGACTTCTTAGTGGAGCATCTCTGTGTTTGAGTCGTTGCCATAGTAACATGTGCAAAGGGGAGGAGTTTGGTAAGATGACCACGCCCATGTGGGGGCGCCAGAAATATTTCTGCACCCAGGCGCCTGTGACCCTAGGATCGGCCCTGCTTGTCACCCTAGCATAGAAAGTGTGTTACCAGCAGAATTACCAGGTGAAAATAAAGGTAATCAAGCCCTAACAAAGAAAATGAATGCAGCCACCACATGTAAGGACTGGTAAGTTCCAATATATTAATAATTAATTGATCATTGATAATATATTAATTCATAATATATTTGTGTTGTTAGATTTAGATACATTTTAATAAAAAATTAAAAGAAAAAAATCCTGTATATTGTTGCCACCATACCAGAAACCAGAAAAACAAATTAGACAAGCCACAAACCCGGATCATTTTACAGCAGCCCTAAAATGATTTGCAAGCTGCAGCCAGCCTGGAAACACAACATATTAGAACAACAAACTTCCTTAAAGTAGTAAAAAAAAAAGATTAATGTGTGGTAGAGAACAAAATAAACACGGCTCGCATGCAAAGCCAACTGCATATAAAAATAGAAAAAAATAAACACATTTGTAGTTTTCAGTGAGTACATAAAATACACAGAACTGCTGGACTACCAATGACTAAAGCTACAGAAAAAATAAAATAAAAAATCATTGGGGGAACATCCAGCAACTTCAGATGATGCCTTATCCACAACACATACTATACACTGTATATAGACAGTATCCCAATACATGTAAATAATGAATATATAATAAATAAATAAATAATATTAATATACTGTAGGATAATAATATAAATGTTTTATATATATATATATATATATATATATATATATATATATATATATATATATATATATATATAGTATATACACACAAGGGTTCTTCAAAAAGTTTCCACGCTTTTATTTATAGGTTTCGCAGCCATATTCACCACAGCGTGACAACTCTTATACTAAACTACAAGGTCAGCCGGTTTGCCAGACAGACTAGTCATCACATTACACTCTCAGACACGACCAATTACTACTCCTCCCACCCTCACCATTTCCAACGAAATTATAAAAGTGGGTAAAGTGTAGTAATATAAATATTATGACAATGAAATATAATAATTAATTATTTCAATACATGCAAATGATATAATGTGTTCCTTGCACATATAATATACTTATATTTATATTATTATATTATTATTATTATTATTGTTATTATTATTTTGTATTAATTAATTTAATATATCATTTACCTATTATTATCATTATACAATTTTCTAGTACGGTGCTAATAATAATAAATTATATTTAATTGCTATAATATTTATATTATTATTATTTTGTATATGAGTGAGGGACACATTATATCCAATGCATGTATTGTTATAATTGTGGGGTCACTATAGTGTGCATCTGGGAGGTTAACGTGATTGTAAAGTCTCGTTTTTTTTATTTTTTTTTATTAAAATAGCAAACATGTTATAATTACCTGATCTGTGCAGTTGTTTTTGTACAAGGCAGCTTGGATCCTCCTCTTCTCGGGTCCCTGGCTGGAGCTCCTGACCCCTCCCTCCTGTTGAGTGTCCCCACAGCAAGCAGCTTGCTATGGGGGCACCCGAGCTGGGCTGTAGCTCCGTGTATCCATTCAGACACGGAGCCGCGGTTCGGCCCTGCCTCCTCTCTCTCCTGATTGACTAACTGAGTTTGATTGACAGTAGCAGGAGCTTGGTGCCACTGCTGTGTCTCAGCCAATCAGGAGGGAGAGTCCTGGACTGATAAGGCATTCCTGGACATCGCTGGATAGAGATGGGGCTCAGGTAAGTATTAGGGGGGGCCAAAGGGGCTGCTATACGCAGAAGGCTTTTTATCTTAACCACTTCACTACAGGGCCTTTTCACCCCCTTCCTGCCCAGGCCAATTTTCAGCTTTCAGTGCTGTCACACTTTGAATGACAATTGCGACGTTGTACCCAAATTAAATTTTGATAGTTTTTCTTCCCCCACAAATAGAGCTTTCTTTTGGTGGTATTTGATCACATCTGCGTTTTTTATTTTTTGCACTATAAACAAAAAAAGAGTGTCAATTTTGAAAAAAAACAACACAATATTTATTACTTTTTGCTATAATAAATATCCCATTTAAAAAAATAAATTTTTTCCTCAGTTTAGGCAGATATGTTTTCTTCTACATATTTTTGGTAAAAAAAAATCCCAATACAGGCATACCCCACTTTTAAGTACACAATGGGGTTTATTTACTAAAGCTGGAGAGTACAAAATCAGGCTCACTTCTGCATAGAAACCAATCAGCTTCCAGGTTTTATTACCAAAGTTTAATTGAACAAGCTAGAGTTAGAAGCTGATTGGTTTCTATGCAGAAGTGAGCCTGATTTTGCACTTTCCAGCTTTAGTAAATAAACCCCATTGTGTACTTTAAAGTAGGGTATGCCTGTAAGCATATATTGATTGGTTTGAACAAAAGTTATAGCGTCTACAAAATAGGGGATAGATTTGTTTTTGTTTTTTTACTACTAATGGCGGCGATCTGCGATTTTTATCGTGACTGTGACATTGCGGCAGACAGATCGGACACTTTTGACACTATTTTGGGACAATTCACATTTATAAACCGATCGGTGCTATAGAAAATTCACTGATTACTGTATAAATGTGACTGGCAGGGAAGGGGTTAACACTAGAGGCCGCTGCAGGGGTTAAATATGTGTCCTAGGGGGTGATTCTAACTGTGGGGGGAGGGAACTGATAAGGGGAGGAGACTGATAGGAACATACGATCAGTTCTCCTCTCCCCTAACAGGATGTGGATCTGTGTGTTTACACATACAGATCCATGTCCCGGATCTGTTACAGGGCAATCGCGGGTGCCCGGCGGACATTGCGGCAGAAATTGCGGCCGCCGGGCACGCGCATTGGGTCCCCGGTGATGCGGCGAGCATGCTGCGCTCTCCACAATGCCAGGAAGCAGAGGACGTCATATGACGCCCACCCGAAGGGAGGAACGGTTCCTGCCACCGTCATTTTCCAATACGGTGGTAGGGAACTGGTTAATACATAGAATGCATTAAGATAAAAAAAAACCTTCTGACTTTACAATCACTTTAAGGGTTACTAATTATTATTTATTTCTAATAGTTTTTTATAGATCTAATTTTATAACTAATAAATTGTGAGCCAAACTACAGAAGTCTTGTATTAACCTTGTATATTCCATCACCATCTATGATGCTGGGTTCTCTATATAATGCCTGCAACTACGGAAAGGAATACCTAGGGCTGCCCCAAGCATACCCCATCCCTGTCTTTAGATTACTTTGATTGAGGCAACCTTCCATAATATAACATAGGATCCAATCACAATTCATCGCTTAGTAATGTAACTTCAGAAAATCTAGCTGCTTTTGGTAAATTAACTTTTCCCATCACATCCTGTTCTGTTTGCACATTACGTGGAAGGGAAGATATTGTATGACGCTCTGCCACTTACCATCCACTGTGACGTCAATCTTCTGGATGGCTGAGACTGTCGTATTCCCCTTTAGGTTCACCTTCACAATATAAGTCCCCTCGTCACTTTGATGAAGTGAATTAATTAGCAGGGAAGCATTGGGTGGATATAATGTAAGCTTGTTTTGAAGTTCTAAATCCGGCATCACCAACTCGTTAGTGGAAGTTATCAGATACTTGGCCTGAGCCTGGGACCGCTCCAGTAGCCAGATGATTTGGACGCTTGAGGCAGACTGGTTGACTTCATAGGAAACAGGAAGGGTGAGCGGCTGTCCGTTGATGCCATGGATGACTGGAGCCGGCACAGTGAGCTTCAACGTGGAGCAAATGCTTAAACCTTTGATAAGACAAAATAGAAATATATGATGTATAATAGTGCAAAACAAAGTGTATCACCTATATTCCTATAACAAAACAGATTGATGATAACAAGCTCCACCCGTCACAGGATTTCCATCTCTTTTCATCAAGTTCTTTGATTTACAATGATCTTCCATACAGTACAGCCATGTCTGGCAGGACAGGAGATCTGATGTTCCTCTGATACCGTTCAGTAGCACTTACAGGTTTTGTCCCTCCCCTGGCATGTGACTGAACAGTGAAAAGAGAAGAAGCAGACTGATGAGCTCATCTTCCAGGGACTCCACTTTCTTTCCTATCAGTATGCTTCTTGCCAGGGATGTGACAGTAAATCATTGGGCCTCATAGCAATATTTTTTTACCCCCCCCCCCCCATGGTGACCTTTCTCTATAGCACATGGCAATGTCAAGTGTGACAAAACTGTCATTAATCTTAATATATGGGATACCTAAGTCAAGGACAGGCAGCAAGACAGCCTAGACAATACACTACTAGGGACTCCTCCAAACTCATATCTAGCCGAACTCATGATTCTTTTTTACTCCAATAAGTTGCGGGCCTGGTCATTCCCTTCCAGCAGCTCTCGTAAACAAAGGTGGGTTGTGCATTGGAAATTACCCAATTTAATGGAGTAAAAAAGAGTACAAGTCTGGAGTTAGGCCAAAGATGAGTTTGGAGGATACACAAGGGACCAGTGCTGTAGATAGATTATGTCAGGGAAGAGCAACATTGTAGAGAATTAACTTTTAACCTTCAATTTCAAATGAACTACTCGGGGCACTACTCAGTTGCTTCCCAATCTTTTTCTGCATATTAGATCTAAAATCTGAGGGACTCCAAAAAGAAACAAGTGCTAAAATAGAGTTGTAGTAGCACTAATAATAACCACAGTAATATTTTAAATGAATATTTATTTATTAGCTCTCTTGAACAAGATTACCCTATAACCTTTATGCAAACTTGTAGGGCAGCCCACTGACATTGTAAGTAAGCCTCTGAAGAAGTCATGTGCATGTCAAAGGTTTAAAAAATTACACAGCTTGAGGAAGCAAAGTAGAGTGCTATAGACAGAGAAGCATTAAAGTAAGAATATCAATGCAAAATGAGAGGACAAGGAGAGGTAGGGATTCAGGAGAAGCGAGTGACACAGTGGGGAAGAGAAGGGGTACAGGGGGAAGGGGTGATCCTTAGGTTTCCAGGTATTAAAAGTTGAGGGTCTAATAGATAGAGGAGGATATGGGTCATCTTGTCAAGATTCTAGGAGAGAGAAATCGAAACCCAGTGAAAGGAAATTGTCAATTCATGTTTTTTTGGTGTATTTGGGGATACTATCTTGTTGCAGTCCTTGTGGGGACCAAGGACCACCATCAGAGAATTTTGTATGAAGTTTCCAAGGCAGCTACCACTACATTTCCAATACATGTCACAGTGGAAGAAAGTCAAGTTGTGTTTTTGGTTTTCTCTGGATTCTGTTGTCCCGGATCAGGGCCTGCAGGTTGAAGGCTCCAAAGTGTATTAAATGGAATGGAACCTTCAATGCTGTACCTGGATTTTACCAGGTGCCAGCTGCCTGTGTGGGTACACAGGTGTGCAGGTCATTATATACTCAAACCTGAGGCTAGCTCAGAGCTCCCAGTTTGGAGACAGGTCTCACCCAGGGATCAGAGGAGCCCCAGCGATGAGTCAAGAGACAGAAGATCTCCACCAGGGGTCAGAGGAGCCCCGGCCAGCAGCCAGAAGATCTTGTTCCAGAAGTTTGGTGAGCTCCCATTGGGGTGTCAGGAGAACCCCTATCCAGAGGCCAGAAGTGGACTATGCAGCAGGGTGCTGTGACTAAGGGCTAAGTGAGCCAAGTGAACCAGAAAGAGCTGGGCAATACAGTCAGTCGGACTGGTAAGAAGAGCAGCGGTGATTCTGACAAGGCAACCAGTTGGCTTGGTATTTTCGGTTGACTGTTCAAGTTGATGTGGAAGAACCCCTGAGAGGGCAACTGATGTCTATTTAAATTTTTGTTTTTGCTTAATAAACATGGGCTGCTATGCCCTAAAATACAGTTTGGACTGGCGTAGCTCAATGGGAAAAAAAGCATCTTTCACATGAGTATAATCACTCCAGTACAACACACATTACAACAGGGGCCTCTAAACATTTTAAACAAAGGGCCTGCTTATTGTCCTTTAGACTTTAGGAGAGCCGTACTATGGCCAACGGTAGTTGAAATTTTCCTGGCATCAGTGGGAGTAAACATCTCTACATTTGGAATCAGGGGGAGGACTAGTGCCCTAGTGGCATGGTAGTGGGAGATATAGTGCCCCATTGTTGGTCAGTGGGCAGAATAGTGTGTCATATCAGTGGGCAGAATAGTGTGTCATATCAGTGGGAGGTATAGTGCGCCAAGGGCCAGATAAAGACAAGCAAAGGTCCGTATCCAGCCCCTAAGCCGAATTAAAATCTGCTATAAATAATATAAGAATACAGGACTTTAAGGATACCTATATCCAAAAACATTGTTACACAGAGCACTAAAAGTCTGAAATCAATTATTTTTGCCCACATTAAAACATTTTTTAAATCATATTCAACAAAGTTAGGTGGCAATACAAAATGAACTCTATTTCCTCATCTATACAGACAATGTCCTCCACATATCTCAAAACCTGCTCCTTGGCTCATACATAATATATCCACTCAATTCAGATATTCAATTATCCTCGCATTTTCAAGCCGATACTTGCAGAGGGATGAGACCAATTCACAACATGTTTCTGAGATAATAAATCTGTTTCTTCAGAAGATAAATAGGAGATAGTAGATAATTTAATTTTTGTTTTTTGCACTCAATCAGTCAGGTATTCCTTCCAGCATCGTCCTGTATGTAGGGAAAGGGGGCCGTAGAGGATATAAAAATCTCCAAGGACCAATATAAATAAACCAAAAGGAGAAAGTCAATGAAACATCCACAAAGAATAGCTCCCAGCTGTGCTTTTTATTATCAAAGTCAGTCAAAGTTAGTCCAAAGTTTAAAAGTCAGGACTGATACAATGATGTGGATGTAATATATATATATATATATATATATATATATATATATATATATATATATATATATATATATATATATATATATATACACATACACACAGTATATACACACACAAGGGTTCTTCAAAAAGTTTCCACACTTTTATTTATAGGTTTCGCAGCCATATTCACCACAGCATGACAACTCTAATACTAAACTACAAGGTCAGCCGGTTTGCCAGACAGACTAGTCATCACATTACACTCTCAGACACCACCAATTACTACTCCTCCCACCCTCACCATTTCCAACGAAATTATAAACGCGGGTAACATGTAGTAATATAAATATTATGACAATGAAATATCATAAATAATTATTTCAATACATGCAACTTATATAAGGTGTCCCTTGCGCAAATAATACACTTATATTTATATTATTATAATATTATTATTATTATTATTGTAATTATTATACCCATTAATACCCAAAAGTATTGAGCCAGGAAATGCAGCACCAGCTGATATGTTAACATTGAATGTTCAGATTCTTGTGTAAGCTTGCTTAAGACCGGTCCTCCCTAAAGTGATTGTAAACCCTTACATATACCCAGTGAAGTGACTAGCCTCAGCTGATACACAGAGATAAAACAAATCCTCCTACATAAGTTGTACCATTCAAAGTGCACAGTTTATAAAACGTTTCTTCTTTTCTTTTTAAACTTTTCTTTCTGCTTTAGGAGGCAGGAGGGGGTTATCAAATGTCACACATACTGCACAGCATAGAGCAGGGAGCTGAGTGTAAAGTGAGACCTGAGTGGAGGGAATGGACACATCCACCTCTACACAGTTGTATAGGGTGTCAATCACCTTATGAGACTGTGTCAATCAGGTTCTGTGTGCTGGAGAGGGTTGGGGCCATCTTTCAGGATTACTTGGTGTTGGCCAGAAGTGACTAATGACTTTAGCAGAGGGTCAGAGCTGACAGAAGTCACACTTGGTGCTTTGGATTGAGGCAAATATACACTATAGAGGGATATGCATTGTACATTATTCATTTCAGAGGTTTACAACCACTTTAACAAAATGTACCCCAGCTCCTATGTTTTCTTGCTGTGGAAACAAGGTAAGCAACTTAACTATGCATGAAAACATAGGAACCGGGGTGCAGAAAAATAGCAGCAGGTGCTCTGAACTAATAAGTCAAAATGTGAAATATTTGGCTGTAGCAGGAGGTGGTTTGTTGGTGAAGGTCTGGAGAGAGGTAACATAATGAGTGTTTGCAGGGAACAGTGAAGCATTGCGGAGGTTTGCTTTCCAAAAATGCTTCCTAAACTCAACTGCCTAGAAAGAACTATACAGGCATACCCCACTTTTAAGTACACAATGTGGTTTATTTACTAAAGCTAGAAAGTGCAAAATCAGGCTCACTTCTGCATAGAAACCAATCAGCTTCCACGTTTTATTACCAAAGCTTAATTGAACATCTGGGGTTAGAAGCTCATTGGTTTCTATGCAGAAGTGAGCTTGATTTAGCAATTTATAGCTTTAGTAAATGAACCCCATTGTGTACTTAAAAGTGGGGTATGCCTGTAAACGACCCTGTGTACATGTACAGAAAAGATAACATAGATGATAGTTCAGGAACAGCTGAAAAAAAAAACACCCAACTGCTCCTAAACGTCCGTTTACCAGCAACAGTGTTACATGAAGCATAAAAAAGAACAAGGAGTCATGCAAGTGATGGTTTGGCCCCCACAGAGCCCTGATCTCAATATCATGGAGTCTGTCTGGAAATACATGGGGAGACAGAAGGGTTTGAAGCAGCCTACATACACAGAAGATCTGCGGTTAGTTCTCCAAGATGTTTGGAACAACCTACCTGCCAAGTTCCTTCAAAAACTGTGTGCAAGTCTACCTAGAAGAAGGCAAAGGGTGGTAACTCCAAATATTGATTTGATTTGGATTTCTCGTCAATTAATTTACTTTCCATTTTATTAGTTGATAAAAATAAACTATTAACACTTCTGTTTCTGAAAGCATTCTTCATTTACAGCATTTTTTCTCACCAGCTTAAACCTTTGCACAGTACTGTATACATATGATTGATGTCCATAACGGCATCACAAGAAGCGTGGACTAGCTGAATGTAAATGGCGTCATAGAGAACACTCTTCTCTGTCTCATTTTACTTGGCAATGATCTGCTCTCAGCAGAAAATGCTTCATACTGTAGTAATTCCAATGTATAACCTGTCATTACTGAGCTTCATCTGCAGCGCCCAGCACAGTGAGATGAATTGTACGGCAATGGACGAGCTGAGAAATATTGACACTGAACAATAGAGCGATCGCCGCCTGTTTACACTCCTCTGTACCCGCAGACATTGCGCTGCTACATAATAAGACCATCATGAATTAGACATGGGGACACAGAAGACAGAGCTGGAGGTGTGCTCTTCTTTTATTTATGAGACAAAAACAAATTGTTTGCTTTGGGCAGCAACTCCGCTTGTGATACCAAAGTAATGGAATCCTTCGTGATCCTGTGTTTTATCTATACAGCTCAGCGGTAGGGACGCTAACAAAAAGTACACAAGGGAGAGGGAAAGATCTAGAGTGTAGAGTGCCTTAAAAAAGTATTCATATCCCTTGAAATTTTCCACATTTTGTCATGTTACAACCAAAAACGTAAATGTATTTTATTGGGATTTTATGTCATAGACCAACACAAAGTGCAAGTCTTTTTGGGGATGTCTCTACCAGCTTTGCACATCTAGAGAGAGAAATCTTTGCCCATTCCGCTTTGCAAAATAGCTCAAACTCTGTCAGATTGGATGGAGAGCGTCTCTGAACAGCAATTTTCAAGTCTTGCCACAGATTCTCAATTGGATTTAGGTCTGGACTTTGACTGGGCCATTCTGAATATGCTTTGATCTAAACCATTCCGTTGTAGCTCTGGCTGTATGTTTAGAGTCGTTGTCCTGCTGGAAGGTGAACCTCCGTACCAGTCTCAAGTCTTTTGCAGACTCTAACAGGTTCTAAGATTGTCCTTTATTTGGCTCCATCCATATTTCCATCAACTCTGACCAGCTTCCCTGTCCCTGCTGAAGGAAAGAATCCCCACAACATGATGCTGCCACCACCATGTTTCTCGGTGGGGGTGGTGTGTTCAGGGTGATGTGCAGGGTTAGTTTTCTACCACACATAGCGTTTCGCTTTTAGGCCAAATAATTCCATTTTGGTCTCATCTGATCAGAGAACCTTCTTCCACATGTTTGCTGTGTCCCCCACATGGCTTCTTACCAACTGCAAACAGGACTTTTTATTGGTTGTCTTTCAACAATGGGTTTCTTCTTGCCACACTTCCATAAAGGCCAGATTTGCAGCGTGCACGACTAATAGTTGTCCTGTGGACAGATTCTCCCACCTGAGCTGTGGATCTCTGCAGCTCCTCCAGGGTTACCATGGACCTCTTGGCTTTTTCTCTGATTAATGGGCTCCTTGCCCAGCCTGTCAGTTTAGGTGGACGACCATGTCTTGTTAGATTTGCAGTTGTGCCATACTCTTTCCATTTTGATGGATTGAACAGTGATCCATGAGATGTTCAAAGCTTGTTTTTTTATAATCTAACCCTGCTTTAAACTTCTCCACAACTTTATTCCTGACCTGTCTGATGTGTTCCTTGGCCTTCACAATGCTGTTTTTTCGCTAAGGTTCTCTAACAAACCTCCAAGGGCTTCACAGAACAACTGTATTTATACTGAGATTAAATTACACACAGGTGGACTCTATTTACTAACTAGAGGACTTCTGAAGCCAATTAGTTCCACTAGATTTTAGTTAGGGGTATCAGAGTAAAGGGGTCTGAATACAAATGCACACCACACTTTTCAGATATTTTTTTTTTTTAAATTTGGAAAACCATTTGTCATTTTCCTTCCACTTCACAATTATGTGCCACTTTGTGTTGGTCTATCACATAAAATCCCAATAAAATACATTTACGTTTTTGGCTGTAACATGACAAAATGTGGAAAATGTCAAGGGGTATGAATACTTTTTCAAGGCACTGTACAAAGCCAAAGCTATTTTAGTTTTAGTTTTTGGACATGGTAAAGGGTTAAAAACCCTGTCAGGTTTTTATTAACCCCTTTGAGGCTAGCGGTAAAACAAATGTTAATGCCTAAGCACAATTTTGCAACATTGACATTTGTTAGTAAAACTGTACAGAGCATCACAACTACTTTGTGCATCCAGGTGCAGTACAGGCATACCCCACTTTTAAGTACACAATGGGGTTCATTTACTAAAGCTAGAAATTGCAAAATCAGGCTCCCTTCTGCATAGAAACCAATGAGCTTCTAAACCCAAATTGTTAAATTAAGCTTTGGTAATAAAACCTGGAAGCTCATTGGTTTCTATGCAAAAGTGAGCCTGATTTTGCACTTTATAGCTTTAGTAAATGAACCCCATTGTGTACTTAAAAGTGGGGTATGCCTGTATACCGCTTTATTTTAGGACAAATTAGGCTTTCGTTTGGTGGTAAATGGTCATGGATAACTCCTGATTTTTTTTTATTATCAAAGGAAAACTGGCCTAAAATATATAAAAAAAAATACATATTGCTGTTTCTTCCTACTTTCCTAACCTCCTACCAAAGAGCATCCCAAAATGAATTTTCCTGCTTCTGATGATCGCAGCGATACCACATATGCATATGTTAGTTGTTGTTTGTAGTACAGCCCAGAACAATTGTGTGCATTTTGCTTTTTTTTATCCTACCTAAACCACACTGGGGTGGATTTATTAAAGGCAAAGAGACTGTGCACTTTGAAAAGTTGCAGTTGCTCCAGAGCTTAGTAAATAAGGTAAAGCTTCACTTTACAAAGAGTACTCAATCAAGGAGCAAGGGGAAAAAAAACAGCATTGATTGGATGATGGAATTCAGCAGAGCTTCTGCTCATTTACTAAGCTCTGGAGTAACTGAACTTGCAGAATGCAACTGCACTTTGCAAAGTTCACCGTGTATTTGCCTTTAGTAAATCAACCCCTATATACACTGACACAAACACTAATTAAAGGGGCGTTCCTGCCGCTTTGTGTTTTTACAAACCCTGTAGCTGACTTTTAATAAGGACACTTACCTGTCCAGTGAGCCCGCAAAGTCGCCCCCCCCCCCCCCCCCCCCCCCAGGCCGATCCGTCCCTTAGATCGGCTGTCGGTGTCTCCATCCTAAGGGAAACAGGCAGTGGAGCCTTGTGGCTCCACTGCCCGTTTCCTACTGCGTATGCGCTTTTTGAATGGCACATGTCCCAGAAGGCAACGGGGCCACAGAGGAGGAAGCGCTGAGGAAGAGGAAGAGGCAGATTAGGAAGACTGCCTAGCAACAGTGGTTTCAGGTACATTTAAAAAATTTGTTTTTTCAAATGTTTTAAAAAAAATAAAAATTAAGATTATTAACGCAATTTTTATTTTTAGGGTGGCCCTCTGCTTTAATTAATAAACCTGCTCCCCCCCCCAAAAAAAAATACTGACCCTGACCTTGATCCAAACACTAACCCTGGCACTGACCTAGATCAAACCTTGATTTAGGTATTTTTTTAAATGTCGTTTTTTAACACACATTTGCCATTTTTTTTCTCTCTGCAAGGAGAGAGAGAGAGAGATACGATGTATCTCTCTCCTCCATTCAGAGATAAAAAACATGGGGGTGGGCTTTACAGTGACTGATCACTATGATAGCCAATCAGAGGCTATCACAGCGATCAGGGAACCTGGATTTGGGACATCCCATTCGTACAGGACTCTCCCCGGTTTTTGTGTCGGGAGCGCGCCGTGCTCCCAGCACAAAGACAGATATGCAAATATGCAGCCCCCTGCAAAAAAAGCCCAGACCAGTGGGGCCACATATTTGCGTACGCTCAATGCCATGGGGTTAAAACGTCAGTGGGAAAGGAAGTGGGGGGGAAATCTCTCAAGTGCAGTCCTGGATAACAGTAAAAACCTGACTAGGGGTTCAAGCCCTTTCCTACTTTATCAAAAACAAAAAAAAAATCTTGAGGTTGATTTACTAAAATTGGAGAATACAAAATCTGGTGCAACGCTAATATAGAAATCAATCAGCTTCCAGATTTTAGCCTAGGTTCACACTGGTGCGGGTTTGAAAAGCTGAACTCACGCAATTTCAAACCAGCAATGCAGTCCGAATTTGGGGGGCCATTTGACGGACATCTGTGCGGGTTCCTATACAGATGTCTATTCAAATTGCCCCTTGAAGTCGCCAAAAGTAGAGTAGGAACTACTTTTGGGAATTGGAGCGGCGCCGCAAAGTCAGCGCCGCACCCATTTGGGCAGTGTCATTGCCGGCAATAGCCGTCGTTTGGCATGCGCTTTGACATATCAAATTGCACGCCAAATCAGCTCCCAACTGTCCCTGATTTCGAGGGACTGTCCCTGATTTGGAGCAATGTCCCTCTGTCTCTCATTCCTCCTCATTTATCCCTCATTTTGGTCTGATATATATAGTTGTATATAAAATTCACTTTTTATCTATCAAAAAGTGTTTCCCAGTGTTAAACCTTTCATCTAATTTCTAAATTGCTACATTCATACATTTTAAAAGCCAATATAAAGGAATAGTAGTGGTAAAAAAAAGCCCTTGTGGATTTAATTAACCTTTTTTTGTTGATTCTCCTTTAAGGGGGTGTGTCAGGGGGCGTATCCTATGCCTGCATGCATTTGCCAGTAGGTGTCCCTCATTCCCATCTCAAAATGTTGGGAGGTATGAGAGTGTGAACTTGGGCTTATTGTCAAAGCTTAATTGAACGAGCTGAAGTTAGAAGCTGATTGGCTACCATACACAGCTGCACCAGATTTTGCACTCTCCAATTTGATGAAATCAACCTCATATTGTAATTAAAAAAAAAATTTTTTAACCGCTTCCTAACCTTCCTAACCGCCTCACACAGATATACTGTGAAAGAAGGACACATACAGGCAGAATCACGTACATTGCCCTTTAAGTGGCGGCTTGTGGGCGCACGTGTGGCCGCCGGGAGCTTTGTGAGTGTGATTGCGGGTCCCATGGACTCTATGTCCACGGGGATACTGCAATCGTCTCATGGAGAGGAAGACCGGGGAAATGCTAAACAAGCATATCCCTGTTCTGCCTAGTGACATTTTCACTGATCACAGCTCCCTGTAATCGGGAGCGATGATCAGTGTTGTGTCACACACAGCCCCTCCCCCTCCCACAGTTAGAATCACTCCCTAGGACACACTTAACCCCTACACCGCCACCTAGTGGTTAACCCCCGTTACTGCCAATCACATCTACACAGTAATCAATGCATTTTTAATTGCACTGATCGCTATATAAATGTGAATATTCCCAGAATCACGCCAAAAGTATCCGATCTGTCCGCTATAATGTCGCAGTCATGATAAAAATCGCTGATCGCCGCCATTACTAATGAAAAAAATAATAATAATAAAAATGCCATAAAACTATCCTCTATTATACGCTATAACTTTTGCGCAAACCAATCAATAAACGCTTATTGTGATTTTTTTTGCCAAAAATATGTAGAAGAATACGTATCGGCCTAAACGGAGGGAAAGCAAGGTTTTATATGTATTTTTGGGGGATATTTATTATAGCAAAAAGTAAAAAATAATGCGTTTTTTTCAAAATTGTCGCTCTTTTTTTCTTTATAGCCCAAAACAGAAAAAACGTAGAGGGCATCAAATACCGTCAAAATAAATCTCTATTTGTGGGAAAAAAAGGACGTCAATTTTGTTTGGGAGCCACGTTGCACGACCGTGCAATTGTCAGTTAAAGCGACGCAGTGCCGAATCGCAAAAAGTGCTCTGGTCTTTGGCCAGCCAAATGGTCCGGGGCTGAAGTGGTTAAGTATTCGGCAGATCTAGAGCTGCTCACCGGAGAGTTTCAAAATGGGTTCATCTCTACTTCTTATCTCTCCCTTTCCCTCAGTGAACTCCTGAAATAGCGGAATTAGATCATTGTCTGACAGCTTTCTGCACAGATTGCTTTTCTGGAAAAAACTGAGACTAAATCTATGGCACATTCTTAAAGGAAACCATTTTTAGACACACAACCCACAGACTGTCTTTCTATAAATGAGGTCTTCAGCTAGAACATGTTTTTCTGTATGTTTATTATACGTATATGAAAATGAGATAATCCCTTTCATCTGCCACCGCCGAATGCAATATAGGCAAGCTTAGCGCATCACCAAACAACTCTTGTTTAGAACTTTTTGGCTATGCTAATTTGGTCTCTCATATTAACCACTTCAGCCCCGGAAGGATTTGCCCCCTTAAAGGTGTTGTAGACCCTTGTTTTTTGTTTTGTTTTTGTTTTAAACTAACAAACATATCATACTTACCTCCACTGTGCAGTTCCATTTTGCACAGAGTGACCCCAGTCATCGTCTTCTGGGGTCCCCCAATGGTGCTCGTGGCTCCTCCCCAGTTATCCCCCTAGGAGAAGCTCTGTCCTGGGGGGGTTACCTTGCAGGCGAGCTCCCGAGTCCAGCATTTGCGTCCATAGACACAGAATGCCGGACTCGGCCCCGCCCCCGGCACCCGTGTCATTGGATTTGATTGACAGCAACGGAAGCCAATGGCTGCGCTGCTATCAATCTATCTAATCAAGAGCCGAGAACCCCAGACAGAGAGCTAGAGCGAGTCTCCGGCGGGGAGCAAATGGGCTCAGGTGAGTAAACTGGGGGGCTGCTCAATGACAAGTTTTTTCACCTTAATGCATAGGATGGGGCTTACAACAACCCCTTTAATGACCAGGCAATTTTCTGCAAAAGGGCACTGCGTCGTTTTAAGTGAAAATTATGCAGTCGTGCGACGTTGCACTCAAACAAAATTGATGTTCTTTTTTTCCCCACAAATAGAGCTTTCTTTTGGTGGTATTTGATCACCTCTGCGGTTTTTATTTTTTGTGCTATAAACAAAAATAGAGCGACAATTTAGAAAAAAAAGCAATATTTTTTACTTTTTTGCTATAATAAATATCCCCAAAAAATCTAAAAAATGAATTTCTTCCTCAGTTTAGGCCGATGCGTATTCTTCTACATATTTTGGTAAAAAGAAAAAATTTGCAATAAGAGTATACTGATTGGTTTGCGCAAAAGTTATAGCATCTATAAAATATAGAATAGTTTTATGGCATTTCTATTACAATTTTTTTTTTATTAGTAATGGCAGTGATCAGCGATTTTTATCAGGACTGCAACATTGCAGCGGACAGATCGGACACTTTTGACACTTTTTTGGTACCATTGACACTTATACAGCGATCAGAGCTAAAAATAGCCACTGATTACTGTATAAATGTCACGGGCATGGAAGGGGTTAACACTGGGGGGGCGATCAAGGGGTTAAATGTGTGTCCTAGGGAGTGATTCTAACTGTGAGGGGATGGGACTGCCTGGAGGAGAACAATCGCTATTCATAATCAGTATGAACAGCAGATCTATCCACTTAAGTGCAATGGCCTTCCTAGCCAGAAACAAAGGGGTTAATTTACTAAAACCAAATAGACTGTGCGCTTTGCAAAGTGCAGTTTCACTCTGCAAGTGCAGTTGCTCCAGAGCTTAGTAAATGAGCAGAAGCTCTGATGACTTCCATTATTCAATCATGTGCATGCAAAAAAGCAGGTTTTGTTTTCATTTCCCTTGCATGTGATTGGGTATTCTTTGCAAAGTGAAGCTTTATCTCATTTACTAAGCTCTGGAGCAAATGCACTTGTAGAGTGCAACTGCACTTTACAAAGTGCACATTTGCCTTTAGTAAATCAACCCCTATGTGTCCATGATGTACACATAGGGGGTTATTTACTAAATCTGGAGAGTGCAAAATCTGGTGCAACTCTACACAGAAACCAATCAGCTTCCAGGTTTTATAGTCAAAGCTTAATTGAACAAGCTGAAATTAGAAGCTGATTTGGCTAACATCCACAGTGTTTTCCTTGCGTCTATCTAGCAAGGTTACTTTGTGGTATAAGCAAGGAAGCTAAGACTTCTGCAGTGTGTAAATGTGCTTTTACTATACAAAGATGCTGTACATACAAAACTATTACAATCCAAGACTGACAGATATTTATATCAGGCAAAATGCCTAGCAAATGAACAGCCTATGGTCTATAACAGGACAAATACACTTAAAAGTTACTTAACTTCTGTTACTGTATGTTCGTGATCTCCATTGGCAATGATTCTCCTTGAGACCAGGCACCTTTCTTGTATCATAAGTGGCTTCTGATCTTAAAGCATGATGCTGTGTGACCCTAGCTTATGCCTGAATCCCCCTTTTATGTGTCAGGCTGTTTACCATAGTTACCAAACAACAGAAAACATACCTGTTAAGGGCCGGTTCACACAGCGAGGCGAGGCGAGGCGACACGGTTCGCCTCGCCTCGCTCCCGCAAGTCGCCCCCATTCAGTACTATGGAACCGTTCTGAGAGGAGCGACTCGAGTCGCTCCGACTCAGAAAAAAGGTTCCTGTACTACTTCGGGGCGACTTCGGGGGCGACTTGCATTGACTTCTATACAGAAGTCCTCTGCAAGTCGCCGCTGAGCTCCCCGCAGGTCGCGGCGAGGTAAGTCGGAGACGCCTCGCCGCGCCTCGCTGTGTGAACCGGCCCTTACTGTAGCTGTAGAAACCATGGACCGTTGAAACTGTCAATTGAATACAACAATGGAATCTAGGTACCCATTGTATGCAACAGCATTTGTTAGAGAAATATATACCCAAGTCAAAACCTGACAATATCTCTATGACAAACCACTATTGTCTTATTATTCCATGTAATGTTATGTCTGATTAATATAAAAAAATCATATTTTAACAAACGCAACACACACAGCTACACCACATTCTGAGTGCACCAGCTTTAGTAAATCTGCCCCATAGTCTCTTTCGATAGAGCTCTGTGATACCTCTGCCACTGTTCCTCATCCAGAATACCCAAGAGGCATACACTAGGAGTACAGGGAACAGGAAACGACAATACTGAGCACAGAAAGTCCGTCACCTAATTCCAGTAACGAGCTATGACAGGGCACACCCAAATTACATGTGCAAATTACACATTGGGGGTTATTTACGAAAGACAAATCCACTTTGCACTGCAAGGGCACTTGGAAGCGCAGTTGCTCTAAATCTAAGGGGTAGATCTGAAATGAGGGGAAGCTCTGCTGATTTTACCATCCAATCATGTGCAAGCTAAAATGCTGTTTTTTATTTTTATTGCATGTCCCCCTCGGATCTACAGCAACTGGAAATGGTGAATGGAGAATGGTGGCATCACTAGGCTATGTAGTGGGATCCTGGAAAAGCTGAGGATCTCTAAGCGGAATGTGCTCCTGCATAGTGCTAAGGCATCTTCTTGTGGAATTTGAGGTCTTGAGCTATTTCAGGATTCTGTAGTGAGACCCAGAGACATCATCATTGCTTCCAAGAAGCATCCCGGAAAACCGGGGTGTAAGGTGAGAATTTTTTTATTTTTATTTTTAATTTCAATTCTTTATCCCTTTCACTAAGGATTTTTTTTTCAATCTTTATTCATACAATTTTTCAAGTACATAAACAAAGTATAAAACAAGAAAGCAACAAAAGAAGATTGCACAGATAAACCAATCCATGTGAAACAAGTACTGTCCATCATATTGTGGGCTACCAAAAGAATCTGAGTGGTCACAAGCAATAATATGGTTATAAGGTCTATTATAGGCCAGACGTAAGTTGGACCATGATACCTAAATTACAGTATGGAAGCAGGGGGTGTGGGCGATAGGGATCCAAAGTCCCACTTCAATGGCAGGTGACATTAGGCACCTTAGGTATCCCATTGTTTGGCCGGGGGGGGGACCCCAACATGCCCATGTATTCTAGGGGTGGAGGGTAGAGTATATATATGAAGAAAATAAAAAAAAGGGGGGATTGGGGGTGAAGGGGGGGTAGGAGGATGCAACCAGCAGAAGGGTACAATGATAGAAAGGAAAGGAACTCATCTGTAATCATTATATTACCATGGAGATAGTAAAAGAAGAATATACAAACTTTAGCAGACCACCTTAAGCATAGTTATGACATCAACCCGGTTAAGCTGCCAACAATCGTTTAACTCAATACAATTGAACCACCTGTTTCCGAAATTAGCATGTGTGTCTTTTAATGAGCTTGTGAGACTTTCATTCTCCCTGATATGCTCAACCCTTCTGATCCATTGCTGGACTGTCGGTGGCAAAGGAGATTTCTGTCCTGCATGGACGGTATATATAAACACACTGTGTTTAACAGGCGGCGCAATATCGACCTTTTCCAGTCTAATGTCAGAATCAAGTTGTGATGTAAAAGTCATTTTAGGGAGAGCCCCGGTCGGGAAATGTTTGGGTAATGTCATGAACCCGGGTTCAAAAATTATTAAGGGCTGTACAGGACTGGAATATGTGTAGCAAATGTCCCCTTCCTTGTCCACATCTCTAATGGGTCCCAGATTTAGGGAATATAGAATGAATAAGGGCGAGAGTTCCGTTGAGGGTTTTTCTTCCAGGGATAACCAAGGTAAGTGGACCTTACATTTTCTAGCAAGATCCAATTTATACTTCAGATTCCAGGTCAACTTCCATTGCCCCTCGAAGCATTGTTGTCCTGGTTGGTGGGGAAGTTTTAAACTACAGAATAGCTTGCATGAATCTTCAGTTCCCTCTAGAGAACTTTATAAAACTTTATAAAATGTGAGAGAATCATATAAAATTCTAAAGTTAAATTGCCTGGTCTGATTTTAGTACAGTTGCAGTGTTTTCTGAAGATCATTAGACATTGACTAGATGGTGTTACTTCAGAACAAGATAATAATAATATTCTACTTAATAAGTGATGGCAGAGTGACTGAGTCATTAGGACAGCCTGCTCCTAATTATCACTGTCATGCCAAAACTAATTAGGAACTCCTTTCCTGCCTTCTATACAACAATACCCATCTGGCTCTATACCATATGAATTCCGCTACTTTCTTTGCCAAAGTAAAGCAAATTTATTACATAAATATGACTTTGGGCAGGTTGTGTTAGAGATACTGTTCAACATTGCACATGCTTGCTAAGACTAAATTCAGAGCAGATCATCACTTAAAGCTCTGCGATAAATTTACTGTCAACGGACAACGGCTCTAGTTTTTATGAAACAATGTTAAAATATTTTCTCTTTGGTGCTGTCCATTTTATTGGATGTCCTGTGCTTCACTTTTTGCCCTGGAGACACAGCAGGAAGTGAGAGTGAAGTTCTCGTCTCCAAAGGGTTTGCTTCAGAGTCAGCATTACAAGAAAGCCAGTATCACTGTGGGAAAATGGCTAATTGGGCTCACTTTGGGCCCAATTTGGACATTTTCACTTAGGGGTGTACTCACTTTTATTGCCAGCGGTTTAGACATTAATGGCTGTGTGTTGAGTTATTTTGAGGGGAAAGCAAACTTACACTGTTATACAAGCTGTACACTCACTACTTTACATTGTAGCAAAGTGTCATTTCTTCAGTGTTGTCACATGAAAAGATATAATAAAATATTTACAATAATGTGAGGGGTGTACTTACTTTTGTGAGATACTGTATATCAGATGTTACATTCTGTTGTCCTCCATGTAATGTGCCCCGCAGCCTTGCCTAATGTGCCCTACTGCCTCCCCTTACTGTGCCCAGCTGTGCCCCCCCCCCCATTGTGCCCTGTAGCCCCCCTGTAATGTGTCCTACTGCCCACATATAATGTGCCCTGCTGCCTCCCCTTGCTGTACTCCCTATGTAATGTGCCCTGATGCCCCCTTACTGTTCCCTGCTATCCCCATATAATGTGCACTGCTGCCCCTACCTTAAACAGCCCTGCTATTCCCCCCTGAAATGTGCCCTACTGTGCACCTCATGTAATGTACCCTCCTGACCCCCTGTCCTACGTTATGCTGACCCTCTGTGCTTTGTCCTGCTAAAATTGGGGAGGGGCTTTGTACTGGGGGAGGGGATTTGTACTGGGTGGGGGGATTTGAGGGGAGAGGAGCATTTGTACTACAAAGAAGATTTGGTAGGGGGATTTGTTCTGGAATTGGGAATTTGGGAGAGGATTTGTGCCAGAAGTTGGATTTGGGGAGGGGGAATTTCTGCTAGAAGGGGAGAGAGAATTTTTGCTGGGAGGAGAAATTGGAGGGAGGTTGTGCTGGGAGGGTTTTTTTGGGGTGGAAGAGGATTTATGTTGGGGGGGGGGGGGTTGTACTAGCAGGAGGGGAGAAAATTTCTGCTGGGAGGAGAAATTGGAGGGAGGGTGTGCTGGGAGGGAAAGAATTCCTAAAAAAAATATATATATAAAAAAAGAGAAAAAAAAAAAACACTGATTGGGGGATTGTGCTGGGATAGAGGATTGGGGGGGGGGGGGGAATTTGTGCTGGGGGAAGAAGAGATTTGGGATGGGGAGGGGAATTTGTGCTGGGAATGGAAGTGCTTTTGTGTTGGGGGAGGACAGGATTTGTGCTGGAAGGGGGTGATTTGGGGTGGTGGAATAGGAGGGGAGGGGATTTGTACTGGGACAAAAGAGTATGCAGATTAGTACTTGTTTTCTTTCTTTTTTTGGAGGGGAGAGAATGGGAATTTTTGCTAAAATATTAAAGTGCGGGAAAGTATTGCTTACTGGGGGGGGGATTTGCAGTCTTACACTGTGTTTTACACACCCCTGGCTCCTGCACTCTTTTTGATTTGTAAGCCTGACCTCTACTGTGCATTAAAGTATAACTAAAGGCAAAACTTTTTTTTTTTAGTTTTGGAAGGAGTGGACAACTTCTTATTGCTGTCTGTGCCCCCGTTAGGGAGATTCACCCTCTCTATTTGTCCTGTTTACTATTATCATTAAAAGTTAAAGTAAAAGAGGGGAAATCTTCCAATGGGGACACTAGTTCTGGTGACCTGGGGGTGCCCAAGGAATTCTTTAGGAGGGAGCTTACTTCCTGTTTGGCTATGGGACAGGAAGTGAAGGGAAATCTCTATAAACAAAAAAAGACAGACAATTTTGAAAAAAAAAACAATATTTTGAACTTTTTGCTATAATAAATATCTTTAAAAATGTAAAAAAAAAAAGAATTTCTTTATCAGTTGTAAAAAAAAAAAAATTCTTTATCAGTTTATATATATATATATATATATATATATATATATATATATATATATATATATATATATATATATATATATATATATATATATATTATAAAATAAAAAATGAAAATTGCAATAAGCTTATATTGATTGGTTTGCGCAAAATTTATAGCATCTACAAAATAGGGGATAGTTTTATGGCATTTTTATTATCATTTTTTTTCCACTAGTGATGGCGGTGATCAGCGATTTTTAGCGGGATTGCAACAACATTGCGACAGACAGATCGGACACTTTTGACACCAGTTGGGACCAGTGACATTTATACAGCAATCAGAGCTATAAAAATGCACTGATTACTGTATAAATGACACTGAGAAAGAAGGGATTAACACTAGGGAGTGATCAAGGGGTTAAATGTGTTCCCCGGGAGGTGTTTCTAACTGTGGGGGGGAGGGGACTGACTGGGAGTAGTGAGGGATCGCTGTTCCTGATCACTAGGAACAGACAATCACTCTGTACTCCCCTGGCATAATGGGGATCTGTTTGTTTACATTGACAGATCCCAGTTCTGGCTCTCTGGAGTGATCGCGGGTGGCCGGCGGACATCGCGGCCACACGCATCAGCTCCCTTGCCGTGCAGCAGGCACGTGTGCCTCCTATAGCAGTTAAAGGGACTGACGTACAGCTACGGCGATTTTCGGGAACGAGCCGACCTGCCGCAGTATAATGACGGCGGCTGGTCGGTAAGTGGTTAATGAAATTCTACTTTAAAGTTTTACTAAACCCACAGCAGTAAAATCAGTCTGTATATGCAGTAAAGCATTCTTGTTATACTCACAGTGGAACCTAAGTGGGTTAATCCGCATTATGTAAAAAGGTTGTTTGATCCTGTCTTATTTGATCCTCCCTTTCTTTCACAGTCCCCAATCCATCTCCTGATAGTACAAAGCCTTGGGGGAAAGCCGCACATGCTCAGTTTTGTGTGTATTGCTAGAGTTATTTCTTCTTGGGAGGGTGCCTGTGATCAGCACAGGGCCAACCAGCACTGTCCAGACAGAGGGTCAGGGAACCTTATAGGATAGTCAGAGGAGAATGAAAACTCCTCCTAAAAGCTTTAACCAGATACTGATAGAAGACACAAGACTACTATATACTACTGATGAGAAGAAGGTATTTAGCAATTTATATTTACTAAAATAATTACATTTCGGTGTTCTGTGTACTGTGGGAGACCAGATATAGTGAATGCCGGGTCCTGGGTTTAGTAACACTTTAAGGCTGGCTCGGAAAAAAAGTGTTAGCTCTCTGTCTATTTTCAGTGTGTGCACTTTTTTAATGATTGCACGCTAAGGTTTACATTTTACATTTGTTTGTGACACAGCAATCAAAGCATATTGTATAGGTATAAGGAACCCCGGGTTTTACGGTTTCGTTTAACTATGCCCCTTAAGACCCTCCTACTGTTAACAGTTTGGCCACACCCACTGTTTGCCGCTGTTTGGTGCATGCGTTGCATTACTACTGTCCCTGTGGTGCTCAGAAGTGCCTACTTTTTTTTAAACAATCCTAGCAATGCCCCGAAAGCTGGGTAAGAATGTCACTCCCCGGTGGCCACTGTGATTTAATCACACCCACTTTTTACCACGGCGTGTTATGTGGGACGCAGGTAAGTGTCTCCCTGAAGTGTCCTTCATTCTCCAGTTCTAAGGTGGGGGAGATATGATTATAACTGGGAGTACATCATGTAAGAAGGTGACAACGCAGGAGCACAATTTTGAAACAGGGACAGAATTTTGTCCCCCTATGACAGGAAGTGCCCAAACAAGGCCTTTCATGGCAGGATCACCAGGGATTATTTTAGCTATAAAAAGACTGTAAAGAGCTTTTGGCATAACATGTTGAAGTTCACATGATATTTATTTTCCTTGTTTAGATCTATGTATAGAGAGAACTGGAAAAGGGGGATTTTAATGGTGCCACAGATATAAAAACAATCTGATAAAAAAAAATATATATATTTTATTATTATAAAAATATAAAAAGGAGTAAACAAATGTTGACTCTCATATATAAAGACAAACATATATAAAATTATCACAGGATGATAACAAACAATATAGTGTATATAGAGCAAAGCTATATAAATGCCTGTTGGCTCAACATGTTTCGCTAACACAGCCATAGCTCATTAATTAGTATATTGTATGTCCTATGTATTATGCATTGTGTAAGTGTCAAATTTTTTATTTATTTTTGTATTAAAATGTATCCGTATATTACAAATTGTACTAAATTGTTGCTGTTGTTTGATACCTTATATCGGAGGTAGGAACCCTCGGCACGCCAAGCCTCTTTTGCCGGCACTCCACTCCCTCCCCATCAGCAGAGCAGTGCAGGGAAGTGTCAGTGAGACACTAATGCATTCCAATGTCAGAATTCCCCACACCGCACCGCACCGCACTGAGGGGGAGGCACTGCACCCCCCCCCCCCACACATTGTAATAGATGGGAAACATTGATTGGTTCTCTAACTTTGCTGTAGCTGCGATCGTCAACTTTTGTGATGGGAAAAGATTGGGTGCAGTTCTGCTGGGGGGGGGGGGGGGGGGGGGTCCCTGTTTCCAGGAGGAGGGGCACTGGCCACTGCTAAAGCCAATCACAGTCCTGCTAGCCCCGCCCACCCTCTGGAGAAAGAATATTCACTTGGTTGCCACTAACAATCTCAGAAAGAAGAAATGTCACTGCGATTGAGAAAACCAATCAGGTGACAGTTTGTGGAATTACTGTTGAGCTTCTGGGAACTTTGTTGAACTTATTCCTGAACCTGTGTGTCACTTACTACTGAGCCCCGGCACTCTGTGTCCCTTTAAGCCACAGCCAGTATTCAGCGCAATGAAAATCACACCCAACTTTTGCTGCCGGGCAGAAACTTTTTCTCAGCTGCGGGGGGCCCAACTTATGATCCTGCACACAGGCTTTCAGAAAATGCCCCTGACCTGAGCTCATCATTGCGCATCCATGCCAGATGCTTGTGTGTGACATCCCATACATCACATACATCCCATGCATCACATATATCACATACATCCCATACATTCCATACATCACATACATCCCGTGCATCACATACATCCCGTGCATCACATACATCACATACATCACATACATCCCATGCATCACATACATCCCATGCATCACATACATCCCGTGCATCCCATACCAGGGGCGTACCTAGAGCATTTGGCACCCGGGGCAGATCCTATATCTGGCCCCCCCCCCCCCACCATAAAATGTAAAAACACCCACCATGTCCCCTGCATACCTCTGCATCCTTCAATATCTTTTTGTCACTACTGTGTACCCCCTCTCCACAGCTGCACCTCTGGACCCCTTTAAATTACACAGCACCCTGCACCTCTGGACCCCTTTACATTACACAGGACCTTGCACCTAAGGACCTCTTTACATTACACAGCCCCCTGCACCTTTGGACCCCTTTACATTACACAGCAGCCTGCACCTCTGGACCCCTTTACATTACACAGCTCTTGTACCACTGGACCCCTTTACATAACATAGCACCCTGAACCTCCTGACCCCTTTACATTACAGAGCGCCCTGCACCTCTGGACCCCTTTACATTACACAGGACCTTGCGCCTAAGGACCTCTTTACATTACACAGCAGCCTGCACCTCTGGACCCCTTTACATTACACAGCTCTTGTACCTCTGGAACCCTTTACATAACATAGCACCCTAAACCTCCTGACCCCTTTACATTACACAGCCCTTGTACCCATGGATCCCTTTACATTACACAGCACCCTGAACCTCTGGACCCCTTTACATTACACAGCCCTTGTACCTCTGGACCCCTTTACATTACACAGCACCCTGCACCTCTGCACCCCTTTACATTGCACAGCCCCTCACAGCTCTGGACCCTCTGCATGTTACACAGATCCCCTACAGTGCAGACCCCCCTCCCTACCATACAGACCCCCATCTACAGTGTAGACCCCCCTACAGTACAGAATGCTCCCCTACAGTGCAGACCCTCCTACAGTACAGACCCCTCCACCCTATAGCGCAGACCCCCCCCTACAGTGCAGACCCTCCTACAGTACAGACCCACCCCCCTACAGCGCAGACCCCCCTACAGTACAGACTCCCCTACAGTACAGAATCCTCACCTACAGTACAGACACCCCTACAGTGCAGAATCTTCCCTTACAGTACAGACCCCCCCTACAGTGCAGGACCCCTTCTACAGTGCAGGACCCCCTACAGTGCAGGAACCCTTCTACAGTGCAGGACCCCCTACAGTGCAGGACCCCTTCTACGGTGCAGGACCCCTTCTACAGTGTAGACCCCCCTACAGTGCAGACCCCCCTACAGTGCAGGACCCCCCTACAGTGCAGGACCCCTTCTACAGTGCAGGACCCCCTACAGTGCAGGACCCCCCTACAGTGCAGGACCTCCCTACAGTGCAGGACCCCCCCTACAGTGCAGGACCCCTTCTACAGTGCAGGACCCCCCTACAGTGCAGGACCCCTTCTGCAGTTCAGGACCCCCTACAGTGCAGGACCCCCCTACAGTGCAGGACCCCTTCTACAGTGCAGGACCCCTTCTACAGTGCAGGACCCCTACAGTGCAGGACCCCTATAGTGCATGACCCCTTCTACAGTGCAGGACCCCTTCTACAGTGCAGGACCCCCCTACAGTGCAGGACCCCTTCTACAGTGCAGGACCCCCCCTACAGTGCAGACCCCCCCTACAGTGCAGACCCCCTACAGTGCAGGACCCCCCTACAGTGCAGGACCCACCACAGTAAAGAACCCCCCTACAGTGCAGGACCCCCCCTGCAGACCCCCTACAGTGCAGGACCCCCCTACAGTGCAGGACCCCCCTACAGTGCAGGACCCCCCCTACAGTGCAGACCCCCTACAGTGCAGGACCCCCCTACAGTGCAGGACCCACCTACAGTGCAGGACCCACCACAGTAAAGAACCCCTAGTGTACCTGGAGCCCAAGGCAGCGGCATTGCAGGGGGGAGGTGCGAGCAGCACCCGAGTGGAGTGTCACCTGTCGGCTCAGTGATCCGGGACCCGGCGCAATAATCCCCTTCTCTCTGTAGTCACGTGACTCACATCGCGCCGTTCAGATCAGTCTCGGGGCAGCGGCTGTCACTCACAGCCGAGCAGAGTGAAGCCGCCTCCCCCTCCTTGTCTACACAGTGCTGTGCATGGAGGAGGGGGAGGCGGCTTCACTCTGCTCGGCTGTGAGTGACAGCCGCTGCCCGAGACTGATCAGAACGGCAGCGCGACGCGACCACAGAGAAGGGGAGCCGGGTCCCGGATCACTGAGCCGGCAGATGTCACTCCACTCGGGTGCTGCTCGCACCCCCCCCCCCCCCCCGCAATGCCGCCCACTGCCAGTGCCTCGGGCTCCTCACGGCGCTGTCTGACACTTCAGTTGCGGAGAGGGGAGGGGGGGGCGCTGGCCTGACACCCCCCCAGTGTGTTGGACCCAGGGCGGCACGCCCCCCCGCCCCCCCACTTAGTACGCCCCTGTCCCATACATCCCATACATCCCATGCATCACATACATCCCATACATCACATACATCACATGCATCACATACATCACATACATCCCGTGCATCACATACATCCCATACATCACATACATCCTATACATCCCATACATCACATACAAGCACGTGGGCTGGATGCGAGAGGTGGATCAGCAGGATGAGTGTGCCAGTACATGTATATGTGTCTCATCTTTGCTTCCTTTCACCACTTTGCATATCAGACATATCATAGATGAGAAGAGGGTACAGCGGTGGAGCAGATGAGCAGGAGGGTACAGTGTTGAGGAAAATGAGCAGGAGGGGTCCAGAGGTGGCACAGAAGAGCAGGAGGGTACAGCGGTGGGGCAGATGTGCAGGGAGTTACAGTGGTAGAAGAGATGAGAAGGGGGTTACAGTGTTTGGCCAGATGAGCGGGGGGGTTCAGTGTTGGGACAGAGGAGAAAGGAGGTACATTGGTGGGGCAGATGAGCAGGGTGGTACAGTGGTGGGGCAGAGGAGCAGGGGGTACAGATGTGCAGAGGAGAAACTAGGTACATCAGCGGAACACATGAGTAGGGGGTTAGAGTGGTGGGGCAGAAGAGCAGGGGGAACAGAGGTGGGACAGATGTGCAGGAGGTACAGTGGTGTGGCAGGTGAGAGGGGGCTTACAATGGTGGGACAAAAGAGCAGGGTGGTACAGTGGTGGGGCAGATGAGAAAGGGGATACACTGGTGGAGCAGATGAGCAGGGTGGTACAGCGGTGGGGCAGATGAATTGGGGGATACAGTGGTGGGCCAGATGAGCAGGGGGTTACAGTGGTGGAACAGATGAGCAAGAGGTTCAGAGTTGGGGCAGAAAAGGAGTGGGGGTAGAGCAGTGGGGCAGATGTGAAAGGAGGTGTATTGGTGGGGCAGATAAGCAGGGGGTTACAGTGGTGGAGCAGATGTGCAGGGTAGTACAGTGGTGGGGCAGATGTACAGTGGTGGAGCAGATGTGCAGGGTAGTACAGTGGTGGGGCAGATGTACAGTGGTGGGGGGGTACAGTGATCAGAGGTGTGGAGTTGCAGGAATTGGGGCTAATCTGAGGGGTGAGAGTGCAGGATGTTAATTTCTCATTACTAAAGTAGTTTACAGCATTTACTTTATAAAAAATCCTTTTCGTGATCGAGAGTGTGAAGTTGACATTTTTTTTGTTATAAAATCGGCACGTTCAATTTCTTTGAAAACATTTTTTGGCACACTGAGCTCAAAAGGTTGCCTACCCCTGCCTTATATCTTGTTTTTTATTTTATTTTTATTTTTTTTGTATTTTCTTGTAGCCAATATATTGCCTTACATTCCTGAAGAAGCAATTAGCGAAACATGTTGAGCCAACAGACATTTATATAGCTTTTGCTCTATATGCACGATATTGTTTGTTATCACCCTGTGATAATTGTATATATGTTCGTCTTTATATGAGAGTTAACATTTGTTTACTCCTTTTTAAATTAATAAAATATTTCATTCTTTTTTTTTTTTTCTCAAATTGTTGTTATATCTGTGGCGCCATTAAAATCCCCATTTTGCAGATCTGTCTGTTCATTTCTAATTAGGGATGGGGGTGCCTTTGATCTCCTGAATTAGTGTGATGATTTCAATTGTTTAAAACTATATTAACCCCTTCAGTCCATCTCTTTAGTAGTAGAGGGATGAGTCGCCCCCCCCCCCCCCCCTCGTCATTCAGAATTTTTTTCTGGAAATTCATTTTCTTCTGCATTGCAGTCTTTGGATTCCAGTAATGAATATCACACATTATTACACCCACACAATTTATCGAGTAATTAGGCAACAATAAAATCATCCATCCGAGATAAAACAGAGAATGACGTTCCAAACAGTAACATGGGCACGCCATTAGCTTTTATAACAGATAATACAAAGGTACTTTTAACCAAAAAGGAAAATTTATTATGAAAGCCTGACAGGTTTATCATCCCAACTGCATCATGGACCGAGAATAGAAGGTGATAACGGGAAGTGCTGGGAGAAGGGCTTCTGAAAAAGGGGAACTAAACTTTCATGAGCTCATGAAAGGGAAGTACAAGTACAATGGTTTCATTAAATGTCTAACTAACTTCATCTGATGTTTCATTTACTTAAAGGCTAAGTTCACCGGAAAATAGCTTATGTAGTCAACAGGTATGGAAAAAAAATAAAAAATACTGTGCAGCTTTGTAAACGGTTTATTAATTTTATAGTTGTACCTGTAGGCCACTTGGGTCCCCCATGAAGTCCAGTAAAACTTTGGATTGAGAGTAACTTGGTTTAAGAGCGTTTTGCAAGACAAGCTATTTTTTTGTCTTGATATACAAGTAGTGTCACGTCACAACTCAGTATAAAAGAGAAGAGAGGCGCCTCTAAGTGTAGCAATATGGTTACATTTAATGAAGATACAACATTTAGCAACTCACATGGTTGATGATTAAAAGAGGCACATCTAAGTATGTAGGCATCCGGGGTAAAGCTGTCCACATAGACTGTCCTCCGCACCGCCACCGATGTCATCTCTTCCACGCTGCGCTCCAAGCCTCGCTTTCAGATCGCTCTACTGCAGGGTAGTCTTTCCGGACTGACAGCGGTGAGAGCCGGAGTGGTGTGGAGGATGGTCTATTTGGACAGCTTTACCCCAGTTGTCTGCATTCTTAGATGTGCCTCTTTTAATCATCAAACATGTGAGTTGCTAAATGTTGTACCTTCATTAAATGTAACCATATTTCTACACTTATGCCGCATGCACACAATCGGAATTTTGGTCGGAAAAAGCTCTGATGGTTTTTCCCGACAGAATTCCGACAGGTTTTGGCTCAAGCTGTCTTGCATACACACGGTCACACCAAATTCCCACCGCCAAGAACCCGGTGACGTACAACACATACGGCAGGACTAGAAAAAGGAAGTTCAAGACCCAGTAGCCAATATCTTCCGTCTCGTAGTTGAATCTGAGCATGTGTGAGTTTTTGCATGTCAGAATTGCATACACACAAACTTATTTTCGGATAGGAACTTTCTCTGACCGAAAAATTTAGAACATGCTCTCAGTCTTTTGCTGGCCGAAATTCGGCCAGCAAAAGTCCGATAGAGCATACACATGATCGCATTTTCCGACCAAAACCTCTCATCGGTCTTTTGCTGGCTGAATTTCTGATTGCGTGTACGTGGCATTAGAGGCGCCTCTCTTCTCTTTTATACTCAGTAGCTCCTGCTGGCTTTTGCTGCTGTGGAGGCCTCCATTTGTGGATGGACATTTTATGGTTACACAACTTATCACACTGCTATAATCTTTGTATATAGACTATAAATTTATGAATAAATGGTTGTGGAAGGAATCATCTGAGATTCCATTATTTCTTATGGGGAAATTTGCTTTGATATACAAGTGCTTTGGATTACAAGCATGTTTCCGGAACAAATTATGCTCGCAATCCAAGGTTTTATTGTATGGCCAAAAAACTCCCAGGTAGCAATCCCAAAATCCTGCCTTGTTCCTAGGATGTGAAAACCCATTTGTTTCCACTCCTGTAATGCTGGGAGTGAGCGTCCAACAAGTGTCACATCCTAGTACAAGACAGGATGGGGGGATTGTTAATTGGCAGTTTTTTTGTCCAGGTTTCCTTCCTGGCGGCCCCAAGTGGCCTACAGGTATAACCATAAAAAACATCAAAATTTTATATAGCCTCACAGTATTTTTAATATCTACTGAGCCCCTTGACTTCATAAGTTATTTTCTGGAAGGAGTGAACTTTACGAGCATCTAACCCTTTTATTGCCACTGACCAGGGCCAGCGCTCCCGCTAGGCGAATTAGGCAGCCGTCTGAGGCACACTGTTGCCTAAGGGGCAGCACCACGGCCACTGACTTTCCCTTTAGCCTGGGAACACGAGGGGCTGAAGAATGCCACCCTACACAGGGCTGTCTGGCGTGCACAGCTGGGGAGGTGGAGGAGGACAGTGGGGAGGGGATACTGGGGAGCCAGACTAGGCGGGCACAGCTTGGGAGGCAAAGGCGGACAGTGGGGAGGGGATACATGTGGGCACCATCAGTGTAAAATTATCCTGCCCTGGTGAGTCTGCTCTGACCCTGTTTCCTGTTGTAGTCCCCCACGCCCTAGGTAAGACTAGCGCCACCCCCCCCCCCCCCCTCCCAGACCAGGGTGGGCAGCATTGGGACGGGGGGGTTCAGTCTTGCCTAGGGTGCGATATAGTCAAGCACTGGCCCTGCCACTGGCGAGGATTTAGAAGCTGTTTGTGGACTGTTAGATGTAAGTGATTGGGCAGCTGTGCAGCTGCCAGATTGCTTTGACAGGCCCCCTTCCCACTCGGAACCCATTGGTGGACCCAGGACCAGCCTGACAGGTGCCACTGGGTATAGAGGAGGGAAACCAGCAAACCTCTGTTCTCTGATCCCCCCTTTCTGTTACTGACCTGGAAGCGACATGTAACTTCCGGGTCCTGGTGTCACCATACTGGCTAGAAACGAATGTGGTGATATCTGCACTGCATTAGTTTTACTGGAGTAAAAGTTAAACATCAGGGGTCTTTTAGACTCCTGATGTCTCAATAAAGAGAACCTGTCCCCAAAATGCAGCACATAGGGGACTTTATGGTCCCTATGTGATGAAAATATGTGTACGAATGTAAATGCACTCATCGGGGGGCACCAAAGCACAAAAACATTGATTGTGCCACACACATTAAATATCGCTGCTCATTGGAGTGAAAGCAATAATTCTAGGCCCATACTTTAGAGTTAACTCTAAACTGGCTCCTGTGTCAGGTAAGTCACACATAATGGACTACTATGCGATGCATAGTAGTCCATTATGCTTTACCTTTGCAGGGAATCAAAGAGGAAGTAAACCCATCAGGGTTTACTTCCTCTTTAATGTCGTAATGTCAGCAAAGTGGTTTCAATATCTTGACTGGACGTCATATGACGTCACAAGGATATCAAGCCTCTGCGTGCCCCCGGGGGCGCGCATCGTGGCGATCGTTGTTGCAGTGTGTCAGTCTGACACACCGCAGCACCGATCTAGGTAAAAAATCTCTAATGGAGACTCTTTACTCCTGATCAGCCGTATCCAATCACAGCTGATCACAGTGTAAACAGGAAGAGCCGTTGATTGGCTTTTACTCACTCGCGCCTGTCAGACACGAGTAGAGGAGAGCCAATTGGCTGCTCCTCTGACAGGGAGGTCTGTGCTGATTGATTATCAGCACAGCCCCAACCGAGGATGCCCACACTGGACCACCAGGGATGTTGCCACCAGGTATGCCACCCTAGACCACCAGGGATGCCAATCAGTACCTACAATGGGCATCAATGATTGGCAGGCATTATTGTTTGGCACTGATTGGCATCCATCCATACCATCATTTAGTGTACATCAGTGCCACCTATCAGTGCCCATCCATGTCTATCTGTGCCCATCTGTGCTGCCTATTAGTGCCCATCCGTGCCACCTTTCAGTGCCCATCAGTGCCCCCTATGTGTACCCATCAGTGCTGCATATCAGTGCCACCTATCAGTGCCCCATCAGTACCCATCAGTGCCCATTGGTGCCACCTCATCGGTGCCCATCAGTGCCGTCTTATCAGTGCCCATCAGTGAAGGAGAAAACTTACTTATTTACAAAGAACTGCGAACTGTGAACTTGCACAGGAATCGGATCACATAGGTGAGAGCACCCATGCGATACGATTTCAGTGTGGAGGAAAAAAAGTCCCTGCACTTTCTTCCCTGCAAATCTAATGCGAGTTGCATCTTACAGACATCGCATGTGATCATGGGTGCGAATCACATGCGGTGTCTGCGATCGCAGTAGTGTGAACCTGGGTTACTAGTAAAAAAATAAAAATAAATAAAAATTCCATAAAAATATCCCATAGTTTGTAGACGCTATAAATTTTGCACAAACCAATCAATATGCACTTATTGTGATTTCTTTTACCCAAAACAGGCAGAATACATATTGGTCTAAACTGATGAAGAAATTTGATTTTTTTTTACATTTTACAGCTTTTTTTGTTTATAGCGCAAAAAATAAAAACCAAGCAGAGGTGATCAAATACCACCAAAAGAAAGCTCTATTTGTAGGAAAAAAATTACGTCAGTTTTATTTGTGTACAGCGTCGCACAACCGCGCAATTGTCAGTTAGAGTAACGTAGTGCCGTATCGCCAAAAAATGACCTGGTCGTGCGGGGTGGGTAAATTTTCCGGAGCTGAAGTTGTTAAGGACTAACAGGGTCCCTTTAAGCCTGGCTAACTTTGCGTCTTTCACATTCCTACGTTTATGTAACCTACGTTCGTCTAATTAGTGGCGGTGGATTATTTTTGCCAGAAGTGAATGCGGAGAAGTCTAGGAAGATCCGTCAACGGGAAAAGATCTATTTATTTGTTCAACATTGAGTAATATTTACCAACACGGAACTGTCATTGTGTTGAAGTTGCAGCTAACGAGGCAATGCTGTTCTGACAGATAACTGACGGTGCTGACAAAATACGACAGCCCAGATCCTCCTCTGTCAATATTTGTGGATGATGGGCAGGTTTAGGGCTATGTATGCAGTTGATGTGGGGTTATTATGGGGATGCGTTACAAGGTAACGTCACCCCCAGATTAGCAGCACTGCTCGCCTGTTACTGACCCCCACACAGGCTCTGTAAGGCTGCATTCACATCTAGCGTTTTCTAGGCGCACATTTTTGTTTTTGCCCTTTTTTTTTGTGTGTGGCCGCATAGGACACCCTATTCATTTGAATGGGCTGCCTTAGGGGGAGCAAATGTGGCAAAGAAGCTCCTGCACCTTTTTCAAATGTAGCGCTTGCGTTTTCTTTACCACTCATTTGCTGGCCGCGTTTGGTCTGCCATTAGCAATTAATGACACTGCAAGAGTGACACACGTTTAGGGGTTGTGCTGATGTGAAAGGAGTCTAATGCCGCATACACACAGTTGGAGTTTCTGACAGCAAATGTGCGACCGGTTCTTTTTGTTGGAAATTCCGACCGTGTGTAGGCTCCATCGGACAGTTTCCATCGGAATTTCCGTCGCACAAAATTTGAGAGCTGGTTCTCTAATTTTCCGACAACAAAATCCATTTGCGTAAATTCCGAGAGTACATGTACACAATTTCCGACGCTCGGAATCAAGCAGAAGAGTCGCGCTGGCTATTGAACTTAATTTTTCTCGGTTCGTCGTACATGTTGTACGTCACCGCGTTTTTGACGTTTGGAAATTCTGACAACTTTGTGCGACCGTGTGTATGCAAGACAAGTTTGAGCCAAAATCCGTCTGACAAAATCCCACGGATTTTGTAGTCGGAATGTGCGATCCTGTGTACGCGGCATAAGGCTAGGTTCACATTTGTATGTTTGTAGATCTGCAGAAATGCACTGCAGTCAATTTAACCCTTTTTGCGCCAGCACCTCTCGGCCTTTTAAGAGGTTCATGGTGGGGGCAGGCTGAAGATCACGTGACTGCCTGTGATTGGCTGTCACGGTGGTCAAGTGATCTGAAAACTCCCGATTGCAAACCACGATTGGGAGGTTTCAGATTGGCACCGGTAACTGGGTCGGGAGAGCGCAGGACTCTTGGCGCAGCTCGAGTGACAGCAATGCACGCAAATATGCGACTCCTCTGTGCCAAGTAGCAGGCAGATGCCAAGAGGCTGCATACTTGCGTTTTTTTAACCTTAAGGCCTCATGTATGGGCGTCCGCAGGTAGGGGCAAGGGGGGTCAAGTGCCCCCTTCTGGAATTGGGGATCTGATCTTAAATTTAGCACAGTTGCGTCGCTATTGGGGCTTCCTGCCCGCTCCGTTCCTTCCCTATTGGCCATAAATGAGGGCCAATCAAAGGAGACTAGGAGAGGAGAGCATTATGGGACATGTAGTCCCAAAGATTGGCAGCCCCATTTTCCACAGGGAGGAGGCTACAGCTCGATCAAGAGAGAGATTGAGAGACTGCAGCCTGGAAAAAAGCTGAAGGAGAGAGTGCTGCAGGACAAAGAATGAGGAGTGTGCCGGGCGGAAGCCAGAGAGACCAGGGTACAGACATGCTACACTACTGACCAGAGTCACCCCCGGGGGACCCAGAGTGATTGATCGTCCAGCCGGAGGGATCACTGCTGTTGTTTCGCTGGGTCTGGTAAAAGGGCCTGTTGGTCATTATCCATTACTTATCTTAGGAACTGTACTATGTCTGCAGTCTCTGGCCATGATAATGTGATAATGACATTGTCGAAAATGGGCGGTGCATTGGTGACCCTAAAATGATGCCCCCCCCCCCGAAAAAAGTTCTGCGGACACCCATGGCCTCCTGTACACTGCTGCTGGTAAACAGACATTCAGAGGCAGTTGGCTGCTTTTTTCAGCTGCCCCTGAACTCATCGAATGTTATCTTATGTGTACATGTACACCGGTTCAATTTCAGTTTAATGTCGTTTTTAGGCAGATGCGTTTAGAGGCTTTTCTTTGAAGGCAAAAGCTCCATGCACACTGGATGTTAAAATAACAGCAGTAGCTTCGTAGTAAAAATGTCAACGTTTTTTTTTCTATGGATCAAAAACGTTAAAAAACGCTGGTGAGCCACGTTTTTGAGCATTTATCGATGTTTATGAGCGCTTGGCATTTTTTGTGGTCAGAAAAACGACTCCTGAACGCGATTTTATGGCGTTCAGAAAACAACCCATAAACTGCACCGCTGATGAACATCCAAAAACATCCATGGACACATAGGATAAAAGAGGGGAGTTTATGGGCTGTTAAAAAAAACACCCAAACTCCCAAAAACTGGGCGTTTATGAGCTTCGGTGTGCATGGAGCCAAAGTTCAGACGCCGAAGTTTACGATGTTTAAGACGCCAAACGCATCTAAGCGTGCCTAAATATGAAGCATTGAAGGCAATTACAAGATTTTAAAAATATTTTTTTTAGTTATTTTTCATAATTTGCTATCATTTTTAAGTTGTGTAATGTAAAAAAAAGGGCACCTTTAAAAAGCGGTTCTAAACAAAAATGCGGCTAAACGACGGTACCGCGTTTAGCCGCATTTTTGTTTAGAACCGCTTTTTAAAGGTGCCCTTTTTTTTACATTACACAACTTAAAAATTATAGCAAATGATGAAAAATAACTAAAAAAATATTTTTAAAAACTTGTAATTGCCTTCAATGCTTCATAGACCATTTATATACCCCTAATGAGCCCATGATCCAATCCAATGCACCACTAGTTGTACATACATGGTGGAAAAATATCCTACAGACATGCGCTGCGCAATCAATGGATGGGTCCTGTAGCGACGAACTCTGCTCCCCACACACAATTTCTGGCGTCTTTTCAGCCTCATCAACAACAACGTCAGGAGCATTTCCTCACATGTGCTTATTATGGGATCCGTAGTAAAAGCACCGAAATTGAGGTAGATACAAGGACACTGCTGTTCTCTCAGCTGCTGCTACTCACTCTGGTCTCACAGAATGGCTGAAATAGTTAAATAATACTGTTGGGCTTTGGGAGGGTCTTATGATGTTATCCTAAATAAACGCTCCTAGATCCGAATGCGGCAAAACGCAGCTAAACATGACTAAACGCGGCATGCAAGCGCGGCTAAACGGGTGTTTTTAAATGCCGTTTCTAAGCTGTCCAAAAAATCGTCCAGAAGAGGTTGCGCTCAGCGTCACGTGAACATTAGGCCTAAAGAATTCTTTGCATTAAGGTAAGTCACACAGAGCTGGCTCGGGAGCAAGCACGCAGGCCCCCCCTTCCCCAAAGCACTCCCCCGGATGTTGAGGGCACGCAGCCTGGTACGGCTCAGGAGGGGGGGGGGTGGGCGCTCGCTCGTCCCCACCCCCTTTCCTGACCGGACAGGATTCACCCGGACAGTTCGGGTTTAGAATCATGTGCCCGGGTTTCAAACTGCCTGAAACCCAGACACAGTATTCAGACTGGACTATAGCCTCCCAGCAGTGTTGCTGACTCTAGTTGCCTAAGCTGAGAGTGTCTGTTACACTCTTTCACACTGCCCAAAACCAGCACTAACAGATCCTCCAACATACAGATGGGAGATGAGAGAGGGCTCGATATGCTCCTCTTCCCCCCACGCTTATCCCTCTGTGTCTGCCCATACTCCAATCCCCGGCACTGTGCCTCAGAAAAGGAAAGTGGGGCCTGTAAATTTGAAGTCTAGCAGCCTCAGATACATCAGGATGAGTGGTGCTGACTGTCAAGGGGTGAGTGAGCTCACCATCCATCCCTGTCTGTGACTGAAGTCCCACGTTATTTCTCCTGCCTCTGAGTGAGTACACTAAGGTAAATCAGGGTTCTCAGAGCACCCTTTGTATCACAGTTCACCCTTACACCAGAGGCCATGGTGTTCCCCCTTACATCAGATTCCTCTCCGTAAATCAGAGTACTCAGTGTTCCCCCTTACATCATGGTTCCCAGAGCATCCCTTATGTTAGAGTCCCCAGAGTTCTCCCTTACATCAGAGTCTGCAGAGTCCCACCTTACAGTGTAAGGGAAGTGTTCAGGTTTGACTTGAAGAAAAGGTGGCAACCCTACCCCCCCCCCCCCCCTCCACCTTACATGATACCACAGTGCCCAGGGCAGCTGGCCCTCCTGCCCACCCCTTGTCCCGACCCTGTGTCAGCCTTCTCCAGCCCTAATTTCATGCACTGTATTGCTGGACTCTGGTGTTTACAATGCCTGTTATCATCCTCTGTGGATTGTATTGTTTTCTGGTACACAAGCTGCTTGACATTTACTCTTAATTGTCAAATTTTGTGCATCTTTAAATACAAAATGAAAAAAAAATAAATAAATCAGCAACCACCATTTTATTCTCCAGGGCCTCTGCTTTTAGAAAAAAATATATTGTTTGGGAGTTCTAAGTCATTTTCCAGCAAATGCTAGATTCTAACATGTATGTAAAATGTAAAAATTACTCCTGACAGCAAGCAAATAAAAAAAAAAGCAAACAGTGCAATGCGCTGCGATTGGTGCATCGGCACTGCATACCTCCCAACTGTCCCTGATTTCGAGGGACAGTCCCTGATTTGGAGCAATGTCCCCTCTGTCCCTCATCCCTCCTCATTTGTCCCTCATTTGGTGTGATCTATATAATTGTATATAAAATGCACTTTTTATCTTTCAAAAAATGTTTCCCAGAGCTAAACCTTTCATTCAATTTCTAAATCGCTGCATTTGTAAATGTTAAAAGCCAATATAAAGAAATAGTAGTGGTAACAAAAAGCCCTTGTGGATTTAGTTAAAGCGGAGGGCCGGTTATAAAAAAAAAAAAAAAAAAGTCAGCAGCTGCAAACACTGCAGCTGCTGACTTAATAAACACACTCACCTGTCCAGGGCGCCCGCGATGTCGGCCGCCCGAGGCCGACCCGTCCCTCGGCTCTCGGGTCCCGGCGCCGCCATCCCTTGTAAGGGAAACAGGCAGCGGAGCCTTATGGCTTCACTGCCCGTTTCCTACTGCACATGCGCGAGTCCCGCAGCGCTTTCTGAATGGGACGCGCTGTGTTCTGGAACACACAGTTCCCAGAACACAGCGCGACTCATTACCCAGAAGACGCCGCGACGAAGAGAGAAGACAGAAGATATCCGCGGAGGAGGAAGAGGAAGATTAGGAGAAAGTGCCTAGCAACAGGCATTTCTGGTAAGTAAAAAAAAAAAAAATTTTTCATTTTTTTTTTTTAGATTTTTTGTAATTTTTAACATTTTTTTGTTTTTCAGGGTGGCCCTCCCCTTTAACCTTTTTTTTTTGGTTCATACTGCTTTAAGAGGGCGTGGCAGAGGGCGTGTCCTGTGCCTACATACGTTTGGTAGTAGGTGTCCCTCATTCCCATCTCAAAATGTTGGGAGGTATGGCACTGCCATCACCTTACTGCACACCAGCGGCTGCCTTCTATCATGTACCCGCCCTTACTTAGATTCTCTCTAGAGTTCAGCTTTACCATCACTGAATTGTGTATGAGGAGCCCTGCAGATGGGCGCTGGTGCCAGGTTGACAATGAATGGGCATAGTGACTATCTGCCATCGCCTCCAGCTTCACAAATATTTATTTATGTTTACTGTGAGAATCGCATGTGCCAGGAATAAGTAGGTTACATCAGGCAAGTCACCTAGCCGTGGTATATTATTCATCCCTGAGTCAGGTCCCTAGCATAAAAAATCATTTGGTTTTGTACACTATATTACCAAAAGTATTGGGACACCTGCCTCTTTACACGCACATGAACTTTAATGGCATCCCCCCAGTTTTAGTCCGTAGGGTTCAGTATTGAGTTGGCCCACCCTTTGCAGCTATAACAGCTTCAACTCTTCTGGGAAGTCTGTCCACAATGTATAGGAGTGTGTCTATGGGAATGTTTGACCATTCTTCCAGAAGCGCATTTGTGAGGTCAGGCACTGATGTTGGATGAGAAGGCCTGGCTTGCAGTCTCCACTCTAATTCATCCCAAAGGTGTTCCATTGGGTTGAGGTCGGGACTCTGTGCAGGTCAGTCACATTCTTCCACCCCAAACTCACTCATCCAAGTCTTTATGGACCATGCTGTGTGCACTGGTGCGCAGTCATGTTGGAACAGGAAGGGGCCATCCCCAAACTGTTCCCACAAAGTTGGGAGCATGAAATTGTCCAAAATGTCTTGGTATGCTGACACCTTAAGAGTTCCCTTCACTGGAACTAAGGGGCCAAACCCAACCCCCGAAAAACAACACCACACCAGATCCACCCCTTACATCAGATCCCCCCCCCCATTACAATAGATCCCCCTCATTACATTAGATCCCCATTACATCAGACCCCCCTTACATCAGATCCCCCCTCACATCAGATCCCCCCATTACATCAGATCCCCCCCTTACATCAGATCCCCCCTTACATCAGATCCCCCCCTTACATCAGATCCCCCCCTTACATCAGATCCCCCCCTTACATCAGACCCCCCCTTACATCAGATCCCCCTCATTACATCAGATCCCTCCATTACATCAGATCCCTCCATTACATCAGGTCCCCCCTTATATCAGATCCCTCCATTACATCAGGTCCCCCCTTATATCAGATCCCCCCATTACATCAGATCCCCCCATTACATCAGATCCCCCCATTACATCAGATCCCCCCATTATATACTGCTGATGAGAAAAGGTATTTAGCAGTTTATATTTACTAAAATAATTGCATTTCCATGTTCTGTGTACTGTGGGAGACCAGATATAGTGAATGCAGGGTCCTGGGTTTAGTAACACTTTAAGGCTTGACACGATTGGTATCTATTTACTCAACACAACCTCATCTTTTATATTTTACTAAGCAACATGGTTAATTATATGGTGTTTGTAAGACCTAAAAGTAATTTGATTACATTTTGTACTGAAAATATACAGTAGATAGATTTGCTAAACAGTATCCCTATTATCAAGGGGCATACAAAACATTGGAACTGCCATTTCCTTCTACGGGCTTTCAGAAATCAGATCATGTTTTGAGGGTTAAACTAAATGATATCTTTTTTCTCCAAATACAATCCATACACATCCCCAGCTTAATGGTCCTGTAATCCACTTTTCATGAAACCATTTCTTACTGTGTTTTTCTGCCTCCTTCTATTATCCTCAGTGAGTCCCGGGCCTCTCCTTTTCCCCCCTCACTTCCTTTTGTTTAGAACGAGCAGAGTACATTAGTTGAGGTGATATGCACTGCTCTGTGCACACTACACATCCCATAGTCCATAGTCCCTCATTGGAGAGAGCAAAAGAGGGCGGCTACGTTCCCGCATATTACTTTTTCATTTGCAATAGCATAACCACTTCAGCCCCGGAAGATTTTACCCCCTTCCTGACCAGACCACTTTTTGCGATTCGGCCCTGCGTCGCTTTAACTGACAATTGCGCGGTCATGCAACGTGGCTCCCAAACAAAATTGACATCTTTTTTTTCCCCACAAATAGAGCTTTCTTTTGGTGGTATTTGATCACCCCTGCGGTTTTTATTTTTTGTGCTATAAACAAAAAAATAGTGACAATTTTGAAAAAAAACCATTATTTTTTACTTTTTGCTATAATAAATATCCCCCAAAAATGTATATATAAAAAAAAAAATTCTGCAGTTTAGGCCAATACGTATTCTTCAACATATTTTTGGTAAAAAAAATCGCAATAAACAATTATTGATTGGTTTGTGCAAAAGTTATAGCATTTAAAAAAATAGGGGATAGTTTTATGGCATTTTTATGAATAATTTTTATTTTTTTTAAATGGCGACGATCAGCGTTTTTTATCGTGACTGCGACATTATAGCGGACACATCGGACATTTTTGACACATTTTTGGGACCATTGTCATACAAATAGAAATGCACTGATTGCTGTATAAATGACACTGGCAGTGAAGGGGTTAACCACTAGGTGGCAGTGTAGGGGTTAAGTGTGTCCTAGGGGCGTGTTTCTAACTGTGGGGGGCGTGGCTGTGTTTTACACATCACTGATCTCTGCTCCAATCACAGGGAGCAGAGATCAGTGACACTGTCACTAGGCAGAACGGGGAGATGCTTGTTTACTTTAGCATCTCCCCGTTCCTCCTCTCCGTGAGGCGATCGCGAGTATCCCTATGGCGATTAAGTCAGTGGGACCCGCGACCCGACTGACGGAGGTTCCAGCGGGCGTGCGGGTGTGACCCCGCCTCCTCTTAAAGGGCAACGTACAGGTACTTGATTCTGCCTGTACATGCCCTTCTGCCAACGTATATTGGCATGAGGCAGTCAGGAAGCGGATAATGACCATTTTCCTCCTGCAGCTGCTGAATGCTGGCAGAAGGAAGAGGAGGAGAAGCCAGCTTTCAGTGATTGCAGGAGAAAAATGAAGGGGAGTGGTTCATGTATATGCCGCCCATAGTCGTGTGTGCAGGGGGTGGGCCAGGCGTGCCTGGGCACACCCTAATCAGAGTTTGCCCATGTTGCCACAACCCCCACCTTTCCTCCCCTGCTCTCCCCCCAGGAGAATGCTGCAGGGAATGTTTCAGGATTTGTAATATAAAGTGCAGCGCTATAAATTAAAACTTCAAGCGAAGTCGCACAATTTCAAAGTGGCATTCAATGGGGGCTTACCACTACCGCCAACCTCAAATGTAAATTAACCCTTACTGTCCTAAGCCCCCTATAAGGCTGTTTTCACATTGGTGCGCTGCGGGTTTACCTGCACCTGTTTTCCTGTGGGTTCGCTACGCTTTGCCATAGACTTAGACTATTATATGTTACGGGTGTGGTGCACTTTCTGAAAATGCACCAAAACTCCTGCATTTGGTTTGGAGTTGAGGGCCCCATCAGGGGCTCCGAGGGCCACATGTGACCTGTGGGCCACAGGTTGAACACCCCTGGTCTAACAGCAAGTCAGATCACAGCAGCGAAAAATAGGAAGTTGGAGATTTGGATTAGAAGGGACCCATTATGTGTCACTTACCTGACACAGGAGCCAGCGATGTCACCGCTGTCCCCTGTAGCAGGAAGCGTCCATCTTCTTCCTGGTATCGCTGCTCCGGCCGCTCACAGTGCCGGAGCAGTGACGACGTCACTCCTGCGCATGCGCACAGGAGCCTCCACTAACGGCATATCGCCGTTAGTAGCGGCATGCTGCTAACGGCGATAGTGCGCCTGCATGCCGCTGTCTACAGCGCATGCGCCATAGACAGCGGTGCCTGTCTTTTGGTAATTATCTTCTAAACCGTGTAGGTTTAGGAGATATTTCTTGGACCTAGTCTTGAATCTAGGCTTACCTGTAGGTCAAAGTGGTCTGTACGGGTTTACAACCACTTGGCGACCAGCCTATTGTAGCTTTACTGCTACAGGGCAGTAGATATATACGTGATTCTGCTCTTCTGGGTAGGGAGCTCTTTGCTTCTGCTGTGATTAGTCACAAAAGAAGTCAATCAGCGGGTGCCAGCCAATGGATGACCACCGGCACCCACATTAGTGAGGAGACACACTGGACAGAGATCTGCATATGTAAACAAGGCAGAGCTCCGTCCTTTCTGTAGGGATGTGTTGGATTTTGTTTCCCTGCAAGGCAGGGAATAAAATCCAGCACATCCCTTAGTAAAAGCAGCACACAAAGCACACACAAAACACTGGCTAGGCACACATTTACCCATTTGATCGCCCTAGATGTTTAACTAATTCCCAGCTAGTGTCATTAGTACAGTGACAGTGTGTATTTTTTGTACTAATCACTGTATTCGTTTCACTGATTCCCACAAAGTGTCAGTTAGTGTCAGATTGACGTCCCGCTATAAGTTGCTGATCATTGCCATTACTAGTTTAGTCTCAATTTTATTGTATCAAGGAAAATACGATAACAAACCGTACATCAATACAGAGATGTATATACCGTGGGATGATATATACTACATAGAAAACTTTATGCCGCATACACACGACCAAACTTTCCGGCAGAAAAGGTCCGACTGAATCATTCAGATATTACGATTGTGTGTGGGCTTCATCTGACTTTTTTCTTCAAAAATTCTGACGGACCTAGAAATAGAACATGTTTCAAATCTGTCCGACGGAATCAATTTCTATTGGGAAAACTGTTTGTCTGTATGCTGGTCTAATGGACTAAATATGCTATTGGCTACTGGCTATTCAACTTCCTTTTCTAGTCCCGTCGTACGTCATCACGTTCAAAATGAACAGATTTTGGTCCGTTCGTGTGTGGGCAAGTCGGTTCGTTCGGAAGTCCATCGTAACTCCTTCGAAAGTTCGTCAGAACTCTGTTGGGAAGACCATCTGACCTTTTCTGCTGGAAAGTCCAGTCATGTGTATGAGCCATTACAATTACACAAGGTGGAATACAATATTCATCTGTGAACATATGATGAGCCATACTCCATCAGCCATCAGTTTTCAAATTAACTTTTAGGGTGAGATCCAGGTGTATTAAAACACAAAGTAAACATGAATAACGTATAACCGGCAAGAGTCAATTTAATATGTAAGAAAAATGTTGTAGGGAGCACTAAGTTGAAGAGCACATTTTGATACTTCATTGTATGACAGTGATAGAGAGTAAAGAGTCAGGGTAAGAAACACAGGTAGGACAAGAGCACAAAGAATTTAGAATCCAAAGAGATTTTTTTGTGTAAACTCCTTCATGGCCCATAGGAGGTATACATGGGATCACTCAAGGCCCAGATGATATACTCGGACGAGTAGCGTAACATAGACCAAGAGGTCCAGGTTAGCGAAAACTGTTCTTCTCTATTAGCTTCCTGCGTCAACAGCTGCTCAAGGTCTCTGATTGAATCAACTTCCATGGACCATTCCCCGGGGGAAGGCACGACGGTCGTCTTCCAATGGCGAGGTAGGACTATTCTAGCTGTGGATAAGAAATGTCAAAGGACGTCATTTCTTAATGGATTTGAAGGAACCGGGAAGTATTGACAGGAGAGCTATTTCAGGTGTGGGTTGTACCGAGTTTGCCATCAATATGCAGTAAAAGTCAAAGATATGCTGCCAGAAGGATCTGATAGGGGGACATTCCCACCATATGTAGATCATAGTACCCTTGGAGGAACCACAGCACCAACAATTATCAAGTGTGGAACGGTTAAAATGATGTATGACTGATGGGCACCCAAACCATCTAGTGGTAACCTTAAATCCCGTTTCCTGGCTTTGAGTAGCTAAAGAAAGTTTATGGGTTAAGGTGAAAGATTTCAGCCAGTCAGAAGAGGTAATAGGATGATGTAGCTCTAATTCCCAGGCCTGGGCGTAAGAGAGTAAGTCAGGGGATGACGCCGAAAGGAGCAACGAGTAGAGTTGGGAGACCACCTGTAAAGGGGGGTCATCATGTAAAAGCAGAGATTTGAATACCGTTGGTTTAGCTTGTAGCTCTGAAAGGGAGGGAAAAGAACGTATATACGATGGGGCCTGCCAACGCTGACTGTAGTCATTGGGGTAAACTAGCGACTAGTGGCACGGAAGCACGCGTCCTCGTTAAAGCGGAGTTCCGGACACTTTTTTTTTTTTAATGAGCCGTGCATAATTCATTCTTAAATAAAAAAAACATTATACAATTTAAAAAAAAGGATGTTGCTAAAATATTACATTTCTACTCACAATTTTTTCCGTCCTGTTGTGGCCCTCATCATGATTGTGGGCATGTGACGCCCAATCGCTAATGCCGTGTACACACCACTGTTTTTTCTGTCAGAATAAATTTTGACGGTCTTTCCGCTGACATGGACTTGCCTACACATGATCACACCAAAGTACGTTAGTTTGGAACGCAATGACGCGATGACGTACAACGGGACTAGAAAAAGGAAGTTCAATAGCCAGTAGCCAATAGCTGCCCTTGCGTCATTTTTGGTCCGTCGGACTAGCATACAGACGAATGGTTTTCTCAATAGGAATTGATTCCGTAGGAAAGATTTAAAAAAAAAAATCGAATTCTAAGAATTTTTGAAAAAAAAAGTCAGATGAAGCCCACACACGATCGGAATATCCGATGAAATTATTCTGTCGGACCTTTTCTGCCGGAAAGTGCGGTTGTGTGTACGCGGCATAATTCTTCCTGGATAAGCGTATGAGAGGTGCATGCCGGTTAACCAGCAGGCTCCTCTCGTCTCGCACATGTGCGATTCACCTGCGGCCGTAGCGCCGATTGTTTCTAAAGTTTCCATAACAATGGGTGCAAGGGAGGACAGTCCCGCCCCGTTCTTATAACAAGGGGCTTTCTTCCCTTTTTAAAAATGGTACTGTGATCCGCCTTAAATTGTGTCATTTCCTGTCAGGAAATAACGTGATTTTTGATCACAGTACTGCCCACAGACTTCTAGGAAATGATGACACAACATTTCCCAGGAGCACAGGCGAGGGAGGAAGCAAAGAGGAAGCCCCGTGGACCAGGAGGTGGCAGATTAGGTGGACTACATAGCAACAGGGCGATTCTGGTAAGTATAAAAAAAAAATTTCCTCCAAATGTTTCTTTTTAGGTTAAAAGGAGTCTGTTAACGGAAAAAAAAATTCGAAGTGGAACTCCACTTTAAAGAAGGGTCTGCTTGAAGAATCTGAGCTATTCTCCTATGATCTTGGAGGTTCCAATTCCCAAACCCCGAGGTGTGAAGGGCTGGTGGAAAAGCCGGGGTCCCAAAAAAGGGAGTCAAAGGGCCTGTAGAGAGTGATAGGTAAAAGCGCCATTACTAGTTTTAAAAAAGAAAATGTAATTATATTTCCAGTATATATCCCACAGTTTGTAGATGTTATAACTTTTGCCAAAACAATCAATATACGCTGATTGGGATTTTTTTAACCAGACATATGTAGCAGAATACACATTGGCCTAAATTTATGAAAAAATTCAATGTTTTTTTCATTTTTTTATTGGATGTTTTATAGCAGAAAGTAAAAATTTGTGTTTTTTTTTTTTTTTTTTTTTAATTGTCAGTCTTTTTTTGGTTATAGCGCAAAAAACAAAAAAAAAGTGGTGATCAAATGCAACCAAAAGAAAGCTCTAATTTAGAAAATGTTATGAATTAAATTTCTGTACAACGCTGCATGACCGTACAATTGTTAGTGAAAGTAAGGCAGGGCCGTATAGGAAAAAATGCCATAAAGGGGGTAAATCTTCCAGAGGTCAAGTGGTTAAGTAATCTTCGGGCCTAAAATTTCCATTTTAACACGTGTGCAAAAAAAATATAAAAAAATAATAAATTAACAAAAAACATAAAATGGCACCGGCAGTGAAAGAGTTAAATATACTTGATGTCTGGAATGTTTTGCTAAAACTGTCAAGGGAGAAAAAAACAAACAAATAAAATGTATCACTGGAAGGCGGAACCCCCCTTTATTAGGTTCTATATTCTCAATTAAAGCTCTCCGGCTCCCATTTTGACAGATAAAACACTATTTTGGGATGTTCCCGTTCTGTTTTCATATCATCTCTGAATAATGTGCACTGACCACCTACTGGAATACACAAGGCGTGTAAGTATGAATGGAAACCATCCGGATCAGATGAGACCAAAACACAGCCGCTGTTGACAGACAACAAAAAGATTCATCTTAAATTAGCTGAAGACTGAGATAGAGAAACCAGAGGAAGCCATTCCAGTCCAGGAGAGAAACCTGTTCAACTGCGCAAGACTGATGGGAAGGACGGAGGTCGGATTTAATAAAGACACAAAACTGCATGATAAATACGGGATATTGGGGCTGATTTATCAAAGCAAATGAACAAGAAATGTCACTGCACATGATAGGCCTTCGAGGGGATGTCGACACACTGCCATTGGATTTGCTTGTTCCTGGCACAATTGATGTGCCATCATACTGCACTGTACAATCATCTAAGGCAGGTGGGAAGAAATGCTGTAAAGTAAGAATGCTTTCAATACTATATTACCAAAAGTATTGGGACACCTGCCTTTACACGCACATGAGCTTTAATGGCATCCCAGTCTTAGTCCGTAGGGTTCAATATTGAGTTGGCCCACCCTTTGCAGCTATAACAGCTTCAACTCTTCTGGGAAGGCTGTACACAAGGTTTAGGAGGGTGTCTATGGGAATGTTTGACCATTCTTCCAGAAGCACATTTGTGAGGTCAGGCACTGATATTGGAAGAGAAGGCCTCTGTGCAGGCCAGTCAAGTTCCTCCACCCAAACATGCTCATGCATGACCTTGCTAGGTGCACTGGTGTGCAGTCATGTTGGAACAGGAAGGGGCCATTGTCCAAGCCCAATCCCTGAAAAACAATGCAGACCTTAATCCCCCCTCCACCAAATGATTTGGACTAGTGCACAAAGCAAGGCCCATAAAGACATGGATGTAGGGTTGCCACCTCATCCCTTTAAACCCGAACACATATAAATTACACAGGTTCTGAGGTTAATTAAATGCAGATAAGGCAACAAGTGAGTTTAATTACCACCTTAATAAGCCACAGAACCCATGTAATTAATATGTGTTTGGGTTTAAAGGAGTGAGGTGGCAACTCTACATGGATGAGTGAGTTTGGGGTGGAGGAACTTGACTGGCCTGCACAGAGTCCTGACCTCAGCCCAATAGAATACCTTTGGGATGAATTAGAGTGGAGACTGCAAGCCAGGCTTTCGGCCAACATCAGAGCCTGACCTCACAAATGTACTTCTGGAAGAATGGTCAAACATTCCCATAGACACACTCCTAAACCTTGTGGACAGCCTTCCCAGAAGAGTTGAAGCTGTTATAGCTACAAAGGGTGGGCCGATTCAATATTGAACCCTACGGGCTAAGACTGGGATGCCATTAACTACTTAAGTACCACCCCGCGTACGTTTACTTTGGCAGGGCGGCCCTTAAGCGCAAAATCACGTACCTGTACGTGATTCTTGTTGTCGGCTCTGGGGAGCGTGCCCACACGCCGCCAGAGCTGCACTCCTGCTGTGATTAGACACAGTGGGAACCTAGCAGCAGGTCCAGCGGCCACAATCGGCCTGAACCTGCCGATCGTTCATAGGAGAGACAGAACACAGTCTGCATATGTAAACAAGGCAGATCGTTGCTCTGTCACAGAGAGACTTGGATTCCTGCTAATCAAAAACACAGATGTCTCTCTTCCTCCAGTCAGTCTATCCCCCACCCAGTAAGAAGGCACACCCAGGGAACACATTTAACCCTTTGATTGCCCCTGTAGTCAACCCCTTTTCTGCCAGTGTCATTTATACAGTAACAGTGCATTTCTTTTAGCACTGATCACTGGGAGTGTTTTCCAAAGCCTCGTACACAAGATTGGATTTTCCACAGACAAAACCTCAGACTTTTGTCAGCCAACAATCATGAACTACGTGGTTTTTCAGCTCTTTTGCGCCACCTTCTGCTAATTTCGTGTTAGTAGAAGTTTGCTGAGTGTTGATTTGCACTTTTCATTTTGTGCTTTTCATTTAATGCTTTTCAGTTCGCGCTTCTCATTTCGTGCTTTTCAGTTAGTTTCTGAACGGCCGTTCGTCAACCAGACATGTTGCGGAATTGGAGGAGATAACGTGTTATTTATTATTGGCCTTGGAGTGATTGCGTTGACCCAAGTCCAGTCCAGGAACAGGAGGAGGATTTCTTGGACCAAAAATTGGTTACTTTATTAATTGTGACCAATTATGTCATATGCCTTTGCTGCAGGAGCTCCAGGAGAATAATCCGGATGATTTTCGGAATTATCTCTGGATGACGGACCCCTGCTTTCACCAACTCTTGGCATTTTTGACCCCTTATATTAAGAAGCAAGACACATGCATGAGGCTTGGTTGAATAATGATTTGATTTGGTATATTTCTATATTTTTAGATTTCTTATATTTTATAGAATGCACTTTTTGGTTACGTTCTATTGGCAGATAGCATGTCTAATTTTATTTGTTTTCTTTTTTTTATGCACAATAAAAAAAAATTGTGGAGAATAATACTTGGCTATGTATTTTACTTCAAATGACAGTTTGGGAGTAGGCAGTTACATAAAAAAAAAATACAATGTAAAATTGACAGGGGACACCAACATAGTTGTATCTTTGATCTTAAAAACTACGGGATAATGGTGTTGTGGTAACTTGCCCCCAAAAAAACCCCCATAATAATAATATTCTTGATATCACTAGAAAATAAAAGCCTTTCAAAATACGTTTAGATAGAAGTAGGATTTTTATAGTGCAGGTAAATTTAATCAGGCCTAGCTGTAAGCTAGGCCTGTTGTTTTGATCTGTGTGGGCTGGGAGTGGCCTAGAGTAGCAGCTGTGACTCACATACAGCATCACTTCTCGGTTACCTCCCTCTGGTTTCTAGAGGATTCTAGAAGAGAGGAGGGGAAGAGAGGTGGAGCTGCCTGAGGTGTTCTAATGCCGCGTACACACGAGCCGATTGTATGGCGTACTTAGTCCGTCATACAATCCGACGGACAATCCGTCATAGTTTCCACTGAACGGACTTGACCACACACGGATACAAAAACAGTCCGTCGAAAGCTTGCGCGATGACGTGTACAGCACGTACGACGGGACTAGAAATAGGAAGTCCAATACACAGCAAAGCACCCTTCCGCCGTGTAAATCCTTTCTGGGCATGCGCCATTCTTAGTCCGTCGAACTAGCATACTGACGACCGTATTGTCCGCTGAAACCAAAGTACGACGGACAGATTTTTGGAAAAACCGAAATTCTTAGTACTCCGGACTGCACGCTGAAAAAGTCAGCTGAAGCCCACACACAAGCGGATTGTTCGCTGAAATGTGTTTCAACGGACTAAGTACGTCAAACAGTTCGACCGTGTGTACGCGGCATAAGGAGCCCTGACCAATCCCAAACTTTGATTGTCAGGGGGCAGGCCTCCTTAAATACCTAGAGTCCGTGCTTGGGAGGATTTGTTGGGTGGAAGATACTGGAGATGGAGCACTGGTGGGGGTGACCTTGGGTCTGTGGGGTTCGGGTGCAGGTCGGAGCCTTTCTAAGTAGCAAAAAAAGGATCTGGACAAGAGGCACAGAGAGGAACCTAGAAGGACAACGGGAGCTAGTGTTGCCGGGCAAGTCTCCAGCAGGGATCCACTGGAGTGCAGCCAGAAGGGTTGGTGAGTGGCAGGCACAGTTCGGAGAGCTGGGGAGGCATGCCGGAGCGGACTGGGAGAGTGCAGTCTGAGATGGATGTAGAGCCAGCAGGAGAGACTGTGATGTCATGGGCAGTGGAGTCGGGCAGCTGCTGCTGGGAGGGCTGGCAGGGCCTGAAGAGGACTGACTGGGAGCAGTAGACCGCCAAAAGGTCAGCTAGCACCAGTGCCGGGACAAGGTCATCCAGCGCCCAGGGCAAAGACGCCAAACTGCGCCCCCCTTTCCCTTAGGATTAGGGTCAGGGTGCCCCCTACCCCTGCAATAAACCATTGCACCAGGGGCAGCCGTTCCTCCTGCCCACCCCTTGTCCCGGCCCTGGCTAGCACTAAAGACTTCCTATTTTTGTTGCTGCACTAAAGGGGCCCACTGTCCCTGCCTGCAAATGGCAGTTGCTAAGCTCTGACAGCATTAAGATGGGCATACCATGTGCTAGCTGTACCAGGAACCAAGTATTGTACAGGAGAGGGAGAGGCAGTCTGCAAAAATCATTGAGCTGGAGGAGGCTATTGCTCTAGAAAGTGTAAATAGAGGTTCCAACTAATCATCCAATAGATTCTACTATTGACTTTGGGCATCCCATAATTTCCCTTACCCTATACAAGTTCAATATCCCTCAATAAAATACAAAACAAACATATGGACTGTTCATTGTCTCAAGAGTGACTGGGAAGTGAATGCCGGACTGGGAAGGGTGACAGGTGGACCACAATATCCAGAAGCCCCTATATGGGGGGTACTGCTACATGTGTATGAGGCTTAAGGTGAGATTGTGGAAGACAGTTTCATGTCACAGATCATACACCATGATAAGATTGAGCACAACAACACAACTCAAAGGTATACTGCATCAGCAAGGTCTCTCCCAGGCAAAGATTTCAAAGCAGAGATGGGTTGTTCAAGCTCTTTTGAAGAAGCACAAAGAAAGTGGCAATGTTCAGGACCGTAGACACAGTGGTCGGCCAAGGAAACTTAATGCAGCAGATGAAAGACACATCATGCTTACTTCTCTTGAACATCAGAAGATGTTCAGCAGTGTCATCAGCACACAACTGTCAGAAACCAGTGGGACCCAAGTATACCCATCTACTGTCTGGAGAAGTCTGGCCAGAAGTGGTCTTGATGGAAGAATTGCAGCCAAAAAGCAATCCCGCCAACATGGAAACAAGGCTAAGCAACGCAATTATAAATATAGGAACCGGGGTGCAGAAAAATGGCAGTAGGTGCTCTGAACTGATAAGTAAAAATGTGAAATATTTGTCTGTAGCAGGAGGTAGTTTGTTTGCTGAAGGGCTGGACAGCGGTACAATAATGAGTGTCTGCAGGCAACAGTGAAGCATGGTGGAGGTTCCTTGCAAGTTTGAGACTACATTTCTGTAAATGAAGTTGGAGATTTGGTCAGGATCAATGGTGTCCTCAATGCTGAGAAATACAAGTAGATACTTATCCATCATGCCATACCATCAGGGAGGCGTGTGATTGGCCCCAAATTTATTCTGCAGCAGGACCACGACAACAAAAAAAGGCAATGTCATTAAAAACTATGTTCAGTGTAAAGAAGAACACGGAGTCTCGGAAGTGATGGTTTGGCCCCCACAGAGTCCTGATGTTATCATCATGGAGTCTGTCTGGGATTACATGGAGACAAAAGGATTTGATGCAGCCTATATCCACAGAAGATCTGTGGTTCCTTCTCCAAGATGTTTGAAACAACCTACTGTACCTGCTGAGTTCCTTTAAAAACTGTGTGCAAGTGTATCTAGAATAACTGATGCGGTTTTGAAAGCGAAAAGGGCGCTTACCCCAAATATTGATTTGATTTGGATTTCTCTTTTGTTCATTTACCATTGTATTAATTGATAAAAAAAAAAATAACTACACTTCTATTGCTGAAAGCTTTCCTAATTTACAACATTTTTTAATACCTGCCTAAAACTTCTGCACAGGTATGTACATACATACATATTTATCTACCTACTATGCATATATATACACGATACCTACATACACACCTACTGTACATACATACCTACTACCTACATACATACCTACATACATTAAAGCCTCATGCACACAGGGCATCTGTTTAGTTACTGATCACGTGGTAAAGAGCCTACGATCAGAGTTGTAAAGTGTCAGAGTGACCGATCGCCACGCGCCCCCGCAGGATCCTGGGGCTTATCCTGCTGGATGTCATATGACGCCCAGTCAGGATAACTTAACCACTTTGTGCACGTCATTCTGTTCTATGGCGGGCGGAAGGTGGTTAAAAAAAAAAAAAAACCTTTACAATCACGTTAAATACTTTTCTAATACTGTACAGAATGGGATTTCTCCTTTTCCTTCCAGTGATACAGATGAGAGATTTTGCTTCACAGGTGACAGATTCCCTTTAAAAAATAATTACAAGTGAAAGGCCAGACCGTCCATTGATGAATCATTTAAGACTCTTAAAATACAAAGTCTCCTCTATACAGCATGAAAGGAAGGATTTGTAATCGGTAACATCCATTGTTTCCCTGCTGTCAGCGGTTATATGAATGACAGATGTGGTCGCTGAATAATTCAAGCTATAAATATGAGAGTCTGAGCACAACGTATCCATGCTGCCTCTCTCCGGATCTTACCTCTATGGGCTGATTACCTATTAATACTTGTACTGTGATATTATAGGGCTAGTAGGAGGGCTACAGCGATCCGTAGGGACTGGACACACTTTTGTTTCTCTACTCTTTCCGCTAAGAAATATTGTTTTCTGACCAATTCTTATACTTAGTACAAAAAAAATGTATATCGTTATTAAATAATTTTCTCTCTCTCTCTCTCTCTCTCTCTCTCTCTCTCTCTCTCTCTCTCTCTCTCCATTTTTGGTCTGTTGAATATACCATTCATAAAGCATTGTTAATCCGTTTAATAAGTGCAAAAAATACCTGTTGATCCTTTCAGACATCTTGTCAGTTAATAACTTCCTGCGCTTCTGCCTTAAAGAGGAAGTAAACCCTGATGGGTTTACTTCCTCTTTGATTCCCTGCAAAGGTAAAGCATAATGGACTACAGTGCATCGCATAGTAGCCCATTATGTGTCACTTACCTGACACAGGAGCCAGCGAAGTCACCGCTGTCCCCTGTAGTCCCGAGCGTCCATCTTCTTGGTGGGTCTCGCTGCTCCGGCGCCGTCATTCGTCGGAGCCACGATGATGTCACTCCTGCGCATGCGCACAGGAGCCGCCACTCGCGGCATATCGCCATTAACTGTGGCGTGCTCAGTGCGCCTGCGCGCAACTGTCTACGGTGCATGCGCCGTAGACAGTGGTGTCTGTCTTTCGGCAAATATCTCCTAAACCGTGTAAGTTTAGGAGATATTTCTTAGACCTACAGGTAAGCCTTAATCTAGGTCAAAGTGTGGGTACCTGTACCTGTACCGGTACCTGTAGGTCAAAGTGTGTTGTAAGGGTTTACAACCACTTAACTGTCTGTTATCAATGTTATCAGTCCTGCCCAGTTCCCTTTGTGGATAACAGAACACCTCCACCCTATGTTATGGATATGAAGGAGGTGTTTTGTAGGTCCTAACACTGTTCCTGTTCTAGAATGACAACGTGCTTCTCCATAGATACAGCGCAGTGAATGTTGTCACCTTAAGACAGGAAGTGCGTTACTGGCAGGATCACCAGGTGAAAATATAGAGATGAGAACCTGTAAAAAAAGGAAAAACAAACTCAGCGTCAAAATCTAATGACTGGTAAGCTGCAGTATTTTTTTTTTGTATTTAGAGCTGAAGTTTCATCTACTTAAATTTCGCCTTTCCATTTGTGAGAGAGGAACACCCTCAGTTTGACTTCATGGATGACACAAGCTACTGCAATGCTACCTTCCCTATGAAGAGTTACAAGCTACAGGTGGGTGTCTAGTCTACCTGGCTGTAACTGGTTTTTAGAAAGCCCACCCAAAACTGATGTTTCAATCTTTGGTAGGGACCAGAAAGATACACCTTTCTGCAGATTCTCTTGATGCGCTGAGTTCCTGGGTGGGCATACCCGCTGTTATGCCCATTAGAGGCGTGCCCACCATCCCTGCTGAATTTATATCGATAACTTTCAAGGTGGACAGGAACATCAGGAGATCTAACTCTTGGAGTAACCAAGACATTAAAGACTGATTCAACCCACCAGGCATCACCTGTGACTAAAACACCACCTTTGGAAGTACTTACCCTTTAAAATTGCAGTACATGCTTTTCTGCAGCTTCTTCATTAGGCTGGATTCAGACCTATGCAGTTTTAGTGCTTTTTGCATTTTGTAGATTTGCACTACAGTCCATTTAACATGGCTTCCTATGGAACACGATCTGCAGTGCAAATCTGCAAAATGCAAAAAGCACTAAAAATGCATAGGTGTGAATCATCATCATCATTTATATATATATATATATATATATATATACACACATACATATATATAAATATATATATATATATATATATATATATATATATATATATATATATATATATATATATATACGGTGGTACTAAGGTGGTTAAATATGCCTAGTAATGAAAAATAAGTAAAGAATGCTACACTAAAATATGGCAGAATACAATGGCACTTGAAGTTCCTCAACTTCTGTTACTCAATGTAAAGTAATGATATGGCTAGAAACCTACTTTAAAATAAATCTATGCTCTTTCCATGCAGGGTGAAGCAACAAATTCACTTATATACCGTTAACATTGAGCTCAATGGGGCTTATTCTCAAAAATATGGCCAAAAACAACGGGAGCAAAATTGGAGCAGGGGGCCATGCCAACTAGTCAGTTAATTCAGAGAGAAATGGAATCAAAAAATATTTTTAAGGAATCAGTGTGGGTATGACGGCACATCATGACTGCATTTAGGGTTTGTGTCTTAAAATCACCTCCGTTGCTCTAGGTCAGCCTTTCTCAACCTTTTTAACAAAGAGGAACCCTTGAAATAGTGCTCTAGTCACAGGGAACCCCTGCTAAAAATTAGAAATCTACAACTCATGATACATTAGTGTGATGGTCGTTGGGAAGCATGGTCCTTACACTTGTGGTCATTGGGAATAATTACCTCCTTACAGATAGCTAAAAAGATCAATGGTGTTGGTGGGAACTTATCTGAGAGGCAGGAATCACTGTCCTAGGTAATTATAACTGGTATTGTCTTAGATACCGAATGACAGCAAAATGAGAAATTTAGTGTCAGTTGTCATTTGCAGTGTGGTGACAGTATGACGTGTATGGCTGCATTGAGCACGGCGGGACTCCATAGCACTCAGTAGTGAATCATTGATAAAACTGTAAAAAGGCAGATGTCTCAAAGCCAGCTGTGCCAGCTAATGCTAATGCTGACCCTGATATAAATATGGCAAATGCTACTGAGTCCAGGACTTATCATTGGAGAATAGGAGATCCAAATACATACTACAGCGATTGTGGCCAAAAAAGCTAATCGCCAGGGGTATGTGTGTTATAAATGCTCCACCAATGGGCATAATATTGGCAATGTTTGTAAAATGCTGGGAATCCTCCAATGGGTATAGAATTGACAATATTTGGAAAATGTTGGGACTCCTGTAATAGGTATAATAGTGACAATGTTTGCCAAATGCAGAAATTGGGTATAATACTGGCAATGTTTGGCAAATGCTGGGTCTCCTCCAATGTATAAAAATGGCAATATTTGGCGAATGCTGGGACGCCTCCAATGGACATAATATTGGTAATGCTTGGCAAATTCTGGGAATCCTTCAAAGGGTTTAAAATTGGTAATATTTGGCAAATACTGGGACTCCTCCAATGGGTATAACATTGGCAATGTTGGGCAAAGTATTCTTTACTATCTACAGTAATTACCAATTTGTAATATTCAAAAACTAATTTAAATGATAAACGTTGCCTTCTTAGTGCTAGCTTAAATTTTTTCAATCAACTACAATAAACACCCCAAATTTCAATGCCGCTAAACAACTATCAATTCACTTGTGTGCTGCTTGATGTTGGGGTTCCACGGCTGCTAATAAATTAAACATTGCTGTTTACCTATAAAAATCAGTATGTGGATGAACATCTATACCAATGCATGCCAACTAGGTAGAACTGTGTTTTAAATGAAGCAGGGGAATGCTGATAATTGTAGTTCCACAGGGGGAATGAGCCACAATATCCTTCGCAGTTAAATCAGCTGAAAAACTTAATTTTCAATGCCTATCCATTGACTTGTGCCTTGCTGTTTGTGCTGATTACACAGCTGCTCAAATATAAAAATCTGTATGTGGATGAACTTCCATACTGATGAATGCCACCTAGATAGAACTGTGTTTTAAATGATGTGGGGAGTGCTGGAACGTGCAGTTCCACACTGGAAGTGAGCCATGGTATCCTCAGTTCTAGAAGCAAACATGATCCTTAATTTATATTCAAAACCTAATTATAATCAGGGAGCTCATGTTGGAACTCACGCTTCCACATTTCCTAATTATCTTCATATAGCATTGGCGTTTCTCCCACAGCAGTTTATGTAGAACATTGAACTGTTCACATTAGTCCAGAAAGTTGAAGGAGCTTACAGCTAAGAGCCCTTGACACACAATGGGGCCAAGTACAGGTGGAAGCTACTGACCCTACATGTATATTTTTGCCCTTTGGAGAAAACCTTGCAAACACAAGCAGAACTAACTACATGCAGAGAATGTCCTGTCCTTGTTGGGGACTGGACTGAGGACCAAGGACAACAAAACCACCGTACTATTGTCTTAGCTGTCATTCTAGCCTAGTTACCTCTTATCAAGAGCCTTATTAAATAAAGTATGCTGAAAAATACAATCACCATACATATATACCCAAAACTGGAATTGAAGACTCATATCCCTGTGGTCTTTGTATCTCCATGGTACGGATATTTTCATGGTCCTTGTATCTCCATGAGCCTCCTGTCTCGATGGTTTCCAACAATTCACAAGCTCTCAAATATTTCCATAGACTCTGTTTTTAGATCTTGGCCAATTCAATTCCATATTTTATCAGAAGACCATTTTGTTTCTATACACTATAAAGCAAGGTTTCTCAACCAGGCTTCTGTGGAACCCTAGGGTTCCTCCAGGGGTTGCTAGGGATTCCTTGAGCAATGACAATTACTGTCTCTCAAATAAGTTTCCACTGACACCTTTGATCTTTTAAGCTATCTATAAGGGGGGAATTCTTCCCAATGACTACCATACTAATGTATCATGAGTTGTAGATATAGTCATTTTTAGCAGGAGTACCCCCGAGACCTGAAAATGATTTCAAGGGTTCCTTTGTGTTGAAAAGGTTGAGAAACTTTATAAAACACTTTATAGTATAAAGTGTTATATAAAACATACCTCCCAACGTTTTGAGATGAATGAGGGACGCCTACTTGCAAACGTATGTAGGCATAGGACACGCTCCCTGACACACCCCCTTAAAGGAGAATTAACACAAAAAAAAGGTTAATTAAATCCACAAGGACTTTTTTTTGCATTTACAAATGCAGCAATTTTGAATTTAGATGAAAGGTTTTGCATTGGGAAACACTTTTTGAAAGATAAAAAGTGCATTTTATATACAACTATATAGATCAGACCAAAATGAGGGACAAATGAGGGGGAAAGAGGGACATTGCTTCAAATCAGGGACAGTCCCTCGAAATCAGGGACAGTTGGGAGCTACTGTATGTATAAAATAGTTTCACATTTTCATAAGATAGTGAATAGTATTCCTGTGGTGGAAAAGGAAGGTTTTTATTATGCCACTGTGTGCAAAGTAATTTAAATTTTTTTACCCAGAAACAAGGTACAACTTTTGAAACTCCAATGCTGTCCCTGGAAATAGGGGACATCTACTTCTTAAGGCTATGTGGAGGAAACCTCACAAATGCAAGCAGAACTAACAAACTACATGCATAAAATGTCCTTTCCTTGGTGGGGGCTGAACTGAGGATCAAGTAAAGCAAGACCACAATATTATTGTCTTACCCATTCCAGCCTTAGTACTAGGGATCAGGCGTGTCTGTACATGCCTGAACGCATCCCTACTAGGGACCTTATATCTGGAGCCTAATTAAAGTATGCCGATAAATGCCACCTTAATACAAATGTACCCTAAATAGGTGTTCAGGACTTGTATCTCCATGGTTCTTATATTCCTAGGCTTTCCAACAATCCACAAGTTCTCTGTTGCTAGCCAGATTTTGGCCACTTTTTTCAAATTTTAACAGAAGATCATTTTATTTTCTTATACTATCAAGTGTGTCATTATCAATAAATGTCAACTCCAAATATAAACTGGTGTTCAGGAGTCAGGACTTGTATCTCCATGGTTTCCAACAATCCACAAATTTAATGAATTTGAAAGTATTTCCATAGACTCTGTTGCTAGCAAGATCTTGCCCAATTCTATTCCATATTTTTTCAGAAGACCACTTTGTTTCTTTGCAGGATAAGACACTATATAAAATAGCTGCTTCACATTTATAATATTCTTCAATAAATGCAGACCAAAACCCTTACTTATTCCTCACCCAAAGAAAGTAGAATGAAATAGTGAAAAAGCTAATTTAATTTGGAAAAGGAAAGATTTTGCATCACTGTCCACAAAGTACCGTAATCTCAAACAAAAAAAATCCAGGCTCAATCTTTCAAAATCCAACACTGTCCCTGGAAATGGGGACTTTTACAACTTCTCAATACAAATATTCACTAAACTGCCTAACAAAATTGGTATCTCCGTGGCTTCCAACAATCCACTCATTTTCAGCATTTAGAAATATTTCAATTGTCTTTGTTGTTAGATCTTGGTCGATTCAATGCCATATTTACCCATTAGACCACTTTGTTTCCTTACATTATCAACTGTAAAACCAAACCCATACATACAATATTCCTTGAACCCCCTAAAAGAAAAAGTAATAAGACTGTGAAAAGCTATTCTTCGAACCTCACATCTATTAAAATTGAACGTCTAAAAGAAAATAGAATAAGACAGTGGAAAACAAATATTCGAACCTCACATCTATTTAATAATAAAAAATATATATTTTTCTTTCTAAAAAAAAAAAAAACAATGAATGTTTAAAAGTAGTTGTGGAGGCCAACATAACACAGGTAACACCCATACATATTTCTTAAAAAAACAAAGAAAATAAGACAGTGAAAAACAAATCTCTGAACCTTATATTTAATTTAGATTTCCAATATTTTTATTGAAAACATTAAATACCAAAAAAAAATCGAAATATCAGCAACAATGAAAATCAGAAGCTCAGGTTATCACCAGCGTAAGAATATGTCAAAATAAGGACGATAGTTATCCAGGTATGGACTGAACAAGAAGAAGAACTCGCTGCTCCAGGTGAGAAGGAGAAGCCTGATGGATCCAGTGGGTGCCCGCCCCGGCTCGCCCAATGTGTATAACAGAAATAGAAGAAATGGCCGCACACCACTATAATGATCCAAGATCCTTTATTAGGACATCCCAAAAGACACTACAGGAACCGAATCCCTGGTATTTCCTGTACTGTCTTTTGGGATGTTCTAATAATTGATCTTGGATCATTATAGTGGTGTGCGGCCATTTCTCCTATTTCAGTTATTAAGGTTTTCTTATAATAAGAGCAATAGTTATCCAGGTAACCTTATAATAAGGACAATAGTTATCCAGGTAACCTTATAATAAGGACAATAGTTATCCAGGTATCCTTATAATGAGGACAATAGTTATCCAGGTATCCTTATAATAAGGACAATAGTTATCCAAGTATCCTTATAATAAGGACAATAGTTATCCAGGTATCCTTATAATAAGGACAATAGTTATCCAAGTATCCTTATAATGAGGACAATAGTTATCCAGGTATGCTTATATACGGACAATAGTTATCCAGGTATGCTTATATACGGACAATAGTTATCCAGGTATGCTTATATACGGACAATAGTTATCCAGGTATGCTTATATAAGGACAATAGTTATCCAAGTATCCTTATAATGAGGACAATAGTTATCCAGGTATGCTTATATACGGACAATAGTTATCCAGGTATGCTTATATACGGACAATAGTTATCCAGGTATGCTTATATACGGACAATAGTTATCCAGGTATGCTTATATAAGGACAATAGTTATCCAAGTATCTTTATAATAAGAATAATAGTTATACGGGTAACCTTAAAATAAGGACAACAGTTATACAGGTAACCTTATTTTCTCATACTTATTATATAATATATATATATATATATATATATATATATATATATATATATATATATATATATATATAATTAAATAATATATAAATGATGTGTATACATAAAAAAAGTGTGTTTAAAGTGGCCATGGTGGCAAATGTAACACAGGTCGCCCATATTGACGGTGAATGTAACACCCATACATACCCCTTAAAAAAAAAAAGAAAATCTCCGAACCTTACATCTATTTAATATATATAAAAAATAATAATAAAAATGACTGTTTTATAAAGAAAAAAAAGAATGTTTTACTTTCTAAAAAAAAAATATATATATATATATATATATATATATATATATATATATATATATTAAAAGTGGTCATAGCGGCAAATGTCACACAGATCACACATGTGGAAAAGGAAGGAATTTATCACAACGCCGTCTGCAAAGTAATCTCGAGCATTTGCAGAGACTAAACATTGAAGGTACAACTTTTTAAATCCAGAGTGGTCCCTGGAAATTGGGGACATTTATCACTTAGTGTCTCCTTAGAGGAGCACCACACGGAGCTAAGACTATGCGCTGAGCGCAGTGATCCGTAGCAACCCATCTGCAGCTCACTGACATCCGGTTGCTCTGGGTGACTGCACATCATGGTGGCACGGTTAGAAGCAAGGGTTAAAAATGGAATTTAAAAAGGGACTTACCTGATACGAGGATGTACATGCAGCACTTCAGAAAGTGGCGTGTGCAAGAGAGGCGCTCCATAGAAGCATCCTGTCTGAGACTTCAGCTCCTGAGTGACTCCTGGAGACGACAGCTGCTGCTGCTGAAGGATTTGCCAGGCAAATCAGCAGAGAGCTGAGAGACTCCAGCCTGCCTCTTCCCTGAGGTGATTTGAATGTGCATACAGAGCCTATAGGGGAAGGAACACCTGCTAGATCACTGTTTACTGTGCACTGGCCAGGCCGGCTAATGGGGACTATTATTTGTTCCAGGCAGACTCCCTGGATGAAACCAGCCCACAGCCACCGGGGCTTGTTTAGACTCAGCCTGGCAGGCTTTCCACATGAATAGTTGTGATTCCTCACCGCTTATCACAACGCCGCCGCTTTGTCCTCAGTGTAAATGAACTGACAGTGAGCACTTTGTGGCACGCTTATTAATGATTTGCTGATCACCTGCTGTTGGCTTTTTCTTCGCCCGATGCCCATCATAAAGCCCCATTCACGCCTGAGCGTAGCAGGAATGTGTGTTCCCTCTCACACATTAACGCACAACAAACGCCCCAAAGTAGCTCCAGAACTTTTTCGGTCACAGGGCATTTTATTTTCAGTGCGCATTTGTAGCACAGCAAAATGCACATTTGTTACCCGCGCTTGGGGTGCAATCAATATTTAACCACTTCCATACCGGGCACTTTCCCCCTTCTTGCCCAGGCTCATTTTCAGCTTTCAGCGCTGTCGCTTTTTAAATGCCAATTGCGCGGTCATGTAACACTGTACCCAAACAACATTTTTATCAGTTTGTTCCCACAAATTGAGCTTTCTTTTGGTGGTATTTGATCACCACTGGGGGTTTTATTTCTTGCTAAACAAATGAAAAAAAAAAAATGAAAAAAAGAAAAACGTTTTTAATTGTTTCCGTTATAAAATGTTGTAAATAAGTACTCTTTCTCCTTCACTGATAGGCACTGATGTGGCTGCGCTGAAGGGCACTGATAAGGTGGCACTGATGAGGTGCCACCAATAAGGTGGCACTGATGGGCACTGATGATGGGCACTAATATGCAGAGCTGATGGGCACTAATAGGTGGCATTGATATGCAGCACTGATGGGCACTGATAGGCGACAGTGATAGGTTGCACTGATGGGCACTGATAGGTGACACTGATGAGCACTGATATCCGACACTGATGGACACTGAAAGGCTGCACTGATGGGTACTTATGGGTGGCACTGATGGACACTGATAGGCGGCAATGATCGGTGGCACTGTTGGGCACTGATAGGTGGCACTGATGGGCACTGATAGATGGCACTGATAGGCGACACTGGGCACTTAAAGGCTGCACTGATGGGTACTTATGGGTGGCACTGATGGACAATGATAGGTGGCACTGATAGGCATCACTAATGAAGAGGCACTGACAGGCATCACTGATGAGGAGGCACTGCCTGGTATTATTTATGGGCACTGATTGGCATCCCTGGTGGTCATGGGTGGGCATACCTGGTGGTCATGGGTGGGCCTACCTGGTGGTCATGGGTGGGCATCATTGATGGGCATCCCTGGTGGTCCTGGATGGTATCCCTGATCGGCTCTCCTCTACTTGCGTCCATCAGACGCGATAGAGGAAAAGATGATACAAGGCTTTTCCTGTTTACACTGTGATCAGCTGTGATTGGACACAGCTGATCACACGGTAAAGAGCCTCTGTCAGAGGCTGTTTACCTAAATCGGAGTTGCAGTGTGCCAGGCTGACACACCACACCACCGATCGTCGTGCTGTGCGCCCTGGCTTGTTATCCTGCTGGACGTCATATGACACCCGGTCAGGATAAGAGAAGCACTTACCGGCTGTTATTCTGCTATAGGCCAGGTGGGAAGTAGTTAATGACACTGCGACCTGCGTTTGCAGTGTATTTCTAAAAGGAAAATTTTTGTGTGTTTTGTCGCACGTTGACCCTACGTTCACAACCCTGCGCTTTTTTGTGCGTTGTCCTTAAAGAGGAGTTCCACTCCCTCCCTACCAAAAAATGTAAAGTCGGCAGCTACAAATACTGTAGCTGCTGACTTTTAATATATGCACACCGTCCAGGAAACCCACAATGTTGGCACCCCAAACAATCTTACGATAGGCTTTTGGGTTCTACCGCCTCGCCATTCAAGGGAAACCAGCAGTAAGGCTGGATTCATACCTATGCATTTATAGTGCTTTTTGCATTTTGCAGGTTTGCACTGCAGTCCATTTAACATGGTTTCCCATGGAGCACATCTGCAAAATGCAAAAAGCACTAAAATGCCATAGCTGTGAATCCAACCTACCTGGCCCCGTGTCAGAGGAAGGAGGAGGGTGGCCGAGGTTGCTGTGGTAAAGTCTCCCAGAAGTGGGGGACGGGTACCTGTCAAAAACACGTATCTGATTCCCCTCCCCCGAAAGATGTCAAATGTGGCACTGGGAGGGAGGGGGGAGGGGGAGAGGAAGCAAACAAGCTGAGCTTCCCCTTTTGGGTGGAGCTCCACTTTAATTGTGATTTAAGCCTATTAATTTTGTTGTGTGTATTGCTGCTGATAGGCTCAAATCGCACTTCAAAGAACCACATGCGATTTGAACAGGAATGCGGTGTGATTCCTGTCTGCATTGCATGCGGTATCCTTTGTGAACCCAGGCTTGTCATAGTAATTTCAGCCTGGGTTCACATAGGAGTGGTGGGGAAACCACATGCGATTTGGACAGTAATCACACCACATTCCTGTTAAAATTGCATGCGATTCTTTGTAGAGTGCGATTTGAGCACAATAATTTTGTATGGCTGTAAATTGCATCATAAAGAGAAAATACTCAGTATCGTCAAAAAATAGGATTTTTGTACTCACCGTAAAATCCTTTTCTCTGTAGTTCACTAACTGACACAGCTCCTGTACTTTAGACTATAGGGTTGTTACGCCACCTTCAGGAGAGGACTAGGCAGAACATGTACAAAAAACAGAACTTTCTAGTTCAGCCCAAGGGGCGATCCCTTCAGTAACAAACCCCCAGCCTGCATTCTGCAGCCTCAGTTTTTTTTCTGCCTAGCGAAGGAGATGGACCAATGCGCATGGTGATGGACGCTCCCTGGTGACTGCCGTGACTGTCTCAAGGTCCGATTCTCCATCCTGCTTTACCATTGCTGGTTTTAATGGCATGGCTGTTGAGAGCCAGGTGTTAAGGAATCGGGACCTATCGGACTCAGTGATTTCAACTATGTTGAGAGAGCGGAAATCTTCTTCTTGGAAGATATATCATCGTACCTGGAAGGCTTACATCTCCATGTGTGAGGAGAAAGGATGGCGTCCACGCTCATATTCCATATCCAGGATTCTGCTGTTTCTACAGCGAGGAGTAGACCAAAAATTGGCTTTAAGCACCATTAAAGGACAAATATCAGCCTTGGCTGTCTTTTTTCAGTGACCCCTGGCATCTCATTCTCTAGTGAGCACCTTTGTTCAGGGGGTTCGGCACCGTTACCCCCGTGGGATCTGAACCTGGTGTTATCGGCGCTTCAGAAACCGCCGTTTGAGAACATCAGAGGAATTCCCTTGTTGACTCTTTCCCAGAAAGTGGTCTTTCTAGTGGTGTAACAACTCGATGGTCTTAAGTACAGGAGCTGTGTCAGTCAGTGAACGTAAGAGAAAAACTAGGTATTGGTGAATCCCAATTTAAAACGCTTCCTCACCACCAGATTTAACCTTTTAATGTCGCACTACCATGCCGCATTCATGGGCATTACTGTTGCAGTGTGGCCCCTTAAACTCAACGGGAAAATCTGACCTGTCAAACTCTTCACCCCAAGTCAACAATGCAGTGAACGTGCCATTTTTACAGCCCGTCTGTCTGTATTGGGACAGTTAGGGTGAACGGCTCAGGGGTCCGAATAACCGAGAGTGCTCAGCTGCCTGTCTTTACTGCCCCCCCCCCCCCAGTCACTCTTCTGAAAGAGCACTTTGATTCAGATTGCACCGCTCGGTGAGGTCCATAGCTCACCGCAGATGCAAAAGTCAAAGCTTCGCTCGCAGTTGCCGTTTGGTATTTGAATATGAAACCCCTTTGGATTTAGGAAAAGAAAAAAAAAGCAGACATTCAGAAGACAGCAGAATCTCATTCTGACCAGCTGTCAGCCACCATGCTTCACTTTTCAGAGGATGGTAAGCACATAACTTACCCCTAATGTCCTGGCCACCCTTCTGGACCCTGTGGCTCATAGCGGCTGTGAATGGTTTGTACACCACATACAGCAATAGAAAGCCTGGAGTGAGTATCCATCATAGTGCTCACAATGACAAGCCCTCATTGGTCAGCACGACCACATGCGCTTCTTTCTTCTGGGACACCTTACCAGAAGAAGAAGCCTCAGGCATGCTTCTCATTGGTCAGCACGGTCATGTGGCTGCGCTGGTCAATGAGCGCTTGTCATTGCGAGCATTATGATGGATACTCTCTGCAGGGCTGTGTATTACAGTGTACAGTATATGGACCTCACTGGCAGCACCGCCGCTATGTGCAGTGGTGTCCAGAAGGGTGGCCAGAATATTTGCAATTAGTTCCCTTTTTTTTCATTTTTTGTGAAAAGGTGAACTTACACTTTAAAGCACTAAAGGCTTAATACAGTTATTATATAAAGAAAAGATATCCTTTAACCACTTGTCTTCTGGACACTTATACCCCCCTTCCTACCCAGGCCAATTTTAAGCCTTCAGCACTGTTGCACTTTGAATGACTGATGGGCACTGATGAGTCTGCACTGATGAGGAGGCAATGGTAGGTAGCTCTGATAGGCACTGATTGATGGCACTGGTGAACACTGATAGGCGGTACTGGCAGGAGACACTGATGGTGAGGCACTGATTGGCAGCACTGATAGGTGACACTTATGGGCACTGATTGGTAGCACTGATGACACTGAAAGGTGGCACTGGTGGGCACGATAGGTGGCACTGGTGGCCACCGATAGGCGGCACTGGCAGGAGACACTGATGGTGAGGCACTGATGGGCACTGATTTGCAGCACTGATAGGTGACACTGATGGGCACTGATTGGTAGCACTGATGATACTGAAAGTTGGCACTGGTGGGCACTGATTGGCGGCACTGGCAGGAGACACTGATGGTGAGGCACTGATGGGCACTGATTGGCAGCACTGATGGGCACTGATTGGCAGCACTGATAGGTGACACTGATGGGCACTGATTGGCAGTACTGATGGCACTGGAATGTGGCACTGGTGGGCACTAATGAGGAGGCACTGATAGGTAGCACTGATAGGTGGCACTGGTAGGAACTGATAGGCGGCACTAATAGGCGGCACTGGCAGGAGACACTGATGGCCACTGATTGGCAGCACAGATAGGTGACACTGATGGGCACTGATTGGCAGCACTGATGGCACTGAAAGGTGGCACTGGTGGGCACTGAAAGGTGGCACTTATTAGAAGCACTTGTGGGCACTGATAGGTGGTACAGATCGAGACTGATGTCCCTGTAACAGAAGCCGGTTATCAGCTTTATTCTTTTCTCCTCAGGCTGAACGTAAGGAGAAGAGCTTACAATCTAATAGGGTGGGGCAGGTGGTACAAAAGGTTGTAACCTTGGGGAATGAGCTGATGGAAGTGGTAAAAAATTAGTTGGAGACGTGATAGGCTTACCTGAAGAGATGAGTTTTCAGGGATCGCCTGAAGGTAGCAAGAGTAGGGGACAGCTGGTCCAGTGGAAGTAGCGAGTTCCAGAGGATGGGAGAAGCTCTACAGAAGTCCTGGAGATAAGAATGAGAGGAGGAGACAAGAGAGCTTGAGAGTAGGTGGTCTTGAGAAGAGCGGAGAGGACGGTTTGGGTGATATTGGTGACAAGATTGGTGATGTAGCTTGGGGTAGAGTTGTGAATAGCTTTGTATGTTGTGGTTAGTATTTTGGATTTAATTTGCTGGGTGATTGGTCATTCTGCTATAGAGGGGGCAAAAAGTGGTTAATATTTCAACATTGTAAAGCATTGATAGTGACCTCTGCGCTTGCTAGTGGTGGATGGATGGAAAATATTTCTTGAACTAACAAAATTCTAACCGTGAATGTGGTTTGCTGCCCATATAAGCTGCCCATATTGGAATGCACATGATCTAGGCACAAAAAAAAAAGAAATCGGTTTGCTACATCTGGATTGGAATTCCATTCATGTAGCTGATCTGGATTACATACATCTTGTCTGCCTGATTGGGGGTGTTCCATTGCCTAGTCTCGCTAGTTTTCACTGCGACTTTGCTGGCCTTGCTGGCCTTGCTGATGCATTTGCTTTTTATGAACCTCAGTTAACATGTAAGGCCGCGTACACACGGGCGGATTGTCTGCCCAACTTAGTCTGCTGAACAGTGTTTCAGCGGACAATCCGCTCGTGTGTGGGCTTCAGCGGACTTTTCCAGCGGACAGTCTGGAGGACTAAGTCTTTCAGAATTTCCGTAATATTGTCCATCCAAACTTGGTTTCAGCGGACAGTCCGCTCGTGAGTAGGCTAGTTCGACGGACTAAGTATGGCGCATGCTCAGAAAGGATTTACACGGCGAAAGGTTGCATTGCAGTGTATTGGACGTCGTATTTCTAGTCCCGTCGTACGTGCTGTCTTTTCATCGTGTGTGGTCAAGTCCGTTCATTCGAAAGTAGGACGGACTGTCTGTCGGATTGTCGGACGGACTTAGTTGGGCGGACAATCCTCTCGTGTGTACGCGGCCTAAGTTCAATCTTATACAAACTATACAAGCGATGCATGGATGTATTTTTTCTATGTGTGTTCCTTTTTGTTACATTTTTTTCTATTATTCCTTATTTATTCTATTATAGTATCAGGGAATTAGCAGACCAGACTGTGTGGACTACACAGAGGAAACCCAAACCGCATGTAGGTGAGAAAACAATAGTGTTTATTATAAGTGACAAGAAAGTAACAACAAACAGTACACTACCAACCACAAACAACAAGTAATATATACAATAAATGGGAGATACCAGAGTCGTAAACAAAAGCCAGGCCGAGGTCATACACCGGGGAATCAGTAGATGGGTAAGGATGGGAAACCAGCAGAAGAGGGAGAGGACGGATGGATGGGCTGCAGAGCAGGGATCTATAGGTAACAGGAGACAAGAGGGACAGGTCCAGGATGGGCTCAGGATCGGGAGGGATCAGGTCGGGAAGATGCAGGCTCAAGGTCCAAGTAAGGCAACAAGACCAGGGCACATGGAGAGAGCGGTACTAAGGCAAGCATGTGAGGGCTTGCCGGGTATTTATAAGACTACCAATCATTAACCTCACATAACAGCTGAGCACAGAAAGTGCTGTCTGCGCCTCACTGCCGGAGTACACCCGCTGGTGGGCACCGGTACTACAGCCCAAGGATCCAACAGTGCCACCAGGAGGTAGGTCCTCATATTACAGGCCCTGAGTGTTAGAAGACACCCGCTGGTGGACACTGGTACTGCAATCCAAGAGACTAACAGCGACACCAACGGGTGGACCTTTTCATGACATATAGAAATAATATGCTCTTTCAATATATACATACCTGAAGAAAGAATGGATTCTGAAACGCGTCGGAAAGTGGTCCTTGGATGTTTTCCCTGGTGGCAACATCATGGCAGTTCTGGACCTATGTGTATTACATCTCAATTGTTATGTTATATTGACCTACATGTTCACCAGCCACCTTGTTCTGAATATACAGTATCTCAAAAAAGTGAGTACACCCCTCATATTTTTGTAAATATTTTATTATATTTTTTCATGTGACAACACTGAATAAATTACACTTTACCACAATGTAAAGTAGTGAGTGTACAGCTTGTATAACAGTGTAAATTTGCTTTCCCCTCAAAATAACTCAACACACAGCCATTAATGTCTAAACCACTGGCAACAAAAGTGAGTAGACCCCTAAGTGAAAATGTCCAAATTGGGCCCAAAGTGTCAATATTTTGTGTGGCCACCATTATTTTCCAGTACTGCCTTAACCCTCTTGGGCATGGAGTTCACCAGAACTTAACATGTTGCCACTGGAGTCCTCTTCCACTCCTCCATGATGACATTACGGAGCTGGGGGATGATAGAGACCTTGTGCTCCTCCACCTTCTGTTTCAGGATGCCCCACAGATGCTCAATAGGGTTTAGGTCTGAAGACATGCTTGGCCAGTCCATCACCTTTACCATCAGCTTCTTTAGCAAGGCAGTGGTCATCTTGGAGGTGTGTCTGGGGTCATTATCATGTTGGAATACTGCCCTGCGGCCCAGTCTCTGAAGTGTTGGGATCATACTCTGCTTCAGTATGTCACCGTACATGTTGGCGTTCATGGTTCCCTCAATGATCTGTAGCTCCCTAGTGCCAGTGTTCTGACACAAAGTGTCCACCTATCGGATAGTGTCTGAGCCGTACTGCGCAGGCGCAGCACTTGCGCAGTACGGGGGACAAGGAGCACTCGAACATCTCCGAAGAAGAAGAAGAGTCCAGGTTGAAGCCCCACCATCCAAGTGGACATAGGGTTACAGATAGTAAGAGGGCCCCTCGCGGGCTCGCTTCACTCACCACGCTTCTCTCGCTACGCTTCGCTCACCACGCTTTGGGCACGGCCTCGTTTCGCTCGGCTCTTTTATATTCCAACTCTATGTTCACTTGGATATTGGGGCTTGAACCTGGACACATTGTGCAGGCGTCGTTTTTCTGCGGAGATGTTTGGCTTCTCAGCGGACACTATGTGATGGGGGACAGTATCTGACAGGACACCGGCAGCACTCATGCAACCCCAGACCATGACACTCCCACCCTCATGCTTGAGTGTAGGCAAGACACACTTGTCTTTGTACTCCTCACCTGGTTTCTGCCACACACGCTTGACACCATCTGAACCAAATAAGTTTATCTTGGTCTCATCAGATCACAGGACATGGTTCCAGTAATCCATGTCCTTAGTCTGCTTGTCTTCAGCAAACTGTTTGTGGGCTTTCTTGTGCATCATCTTTACAAGAGGCTTCTTTCTGTGATGACAGCCATGCAATTTGATGCAGTGTGCGGTGTATGGTCTGAGCACTGACAGCCTGACCCCTCCACCACTTCAACCTCTGCAGGAATGCCGGCAGCACTCATATGTCTATTTCCCAAAGACAACCTCTGGATATGACGCTGAGCACGTGCACTCAACTTCTTTGGTGGATCATGGTGAGGCCTGTTCTGAGTGGAACCTGTCCAGTTAAACCCCTGTATGGTCTTGACCACCATGCTGCAGCTCAGTTTCAGGGTCTTGGCAATCTTCTTATGGCCTAGGCCATCTTTATGTACAGCAACAATTCTTTTTTTCAGATCCTCAGAGAGTTCTTTGCCATGAGGGGCCATGTTGAACTTCCAGTGACCAGTAAAAGAGAGTGAGAGCGATAATACCAAATTTAACACACCTGCTCCCCATTCATACCTGAGACCTTGTAACACTAACAAGTCACATGACAACGGGGAGGTAAAATGGCTAATTGTGCCCAATTTGGACATTTTCACTTAGGGGTGTACTCACTTTTGTTGCCAGCTGTTTAGACATTAATGGCTGTATATTGAGTTATTTTGAGGGGACAGCAAATTTACACTGTTATACAAGCTGTACACTCACTACTATACATTGTAGCAAAGTGTAATTTCTTCAGTGTTATCACATGAAAAGATAGAATAAAATATTTACAAAAATGTGAGGGGTGTACTCACTTTTGTGAAATATTGTACATACCTTTTATTCATTCTCTAAATAAAATGTATATTTTTTATATATGTTGTTCAATATTTCTTGCTTTTCTGCTTTTTCATACTGTGACCGTTCTAAATGACCAGTTGGGCCATAAAAGTCCTGTAAGGAGGAAACCCTTCCACTTGTTCCATGTAATTGGGATGTGGGCCTACTCCTCTTCAACCTAATCTCAACATTTTTTAACGGATTACATTCATAGAGCTTTCAACTGAAATTAGTTGAATCAATGATGGCAAGAAAGAATGTTCTGACAAACATGTTTTGTATGGCTGTTTGAATGAAAATCTAAAATGTAAGGTATATACAGCCAGCTATACTTAGGTTCCCATCCACCACTAGGGAACACGGACATCTCTATCACTTTATTATTAGTTCACCCATGATTCCTATGGAAGGCCATTACCCTCGGTGCATGTGTTTGTCACTGCGTGCTTTGACGGCCCTAAATATAAAGATTTTAACTTAAAATCCTAATTTGCATATGTTGCCAGTTGCTTCCCGAAGCACGATTTTGTAACCTACATTATGAGTGTGATGTCAAATCTAGGCAAGAAAATGTGACCTATTGAGCAACCCTTTTGGTGCTTAGCTGGTGTGTCTAACATACACATGGGAGGATCGACACCCAATCCAGATAAACACTCTCCGGCCGCTTTATTAGGTACACCTTGCTAATACCGGGTTGGACCCCTTTTGCCTTCAGAACGGCCTTCGGTCTTCGTGGCATAGATTCAACAAGGTGTTGGAAACATTCCTCAGAGATTTTGATCCATAGTGACATGATGGCATCACACAATTGCTGCAGATTTTGTCGGTTGCACATCCATGATGCCAATCTCCCGTTCCGCCACATCCCAAAGGTGTTCTATTGGATGAGATGTGGTGAGTGTGGAGGCCATTGGAGTACAGGGACCTCATTGTCCAGTGGTGAGATGATTGGAGCTTTGTGACATGGTGCATCGTCCTGCTGGAAGACGCCATCAGAAGATGGGTACACTGTAGTCATTAAGGGATGGTCATGGTCAGAAACAATACTAGGTAGGCCGTGGCGGTTAAACAGTGCTCAATTGGTACTAAGGGGCCCAAAGTGTGCCAAGAAAATATCTCCCACACCACCAGCCTGAACCATTGATACAAGGCAGGATGGATCCATGCTTTCATGTTGTTTTCACCAAATTCTGGCCCAACCATCTGAATGCCGTAGCTGAAATCGAGACTCAGACCAGGCAACGTTTTTCCAATCTTCTGTTGTCCGATTTTAGTGATCCTGTGTGAATTGTAGCCTCAGCTTCCTATTCATAGCTGACAGGAGTGGCACCCGATGTGGTCTTCTGCTGCTGTAGCCCATCTGCTTCAAGTTTCGATATGTTGTGTGTTCAGAGATGGCATTCTGCATACCTTGGTTGTAACATGTGGATATTTGAGTTACTGTTGCTTTGCTATCACCAGGAACCAGTCTGCCCATTCTCCTCTGACATCAACAAGGCATTTTCCTCCACATAACTGCCGCTCACTGGATATTTTCTCTTTTTCGGATCATTCTCTGTAAACCTGAGAGATGGTTGTGTGTGAAAATCCCAGTAGATCAGCAGTTTGAAATACTCAGACCTGCCTGTCTGACACCAACAACCATGCCACGTTCAAAGTGGAAATTCACTCTCTTAGTCAACATTGACTCTTTTTAATCCTTATGCAGCTAGCATTAGTAAATAGATAGGGAAGTATATCCTATTTACTTGTTTTCAAGTCTTTTACATTTGTGTTGTTATTTCCTGGTTTCCAGGCCTAGGCAAATGATGTCATACATCCCAGGAGTCTTCAGGGGGGGGAGAAGGGATTTTCACAGCTCAGCACAAGCTCTTGCTTGCATGCCTGAACTAAGGGCAGATGGACTCCAAAAAGTAAATGCTACATGAATCATCTGCCCTTTCTCAAGATGGCCACAGCCAGAAATGCTAGAGGGGTGTTTTTTAAAGTGATTTCTCAGCAAGATAAATCATGGAGACATGGAGGGATGGGTGAGATTACTTTGAATTTTAAAAATGAATTAAATTATGTTTAGGGTTTGTGGTGCTCAGATACAGTGTAGTTCCACTTTAAATCCCCTTTCTTCCCCATTATGATACTTGGTTTGAACTTCAGCAAGTCGTTTTCACCATGTCTAGATGCCTAAATGCATTGAGTTGCTGCCTTGTGATTGGCTTATTAGCAATTTGCGTCACCAAGCAATTGAACAGGTGTACATAATAAAGTGGCCGGTGAGCGTATTAGGCGCCATGCAAACTGAAGCTCAAAAAAGCTTTTTCTGGATGCCAGATTGCTGGCAGAAAACGCTGGTTGAAAAACGTGCTATTAACAGCGTTTTGTACTAGTGTTTATGAGTGTTTTATAGCGTTTATGGGCGTTTTTAATAAAAATACACAGAGGACACTCCAAAAATCCCACAGTGCATTCCAAACTCCCACAATGCATTGAAAAAATAGAATGCCGAACGCTAATTAACGCGTGTTTATCAGCGTTTATGAGCGTTTATCGGCGTTTGTCGTTTTTTGGCAGTGAACAACGGCACTTTGAACGTGAATTTCTGACGTTCAGAAAAAAGCCCATAAACTCCACTGCTCATTAAAGCTAAAAAACGTCCATGTGTGCATGGACACATAGAGTGAAGTTTATGGGCTTTTAAAAAAAAAAGCCCAAACTCCAATAAACTGCAGTTTATGAGCTCCAGTGTGCATGGAGCCTCACAGAACAAAGGTGTCAAGGTGCTCAATCAGTAAAAAGTGTCAGAATTTATTGTACATAAAATATCCAAACTTACATGGTAAGCCAGGACCGGCAGAATACGACCACAAGCAGCACTTGACCGCATGTGGTTGTATTCTGGCAATCCCGGCTCATCATCTTGGTCTGTGCTGCTGTGGATATTTTGTATGATGACACTTTTTACTGATCCAGAACCTTGGCATCTTTGTTCTTTTGCAAGCCTCTGGATCTCCCTTGGATCTAATGTCACCTGGAGCTGTGGATCTTTTGTTTCTCTGTGCTACTTCCCCATTAGGATCCATCTTACACCTGGCTTCCCTCTCTGGCTGGTCGTTTGATGTTGTCAGCTGCGGATTTTCCCACCACTACTTTGTTGCTCCTTCATTCAATTTTATGTTCAGGGAAGATGTCCTTTGCTGACAAAATGCGTAGGGCGGAGCAACGTGCTTGTGTCCTTGCATCAACCGGAGGTGACGGTAAACGCCCTCATAACCAGCTGGGAATGTTATTGTGATATATGCAGTTTGTTTTATCCAATGTGAGTGTTATTTTAATACGATAAATACGTTTTCAGAAGTTTTGTACACAATTTTAGTGTTTTTTTTTGCCTATATGCCCATTTCTGATTATGTAGTATAATCTGGACTTCGTTTAGATTTTGGAGGGCTTGGAGCAGTAGTGGTCCATCCATTAGGGGCGCAGAGGCCCCACCCCCTAATCCATGTGTCCGGACCCTATTCTACATGCAGGGCACCGGATGCATGGATTTCAATGTTTTTGTTTTTTTTAAGCACATGACTAGAGCCTGAGGCTCTAATTGACTTAAAAAAAGGGTGGGCTTGGGGCTCAGAGCACTGCACCCTGAGCCCACCAAGTTGTGTGACGTTAGCAAATTAATATTCACTATTGTCTTCCTGAATCTCCTCCCTGCCAATCAGGAAGACCCGACTGGCCGAAAAGAGAAGCTATTGTATTGGCTGCCGAGGTAAGGAGGAGAGAATGAAGCCGCCATGAAGCCGGAGGTGCAGGGTGCAGCCACCGAGGAGGAGACGCAGGAAGGAGCCAAAGTTGCTAGGTGGGGTAAGTGCAGGGCTGGTGAGGGGACGGACGAGCAAGCGACAGGTGTCTTGTCTGCCGCCCCCCTCAAAATATACAGCACCAGCTGCCACTGGCTTGGAGAGCCATATATGAACCGACCTGTTTGACCTTTCTTTAGTTAGAAGGTCCTTGCCACATGGTAAGCGTACATCTGACTCCTTTTTGGTGGTGATCTGCCTCAAGAGGTGAAGGCTTTGGCTTATCGCGTTTTTCATCTGTCTCAAGGAAGAATTGGAATTTTAACTTTTCACTTGGAAAATGTATTTTGCACATGGATGTTTCTTTACATAAGGACTTACATATGATTTACATATGATTTTATTTTATTTTATTTTTTTTGATACATTTTGTGATAAATATCTCATGGTGTGCTTGCAGCTAGACTTGTGCACAGCCAAAAAATGTATTTGTTTTCATTTACGTTTCATTCGTTTTTCTTTTCTTTTTTTTTCTTTTTTCAGGCCATTTATTATTTACAATTCGTAAATTCGAAAATAAGAAAGAAAATCAGAACATTCAAAAGAATAACTAACTAATAATAACAAACTATTAAATTATAGGTATTGGAATTTCCTTTCAAATTTGGCTGTTAGTGAGCGTAACGTATACGACTTTATCCGAAGTTACGAATTATCCGAAATAACGAATGCCGTGTCTAAACAAATGGAACGGAACAAATTATTAATAAATAACATTACTTTTTTTATTATTATTATTGTTATTTATTATTTTTAATTCATTACGTTCCGTTCGTTTAGATACGGCATTCGTTATTTTCAGGATAATTTGTAACTTTGGGTAAATTCGTATTCGTTACGTTCACTAACAGCCAAATTTGAAAGGAAATTCCAATACCTATAATTTAATAGTTAGTAATAGTTAAAGAGGGAGTCCACCTGAAAAAAATTTATTAAAAGCCAGCAGCTTAATAAATGGACACTTACCTTTCCTGGAGTCCAGCGATGTCGGCAGCTGAGGCCAATCAATCGCTCGGCTCTCGGCTGCTGCCACCACCATTCTCGGTGAGGGAATCAGGAAGTGAAGCGTTGCGGCTTCACTTCCCGGTTCCCTACTGCGCATGCGCAAGTAGCGCAGCGCAATGAGAATGCTCCGAGCTGTCTCTGGAGACAGCGCGGCAGGACAGGAAGAACATAGACTCCCGTGGAAGTCTATGCCCGGAAGTGGGTGCAAATACCTGTCTTAGACAGGTATCTGCACCCCCCTCCCCCCTGAAAGGTGCCTACTGTGGCACCGGAGGGGGGGGAGGGTTCCGATGAGCAGAAGTTCCACTTTAGGGTGGAACTCCGCTTTAAGTTATTATTAATTAGTTATTGTTTAAGATTTTAGAATTTTCGGGTCTTCGGATTTTCGGATTTCCGAATTTTATAAATTTTAGATTTTATGAATTTTCTAATATATTCAAATTTACAAATATTCAGAAAAAAATTGTTAAATGAGTTTACGTTATTTTCCGATATTTCTGAATTAACAAATCTGTAAAAATTTGTTGAAAACGAAATCGTAATAAAACAAATTGCACATGTCTACTTGCAGCTATTAGGATGTATTCATTCTTACATGCCATAGGCAAGCGTGGTACTTTATTCAATTTTCTGTGTTTTTCCTTCATGTTGGACAGTTTATTGTGAGCGCTTGATTTGTGTTTTCAGCACATAACTTTCTTTGGTTTATCCACACTGCTCGGGAACTCCTAGCTGCACCAATAAATTGTTCTTTTGTAAGCCTCCGGATCTCCCTTGGATCTGAATTCACCAGCAGCTGCAGATCCTTGTTTGCCTGTGTTACTTCCCAATTAGGATTTATCTTATGCCGCGTACACACGACTGGACTTTTCGACGGACTAGATCCGACGATCTTCCCAATGGACTTTCAGCAGAGTTCCGACGGACTTTCCAAATGAACGGACTTGGCCACACACAATCACACCAAAGTCTGACGGATTTGAACGTGATTACGTACGACCGGACTAGAATAAGGAAGTTCATAGCCAGTAGCCAATAACTGTCCTAGTGTCGGTTTTTGTCCGTCGGACTAGCATACACGCAAACGGATTTCTCGATAGGAACTGGGTTCCGGCAGAGTTCCGGCCGAAAAATTTGAAAGGTTCTATTTCTGAAGTCCGTCAGATTTTTGGACAGCAAAGGTCCACACACGATCCAATTGTCCAAAGGATTCGTTCCGTCTGACCTTTGCTGTCGAAAAGTCCGGGCTTGTGTACGCGGCATTACACTTGGCTTCCTTCTCTGGCTAGCTGTTTGATATCATCAGCTGTGGATCTTCCCACCACCACTTTGTGGCGACTTTATTCAATTTTATGCATTTTCCTTCATGTTAGACAATTTATTATGAGCACTTGATTTGTGCTTTCAGCACATAACTTTCCTTGGTCATTCCAGCAATATGAAGATTGGGTTGGGAGATTAGAGCTTCACGATTCTGGTTAAAATGAGAATCACAATTTTTTGGGTTATAATAAAAAGATCATGATTCTCGCAATGTAAAATCTTTCACATTATACAAAAAATATTGGGCTAACTTTACTGGTTAGTTTTTTTTTTTAAATTCGTTAAAGTAATTTTTTCCCCAAAAAAATTGCATTTGAAAGACCGCTGTGCAAATAGAAATAGCATAAAATATTGCAAAATCTCCCAATTTTTTTGTACAACTGTCATATACAATATATATGTATATTTTTTCGCTGCTATATACTTACTTCTTTTCAAATTATATTATAGATATATTTTCCTCTTCAATATACATCCCTGAAGAAGGAGATATCTGTACTCCAAAACACGTTGGGTGCAAGAGGATCATATCTGCTATGCTAGTAGATGGTGACGATGTTATAGATGTACAATACAATCCTTCTTCATATGTCTGTTTTACTCAATATATTTAACACATAATAAAATCTTTTAATGAAATACTCTTAGATACTTCTACTTTAATGAATTAGGTGTGCCTTAAAAGTCCATCATAGGGGATTTTTTCGCTTTTGGCTCAATACTGGATGTGGCACCATAAAGAAATTGAATTACCATCCCATATTCTTTTATGATAGGATCCAGGAACATCATAGAGACAGCGCCACTAGATTATCCAGCAGCTATACGAAGACAGATCAGGGCCATCCCCTAGAAAAGGGATATTTGCAATGACATCTGCAACGCAGGTCACCCACATGTTGTGTACACTGGTAGAATACAGAAGATTACAAAAGGTACAGTCATACATTAACACATGAATACAATGGACAGATGAGGGATTAGCATATGACTAGAGCCTACGTATGTACACATCACCCACTCGGAAAGATACAAGAGATTAGCCAACGGGGGGGGGGAACATGTCAAAGTATCTGTCATATGACCTCAGCAAATGACGTGTGTGTGTGTGTGTGTTTGGGGGTTCAAATAGATCTTTTAATGGGTCAAAAACTAAAAGGTATACATAGATGTCAGAGAACATCAGACCTCCGAGCACAATCCCGTCATTGACCAACTGTCATCTCCATGTCTTCTTCCTAAGCATGCATGCTCCGAGAGTGGGGAAAGTAGAAGCGAAACATGCAAAGCTACCATTTTTTTGAGATGGGAACTAGGGACACCTATTAGCAAAAGTATGTAGTCATAGGACACACCCCCTTACGTGACAAGGAGAATTATACAAAAAAAATTATTAGTTATGCCCACACATGCTTTTTTTTACCACTACTATTCCTTTATATTGGTTTTTGAAATCTACAAATGCAGAAATTTAGAAATTGGATGAAGTTTAGCACTGGCAAACACTTTTTGAAAAATAAATAGTGCATTTTATCTACAACTATATAGATCAGATCACAATGAGGCTCAAATGAGGATGAAAGAGAAACAGAGGGACTTTTTTTTACAAATCAGGGAAAGTCCCTGAAGTTTATCTGCATTTACTCTCCATGTGAGTTTTTCAGATAAAAAGCAGCAGATGAAGTGGGACAGTACAGTTAAGCCCCACACACACGATCAGACTTTCCGACAACAAAATCCATGGATTTTTTCCGGCACATGTTGGCTCAAACTTGTCCTGCATACACACGGTCACACAAAGTTGGCTGGAAATTGCGAACATCTAGAACGCAGTGACGTACAAGACGTACGACGAGCTGAGAAAAATTAAGTTCAATAGCCAGTGCTGCTCTTCTGCTTGATTCCGAGCATGCAAGGAACTTTGTGTGTCTGAATTGTGTACACACGATCAGAATTTCCAACGGTGGATTTTGTTGCTGGAAAATTTGAGAACCAGATCTCAAATTTTATGGGACGGAAATTTTGATGGAAACTGTCCGATGAAGCCTACACACGGTCGGAATCTCCAACAACAACCTCCGATTGCACATTCTATGCCGGAAAGTCCAACCATGTGTATGGGGCATTACAGTGATGCCACCTGGCTGTCGAGCCCTGGGAGAGGTGGGCAAGCTTCCTGATACCCCTGAGAGTGAGGGGGTACATCCACACAACCAGTGAACAGAGGCCTCCATCCACACATTAAGAGGAAGAGTGGGAGAGATACAGAGCAAGGGCTAGTATGCCTGAGAAGGTTAGTCTTTTTCATTTAGGGGTGCGCAGGCTGCCACTGTGGTCATGAATAGTCAGGCTATCACCCACCTAACAAACTAATATTATTATGTAAAACACAGCACTAGTGTAGCACCCTCTAGTTAGTGTGCTAGAGAGAGGTAGCATTTTTGCTAGTATAGGTCAACTGTCTGGCTTGGCTGGCAGCCAAGCCTGTGTGTTTCAGTTCTGGGTCAGAGTTGAGTGACTCAGGTGACTCTAGCATCTTCTGAAAGGGAAAGAGAAGAGGAAAGGTGGAGCTGCTTGGGGTAATACGAGGAGCCCCGACCAATCCCCAACTTGGATTGGCAGGGGGCAGGCTTCCTTAAATACTCAGGGTCAGCCCAGCCCAGGAGGAATTGTTCAGGTGGAAGTTGGAGTGCTAGGCTGTCGTGGCCTTGGAGGGAGCTCCCCAGTCGGGGGGGGGGGGGGGGGTGACCTAGGGCCTGGGCTCGGGTGTGGACGGTACCCTCTGAGAACACATGGAGGTGTCCTGGACAGGAGGCACGGAAGCGAGGAGAGGACAGCAGGAGAACACTGCCAGGCAAGTCTCCAGGAGGAACCACAAGTCGAGCCAGGAGGGCTGGTGAGTGTCATACAGTCAGAAGGTCTGAGAGGCACGCCTGAGAGGACTGGGAGCAAGCAGTTTGGGATGGGTGCAGAGCCAGTGGAGTGGACTGTAATGGCTTGGGAAGTGGAGAGAGATGTAGCTGCAGCCAGGAGGGCTGGCAGGGCCTGAAGATGTGGTACTTGGCTCAGTAGCCTCGTGGACAGCGAGCTGTACTTACCCCCGAAGGAGCGGCTGATATTTGATTGGGTCTGTACTCTGCTCTTTCCACCCCCAATAGTTTGGCTCAACCCGCTTGAGACAGCTGTATAACAGTGTTGGTGTGAAACCCAATAATAAAAGACAATTGAATAGTCACAGATTATATGCACTTTACCCAGGGCTCAAGTCCTGCGGGAACGCATGGGAACGGAGTTTCTGTACTTTTTCCACAACAGGAACTTAGTTCCCATTAGCAGCCGTGTCCTGCAAGACTTTTTAAGTATGCGAGCTGTGTGGCAGGTGATACACCAGCAGCCGCCGACACAGCTCGCAATAGTAAGCGCCGCACACCAGGGGTGGACTGCCCATTCAGGCATTGCCAGTAGGGGGCCCCATGACAGCTTCCTCTTCGATCTACCTGTCAATCGCAGCTAGCTGATGGGTAGATCAGGTCCTTGCTCCTAAGAGATTGTATTTTGTCAGACCTCTCGTGATGCGCTCCTCCCCGCCGGCCCCTCCTGATTTTCTGTCTCCGCATCTTCCCCCTCCAGTCTCCTGCATACTTGCTCTGTGTGTCTCGCTGAATCCCCTCCTCCTCTATCTTCAGTGCCATATGATGAGAGAACCCAGAGGAGGAGCACAGATATTCTGCTCACTGGACATGCAGGGAGAGAGGTGAGCTGAGGGAGGAACATCAGTTTGGGGTGGTAAGCTGAGCACAATACCCGGCAAAGTTTAATGCCAGGAGGGAAGTTTATGTGGAAATATGTGAAGGTTTGGAATAGGAGCGAGTGTGTGTTGGAGCTCTGCAGAGTTTGCAGCCCCCAAAGCTAACATACATCTCCTAAGCAGGAACACATCACTATCTCCCCAAGCATTCTGTCCAGATAATGTGCAGTTCATTTATGACCTTTCCGTTTAACCCTGTGTTATCCAAACTGTTCAATGAAAAGTGTAAACTCATCACATAAACACTCTATATACAAAATAACATTCCCCAATAAAGATCAGAACATGATGTTCACATTTGCATGGAAGCACAAATGAATGAATGCTGATTATTCAGAGAATTACCGTATTTATGTTTATTGATTTTTTTTTTTTATGTACTAACAGTTAAGCTTTATACACACAATACGAAAATTGGATGAAAAATACCACTTTTGAAGTGTTCGTGCATATGAGCGTATCAATTTTTTATTTTTTTTGGTGGTGGAGTGGCTTTTGGGTGGGAGTTCCCACACTTTTTTTCCCCAGGATTTGACCCCTGACTTTACCTGTGTTGTCACAAACCTCACAATAGATTGTGTTAAACCAAAACATAAGTTTACTTGAACAGGTTTGAACATTAAATATAAGAACAGCAATGACATACAATTCTGACACAATGATGAGGCAAATAGTTGTGAATGGCTATCACATGAGACGCGTGTCTCCAAGTGTGACTAATGCTCAGGCAATAGGACCTCAGCACTGGGCACCTTCCCACTTTCAGCAAACTGTGCAGAAACTCTGAGGCCGCGTACACACGGGCGGACTGTCTGCCCAACTAGGTTCGTCAAACAGTTTGACAAACAGTCCGTTCAAAATTAGCATGAACGGACTTGACCACACACGACGAACGAACAGTCCGCTGAAAACTTGCGCGATGACGTGAACGGCACGTACGACGGGACGAGAGATTCGAAGTCCTATACACTGCAATGCAACCTTCGGCGTGTAAATCCTTTCTGAGCATGCGCGGAACTTAGTTTGACGAACAAGCCTACACATGAGCGGACTGTCCGCTCAAACCAAGTTTCAGCGGACAGTCTTACGGAAATTCCGAAAAACTTTGTTCGTCAGACTGTCCGCTGAAAGTGTCCGCTGAAGCCCACACACGAGCGGACTGTCCGCTGAAACACTGTTCAGCGGACAAAGTTGGACGAACAGTCCGCCCGTGTGTACGCGGCCTAAGATCTGTAGTATTCTACACAGTGTTTGACAAGGATGATATAACCAGTATAATTACTCAATATTCCCCCTACAGTTTATGGTAGGTAATAGTAACCCTGAAAGGCCTTGCAGTAAAGGATAGAGTCTCTTGTCTTCTTTTTTTCAGCTAGCCATTTATACTGCAGTATTTATAATCCACAGGATTTCCAACCAGTAAAGTAGTGTAGAATAATCTAAAACAGTAACTTTGCAATATATTTGTAAACTGCTTCCCTGGGAATGCACTTCAAGCGGCAGTCACTTGGTAATGAAATAAGGCTCTGAGGCCTATGCGAGTGCAGCTCAACTTGAAAAGAACTGCTCCATGGGACTACAGGTCCCAGCAATGCTATAAGTCTAGTCTAACTGTGAATGCTGACTTTTAATAACCGGACACTTACCTGTCCCAGGGTCCAGTGATGCGGGCGATCGAAGCCCCACTCGTCTTCACAGCCGGGCACCCACTGCGCATGCACACGCCGCGTCATGACTGGCCACGCAATCATTTGGGACCTGTTACATGTCCCAGATGATTGCCTAGAGCAGGGATCTGCAATTAGCGGACCTCCAACTGTTGCAAAACTACAAGTCCCATCATGCCTCTGCCTCTGGGAGTCATGCTTGTGGCTGTCAGAGTCTTGCTATGCCTGATGGGAGTTGTAGTTCTGCAACAGCTGGAGGTCCGCTAATTGCATATCCCTGGCCTAGAGAGAGGGGTGAGAGGTGATCTTCCTTCCGGCCCCGAGGGTGCGCCAGAAGGGAGTGGGAGCTGGAACCCCCCCAAAAAAGACATGCCAAATGTGGCATGTCAGGGGGTTGCCTTCTCTTAAAGCGGAAGTTCCATTTTTGGGTGGAACTCCGCTTTAATTGATAACTAGTTTTCACCACCTCACAAGGAGTTTACTTTGTGCCTGTCAACACCATCAGGACTGGCCTACCAGGAGGTCGCAGGAGGCAGGATGAACAGGGAAAGCTTGCAGAGAGACAGACATAGCAGAAACCAGTTGACCAGAAGTCATATTTAGCTGGCCAGTCTATCTGGAAGGCAAGCAGGTTGATCAATGATTGGCGACGACACAGTCCTCCTGGCAGCAGATGGCGACAAACACTGGTCAGAGACTGGTATAGTAGTATGTTGGTCTGGAGCAGAATTGGGGTCAGATTTAATGGTGACAAGAACTGGTACAGGACTTGGCTGAATGGTGACTGAGATGAGAGTGGATAACGGTTGGATAGAGTTGGTAGGAATAAACTTCCGCTTCTTTTTATGTTTGCACACTGAATTGGTTCTGGTGGTTGCAGGGAAATGATAGGATTGTTTTGTTGACGGGAGAGCTGGATTGTCCATGGGAAGTTGATGGTGGTATGATAGTGGTGTCAGGATAAGGTGTCTGAAGAGTTGCCATGGGTAATGGCTGGGGCTGTGGGAAGAAGCTTTAAATGACTAGTTACAGGGACTGTAAAGCTAGTATGAGCAGAAACAAAAGGCTGTAGAGTAGGGTACTGATATACAGTATGGTTGGGAGTAAAGAAAATAACTTAGTAATGTAAACTAACTTAGATGAGTATGAGGGTAGATATGTCTAGTGAAACTTGGAGTAGGGGTTAAACAAAATTCAGTTGTTAGATAAAGTAAGTTCAGAACAGATCTGAATGAGTGGCTGAACTTCATTCACACAAAATATATTGTACCATTTTTTTCAAAGCATGCCAACTCAAGGACCAGTAAAAAAAATAAGGTATGTGAATAGGAGCAGTTCCCATAGGTGTGTTGCACTAATATGCACTGGTCTGCAGTGAAAAAGAGTAGAGCAAGCCCTATTTTATTTTAGAGCAGCGTCACTCAACAGATGGTAATGCGTGTCAGTGCAGTGTGGGAAAATCAGCAGGCCAGCACAGGTTTGGCTACTCTTCCATGCCGTAGACCAGTGGTCTCCAAGCTGCTGCCCTTTGCTTGCCTTTATCTGGCCCTCAGTCAATAATATGTAGCGATGGCTCCTGACGAGCAGGCGCTATATATTTTTCAAAGTTACATTTTCCTGAAACGACAGTTGGGTTTTGGGGCAAAATTTCTAAATTTATGGTTTCAGTACCAGTCCAGCTGGGTTGCACTGGGTTCTCCTTGACTGCAGGTGTCGCTGTCACCGCCGGCAAGAGTAAGAACGCAGTCTAGCTGGGTGTATTGAATTCCACTGTTCTTTCGGAACCAGCCCAGTGGGAGTGTTCTCCTGCTGTGCATTCTGGGAGGTGGTATTTAAGGTACCGAGATCACATGCTTCGGGGTTTCCGGAGATTATTTTCTATCTGTTTGGTTCTGGTCCTCCTGACTAGCCCCATGGCCCTCCTAGCCTGGGGTGCGGAACCATGTATTTCAAGTCTCGGGGCTAGCTAGCTCAAGGCAAGGCAACTGCAGGGACAGGCCTGAATGGATTTCGGGGCCTATTGATCCAAAGGTGGTCCGGTGCCATCTCATCTAAGGGAGAGGCCCAGCAACTGGAGAAACCCCAGGGGAGGACTCTTCAGGAGAAGGCCGTGTGCAAGGCTGGCTTCTCTGAAGGAGCCTGGAGACTTAGTTGAAAGATACTACATGGATCTACACTCATACGGTATCGCCGGATCGGCTGAGAGATACTGGTACCGTATGATAGCTCTTTAAATTTGTCTATGTCCCTCAGTAACGTTCAAGTCTGTGGCAGAGACTTTCTCAAATATCCTACGATCAAGTCTGTGGCAGAGACTTTGCTTAACACAATACTGGCTGCTAGGCCTAGTGAGAGGAGGTCTATCTGGGAGTTGTAAAATCCAGCTGTGAAATGGTTGCTATTCTCTGGATTTTTCCTACAAGAGACTTTTCATTTTTGCAGTCTAAAGTATCTGAACTTATTCCTAACCCTCTACCCTAAATTGAGAGACTCTGTTTCTGTTTCAAATAAATAACCCAAAAGAAGATTCAGTGTCAGTTTTCACATTTCTTTGGGCCATCTACCACGGGAAACCCTACACAGAGAAGCAGTCAAGAAGGTAACGGTAAGCCCAATAAAACCAGCAGCTCCTTCGGGGGTCAGTGCTACAATATAAGGATTGACAGTGTATGTAGATTGCAGAAAACTTGGTCCGTCCAATCCAATAGGAAGCAAAAGAAGACCTAATGCACAAGGCACAGTATAACCCCTCAGGATTTTTGAATGACAGGCCAAAATGTTTATTTCATAATCTCAATTGATAAAATTACAAATGTCAAAGAGTTAACACAGCCTTTCTCAACCTTTTCAACACAGAGGAACTCTTGAAATAGTTCTCCAGTCTTGGGGAACCCCTGCTAAAAATGTGAAATCTACAACTCGAGATACATTATGTATGATGTGTGATGGTCAGTGAGAGGAATGGTCCTTACACTTGTGGTCATTGGGAAGAATTATCTCCTTACAGATAGGTAAAAAGATCAATGGTGTCGGTGGGAACTTATCCAAGAGACAGAAATGGCCCAATGCTGAAGGAACCCTAGCAGCCTCTGGAGGAACCCTAGGGTTGAGAATCAGTTAACATGTAAAAATGGTAACAAAAATATACTAAATATACAAAATAGGCATGAAACTTAGCTGCCTTATTCAATGGTTAGGCTAACAAAAGTGCATGCTACAAATGACGCCTGACATGTTTTGGACAATGACATCCTTCCCCAGAGGCTTAGTGTCATTTAGGATAATCGTATTTGTTGTATTTTTGCTCTATAAATATAAATATAGCAAATATTAGTATAAAGCATTAACAGTATACAGTAGTTAGTAGAAATATTTCTCATTAGAATCATACCATCAACATAGATTGACATGCTAGAACATAATTGATGACAATATGACAGTGGATCTGAGTACTTACACGAGCAGGCCAATCGATGCTGAGCACAAAGGGAGATGGAAATTTGTCTACATTCCTCCTAAATCAGCAAACCAGCCAGGGACAGACCCAGTGAGGCAACCCAGGGCAAAGAAATGACCGTTGGCAGCGCGGAACCGAGAGAAAGGGCAAGGGGTCCACTGCAAGAACACCCTGCTGATAAGGGTGGAAGATCCAACCACAGCTAACCGGCCATAAATGTATATGTATCACAATTGGCCAGTATATATGTCTCTGAAGTTGAACAAGTGACAAAGCCAAACAAAAGGCAACAGTCAAGGCACTAGAGAGCACTGTATATATTGAAATACAGAGATAGTCATATATAACTGGTGATAGTAATGAACAGTAATGAACAAGTCAGTCAGTATAATAGTAAGGAAGGTAGGTAAATGAAAAACCTTATAGTACTAAGTGTGCTCATAACGTACTTCTGAAAAGTTTGCCTGTATGGGAGTAAGCCCTCCAGCATGACATAGTCGATGTGACTGCCCAAGCTGGAGGAGTGATTATATAGGAGCAGGTAAGAACAGCTGACAATGACTGCTAATAAGCAACCAGAATCAGCTGAGGCTGGAATCAATGCATGCTGTGCCAGGGACTGGCCACAGCGTTGTGATATGGTGTTCTCTGACGCGACGGCGCTTATTAGCAATCATTGTCAGCTGTTCTCAACTGCTCCTATATAATCACGCCTCCAGCTTGGGCAGTCACATCGACTGGAGGGCTTACTCCCATACAGACAAACTTTTCAGAGGTACGTTATGAGCACACTTAGTACTATCAGGTTTTTCATCAAAACACCTCCCACCTCCCAGTATCAGATAATCTGGTCGTTACTGACCTCAGCGTTATATTAGGATATCAAGTGCTGATAGCTAATAAAAGCAGGTGTGAAGGAAAGGAGATTGGACCCAAATTATTTGAAATTATAATAAGAACTATTGATAAAACATCAAGTGACAAAACCATCCAACACCACAAACAGTATACAAGCAATAGTGAAATACACGTAACCAGTGAAACCTAGTGGGGAATAAAAGGACCTAAAAAAAACGAGGTAACTATGATGAACTATATACAAAGCTAGGGGAAAGATTGGCAAAGAATGGATCAGGGAAGAGGTGCAAGGAGCAGCAGGTAAAACAGGTCAGGAAGGGAGTTCAGGCAGGGATCAGATACAAGGTGAACAACTAGAGGCAGCAGAATCAGGGTAAACAGGCAATAGGAACAATAACAGGTTCAAGCAGGGCTGGGACAAGGGGTGGGCAGGAGGGACAGCTGCCCTGGGTGCAATAGTTTATTGCAGGGATGGGGGTGCTCTGTGCCAGTTGCTTCTGTTGCAAGGCAGACAGGAGTAGTGACAGTGACATCAATGCTAAACCTAACCCTAAAGAATGTGGAGGGGGGCACCGTTTGGCATCTTTTCCCTGGGTACTAGATGACCTTGTTCCGGCATTAGGTTCAAGGCAGCAAAGGTCTGAGTAGCAGGCACAAGCTGTTTTTGCACCTTGAACAAAAAACTGTGAGCCTCCCGAGGTGGGATTAAATACCCTCCTGGCATCCAACATCAGATTATTATTATCATACACGATTTATACAGCGCCAACAGTTTACGCATCACTTTACAATGGGGGGGGGGGGGGGGCTTAGCAACACAATTACAGTGCGGAGACTAATTTCTGGAAGCTGTTAGCTTCTGTGAGTCAACAGCTGGTGGACAATGGATCTACACCCTTCAGGTTTGATGACCATAGTGGAGGGGCTCCAGTTCCTTTAGGACAGTGGTTCTCAACCTCAGTCCTCAAATACCCCCAACAGGCCACGTTTACATGTTTTCCTTTATCTTGCACAGGTGCTTTAAATCAGAGTCAATGGCTTGGTATTTTAGGTAGCTATTTTATCTAAGAGAAACATGGAATGTTGGGGGTACTTGAGGACAGAGGTTGAGAACCACTGCTTTAGGACACAGGTGACTTACTTCAATGTTCTCTCCCTAACACCCTTGAAATCAGACTATTTAGTATACTAGATGTGCGGACAGTGACAGAATTATTCAAAATTAACAAGGAAATTATTGTTAATGGCCTGTAAGGCTATTGCCATGAAATAGATGAATCCATCTCCTCTAGTGTATTTCAGTGGAAATTGTTAATTAGTCACATCATACCGTATTAGCAAGTGTATAAAAGAAAAACAATTATCCCCTTAACTTTCATCAAACATTGGACTTTTTTTTTTTACGTGAAAAATATGAGATGAGTTGACCTGGTCCAAATACAATAACAATTATGGTCCACTGAATGTTTACCTAGTAGTAGTGTATAATACCTAGTGTAGTATATAACAAAATACATACTGATTTGCCCATGGTCAGGGATGAGCTCAGGTGTTTTTGGATATTGCTCTGAACGAACCTAAGATATCTTGCCAAGAAGCTGCAAATGCAATGAGCCAATGGTAGGAGGCCGAGGCATTCCCCGAGGCATTCCCCGCAATGCTCCGCAGCTGAATCAGAAGCGGTACAAAGGTCATGTACACATTCAGTTGCAGGGTGGGGAATGCCTCAGTCGCCTACCATTGGCTCTGTGCAGTGACAGCTTCCTAGCGGGATAGCTCAGGTTCATCCACGCCCGAGACTGTGAATGTTTACCATTTTTTCTTTTACTTTTTATGCTGAATGCTTATTTTTATACCAAATTTTTTTACAATTGTTTGAGCTTAATTAAAAAAGAGTTTCAATTAAAAGACTAAATATTCTTGTATATATGTTTTGGAAAATTTGTTAAAGAAGAAATTCCCTCTGGTCTGAAGAAAATTAAAAGTCAGCAGCCAAATATACTGTAGCTGATTTAAAAGAAACAAAACAAACACTTTCCAGTCCACGGAGTCCAGTGCTATCTTCAATGCAGACAATTTTTCGCAGGGCTTATGCTCTCCAGCACCACCATCTAGGATTTGGAAGCCAGCTGTGACTTCCTATTGTCTCGCAGCCAGTTCCTCGTTGCATATTCACAAGCATGGCAGCACTGTGGGACTGGTCCTTCAGGTTCTTGGGATGTGTGATGTATCCCAGGAGGCTATGGGGGTAAGAGGGAAGGGACGGTCCATAAGGACTTCATTCTCCCCTAGGTGAGAAGTGTGGAAGTCAGAAAAAAGGTCCACTCGAAAAAAGGAGCACTTCAAATGTGTTGGGGTGTAGGCTTGCTTTAAGGATGACTTTTCTTATCAAACCTTAAAGGAGTTACAGAGATACCCATTATGTTGTATGAGGATCACAGACTTCGGTGACCCCATTGTCTGAAAAGGGGTAACAGATAAAAGAGACAGGGCTGACACTAGAGCGGTGTAAGTCCTCAAGAATAAGATGGTCAGAGAAAACAGCAGACAGATCAGATGCATCAAAATTGTGGCCAGATCAGACACTTACAACCAACCTGTCCAGATTTTGGACAGGTAGACAAAAAAAATGACTGACAATGGCAGAGATGTCAGACCAATGATCAGGATAACCACATATAACCTGAGTAAAAACACAGTTCAAACAATTTGCAGGAAATATCCACATGAAAAAACAAACATTAGATAGACCAGAATCCACACGGACTAAACTGTTGATCAGGTCCAGCAGTCTCTTTAGGCATTGTTGATTAGGGTTAGTGTGTAGTGTAACAAGGTCCCAGGCCTCCTTTGATCGAATGAGAACCTCCAGGACCAGGGATAGCTGACATGTAGGGGTTTGTGAGGCATGGTGGGTGCAGTAGTTAAAGTTATTGGGCGCCAGACACTTCTTGAATGCAAAAGAAAGTTTATTTCTCTTAACAAACTTTTTGGGGGAGAGAGAGTTGCGGCCTGGACACCCTTAGGTAGTTGCAAGATTAATTGGCAGACTGGAAGACTTCAATAGGAGGACAGCAATGTAGGAAAAGGCATCCAGCAAGATGCCGCATCTACATGTGCAGAAATGCTGTCTCCTATGGCAACAGTCTTGAACAGTTACTAAAACAAAGCTTAACAGTTCTTTCACTTTCACTACAGTCGCTCCTTGTAGTTCTTCAGCCCACTGAGCTCCCGGTCATTCACTAGACCCACTGATTCATTGCCACCGAATCCCTTTATTTCCTCCAATCTTCACGGTGGCATCTTTCTCAAGCATCACCCCTGCTTCTCTGCTGGGTTCCTAGCTTGGCACTCAAGATACCTCTCAAGCTTCACCCCACTGGCCTGCTCGGTCCCTGTCTTGACACACAAGGCTTCTCTACAAGCATCACCTCCGCTGTTTGGGTACCTGGCTTGATACCCACTAAAGTTTCCCGATTCTTCACCGTCTCAGGTTGGTGAGAATGCTGCTCCGGTTCTTGCTTCAGTTACTCACTGTGGTCCCTTGTAATCAGGCAGATAGTCCCTTAGTTGCAAAAACAGCTTCCCCTCTACTTCCAACCACGACAGTTTCTCCTGGCCGGCAGAACCGTCGCTTTTGGTTGGACCACAAGCCGCAGTCCCAACCCTGCACTGCTCTCTTGCTTCTGGATAGGCCCTCAGACAGCCTAGCAGCCAGATGTGCCCGGATAGTCCTAATCTCTGGCCTAGCAGCCCAGGCAATACAACACACGTCCAGGGGGCACAGAACAGAGATCACCTGACTCCACCCAAAATATATAGGTTCTCCCAGCAGGCCAAGGGATTCAAGAAAACCCCTGCCCATTGGCTGTGATGCCCCATATACCCATAATCTGAACTTGTGCTGCCCTTCTGATGTCTAGTACCACCAAGTACCCGACCCCCTAGTGGTAGAAGAGAAAAGTGCAACACAGCCAAACTTAGGGAGAAATCAATGGATCTCTAACAATTAGCCAAGATTGTAAGTAAAGTAAATTTCAAAGGAGCAACCCCGACTAAACTCCAGGGTGCTACAATAGTATGCTGTACTGCAGAAAAATGATCGTCAGATGGTGAAGGTCCAAAACTGTATGTTACAAGAAGAAGCAGATTATTTGAATATGGAATAAGCACCAACGAGTCCTGTAAGGTATGGGATTAAAGAAAAAAACTTGATTGATCAGCCATACAGGTTGTGATGTGTAGGATGGGTCATTTAGATTTTATACAGGATGTGCTTTGAAGTATTTATCTTCCTTCTGACAAACCATCTTATTTCCTTCCTATAGAAGCTGCTGTATTGATATTACAAGTATGTCTCACAGCTAAATGTGCTTGTGGGTTGCCAGCATACGGCTGAGCCACAGGATGTCAGCGTGATTCCTCACCGTCACATATGTACAATCATAAGAAACCAGCACGACATAGGAGAGAAAATATCAGGATGGATACAGTCAATGTTCAGAGCATTCCTTTTCTTTTTTTTTTTTATCTTTTAGGTTTCATCTCCCACCTATATTGGCATCACTGTAAGGATTCAACCACATGTGAAATGTTTAATCGCTTGAGAAAAGCATGAGATTATCCCCTTGTTGTTTGCTCATTTGCAATACACCAATGTCTGTGCTTTGCCAATGAGGCTGTTGTCAAAATTCTCACTGCATTAAAAAGTGACTGTCGGTGCCGGATTTCCATCACCGGAACCTGTAGGCACACAGCCAAGGGTGCTCAAAGCAGCCCCCACCTGCCAAAGTCACTTCTTCGATTCAGAGCATTTTCTATTTTTTCTAGTCTCTGCCTAGCTTAGAATATTGTTACATTGTGAATATCAAGTTGCATTAGATTAATTCATTTTTAATGGTGAAAAAAAAAAAATGCACAGCCACGGACTGTACAGGAAAATGCTGATTCTTTGCTTAATTCGGTCAGAAAGAAATTCCTAACATGCGCCAAGTGCTCTTCAGCTGCCTAGAGTTAAAGTGATTGTAAGCCTCAGACATAAAATATGAAAAAAAGCTATAGTATATACCCAGGGTCACTGATAGGGTAGGGGGCCCCACATACAGGAGGGTCCGGACAGGCAGGGGATCGGTGAGGTAGGATGGGAGGAAAATTGCAGAATGATGCACTGTGTCTCTCCTTACAGAAGCTGAAAGCCAGTTCCTCCCTGTCTTCCTACTGCCTACTTTCAGCTGCTGGAGGGAGAAACACAGACACAGTGCATCATTCTGTAATTGTCCCCCCACCCATCTGCACTGATCCACCTCCTTGTGCTGCCCACATCTGATTCCCCTCCATGTGCCAGGCCCCTTCTTTTTCTGAATTGGACACATTGAGCAGTTGGTATGTATAGCTCTTGTGTTCATTTAGAACTGAGCATAGTGAACTGTTTACTATGCTTCAGTTATTGAATGCATGGGAGCCTCTGTCACCTGAGGCTACAGAGAAAGGAATTGAAGAATCTGTGTCCTCAATTCCTTTCTCTGTCTCAAAGGTGAGACGTTAGGGGGAGGAGGCCTGTCAGGTGGGCTGTACGGGGCCCCGTGATTTCTAACAGCAGCTTTGTATGTACTTTTCTCAGTCCAGAGCACAAAGTGTAATTTATTTCCTCTGAGTGACTTCTGATGAGTATTCCTGACACCAAGAGAAAAATGGTGATGGGAGAGCACAGTCTGTGATTGACAGCCTCAGCTCTGTTCCTGTGTGCTGTATGAAGGGGGTGTGTTTCTTCCCTCCAGTCAGCTCTCAGAGCTTTTCTTACTGATGTAACTTCAGCTCTCCGCCCCCTACTTTTCAGAGCGGAGAGATCCTACGCAAATTCTGAACTTTGAATGGAAGTAGGGCAAAGATGACTGTAGGTAGACAGGTAAAACTTATGTGGGAGGATTTGTTTTATCTCTGTGTATCACCTGAGGCCCTAGAGAATAAAATGGTGTCAGTTTTTCTCGTCACACATTATTTCCACAGCTTTTATTCAAACACAAAGTTTCAGGTAAATATACACTAAAATAAATCTTAGTACACACAAACACAATAAAATACCCAATTGTTTGCTAAAATATAAAAGATGATGTTGTATCGCATAAATAGATACCAAACATGTCACGACTCAAAATTGTGTCCATCTGAGAAATGGCAACAAACTACGGTACCTAAAATTTTTCAAGGGAGACACTTTAAAAGTCTTTACAGGTTATCATGAATGATGGCTCTAGGAACTATTGTTCTCACTCTGATGTTTGTGGCGATACGCCTGCATTTCCATTTTTGTGTATGCAAGGGTGGGCCAGAGTGCTTTAACAATTTTTATATTTTTAATTTATTCTATTAAAAAAAAAGTATACTTTAAAAAAAAAAATTGATTACAGGACAGTTAACAAGTCCCCATGTGATAGCTTTGGTCAGGTGACAGGTACTTTTTATGGCGACATCAGGGGTTTATTAGACCCCCTATTGTCTCCTCTGCCCTCCAAATCAGCTGATTAAGCACCGACTGTGCTTGGTTAGTTGCTTCCCTGGTGGTAATAGCCAGGAAATGATCTTTCTTGTTCAAAAGTTTTTATTTTATGTTAAAATAAGTTACATGTACAGAATATAAGACAAATTATTTGATACCAGAAATAAAAAGACATATTGAAGTACGGATGATATAAAGCAAATAAGAATTTCAAGATATTCTCGTGGGAATGGCAATAAATGGCCTTATATATTTTAGAATTTGAAAACATTCTTATAGCTGAGTTTTAAACATTTTAATCCCAAGAAAATATAAATATGTCTAAAAGAAAATATATGATTTTAAAGTTTTGACCATAACTTCTAAAGTATGTTTATAGTAAGTATTATATAGTAAGGGGGGAACATAAAAGGTATATAGGAGGGGAAGGGGAGGGAATAATTCTCCGGAGGAGGTTTTATATATCAGCTAATGTTGTAATTCTATAAAAAATCTTAATCACCATAACAATAAAACTCGGTTATCAATATTATCTGACGTATAATATTTAATCCAGGGTTTCCATATGATATCAAAACTTTGTCATCTGGTTTTTATCTATAGCGTCCATTTTAGCATGGATGAAAGATTGATTCATTCTACGTTTGGTTTCTGCAATATTCACCACATCTGTTTTCCACGCATTGGCTATAGTCTGCTTTGCGGCTATCAGGAGTGTAAGAACTAATTTAGATTGTTTCTGATTCAGAAAGGCTGGTTTTAAATTAAGGAGAGCTATAATTGGGTCTGGAAAAATTGGACGATCAAAAAATTTTGTAATTATCAGAAAGATCTTTTTACAAAATGATTGTACAATTGGGCAATGCCACCAGGTATGTATATAGGTACCTTTTTCTGGACAGCCACGAAAGCAGAGGCCAGTGTTGTCTGTTGAGAATTTGGCGATTCTCGCAGGAACCAAATACCAGACCTAGAATCGATCGTACAATCCAAATCTTTTTCCCACTTGGACACATACAGTGGTGTGAAAAAGTGTTTGCCCCCTTCCTCATTTCCTGTTCCTTTGCATGTTTGTCACACTTAAGTGTTTCGGAACATCAAACCAATTTAAACAATAGTCAAGGACAACACAAGTAAACACAAAATGCAATTTGTAAATGAAGGTGTTTATTATTAAAGGTGAAAAAAAATCCAAACCATCATGGCCCTGTGTGAAAAAGTAATTGCCCCCTAAACCTAATAACTGGTTGGGCCACCCTTAGCAGCAACAACTGCAACCAAGCGTTTGCGATAACGTGCAATGAGGCTTTTACAGCGTCCTGGAGGAATTTTGGCCCACTCATCTTTGCAGAATTGTCCTAATTCAGTTACATTAGAGGGTTTCCGAGCATGAACGGCCTTTTTAAGGTCATACCACAACATCTCAATAGGATTCAGGTCAGGACTTTGGCTAGGCCACTCCAAAGTCTTCATTTTGTTTTTCTTCAGCCATTCGGTGGTGGACTTGCTGGTGTGTTTAGGATCATTGTCCTGCTGCAGAACCCAAGTTCGTTTCAGCTTGAGTACACGAACAGATGGTCGGACATTCTCCTTCAGGATCTCTTGGTAGACAGCAGAATTCATAGTTCCTTTTATCACGGCAAGTCTTCCAGGTCCTGAAGCAGCAAAACAGCCCCAGACCATCACACTACCACCACCATATTTTACTGTTGGGATAATGTTCTTTTTATGAAATGCAGTGTTCCTTCTACGCCAGATATACTTGGACACACACCTTCCAAAGAGTTCCACTTTTGTCTCATCGGTCCACAGAATGTTGTCCCAAAAGTCTTGGGGATCATCAAGATGTGTTGTGGAGAAATTGAGACGAGCTTTGATGTTCTTTTTGCTCAGCAGTGGTTTTCTCCTTGGAACTCTGCCATGCAGGCCATTTTTGCCCAGTCTTTTCCTGATGGTGGAGGCATGAACGCTGACCTTAACTGAGGCAAGTGAGGCCTGCAGTTCCTTGGACGTTGTTGTGGGGTCTTTTGTGACCTCTTGGATGAGTCGTTGCTGCGCTCTTGGGGTAATTTTGGGCGGCTGGCCACTCCTGGGAAGGTTCACCACTGTTCCATGTCTTCGCCATTTGTGGATAATGGCTCTCACTGTGGTTCGCTGGATTCCCAAAGCTTTGGAAATGGCTTTATAACCCTTTCCAGACTGATAGATCTCAATTACTTTCTTTCTCAATTGTTCCTGAATTTCTTTGGGTCTCGGCATGATGTGTAGCTTTTAAGGATCTTCTGGTGGACCTTACTGTGTCAAGCAGCTCCTATTTAAGTGATTCCTTGATTGTGAACAGGTGTGGCAATAATCAGGCCTGGGTGTGGCTTGAGAAATTGAACTCAGGTGTGGACAACCACAGTTATAGTATGTTTTAACAAGGGGGGCAATCACTTTTTCACACAGGGCCATGATGGTTTGGATTTTTTTTCACCTTTAATAATAAACACCTTCATTTACAAATTGCATTTTGTGTTTACTTGTGTTGTCCTTGACTATTGTTTTTTTTTTTTTTTTTTTTAATTAATGTTTATTAAAGAAGAGAAGCGTGTACAGAGCATAACAATCAATATAGAAACCAATAGCAAGATCATCAACATTATAACGTTAGTTACATGGGCACAGAAATATACACCCACCTCTTCCATTATAAAAGAGGAAATATAGTAGACAGAATTAGAAGGGGAGTAAAGGAAAGGGAAAATGAGCAGAAAGGGAGAGAGGAAGAGAAAGAAGGGAGGGGGGGGGGGGGGATGTGGGGGGGGGGGCAGGGAGGGGAGAATGGGGGGGGGGGGGAGGAGGCAGACCACCGTCAGACAACCTATTGTAAAATAACAGTAGACATAGTAAGAACAAGCGTCATGTTCACCTCACTCTGGTTGAGACATTATGGCTGCATAACTCGAGGAATATTTAAAGGCAACCCAACAGGCCCAGATCTTTGTTGACAACTCAGATTTACCCCGGAGGGAAAGAGTCATATCCTCCATGTAATATGTGGTATCCACGTTGAGCAACCAACGCCGGAGGGTGGGGATCGTCTTCAGCTTCCAAAACTGAGGAATAAGGGTTTTAGCAGCGTTTAAGAGATGTGGTGTAATCGACCTCTTGTAGGAGCCTGTCGGCCTCCCCGTGCAATGGAACAGAACATACCACGGATCGTTGGGTACCTCCCACCCCTGGATTTCTTTAATTGTGTATAAGATCGCCAGCCAGAATGGGCGGATCCTCGGGCAGTACCACCAAATATGGGCATGAGTGGCTACCTCCCCGCACTCCCGCCAACAGAGTGGGGAGGACTGGGGAGAGAACCTATGTAAAACAACCGGTGTGTAGTGCCATCTGGTCAAAAGTTTATACGCCATTTCTGATGTCTTAGAGGATCCAGAGGAGGCATGAGCCAGTGTTAGGATTTGTGACTGCTGGGACGGAGACAGCGCCATTTGTAGTTCCCTTTCCCAGTACCGTAGGAAGGAGGGGGTACCCGTAGAAGTAAGGGACAGCAAGGCCTGATAGAAGTACGAAACCGGCCGCTCAATCGGGTCAGGTTCAGCAAATGCGGTTTCCACAGGTGTAAGCTCCGCCAGGGTGCGCAGTGGCTTTGGGAGCATGCGAACAAAGTTCAACAGTTGATGATGTTTCCAGCGATCCATGTAGGAAATGGATGAGTCACCCATGATGGAAGAAAGAGGTAGCACCCCGGATGGGCCGGTGAACTGATGTAGATAGGTATTAGTGCCCAGCCGCCACGGGTGAATCTGAGGGTCCATGTTACCCGGTGGGAAAAAGTTGTGACCCACCAAGGGCATCAGGGGGGAGTTATACAGCCAGCCATACCTCTTACAGATAGAGTCCCATACCATCAAGGAGGAGTGTGTAAGTGGGGACGTGGTAGGCAAAAGGGACCGGAACTTCCTCGGTATCCACATCAACGTGGAAGGTTCAGCTCCACAAAGATCTGTTTCCACATTTACCCAGAGTTTCGTGCCCTTGCAATACTTCAAGTCAGAGAGCCTGGTCAGCACAACGGCCCTATAGTAGAGCTTGAAGTCTGGCACAGCTAAACCCCCGCTACACTTAGGGCGGATGAGGAGTGTTCTATTCAGCCTGGGCCTTCTCCTATTCCATATGTACCGGTATACCATAGATGTCAAAATTGTAAAAAACCCCACCGGTATCCCAAACGGGACCATCTGCAACATGAAGAGCACCCTGGGCAGCAAGTTCATCTTAACCAGACCAATTCTGCCCAACCAAGAATGTCGTAGCTGGGACCACTTTTGGATATCGGACCTAAGAGTGTTGAGCAACGGCAGAAAGTTAGCGCGGAAAAGGGACGGTAGTGAGGGCGTTAGGTGAATGCCCAAATATTTCATGGAACTCAGCTGCCAGTTAAAGGGATAGTTCTTTTTCAGGTGGGCTACCTGTTTGGCGGGTACAGAGATGTTTAACATTTCCGATTTGGACATATTGATTTTAAAGTTTGACACCGCGCCGTAGGCCGAAAACTCGGACATAAGATTTGGAAGGGTGATCAGAGGCTGTTGCACGTAGAACAAAATATCGTCCGCGTAAGCCGCGTATTTGTGTTCCGTCGTACCTATGGTGACGCCACGTATATTCGGATTTTGTCTAATAAGGGATAGAAATGGTTCTAGGGATATCGCGAATAAAATCGGCGAGAGCGGGCACCCCTGGCGAGTGCCGTTGTATAGGGTGAAGGGGTCACTAAGGGTTCCGTTAATCCGTATCTGAGCTGTGGGGCAGTGGTACAACGCCGCTATTTGGGAGCGCAAAATAGGACCTATGCCCAGGTGCGCCAGCGTAGCCATAAGGAAGTCCCAGCCCACCCTGTCAAACGCCTTCTCAGCATCCGTGGAGAGTAACAGGGTGGGCTGGGCAGTCCGCCGCACATAAGCCATTAAGGAGAGTGTGCGGAGGGAATTATCCCGCGCTTCCCTCCCGGGGATGAATCCTGTCTGATCCCGTGAAATCCACTGCGGCACCAGGGGGAGCAGCCTATTCGCTATGGCTTTAGCATAAATCTTCGCATCTATATTCAAGAGCGAAATAGGACGGTAGCTCGCGCAGTCACTAGGGTCCTTGCCCTCCTTGGGTAATACCGTGATGTGTGCATGAGTGGTCTCCGGGCGAAGGTCCCCGCCGTCCGAGGTCACGTTAGCATATCTGGTCAAGTACGGCAACAGTATGTCAGCGTATGCTCTATAATACGATACCGTGAGGCCGTCTGGACCCGGTGCCTTACCGCGCGCCATAGCTTTCATGGCGCCCAGAAGCTCCGCAGTCGTCAACTCCCCCTCCAAGGAAGCCAAAACCTCCCCGGAGAGTTTCGGGAGGGCGGCACGGGCCAGATAGTCCTCAATAAGGCGTCCCCGAGCCTCTCTATCATGGTCCCCCTGGTGCACCCGATACAGACGCTGGTAAAAGTCCCTGAATGTCTTGGCTATACGGGGTGTCTCGAACACCAAGTCTCCCGAGGGGGTCTTAACTTTGGCGATAAACGCCGCATTCTTCCGCTGTCGCACCGAATTAGCCAGCAGTCTACTGGGCCTATCGCCCCACTCATAAAAACGGTGAGCTACCAACCGCGCGCGACGTTTGTGATCTAAATGAAGGAGAGACTTCAAGGTCTCCCGTTTTTCCGTTAAGGCGTGGAACAGGGCCGGAGTCTGGTTCAACTTATGTCGGCGTTCTAAGTCAGTAATGTCACGCAACAAGTTGGACTGTTGAGTTAAGCGCTCCCTCTTTTTCCTAGAACCCAATTCTATGAACTTTCCCCTAATATACACCTTGTGGGCCTCCCAGAGCACTCCCGGTGAAACTTCAGGACTGACATTAGTCTTAAAATAAAACTCCAAACTGTCACCCATCACCTTTTTATCCGCCTCTTCGGCTATGAGGTCCTCGTTCAACTTCCAGTTGGTGGCCTTCAGGGGTATGGACGCCACGCTAATGGTTAAGGAAATCGGAGCATGGTCCGAAATGGGGGATGAGTCAATGCTTGACTTCACTATGAGCGGAAGGTGTTGGTGATCAATGAAGCATAAATCTATTCTAGAGTAGGTTTGGTGCACCGGGGAAAAGTAGGTAAAGTCCCTTTCCCGCGGGTGAGCAATTCTCCAGACATCCATCAATTGTAGGTCATGGAGTCGAGAACGTATATACCTTATTCCCCTGCCGGAAAGCGAGGAACTACCCCTAGAGGTGTCCAGAGTAGGTTCCAAGGGAACATTAAAATCGCCCGCTAGGAGAATGCATCCACGTGCAAAGTTCCGCAGGGAGCTAAGTGTGGAAGCCAAAAAACGCACCTGGTTTTTGTTAGGGGAGTATAAGGTGGCCAAAGTACACTGCATGCTGCCCAAGGTGCCCCGCAGAAACAGAAAACGTCCCGCAGGATCACACAACATTTCCTCAAACGTGAACGCGGTTCCCCTGCGAATCCCGACGGCCACACCCTTGGCTTTAGAGATGTCGGAGAGGCTGTAGTACCACGTAGGGTACTGTGGTGAGTGCAACCTAACTCGAGTCGTCTGTGTGAGGTGGGTCTCCTGAATGAAGACCACGTCCCCCCGCAAACGGTCCAGTTCCCTATATAAATTGTGTCTCTTCCCTGGGGCGTAAAGGCCCCGTACATTAAAAGATACCATGTTCACAGTAGCCATGGGGACTCAGGAGGAGGAACCGCGAACACCACAACATTATCAATACAATACCAAGGCGGTCTGCCGCCAAATAGGGGGGAGGGGAACAGAGGAGGTGTAGGCAGTAGACAGAAAAGGTGAGAGAGAAAAGGAAAGGAGAAAGAAAGGCAACAAGAAAATGCAAGGCCCCACCTTAGTGGGTAAAACAAAATAAACCAAAAAAGGTGCTGTCGAAGAACAGCCATTAGTGCACGCATTACCATGCCGTGCAAGAGCGGGCTGCGTAACCGCCACAGGGCCCCCACGCCCGTCCCCCCAACAGGGGAACGGACGCCGAGGCCCCGCGCCGGGCAGCCCCCGCTCAAAAAGGGGGAGGCGGGACGCAGGCAGCCGGGCGCAAACCACACCATAGAGGTCCAAGTCAGCGCCCCGCGGTCCGGTGCCGACACCCAGACAGAAAAATCTAGAAATAACTTCATCCAAAACCTAAAACGCCTGTTCAGAACAATATTGATATAAAACTAAGGCGGTAGTATACCCAATGGGGGGGGGGGGACCGTGAGTCAACTACGCTCCAAAGGCTCAGCGAGGAAGATGAAGAAATGTCACGCCAATAAAAAGAAAAAGGGCAAAAGAGCAGCGATGTTCATATCCAGACTGAGGGCCCCTTAGGGGTACCGGGTTACTGGCCACACGGCCAAGGGTGACTCAGCCCTGGCCAGCAAAAACACGTTGACGCCATAGGCGGTCAGCTTCCCCGCACAAACTTAGTAGAAGGAGCCCCCCCAGTCACGTTCAGGCGGTATGTCCCACAAATGCAAGTAGACGTCCTGAACAGGTAACCAAGTTGAACAGATTGACGGGCAGGATGCCCTTTCAAGGGCGGTAATCAGGTGCAGAAGTACGGCGGGCACGGCTCACCCTCTGCCAGCCCTGGTCGGTCCCAGCGGGCAGGGGTGGGATGCCTTCTTGCCATCCAGGTAGTTCCGGGATGGGAACGGACATATCCGTGCAAAATTTGGACAGTTCCTCCGGAAATCGAAGTATTGCGGTTTTGCCATCTCTAGATGCGATCAAGGCCGCAGGGAAGCCCCACCTATATTTAATGGACGCCGCCCGGAGCAGTTCCGTGAGGGGCCTTAGGGCCCTGCGTCGATCCAAGGTTTCCTTAGCAAGATCTGGAAAAAAGGATAGCATCGCCCCATGAAAATCAAACGGATTAGCTCCCCTAGCTTTCTGCATAATCAGTTCCTTTTCAGGATAATGGTGGACCCGGCAAATGATGTCCCGTGGGACGTCTGTAGCAAGATTGCGTGGGCGGAGTGCCCTGTGCACTCGGTCAATCTTCAAAGGGGCGTCAGGTGCTTGTCCCAGAAGACTATTAAAAATGCCCCGAACGGATGGTAACAGATCGTCGTCTCCAGTCGCTTCGGGAAGTCCCCTAATCCGAACGTTATTACGTCTGTTCCGATTCTCTTGATCTTCGATCTTGTAAGCGGTCGTACGATGCGAGATGGCAAGTTGACGTGTAGTCGCCTGGAGGGATCGGATAGCGTTCGCGTGGCGATCGAGACGTTGCTCCGACTCTTCAACACGAACCAATACTTGAGAGAGATCCGAACGAACTGCGGAGACCTCCTTCCTGATGACCCGCTCGAGGTTCAGGAGCATGGTGGCGAGATCGGAGGTGGTAGGGAGCTCGCTCACTCTCGGCGCCGCTCCGGCGGAAGGATGTGACTCACCCTCAGCCCCCGAGCCCGCCGAGGACTCGGGCGAGCGCGACCTCCGGTCCGGTCCATCGCGGGATGCGGAATCTACTCTACTCCGCGGCTTGCGGCCTAGGTCGTCCTGCTCTTCCATCCCGTCCGGTTCCACGGAGAGGAATCGCTTAATCGACCCCGTCGAGGCTCCTTTCTTGGGCAGGGACTTGCCCGTCCGCCGTCCCATCACTCAGGTAGCAAAAATATGAATTTTAGGATGATTTTATGGATATTTCTCGGTGTCGGCCTCGGAGCTCACAGAGCACACGTCTGCTCTAGCACATCACCAGGCCACGCCCACTCGTCCTTGACTATTGTTTAAATTGGTTTGATGTTCCGAAACACTTAAGTGTGACAAACATGCAAAGGAACAGGAAATGAGGAAGGGGGCAAACACTTTTTCACACCACTGTATTTAGGTATAACAGTATTAGAATTAGATATCAATTGTGTATACAATGATGTAATACGACCTTTAGCATGTGGTTTCTTGAGACAAAATCTTTCAAATTGAGAAATATTATGTAAGTTTACATTTAAATTGAGAAGAGCAGTATAAAAAAATTTGATTTGGAGATATCTGAAAATTTCTGATTGTGGAAGCTTATATAATTCACATAGATCTGTAAAAGATTTTATTGATGTAGTTGAAGTTAAATTATATAGACAAGTGATACCAGCCTTAGTCCATGCTTTAAAGGTTTTGGGATATTTCCAGGCTGGGTAAAAAGTCGGATTCTTGTGAAAAGATAATAGCGGATTTTGTGGAGATTGCAGACCATGTGAATTTCTATACCTATCCCATATAGATAGAGAGTGCTTAGAAATGGGATTATTTATAGACTTACTATCCACAGGTTGTAACCATAATATATTGTTTATAGGAAGAGGATCACAGTCTACAGCTTCAATGAGGACCCATAAAGGAATCTCTGTAGAAGAGTGATATTTTGTTAATTGAGATAATTGAGCTGCCTTATAATATATGTTAAAGTCTGGAAATCCCAAACCACCCAAAGCTTTGGGGAGAACAAGTGTTTTTTTGTGAAGTCTGGGTTTTATTTTCCCCCAAGTGAATTTTGTTACTTTTTGTTGAATCAGCCTAAGAAAATATGCAGGAATATGAATCGGGAGAGTTCTGAATAAATATAAAAATTTCAGAAGAACAGACATTTTTATGATTGATTTTCCCAAACCATGATATCGGCATTGATGACCAATTAGATAACGACCTTGTAATATTTTTTAATAGAGCTGGGTAATTAGCTGCAAATAAATCGGAGGGATTAGTAGTAAACTGCACACCCAGATATGGGAGGCTATGATCTACCCACTTTAAGGGTAGTGAATTTTGTAAAGATTGTTTATCTTTCTTGACAAGTGAAATGTTTAATGCTGAAGATTTTTGAATATTGACCTTAAGGCCCGAAATAAATGAGAATTCTTGGAGTACAACCATAAGATTTGGGGCAGAAACATGTGGAGAAGATAGAAAAAGGAGAATAGCGAATAAACAGAGCTTATGATGAAAGCCACCCATTTCAATACCTGTTATAGTGGGTTTCATCCTAATTCTTTGTGCTAAAGGTTCAATGAGTAAAGCAAATAATAATGGCGAAAGTGGACATCCTTGACGAGTCCCCCTCAGTATATTAAACTCGTCCGATTTGTACCCTGCATATCTGATATAAGCTTTGGGATCTTGATACAATCTAGAGATCCATCGTGAAAAATTAGGGCCGAATCCCCATTTGGAAAGGGTATAGTTCATATATGACCATGATACTGTGTCAAAAGCTTTCATAATATCTAAAGAAAGAAAACAAGTGGGAATACGTCTTTTTTTAGCAGCATGTGACAGGAGTGTTGCACGTCTAATATTATCTCCTGCTTGATGTAATGGAATGAAGCCCACTTGATCACGATGTATAAGATTGCCTATAATGGTATTTAATCTGTTAGCTAGAATTTTGGCTAAAATTTTTATGTCCAAATTTAGTAACGAAATAGGGCGATAATTAGACCATATTGAATCGTCTGTGTGAGGTTTAGGGAGCATACAGATAATTGCAGTCAGGGTTTCTCTTCTAAAAGAATGACCTTCCAAAAGGGAATTAAAAGTGTTTGTCAAGACTGGAGATAGGGTGTCTACAAACGTTTTGTAATACAGCGCAGAAAAACCATCAGGACTTGGCCTTTTATTTAGTTTCAGATTTTTGATAACTTCAGATACCTCTATAATTGACACTGGTTCCTCCATCATTTCCATTTGTGTTTTAGAAAGTGTCGGTAGAGATATATGAGAGAAAAAATCATTCGCTCTAGAAGGGTCCAACTCATTATTAGAAGAGTATACATTTTTTAATTGTGTTTTGAATGTTTGTAATATTTTTAAAGGATTATTTGTGTATACCCCCCTATAGATTTTCAGACGTATCGGTTTCGTTGGGTTCTGGCAGGATTTTAATGCCCTGGCTAATAGTGTGTGAGGTTTATTCACATTGATATAGAAATTGTGTTGTGATCTCTTGATGATTTTATCCGCTGCTTCAGTAAGGAATAGATCAAATTCCAATTTAGCTTTGTCAAGATTTATTTTAGATAAAGAAGAAGGGTTATTTTGGAATGCTGTGTGACATTTATTGAAATTTGTTTCTAAAGTCTGACAAAGGATTTTCCGCTCTCTGTTGAATATGTTTGCTTGCTGTAGACATATGCCACGGAGAACAGGTTTGTGTGCTTCCCATAATGTAGTGGGAGAGACGTCAGGTGTGGAGTTATATTTTATATAATCTTTGAGCGCAATTTCAATATTATTTTTATGAGCTGGATTTTTGAGTAGGAAATCTCTTAATATTCATGTTAGATTTTTTGGGGGGGGAATTATAGAGGCAACAGTAATGTAGAGTGCACTATGGTCGGACCATGGTATGGGAATAATTTTTGTAGATATTATTTCTGGAATTATCCCTATGGACATAAATATATGGTCTATCCTAGAGAATGAGCGATGAGGGAACGAGTAATGTGTGTATTGTCTCTTGGTTGGATTCAATTCTCTCCAAGTATCTACTAGGTTATGTTTTGTAATTAGTTTTGATAAGAGTTGTTTGTCTGCTGTATGTGACTGTGGGATTGGTGATTTATCCAAAAATGGAAATATGGTCTGATTAGAATCTCCACATAGAATTGTAGTACCTATTCTGTGGTGTTCTATAGTTTGAAATAAATGAGAAAGAAAAGAAATAGGATTTTTGTTAGGAGCGTAGTATGATGTAATGGTGATAGCGATATCAAGTAGGTGTTCTTTAAGAATCAAGTAACAACCTTCTGGATCCTTGATTTCCTTCATTAGTGAAAATGGTGTATTGCGATGGAAAGCTATAAGCACGCCTCGTTTTTTAGAGGAGGCCAAAGCTGTGTATACTTGGGGGTAGTCTTTACTGAAAAATTTGGGAGTGGATTGTGACGCAAAATGAGTCTCTTGGAGGCAAACTATATGTGCTTTCTTGGATGAAAATGTGCGGAAGGCTTGAGTGCGTTTGTGTGGAACGTTTAGTCCCTGAGCATTTAATGATATGATGTTTAATGGGGCCATGGAGTTGGGAAAAGTAAATATATGTTGGTGTTTATGTTAGAACGTGTTATATAAGAAATTATTTGTCTCCAGAGTATAGGGGTGGAGGGAGGGGAAAGGAGATAATGACTGAAAAAGAAAATACAATTAATATACAATATTGAAATATATCTTAACATATCTATGTTCCTAATGTGTCCGTTGGGAGGAGAAAAACTCTCCCTCAGAGGGGACATGAGCCACTATCAACTGCCCGGTGTACAACGGCTGAGGGTAGCAAGAGAGGGTGCAAGGAACTTCCCTGCAGAACACCAAGAGCCAATCATATAATTTATTTTTCAAGCTAAAAATAAAAATGTAAGATTAAGGCAACCTCAGAGACAAAGAAGAGAAGAGAGAGAAAAAAAAACAGTTATAATAAGGTGCCTAAATTATTAGGAACATTACTTAAATAAGATTATGATAAAAATATTGATTGGAAGTCAGAGAAAAAACTCGGCAGTAGCCATTCTGTTGAAAAGGCAAGATAGTAGCCTCAGTACAGGTGTTTATCAGTCCATAGTGTCAGCCAGATCTGGATCCGGAGGTGAAGATTGTATGCGACTTCTTTTCTGTGGATTGTAGTCTTCTTCTCTTCTGGAAGCAGAGGAGGGATTATCAGCATATGAGGAGGATTTTTGGCGAGTGTCCGCAGCATCTCTTGATGTGTTTATCATCCTAAGTTTCTGTAAAGTAGTTTGCAGGTGCTTAGCTGTTCGGCACATATATTTGCGACTTTGGAAAGTAAAACGCACTGAGGAAGGAAAGCCCCATTGGTAGATTATGTCATTTCGCTGTAATATTTGCAGTAGTGGTTTCAGGGTTCTTCTTTTGTTGATTGTGATTTGTTAGAGGTCTGTGAATAATTGATATTTATGACCCTGGAAAATTAGGGGATCTTTATTTCTAGCTGTATTTAGCAGTAGTTCCTTAGTGCGGTAGAAATGCAATTTTGCGATAATGTCACGGGGAGGACCATCTGTTTTCTTTGTTGCTAGGGCTCTATGAACCCGGTCCATTTCAAGACGCTCAAGTGGGATAGCTGGTTGTAATTCTTGAAAAAGTGCAGTAATAGCACCGTTTAAATCAGTCACAGATTCGGGTATTCCTCTAATACGTATATTGGAGCGTCTTGCATGATTTTCGAAATCCTCCAATTTGGATTGTAATATGTCATTTTCATCTTTAAGAAAATCTATTTCTGAGATAATGTTAGATGTATAATTTTCCAGATCGTCTGCTCTAATTTCCAGTGCTGATGTACGCTGACCAAGTTCTCTAATTTCTTTGATAAGATTTGTGGTGATGGTATCTGCAGTGGATTTTAGTGAATTTTGAAGCAGATTTTCTATTTGTTTCAGTATTACAGGAGGGGATAAGTCTTTTTGTGTGGAAAGTTCTAAATTCTCCAGAACTGACATATTTTTCTCAGGTATTTGGCTAGAGAGACTATGTGCCTTTAACCACTTAACAACCGGCCCATAGCCGAATGACGGCTACAGGGCGGTTGTTTAACTCTGGGAGGACGTCATATGACATCCTCCCAGAATTCCGCTCTCGCCCGCCCCCCTGGGGCGCACACTCGATAGCATCCATGACCGCCGGGTCCACAGGACCTGGCGTATCACGGATCACGGTAAACGGCCGCTCATCGCAGACGTTTATCACGTGATCGCTCCGTCAAATGACGGAGTGATCACTTGTAAACAAACCGGCGTCATGTTATGACGCCGGTTCCTCCCTCCCCCTCTCTGTACCGATCGGTACAGCGGAGGGGGAAGAGATCGGTGTCAGCAGCGCTGTGGGCTGCATCTGCAGTGCCCACATCGCTGCTCACCGAAAATTAACCCCTCAATTCCCTGCAATACTCTGCAATACCCTGCAATACCCTGCAACACTCTGCAATGCTCTGCAACACCCGCCAATACCCTGCAACACTCTGCAATAGCCTGCAACACCCGCCAATACCCTGCAACACTCTGCAATACCCTGCAACACTCTGCCAATACCCTGCAACACTCTGCCAATACCCTGCAACACTCTGCAATGCTCTGCAACACCCGCCAATACCCTGCAACACTCTGCAATGCTCTGCAACACCCGCCAATACCCTGCAACACTCTGCAATGCTCTGCAACACCCGCCAATACCCTGCAATGCTCTGCAATGCAATATTGTGCAACGCCATACTCTGAGATACCCAGCCATACTCGGAGATACCCAGCCATACCCAGCCATAGACACCCCCTCCCGCCACCCTCCGGTGCTTCTACCGACTCGCCAATACGATCAAAGCCAGAATCTTATTTTTTTTTTTTCAGGCTTCCCAGCTTAGAGGTGAGATGCGGGGTCTTATTGACCCCATATCTCACTGTAAAGAGGACCTGTCATGCCATATTACTATTACAAGGGATGTTTACATTCCTTGTAATAGGAATAAAAGTGATCAAAAAAGTAAAATGAACAATAAAATTTTTTTTTTTTTAAAGCGCCCCTGTCCCCATGTGCTCGCATGCAGAAGCGAACGCATACGTAAGTCCCACCCACATATGAAAACGGTGTTCAAACCACACATGTGAGGTATCGCTGCAAACGTTAGAGCGAGAGCAATAATTCTAGCCCTAGACCTCCTCTGTAACTCAAAACATACAACCAGTAAAAAAAAATTAAATCGTTGCCTTTGGGGATTTTTAAGTAGCGACGTTTGGCGCCATTCCACGAGCGTGTGCAATTTTGAAGAGTGACATGTTAGGTATCTATTTACTCAGCGTAACTTCATCTTTCACATTATGCAAAAATTGGGCTAACTTTACTGTGTTTTTTTTTTTAAGCACAAAACAGTTTTTTTTCCAAAAAAAAGCATTCGAAAAATTGCTGCACAAATACCGTGCAACGACCACCATTGTATTCTCCAGGGTGTTTGCTAAAAAAACATATATAATGTTTTGGGATCCTATGTAATTTTCTAGCAAATAAATGATGATTTTTACATGTAGGAGAGAAATGTCAGAATTGTCCTGGGTGCTCCAGAACGCCTGATGGCGCTCCCTGCATGTTGGGCCTCTGTATGTGGCCACACTGTGTAAAAGTCTCACACATGTGGTATCGCCGTACTCAGGCGTAATAGCAGAATGTGTTTTGGGGTGTAATTTGTGGTATGCATATGCTGTGTGTGAGAAATAAACTGATAATATGACAATTTTGTGAAAAAAAAAAAAAAAAGTAAAAAAAATCTTGATTTTGCAAAGAATTGTGGGAAAAAATGACAACTTCAAAAAACTCATCATGGCTCTTACTAAATACCTTGGAATGTCTTCTTTCCAAAAAGGGGTCATTTGGGGGGTATTTGTACTTTTTTGGCATGTTAGGGTCTCAAGAATTGAAATAGGTCGTCAGTACTTCAGGTGTGATCAATTTTCAGATATTGGCACCATAGCTTGTGGACTCTATAACTTTCACAAAGACCAAATAATATCCACCAATTTGTACTTATTTTTACCAAAGATATGTAGTAGTATAAATTTTGGCCAAAATTTATGAAGAAAAAATTACTAATCTGCTAAATTTTATAACAGAAACAAAGAAAAATTTATTTTTTTTACAGAATTTTCTGTATTTTTTCTTTTATAGCACAAAAAATAAAAAAACAGAGCGGTGATTAAATACCACCAAAAGAAAGCTCCATTTGTGTGAAAAAAGGACAAAAATGTCATATAGGTCCAGTGTTGCATGACTGAGTAATTGTCATTCAAAATGTGAGAGCACCGAAAGCTGAAAATTGGTCTGGTTATTAAGGGTGTTTAAAGTGGTTGTATACTAATTTTTTAAACTTTTACCTACAGGAAAGCCTATAATAAGGCTTACCTGTAGGTAAAAAAAAATCTCCTAAACCTGTACGGTTTAGGAGATATTCCCCTTGGTATGCGCCGCTGACTGCAGCGGCGCATGCGCACAAGGGGATTCTCGGCCTGAAAATCCGGCAGTGGCCGACCGGCCAGAATGAAATCTCCTGCGTGACGATATCGCAGCTCCGGCCACTCACAGCGCTAGAGCCGCGATACCCGGAAAAAACGCAGAGGGAGCATGTCAGCTCCCTCGGCGTGGATCGGGCCAGATGTCGGGGCCTCGTTCTAAGGTAAGTATTTCATAATGAGCTAGTATGCAGTGAATACTAGCTCATTATGCCTTTTGCTTTGCAGGTGTTAAAAAAATAAATAAAAAATTAGCGGGTTTACTACCGCTTTAAGTGCCCAGTGGTCAAGTGGTTAATGAGAGAACATCTTTCTGTAAAGCAGCAGAAGGGGCTGTCTGTCTGTTCTCCTCACTGTGTCTCCCCTCAGAGGGGGAGGGTTTCAGTGCCATACTGCTGTATGTGTGAGGCGGCACTTTTTTGTTAATTTTCTGCCTCATGAGTCTCCTCTGACCCCCCCGAATGTCACCTCTGTAAGGTAGGGATATTTATCTATCGTTTGATATTATATATGTGCGGAGGGTCAATTATATTATAATTATATGGCTGCGTTGTCCTGCTGAGAATGGAGCTCTAAGCCAGCATTTCCTCTCGGCTCGGCTCCGCCTTCTGTCCCCTGGCAAAATCATCTTTGCTTCCAGCTTCATTCAACACAGGTGACATCAGGGAATGGATGTCCCTCCATCACCGCTGTGTTCACTGATTCTGCCCATTTACTGTGGTCCCAGGCTTTCTGGAGGAATAGAAGAGCCCAGAAACCACCGCAGTCGGGGGCGCCCCTTCTCAGAACTGTATCTGCACCCAGATTATTTGAACTAACAGCCAATCACTAGCGGTAAAAAATGACACCAAGATCATGCTTGTAGCTACATAGTGCATGTATTTTAAAGAGAGGCTTGTGAGGATACCTGTCCTGTTTAGTAAAGGGTTAAAATTTGTTATTCCCCCTCTAAAGCAAGGTTGTTTTTCACGGCAATGCCACATGCCAATCCAAATGCCTGCCAAACAGAACCTGGAAATTGTGGAGATGTGGAAGCCGAATACACCAAATGTCAGCTCATTAGGTCTTCATCTATCATGAGCAATGTGAGAACACCATGTTATTTCCTAGAAAGGAGACCATCAATGGAGTGTATAACAACTGGACTCTTTTCACTGCAGATTGTAGCTATGTATAGACCTCTAGTGGCTGTTTTGTATACTGCACATGATATGCAAACTGTATTTTCAGCATGCACGTTATTTGGAGTTCAATATCTAATGGCATCCACATTCCTATATAATTATATTCCAATTAACCCTAATATAATGTGGCTCTAATGATTTCAGCTCTAACATTTGCATATGCTCTATGGAGAGCAATTTTTACATTTCTGCAATGGCCTATAGATTTAGCAATCATTTTTCATTACTTAAAGCCTAACGCCGGGCAAATAAAAATGTGTACATTGGGGCTATGCCTGCACTGCAAGGTTTAATTGCTCATATTTTTTGCCTAGGGAAACATTTACGTGTTACTAAAACCATGACAGTAAAATTAGTCTGTATATGCATAATAGCATGTTTGTTATACTCATTGTGGAATCTAAGGGGTTAATCCTCTGCATTGTGTAAAAAGGCTGCTTGATCCTGTATGCACAGGTCTTCCCCTCCCTGCACTGTCCTCCTGGACAAGTCCAGATAAGACAGAGCCTTTGGAGTCAAGCTGCACATGCTCAGTTTGGTGTGTATTGCTAGAGAGATTTTATTTTTCCACGTGGTCCGCACAGGGCCAATCAGCACTGTCCAGACAGAGGGTCAGGAGCCCTGCATCCTGATAGGACAGTCAGAGGAGAATGAAAACTCCTCCTACAAGCTTCACCAGGAACTGATTGAAGGCACAAGACTGCTATATACTGCTGATGAGAAAAGGTATTTAGCAGTTTATATTTACTGAAATAATTGAATTTCCATGTTCTGTGTACTGTGAGAGACCAGATATAGTGAATGCAGAGTCCTGGGTTTACTATCACTTTAAAAGGAGAATTACCCATTCCTCCACTCCTCCTGCAGCTAGACTGGTCCCTGCAGTTTCTGTACCCAACTGTCAGGACTGGGCTAAGCCCTTCCTTCTCTGAGCTGGCCACTCAGCTGTCAGCTAATTGTCAGCTCCTATCTCTCCACAGTTACTCAGCTGTTGATGATATCCTGCTCGGCAGTCCAGCCTACTTAAGTCATCCAGTCCAGAGGATCTCTGCCTTCGCCTTGGTCAACATCACAGAAACATCTCCTGAGATCCTGTTCAAGACTTGCTTTGCTGATATCCCTTCTGGCTCTAGATCCTGCTTGTTGTTCTACTACACTGATCCCTGACTTCTGGCTTGGCTGACTATCCGTTCATGTTACTGAACTTTGGCTATGTTTTGACTACGTTTGTTCTTTTTACTTTTATTATTAACCACTTCAATACCGGGCACTTAAACACCTTCCTGCCCAGACCAATTTTGAGCTTTCAGCGCTGTCGCACTTTGAATGACAATTGCGCGGTCATGCTACACTGTACCCAAATGAAATTTTTATAATTTTTTTCCCACAAACAGAGCTTTCTTTTGGTGGTATTTGATCACCTCTACGGTTTTTATTTTTTGCGCTACAAATAAAAAAATACCAAAAATTTTGAAAAAAAATATGTTATTTTTTGTTTCAGTTTCAAAACTTTGTAAATAAGTGCGTTTTCTCCTTCACTGATGGGCATTGATGGGGCTACACTGATGGGCACTGATAAGGCGGCACTGATGGGCACCAATGATGTGGCACCAATGAAGTGGCACTGATGAGATGGCATTGATGGACACTGATATGTTGCACTGATAGGTGGCACTGATAGGCGGCACTGATGGATGGCACTGATGGGCGACACGGATGGGCACTGATAGGTGGCACAAATTGGCACTGATAGCTGGCACGGGTTGGCATGGATAGGCGGCACAGATGGACATGGATAAGCGGCACAGATGGGCATGGATAGGCGGCACAGATGGGCATGGGTGGGCACTGATAGGTGGCACGGATGGGCACTGATAGGCGGCACAGGTGGGCACTGATAGGCGGCACAGGTGGGCACTGATAGGCGGTACAGATGGGCACTCATAGGCGGCACAGGTGGGCACTCATAGGCGGCATTGGTGTTATACTGTACTAATGGATGCCAATCAGTGCCAAACAATAATGCATGCCAATCAGTGATGCCCATTGTGGGCACTGATTGGCATCCATTATGGGCACTGATTGGCATCCATTGTGGCACTGACTGGCATCCCTGGTGGTCTAGGGAGGATTATCTTTTGCTGGGCATCCCTGGTGGTCTGGTGGCGTCCCTGGTGGTCCAGTGTGGGCATCCTCGGGGGGGCTGTGCTGATAATCGATCAGCACAGACCCCCCCTGTCAGAGGAGCAGCCGATCGGCTCTCCTCTACTCGCGTCTGACAGACGCGAGTGAGGAAAAGCCGATCACCGGCTCTTCCTATTTACACTGTGATCAGCCGTGATTGGACACGGCTGATCACGTGGTAAAGAGTCTCCGTCGGAGACTCTTTACCGAGATCGTAGTTGCCGGGTGTCAGACTGACACCCCGCAACAACGATCGCCGCGATGCGCACCCCCGGGGGCGCGCAGCGGCTCATAATCCTGATCGTGTCATATGACGTCCGGTCAGGATTATGCAACCACTTTGCCGCCGTCAATTGCCTATAGGGCGGGCGGCAAGTGGTTAAGCAAGTGTGATTTGACTGTACTTCTCTCTCAGCCTGATTTCATGGTTTCTGACACCCAGGCTTCACCAGTCTAGGGTCCTGACATCATCAAGACTGGAGCAGAGTCCAAAGCCCTGCTCTGGACTTGATGGCACAGAGGGACAGTTCACCTCTAAACCATGGCCCACTGTGGGAGTGGAGGATCAGGTCAGTAAAACGGTTTCTCCTTTCCCCTGGTAAAAAACAAGCTATTAACCCTTGCAGAGTCCCACCCTATCTGCGTAGAGTTAGGCTTTAAAGCGGTAGTAAACCACAGGCAATTTTTTTTCTTTATTTTAACCTGTAAGGCAAAGTTATAATGTGCTAGTATGCATCTCATACTAGCACATTATGTCAAACTTACCTTAGAATAAAGCCCTCTCAGTGGCGTGCTGTCAATGCTGACATGGCTTCCATCTTCACCCGGTCTTCCTTCTGGGTTTGTGGACTCCGGCTGTGTGAGTGGGTGGAGCCACAATGATGTCATTCCTGCGCATGCACGTGGGAGCCACCGTTTACAGCACAAGACACTGAGGCTGGGTTGGACTTGTGAATTGTGGATTGTGAATTGGATGCAACTTTCTCCACACCTAATTGGCATAGCAGGATCACATCTTCGCAGCGGCTCAGGAGTCCTGTGCATCTTTTGGTTAATTTCAGGTCCTGAATAGAGACGCACTGGACTCCTGCTGTGAGCCGCTGCGTGATCTAGTGTGAACCCAGCCTGAAGGAACAGTCCAGATGGCCGTTCCTTGAGAGCGTATGAGATGGTGACTGCATGTACACTAAGGCTGGGTTCACATTGCAGCGATGCGGGAACGCCGTCAATCCGCTGCGGGTTCCCGCATCGCATACCTCCCGGCGGCAGTTCACACTGCCCTATGCGAACTGCTGGGAGTGTCAGTGAAACGTTAATGACACCCCCAGATCCGTCCGCATATCGCAGTGCGATCTGCAAACTCGGACAGGAATCGGATCGCATGGTGTGAACACCCATGCGATCCGATTCTGCTGCGGACCAAAAAAAGGGTCCTGTGCGAGTTTGGGCCGTGTGCGATGCGAATTCAGCCATACTATCTGTATGGCTGAACTCGCATCGCACAGAGATCGGATGTGATTTGCACTGCAGTGCGGTGCGAATCACATCCGGTTCTCGTAATTGCTGCAATGTGAACCCAGCCTTAATATCTCCTGAACCGTGCATGTTTAGGAGATATTTACAGTACCTACAGGTAAGCCTTATTATAGACAAATTTAAGAGAAAATTTAAGAGAAAGAGAAGAGAATTTAAGAGAAAATTTGGTTGGTAAGCAGACTGGTTGGTGAGTTGAGCCGGGAATTTTCTCTGGTTTTATCTTTCATGCATTTGCCCTTCTATGTGCTCCTTGATGTGAAGGCCATGTAGGATAGAAATGGCATTTCCGATGTACATCCATTTTTTGAAGAGGGATATCTTGGTAACGACAGCAGCTGCTGCCACAACCGAAATATCCATCTCTTCAGGCGCAGGATGTGTGTGCGATAATGGTGGTCTCTGCAGTGGGTTCGCCGCGAGATGAAGCGCTATCGGTGGCGGGAGAGGTGCCACTCCCCCTCCCGCCGCTCTCCCGCACCCTCCGCCGCTTACTGGAGCCATCGGTAGTGGCGGAGGCGATCGGGTCCTTTCCTGTGCTGGGTATGGAGACGAGTGAAGCTAAGGCCGCGTACACACGAGCGGACTGTATGGCGTACTTAGTCTGTCATACAATCCGACGGACAGTCCGTCATACTTTCGAATGAACGGACTTGACCACACACGGATGCACAAACAGTCCGTCGAAAGCTTGCACGATGACGTGTACAGCACGTTCGACGGGATTAGAAATAGGAAGTCCAAGACACAGCAATGCAACCTTCCGCCGTGTAAATCCTTTCTGAGCATGCGCCATTCTTAGTCCGTCGAACTTGCCTACTCACGAGCGGATTGTCCGCTGAAACCAAAGTATGACGGACAGAATTACGGAAATTCCGAAATACTTAGTACGCCAGACTGCACGCTGAAAAAGTCAGCTGAAGCCCACACACGAGCGGACTGTCCGCTGAAATGTGTTTCGGCGGACTAAGTAGGCCATACAGTCCGCCCGTGTGTACGCGGCCTAAGATGGCCCCCACTCGTCTCTATACCATAGGAGGGCGGAAGCGACGTCAAAACGTCACTTCCACCCATACCTCTTAAAGGCACATTTTTTCAATGTCATTTTTTTAAATGACATTTTTTTTTTTATTGCATTTAAGTCCAAATATGAGATCTGAGGACTTTTTGACCCCAGATCTCATATTTAAGAGGACCTGTCATGCTTTTTTTTTTTTTTTTAAAACAGTGTAAAAATAAATAAAATCAATTAAAATAAATAAGAAAAAAAAAAAAGGTTTTTAAAAACACCCCGTCCCGACGAGCTCGCGCGCAGAAGCGAGCGCATACGTGAGTAGCGCCCGCATATGAAAATGGTAGTCAAACCACACATGTGAGGTATTGCTGCGATCGGTAGAGCAAGAGCAATAATTCTAGCCCTAGACCTCCTCTGTAACGCAAAAAAAATGCAACCTGTAGAATTTTTTAAATGTCGCTTATGGAAATTTTTGAGGCTAAAAGTTTGATGCCATTCCACGAGCGGTCGCAATTTTGAAGCGTGACATGTTGCGTATCAATTTACTCGGCGTAACATTATCTTTCACAATATAAAAAAAATTGGGCTAATTTTAATGTCTTATTTTTTTTCATTCAAAAACGTGATTTTTTTCCCCAAAAAAGTGCGCTGGTAAGACCGCTACGCAAATACGGTGTGAAAAAAAGTATTGCAATGACCGCCATTTTAAACTCAAGGGTGTTAGAAAAAAAAACAATATAAAATGTTTGGGGGTTCTAAGTAATTTTCTAGCAAAAAAAACTGTTTTAAACATGTAAACACCGAGTCTGAAAAGAGGCCTGGTCCTTAAGTGGTTAAAGAGGAACTGCCCACATAATTTGTATATAAAAACATCTTTGCCATTCTGAAGCTTCCCTCCAACCACTCTGCATGTTATTTTATATATACTGTGATTCTGTATTTGCCAAATATGCTGCAGAAATCTCCTTCCACTGAGTCTGGCTGCAATCATTTTAACTGTGGGCAGCTGAAGCTGCTGCCTGTTCACTTCCTGGATTTACACAGAAGCACACCTCCAGCTCTGCAGCTCTCATTCGCCCTATTATGTCTCATCCCCCCTCCATTCCTGACAAACTCTCATGAGAGTGAGAGAGAGAGTGAGAGAGGGAGCTGTGTATGATGTCATAAGCCTAGGCTAATGACCAGACAAGAAGCAAGAAGTGGGCTGTAAAAGGTATTTACTGGCATAAAAATAATAATTTTACTATCCAAAATTAAAACAACAAAGGCAGAGGATTTAATAGATGAAAAACTGACTGATGTTCCACTTTAATTACCTCCTGCCCGCTATATACACAAATGGAAGGGGGCGGGATGCTTCGTTGTTCTGGGGTGACATCATATGATGTCGCACCAGTCTCACCGCATTTGCGCCTCCACTGTGTCACTAGGACATTGCGTGACCCCAAACTCAATAAAGAGCTGATGACGTGGCTCTTTACCCATGTGATCAGCTGTGTCCAATCATAGCTTATCACATGTAAATAAGGAGATGCCGGTTGTTGGCTCTCCTCGCCTCACACTGACAGAGTATGAGGAGAGGAGAGATGATCACAAGCATTTCCTCAAAGGGAAACCTCTACAGATAATCAGGGCAGTCCCAACATTGCCTAGCAGTGATGCCAGTCTATGCCCATCAGTGAAGCCAATCTGTGCCCATCAGTGAAGCCAATCTGTGTCCATCAGTGTTGCAAGTCAGTGCTGCCTTTCAGTGCTCATCAGTGCCGCCTATCATTGCCCATAAGTGCCCATCAGTGCAACATATTAGTGCCTCCTCATCAATGCCCATCGGTGCAGACTATTAGTGCTGCATTCTAGTGCCTCCTCATCAATGCCCATCCGTGCTGCTGGCCTGAGAAAATACGCAACTCAGAAGAATATCAAACCACCTCACTTCCGGTTTATTAAAACCCACAGTAATTGCAGATTTTGACGAATTTGTGTTTGGGCACAACAGCGGCAACCGAATGCAGTCAGGTAAAGGAACATTTGGGTGTATTCATAGCCCAGTGGCTAACAGGGATGATGTTGTCACCGCCTCGGAGGTGGCCATTTTGTTGGTTAGTGTTGGACCGGAGTAACAATCTCCGCTCATAATACCGTGCACCGAACTGCATTTGGTTGCTGCTCTTGTGTCAAAACATGTATTCCTCATCGTGTGAAATTACTTCATAGAAATCTGCAATTAATCCTATTTTAAATAAACCGGGAGTGACATGGTTCAATATTCTGCTGAGATGCCTATTTTGTCAGAATACTTGATTCTGTCTACAGGGATGGGCACCAGACATTTCTTCAATGCAAAGAGATTTATTGTCTCAAACAGAACTGGGGGAGAGAGGGTTAAGGGCCAGGACACCTTAAGTAGATGCAATGTTAATTGGCAGACTCCGAGACTTCTATAGGTAGACAGCCATGCAGGTAAAGGCATCTATTTGGACACCACGTCTGCATGAGTAGAAGCGCTGTTTCCTATGGCAACAATCGTGTAACACTTTCTAACAAAAGTTGCAATGAACTCTTTCACGTCTTCTACAATCTTCTTTTGTAGAACTTCACTCAACTGAGCTCCCAGTCTTTCACAAGACTTTCTGATCCACTTGCCACTGGATCCCCTGAGCTCTTCCAATCTTCTCACTGAGTATCTTCCTCAGGCGTCACCCCCGTGTCCCTGCTGGGTCCCTAGCTTGGCACTCACAGATACTTCAAGCGCCAATCCCCTGGCCTGCTTGGTCCCTGGCTTAACACAAAATAATGCTTTGCAAGCGTCACCGGCTGGGTACCTGGCTTGGCACTTGCTGAAGTTTCTCACTTTTTCACCATTCCCAGCTGGTGAGAAGACTGCTCTGGTACTTGCTTCAACTACTCACAGTGGTCCACGGTAGCAAGGTAGATGGTCTCTTAGTGGCAACAGCTTCCCATCTACCTCCGATCATGACAGATTCTCCGGCCAGCAGAACTGTTACTTCTGGTTGGACTGCAAGCATGCAGTCCCAACCCTACACTGCTCTAATGCTTCTGGATAGGCCCCTCAGACAGCCTAGCATCCAGATGACCCCAGGATAGGCACAATCTCCGGCCTAGCAGTCTAGGGACACAAGAAAATCCCTGCCAATTAGCTGAGACATCCCATTCATTCCTAATCTGCCCTTGCACTGCCCTTGTCTTATCCAATGTCACCAGATACCCGGCCATCTAGCGACAGAAGAGAAAGTGCAGCAATTCCAGAAATAGGGTGAAATCAATTGGCCAAGGCAACTATCACTTGGCAAATAAATGTAATAGCAATCCTGCCTAAACATCAGGGTGCTACATCTGTAAAACGCACTGGAACACGTCCTTATTTAAAACATGCATGCAGAATCTGGAACACATCCGGACTGCGTTTCTATGCTGTGAACTGGCCCTAAAACCATATCTAATAAAATTTCTTCATACATTTTCCCAAAATGTGTTCTGCTAGGTGTCTTTGGTTTAAAAAAAAAATCTACAGTGTAAACTCCAGGTTCCAAAATCCCTTTTACTCCTATTTGCAAATTAAACATTTATTATCTGTTAAATCCTCTGGCTTCTCATTAGATAAACCCACTAGCTTTGAACTCCTATGCACTCAAGGCCCTTACAAATCCAACTTAATATCAGCTATATACAAAATTCTTCAGACAAGCCAAAATGTCCAGGAGCCAGAGATGAGCGTAGTAGAACAGCAAGCAGAATCTGGAGCCAGAAGGAATGTCAGCCAAGCAAGTCTTTAACAAGAACACAGGAGAGCACCTCTAGAAATGTGACCAAGGCGAAGGCAGAGATCATCTGGGCTGGACGGTTTAAGTAGGCAGGACTGACAAGCAGGATATCATCAACAGGTGAGTTACTGTGGAGATATAGGAGCTGCCAATTAGCCGACAGCTGAGCGGCCAGCTCAGAGAAGGAAGGGCTGAGCCCAACCCTGACACATGAGGGGTAAGTTTCACCATAAACAATCAGTAAAGCACTCTGTGTAGCACCTGTAAAGGTTCAGTATTTAGTCTTAAGTCCTCAGACGGCTAGTCCTGGGGCCCAGTTGTACCGTTGGTGCACATGAGTACAGTCCCAGTCACACAGCAAATACAGCTAGTGGATGGCTGTATGGACACTTACTAAAGGGCTCAGTCTCTTTCTCTGCAGCAGATTGTATATCCCCCGGCAGCATCTCACCAATCCCAGCAATATTGCAGCTCACTATCCATTCACATGCAGTGATTAGTCCACTCTCTGCTCTGCACCCAGGTGACTATGGCTGTCGGTAACTCAGCACTGCAGATCTCACTTAGACCTCTGATATGCAGCAGTGATGGGGCACACTGGATAGGGATGTGCACTCTCTGGTCCCCCTCATGGCAAGAGGAAGCTGTGTTATGTAAAACCTGTTAAAATAAAGCTCTTTCCCCTCCTCCCAGAAATCTCTCCATGGTGAATGTAGTTCAAAAGCTCTTGATTACAGTAGTCTCTCTCCTCTGGTTTACAGTTCCCACAGTGCAGTGCTGCCTGACTCAGTCTATTGAATTCTTCCTGCTCTGCAGCCCCCTCTTCTTGCTGAAATAGCTGTAAACTAGTTCAGCACCACAAGGCAGCAGCTACAGAGAGCAGCTACAGCCATTGTTTCCACCATTGTAGCCACCTGGCAACACCAACAAAGTTAACACTCGTACCACTCTTTGGCCTCACATGTATTGTCACCACTACAAGGGTTATTGGACAAGAGGTGCATGAGTAGTCCCCTCTTCAGCTCGATCTCCACCAGACAAGTGACAAGCAGATATAGTTAGAAGGTCCACTTGCTGTTAATCTGTTGCATGATCTGAGTGACTTGGACCATGGTATAATGGTCAATGCCTGATATGGTGGCTGAACATCTCAAAAGTAGTCTCAAGAGTTCACAGAAAATGGTCTAAATAAAGCAAAAATCAACCAGGGAGTGGCAATTCCATTGGAGAAAACAACTTGCTATTGAGAGAGGTCAGAGCGGAATCATCGGACTTGTTCATTCTGAGAGTCAACAACTGCTGAACTACTGTCACTTCAATCATTCTTTATAATAGTGATGTATAGGGCATCTCCAAGGCTGGAATCACAAATCAAAAGCATTTTTAACGCACATTTTCCGATAAAGCCTATTTTTAAGTGCCTTGTGCTTTATCAGCAATCTGTGTAAATTTGTCATCCGATAAAATGTTGAGTAAAATTAAAGTGTTACTAAACCCACAACAGTAAAATCAGTCTGTATATGCAGTAAAGCATACTTGTTATACTTACTGTGGAACCTAAAGGGTTAATCCTCTGCATTATGTAAAAAGGGTGTTTGATCCTGTCTTCTTTGATCCTCCTCTTCTTCCACTGTTCCCAATCTATCCTCTGATAGTAGAGAACCTTGGGGACACTCTGCTCATGCTCAGTTTGGTGTGTATTGCTAGGGAGTTTTTTTTCTTATTCTTGGGAGAGTGCATGTGATCAGCACAGGGCCAATCAGCACTGTCCAGACAGAGGGTCAGGGGTCCTGCAGCGTCAGGGGAGAATGAAAACTCCTCCTACAAGCTTTAACCAGACACTGATAGAAGTCACAAGATTGCTATCAGAGTATTTAGTAGTTTATATTTACTAAAATAATTGCATTTCCATGTTCTGTGAACTGTGGGAGACCAGATGTAGTGAATGCAGGGTGCTGGGTTTAGTAACACTTTAAGATTACTGGAAGCATATTGAAACCCATGTTACATGATTTATTTATTTTTTTACATTCTTTTCCACTACCATTGCCATAAATAGACCTGAAATGTGCTTTTTTGATGAACTAAAAAATGGACTTGCAATTTTTTTGGCTGCTGTATGTTAACGCAGTGTACAGATTGGAAGTGGCACCATTACCTAGTTCACGTCTTCGGAAGTATGATATAGCATGCATTCCCCAATCACCTTTGCAGAAGTATATTAGCCTCCAAATGTTGCCATAAAGCTAACCTGTCCCCTGCTCAAAGGTATCACATAGGGGGCTTGTTAGCTCTTGTAAAAGCAATAAAGGTAATTGTAGATGTAGCACCCTTGTGGTTTAGTCAGGGATGCTCCTCACAATTTTACTTGCCGGGAGTAGTTACACTGGTCAATTGTTAGAGATCCATTGATTTCTCCCCAAGTTTAGCCTTGTTGTACTTTTTTATACTGAAACTAGGTGGCTGGGCACTTGGTGGTACTAGATTTGAGAAGGACAACTCAACATCAGGTTATGGGTATATATGGTATCTCAGTCAATGGGCAGGGGTTTTCTTGAATCCCTTGGCCTACTGGGAGAACCTATATATTCGGGTGGGGGTCAGGTGATCTATGTTCTGTGCCACCTGGACGGCTGTCTGGGTGGACATGTGTCATATGCCCGGGGCTGCTAGGCCAGAGATTGGGCTTATTTTGGGGGAATCTAGCTTCCAGGCTGTCTAAGGGCCTATTCAGAAGTAAGAGAGCAGCGCAGGGTTGGGATTGTGGCTCTCAGTCTAACCAGAAGTGACAGTTCTGCTGGTCAGAGAACCTGTCGTAGTCGGAGGTAGAAGTAAATCTGTCACCACTAAGGGACCAACCACCTTTACCAGGGACCACAGTGAGTAATTGAACCAAGTACCGGAGCAGCATTCTCACTGAACAGGCAAGGTGGAGATCGGGAAATTTCAGGCGGTGATCAAGTCAGGGAACCAGCCAGCGGAGGTGACGCTTGCAGAGCAGCCTTGTGAGTCAAGCTAGGGACCAAGCTGGTTAGCAATGGTGAAGCTTGTGAAGTATCGGTGTGTCAAGCTAGGGACCCAGCAGGGAAGCGTGGGTGACACTTGAGGGAGATACCACTGCAAACCTTTGAGGAACTACAGGGATTCAGAGTTAGTGAATCAGAGGGTCCAGTGAGAGACCAGGAGCTCAAGGGGCTGAAGAACTACAAGCAGAAGTTGTAGTGAAGCAAAGAGGACTGCAACGATTTGTGTTAGCAACTGTTAAAGACTGTTGCCATAGGATACAGCAATCCTGCACGTGCAAAAGTGGCGCCTTGATGGGGGCCTTTTTCTGTACGGCTGTCCTATTGAAGTCTTGGAGTCTGCCAATTGGAATTGCAACTGCTTAAGGAAGTCCTGGCCCTAACCCTCTTTCCCCCTCAAAATATAAAAAGTACTGTTAACAGAAATAAAACCTCTGTTACATCCAAGAAGTGTCTGGCGCCCAATAACTTTAGCCACCTTGCACCAACTATGCTTCACGCTCTTGTGATCCGTTATCAGCAGACAGTGGGCTGAAGCCCGCTGTCAGCTGAAATCAGATAGCCGGTCCAGACTCGGCCAAGATCCTGAAGACTCCCACCCCCTCCACAGCCCAGTGCTCCAGTAAGTGGGGGGGGGGGGGGGGGTTGACCAGCTCTCAGGGAGCTGTAAGAACTGAGCGATCGGCAGTGTTTGATCTCTCAGTTCTCAGTGTTAGAGCTGGTAGGGGACAGGTACAGCATCGGACTGATGCTGCATCCAGCTAGGTAAGTATGATTCTAAAAAAAAATAATGAATACTTCTCTTTTAACTAAACTGAATTGTAAAGGCCTTTAAAGCATTGCCTAGTAATAATTCTGGGTACCTTTTATTTATTTGCTGTTTTACGGGTGCATGCAGTTTTGAGGCCGACCACACATTTGGTATCTATTTACTCAACACAACCTCATCTTTTGTTTTATACAAAAAATTTGGAATGATATTATGTGTATGTGTGCAACAAAATTCATTTTAGTTTATTTCTTCCTAAAAATATAGATGTGATAAACGTGCAACATAAACATTTTCAACTACCTTCTTTTTATGCTACAGAGTCCCTGCTTTCAGAAAATGTTCTAGAAGTCTTAAATGATTTTCTATGCAAAATGCAATGTTTTTTAACATGCGTGTAAAATGAAAAAATTGCTCCAGAGGGGAAGTGGTTAAAAACAATAGCAAAGCTGTGCTCATGCATTGATGTGCATTACAACACGCATGTTAAATACAAAGGTGTGAATACTGCTTACTAAAGTGTATTTTTACTTTGCAAAGTGCACTTATGCAAGGACAACACAATCATGTGCAAAGAAATGATGTTTAAAAAATATATCTTTGCTCGTACAAGTGAATTTCCTCTTTGCAAAAAATTTGTTATTTACAATTTCATTTACAAAATAGTGTGACTTTTGATCTGCAAATTACAAAGGTAAAAAATAAATAAATAAATTGCATTCAAGTTTAACCCCTTTTAATTGCAAGTTAACCCTAATCTTTAACAACTGCGTTCTAGGATAGATCTAGTTTTTACGCATACTGGTGCACTTCCAAGTGCAATAAAAATGACTGGGTGTTTTTTTTTTTTGAAAAGCAAACATTGGTCAAAATAGAAAAAAAAAATACGTTTTTGTTTTTTTGTATATTCAATGCATTGCTAATGGACATTTACCGCTTAAAAAAAAATGTTTTAAAATAAATTGCATTCTTATTTAAAGGAGAAGTGTATCCAAAGCTTGTTTGGCTGTATTTATCCTGTGGATCCATTTTCAGCAGACAGCAGGCTGAAGCCACAAAGTTGGCTTCAGAAGTATCGCATTGGGATCTGCCTACATGCCTGGACCAGCACCCGACTCTCAAAGAGCTGCTCCCGCCCCTTTCCACAGCCTAGCTCTCCAGCGAGACTGACAGTCACCAGCTCTCTGCTCAGGGAGCTCTGAGAACAAAGCGATCATCAGTGTTCGATTGCTCGGTTCTCTGCATTAGAGCTGGTGGGGACAGATACAGCATCGAACCTATGCGTCATAGGTAAGTATGATTAAAAAAAAAAAATCCATACTTCTCCTTTAACTAATAACCCTTAGTTAACCTTAAAGTGGTGTTGCCACCAAAAAATAAAAAGTTGCTTAAAATTCTTTAAAAAAAAATAAAAAAAAATGATTGGCAATTTTTTTTTGACTCACCTCTAAATACCTGTTGCTAGGGGGTCCCTCGTAGTCTGCCTTCTTCCTTGCCCGGGCTGGTGACATCACTTCCCCTTGTGCCGCACATTAACCTGGGATCTGTCACGTGTCCCAGGTGACTGTGCTCGCGCATGCACAGTGGGTGCCCGGCTGTGAAGCCACAACCGGGTGCCCACAGTACGCATGATGACGCCGCGAGCGGAGTCGGGAACTAGGGGGGGCTTCGTTCCCCCGCATCGCTGGACCCTGGGACAGGTAAGTGTCCGATTATTAAAAGTCAGCAGCTGCAATATTTGTAGCTGCTGACTTTTTTATTTTTATTTTTATTTTTTAGGGGGTACCACACTTTAATTAGCTTTAATTAACTACTTCCTCCCCTTCTCCTCTCTCAGTTCTATCCTGACATGGAAATGTATAGATAGGCAACTCCTTACCTCATATTGATTAGTGGTTCCAAATTATTAATTATTACTGCAGTAGGGAACAGACACAAAATACACACTCAGCATCTTTCCAAATAACTGTTCTGCTATATTAGGATGCAATTGAAGGTTTTTATACACATGATTATGTAGGTATCACATTATTATTACAATTGTACGTTTATGGTAACAAGGGGCGTAACATAGGCAGACTAATTCTAATCAGGACTCGAAAGAATGAAACAAACATGTAATGAAAGCATTATTAGTGGGGACAGTGTGCAATACATACAAAATAGAATCCAATTATATACAGAACTTACAAATTTCCTTCACAGTCTCCTCTTTTTTGATCAATATTTTGATCACTAACCATACCTGCTATCACCTTTAACCTGGAACCTCCATACGCTTACGTGAAGGTAGTCCTGGCCAAAGAGGCAAAACTCCATTGTGGAGAATATAATAGCTGAGCAGCTCTTTTCATTACAAAATTACTTTTCATTGTGAAAAACAAATGATTGATAAGACATATTTACAGAGAACTGGCTGTACACCCCCTGTGGTCAGAATGGCTTTCTAGCTTAAAGGGGTTGTAAAGGTTTGTTTTTTATTTTCTAAATAGGTTCCTTTAAGCTAGTGCATTGTTGGTTCACTTACCTTTTCCTTCGATTTCCCTTCTAAATGTTTTTTTTCTTTGTTTTCTTTGTCTGAATTTCTCACTTCCTGTTCCTGCTCAGTAAGCTGTTCAGTAAGCTGTTCTGGCTGACTAAACACCGCTCGGATGATGGTGTTTACTGAGGAGAAACAGGAAGTGAGAAATTCAGACAAAGAAAAAAACATTTAGAAGGGAAATCAAAGGAAAAGGTAAGTGAACAAACAATACACTAGCTTAAAGGAACCTATTTAGAAAATAAAAAAAACATAGCTTTACAACCCCTTTAAATGTTGGCATGCTGACTTGTCAGCATATGTAAACGCAGACAATTATACCTAAAATGGAAGCTGTACAAAAGACAAATGTGACTTCAACATGGCTAAACTACAAATCACATTATATATATATTTATATCCCTTACAATTAAAGTATTTGAATAAATAGTACACTAGACTGTGATTCCAAGAGGGAAACAAATCAAACACAGAGATTTCTTTCATTTAGTTATTTTTGCAGTGTCTGGTGTGGATCCAGGTGACTTTTCCTTCAAGTTTTGCAAAACTGTACATGAAATAGATGCTGTATTGATTCTCCAAACATTTCTTTCTATAAAAATGTCTCTTGACAATCCACAAGTCACCTGGCTTTAGTTTTAGATCCTTCCAAACTTTTAGGATCTGGAATTGGGGAGAAAACATAAATGAGTTTGTCAAAAACCTTAAAAGATCAGCAACATTCTCTGTGAGATCCGAATGGAGGACTTCAGCTGCTGAGACAAAATATAAGCAAGTGAGTAACACACTCCCAAACCAAATCCCATAGGGAGAGAGTCCAACATCCCCTTAGGGGCTTGATAAACTATAAGAAAACTTTCAGGCAAAAGTTTTCTACTTTCTTACTCTACTTTTTCAGATCTACAAAAAATGTAATACCTTGGTCTTCGGGGAGTGTGTCCTGCACTGGGCTCACAGCAGCTGATTCCCACGTCATCAATTTAACATATGTGGCTTCCTTTGTCTACAGTCTCCTCCAATAGAGGCAATAAGGTGGCTGGATTCAAATGCATGCATTTTTCATTGTTAGATTTGTACATAAACAAACAAAACAAATTGATATGTTGAACCTTTCATTAGACAAACATTTAGTTAGCTGTATATTTGCTGCGAAGAATGTGGGACCACATTAAATGAATGTAATATTTGACCAAAATAATATCTAACTTTGTCTAATAGCACCTTTGCATAAAGGTACAGCTCTAAAATATGGAGGCGAACCCTTCATTACTGGGACTAGCTTGCATAAATATATCACAATGGCTTGTTTTCTATTGTGCTGTTCGTGGAAGAACTTCAATTTCATGTTTCAAAAAGACAACTTTTTTCTGGCAATATTATAATTTCTCATTGCTTGCTCTGTTGTTAGTTTTATCTAGATAACACAAGTCCTTAGTTTCCATCTGACATTATTTTCCTGATGTCATAACATAAGGCCCCTTTCACACATGCGGACATTATGTCCGTATTTCATCCATCCGTTTGCGGATGAAATACGGACATACATGCATCCCTATGGGATGCGGTTGTCTGCGGATGAACATCCGCAGACACCCGCTATCGTCCGCCTCCGCTATTGTCCTATTCTGCAGATAGAGGAAAATCCTATTTTTCTATCCATCTGCAGAGCGGATCGGATGAACACGGACAGACGGTCCGTGCTCATCCCATCCCCCATAGAGGAGAATGGAGAGCTGACAGGGAGGTCCCTGCACAGTGTGCCGGGACCGCCCTGTTATCCGCCGGCTCAGTGGGGACAACGGAGCGATCCCCGCTGAGCAAGCAGATCATCACGGGGCAGATCATTACTGATCCGTCCCGTGTGAAAGGGGCCTAATAAATAATAACAATACCCTGCGGACATGCAGAGATGTCCAATAAATCCAAAGTATTCTTCTGCTTATGCCACTGCACTTACAAGGAAAAGGGGCACATCATTTCACAATTCACGCATTCTGCTTTGGATTTCAAAAATAAAAATAAATAAAAAACAAAAGGACCAACAATCTGTACGTGACAGAACAGAAAGCTCTCAGCCAGATCAGAAACTATAAAACAACTGGCTGCAGGCAGCATCTATCCTAACAGGGTGTGTGGACTTGATGTGATGTGATGGGTCTGTTATATTTAAATTTTATTTATTATTACTCTTACATCATATACCGCACATCAAGTTATTATCAGACCTTTAGAGTTAATTTTTGTAGAAAAATTTCTTCTGTATCCCATCCATCTTGGTTTTGTTAAATATTATGGAAGCTGTACTCCAAATAACAAACCTCGTCTTAATCTTTTTTTCTTTCAATAAGGGACTATTGTATAAATGTAAAATTACAAAATTGTTCTCTTAACTGCTTGCCGACCAGCGCATGCCGATTTATGTCGGGAGAATGGCACTGGTGGGCAAAAGGGAGAACCGGTACGTCCCCCTTAAGAAGTGGTGTTGAAGGCACGTGCGCGCCCGCCGTGGTCTCCGTGACCGTGGATCCCGCGGACTCGATGTCCGCCCGGGGACATAAATTTTGTTTGGGTACAAGGTCGCATGACCGCGCAATTGTCAGTTAAATTGATGCAGTGCCGAATCACAAAAAGTGCTCTGGTCAGGAAGGGGGTAAAATCTTCCGGGGCTGAAGCAGTTAATCTAAATTAATCCCATTTTACAAATTTCTCCAATAACTTGGATTTCATTTCCAACCAAAGGTTGTCTAAACCAGGTACAAAATATCTATATTATATATAAAATTGTTAAACTCATATCAGAAATTAATACTTAAGTGTTAATCTCAATAGTACATCCTAATTCTAATACACAGTATCTCACAAAAGTGAGTACACCCATCACATTTTTGTAAATATTTTTTATATATTTTCATATGACAACACTGAAGAAATTACACTTTGCTACAATCTAAAGCAGTGCATGTACAGCTTGTATAAAAGTGTCAATTTGCTGTCCCCTCAAAATAACTCAACACACAGCCATTAACCACTTTCAGACCGGACCATTTTGCTGGTAAATGACCAGAGGTCTTTTTACACTTTGGCACTGCGCTGCTTTAACTGGTAATTGCGCGGTCATGCAATGTTGTACCGAAACAAAATTTGCGTCCTTTTCTTCCCACAAATAGAGCTTTCTTTTGATGGTATTTGATTGCCTCTGCGATTTTTATTTTTTGCGATATAAACGTAAAAAGACCGCAAATTTTGAAAAAAAATGATATTTTCTACTTTTTGTTATTAGAAAAATCCAATAAACTCAATTTTAGTCATACATTTAGGCCAAAATGTATTCAGCCACATGTCTTTGGTAAAAAAAAAGTCAATAATTGTATATTTATTGGTTTGCGCAAAAGTTGTCACATCTACAAACTAAGGTACGTTTTCTGGAATTTACGCAGCTTTTAGTTTACGACTGCCTATCTCATTTCTTGAGGTGCTAAAATGGCAGGGCAGTACAAAACCCCCCCAAATGACCCCATTTTGGAAAGTAGACCCCCTAAGGAAATTGATAAGAGGCATGTTGAGCCCATTGAATATTTTATTTTTTTGCCTCAAGCGATTGAATAATGACAAAAAAAAAAATTTTTTTTTTTTTTTACACAAAGTTGTCACTAAATGATATATTGCTCACACATGCTATGGGCGTATGTGAAATGACACCCCAAAATAAATTCTGCTGCTTCTCCTGAGTATGGGGATACCACATATGTGGGACTTTTTGGGAGCCTAGCCGCGTACGGGGCCCCGAAAACCAAGCACCGCCTTCAGGCTTTCTAAGGGCGTAAATTTTTGAGTTCACTTCTCACTACCTATTACAGTTTTGAAGGCCATAAAATGCCAAGATGGCACAAAACCCCCACAAATGACCCCATTTTAGAAAGTAGACACCCCAAGCTATTTGCTGAGAGGCATGTTGAGTCCATGGAATATTTTATATTTTGCCACAAGTTGCGGGAAAATTACAAACTTTTTTTTTTTTATTTTTTTTTTAACAAAGTTGTCACTAAATGATATATTGCTCATGCATGCCATGGGCATATGTGAAATGACACCCCAAAATAAATTCTGCTGCTTCTCCTGAGTACGGGGATACCACATATGTGGGACTTTTTGGGAGCCTAGCCGCGTACGGGGCCCCGAAATCCAAGCACCGCCTTCAGGCTTTCTAAGGGCGTAATTTTTTGATTTCACTCCTCACTACCTATTACAGTTTTGAAGGCCATAAAATGCCAAGATGGCACAAAACCCCCACAAATGACCCCATTTTAGAAAGTAGACACCCCAAGCTATTTGCTGAGAGGCATGTTGAGTCCATGGAATATTTTATATTTTGCCACAAGTTGCGGGAAAATTACAAACTTTTTTTTTTTTTTTTTTTTTTTTCACAAAGTTGTCACTAAATGATATATTGCTCACGCATGCCATGGGCATATGTGAAATGACACCCCAAAATAAATTCTGCTGCTTCTCCTGAGTATGGGGATACCACATATGTGGGACTTTTTGGGAGCCTAGCCGCGTACGGGGCCCCGAAAACCAAGCACCGCCTTCAGGCTTTCTAAGGGCGTTACAGTTTTGAAGGCCATAAAATGCCAAGATGGCACAAACCCCCCCCAAATGACCCCATTTTGGAAAGTAGACACCCCTAAATTTAGGGGTACACTAGTGAGACTAGGTAATAAATGGCGGGTGCCCTGAAACTATAAAAAAATAACTAACCAACCAGCGTCACCTGTAACAGTTATATGGTGATCACTGGTGAAAGGGTTAACTAGGGGGCAATTAGGGGGCTTTATGCGGTAGTATATGGGGGTCCCTGGCGCTATAAAAAGCTGCAGCGAACCTAAATACCTACCTGCCTAACTAGCGTCACCTGTGACACTAATACAGCGATCAGAAAAACGATCGCTTATTAGGCTGGGTTCACACTGGAGCGATGCGGGAACGCCACGAATGCGCGGCGGGTTCCCGCATCGCATGCCTCCCGGCGGCAGTTCACACTGCCCTATGCGAACTGCTGGGAGTGTCAGTGAAATGTTACTGACACCCCCAGATCAGTTCGCATATCGCAGTGCGATCTGCAAACTCGGATCGCATGGTGTGAACACCCATGCGATCCGATTCTGCTGCGGGCCAAAAAAAGGGTCCCGTGCGAATTTGCGGCGGGTGCGGCGGGTGCGGCGAATGGCTGAACTCGAATCGCACAGAGATCGGATGTGATTTGCACTGCAGTGCGGTGCGAATCACATCCGTTCTCATAAACCGCTGCAATGTGAACCCAGCCTTAGTGACACTGGCGACGGGGGGTGATCACGGGGTTAAACCTTTATTGGGGGGGTTAGGGGGGTACCTTAGAACTAAAGGGGGCTAACCCTAACTGCCCTAACAGTTATTAGTCACAAATGACACCCGCCGGGTGATCAGGGGGTTAAACCTTTATTAGGTAATAAATGGCGGGTGCCCTGAAACTATAAAAAAATAACTAACCAACCAGCGTCACCTGTAACAGTTATATGGTGATCACTGGTGAAAGGGTTAACTAGGGGGCAATCAGGGGGCTTTATGCGGTAGTATATGGGGGTCCCTGGCGCTATAAAAAGCTGCGGCGAACCTAAATACCTACCTGCCTAACTAGCGTCACCTGTGACACTAATACGGCGATCAGAAAAATGATCGCTTATTAGGCTGGGTTCACACTGGAGCGATGCGGAAACGCCGCGAATCCGCGGCGGGTTCCCGCATCGCATGCCTCCCGGCGGCAGTTCACACTGCCCTATGCGAACTGCTGGGAGTGTCAGTGAAATGTTACTGACACCCCCAGATCAGTTCGCATATCGCAGTGCGATCTGCAAACTCGGATCGCATGGTGTGAACACCCATGCGATCCGATTCTGCTGCGGGCCAAAAAAAGGGTCCCGTGCGAATTTGCGGCGGGTGCGGCGGGTGTGGCGGGTGCGGCGGGTGCGGCGAATGGCAGAACTCGAATCGCACAGAGATCGGATGTGATTTGCACTGCAGTGCGGTGCGAATCACATTCGTTCTCATAAACCGCTGCAATGTGAACCCAGCCTTAGTGACACTGGCGACGGGGGGTGATCACGGGGTTAAACCTTTATTGGGGGGGTTAGGGGGGTACATTAGAACTAAAGGGGGCTAACTCTAACTGCCCTAACAGTTATTACAGTCACAAATGACACCAATGCAAAAAAAAAAAAAAAAAAAAAAAAAAAATGACATTGGTGTCACTGTGACTGGGGGGAAGGGGTAATTGGGGGGGTGATCGGGGGGTAAAGGGGGGGTGTGAGTGTGCCTGGCATGTTCTACTGTGTGTGTGAGTGTTGGTGCAACTTACTGATCCGCTCTCCTCCGTGTCGGAACGAAAAATACCGACACGGAGGAGAGAATACATCACTTCCTCTCCTGTGTTTACATTACAGGAGAGGAAGTGATGTCACCGGGGATTTCTATTCGTCGGGAGCGATCGCGAGGGGGTGGCCATGAATGAATGGCTGTCCCCTCGTCCGGGATCGCTCCCGAACGAATACCGACCGCCGCAGGCACCGGGCGGGGGCCCGATCGGGCCCCCGACCCGCGGGAGGCAAGGGACGTACATGTATGTCCTTATGCCTGCCCGTGCCATTGTACCGACGTACATCGGCGTGCGGCGGTCGGCAACTGGTTAATGTCTAAGCTGCTGGCAACAAAAGTGAGTACACCCCTAAGTGAAAACGTCCAAATTGGGCCCAAAGTGTCAATATGTTGTGTGGCCAACATTATTTTGCTGCCTCTTGGGCATGGAGTTCACCAAATCTTCACAGGTTACCACTGGAGTCCTCTTCCACTCCTCCATGGCAACATCACGGAGTTGGTGGATGTTAGAGACCTTGCGCTCCTCCACCTTCTGTTTGAGGATGGCCCACAGATGCTCAATAATGTTTAGGTGTGGAGACATGCTCGGCTAGTCAATTTCCTTTACTCTTAGTTTCTTTAGCAAGGCAGTGGTCGTCTTGGAGGTGTGTTTGAGGTCATTATCATGTTGGAATACTGCCCTGTGGCCCAGTCTCCAAAGGGAGGGGATCATTCTCTGCTCCCGTATGTCACAGTACATGTTGGCATTCATGGTTCCCTCAATGAACTGTAGCTCCCCAGTGCTGGCAGCACTCTGGGACGACAGCCATGCAGACCAATTTGATGCAGTCTGCGGTGTATGGTATGAGCACTGACATGCTGACTCCCCACCCCCCCACTTTATCTAGCAGATGTGTACTACATAGACCTGTGAACAGCACTATTGTTCTCTTTCTTATCTATAACACTCCGATGGACAGTAGACAGGGACAACATTACATATAACCACCAATCAATACAGTTTGATTTATGCCTTGTACACACGGTCGGACATTCCGACCACAAAATTCGTCTGATTTTTTCCGATGGATTTTTTCCGAAACTAGTGTTGCATACACACGGTTGGACAAAGTTGACGGAAAATATGATCGTTCGGAACGTGATGACATTCATTCGTTACGACGGGACTACGTTGAGGCTAGTAGCCAATATCTTTGGTCTCGTAATTTGATCTGAGCATGCGTGGCACTTTGTCCAATCGGAATTCTCTACAAACGATCGGAAAAAGTCTGATCTGATTTTCTTTGATCCCGCTCTCTCACATTTTTTCTGTCAGAATTTCCGATGGAAAAAATCCGATAGAGCCCACACGCGATCATATTTTCCGTCAATATATTCTGACGCGTGTACAGGGCATAAGGGGAGTAAAATAGGTACCCTTTGTCCCGAAAATACCTTACTATTCAAGGAAGTCTGCTAACTCAAATGTAAGCAAAATGCTTACCTCAGCTGGCTGATTATCAGAAATTCCCAGATCATCTCAAGCTCCTTGTTTCGGATTCTCAGGGTCACCTGTAAATCCCCTCCTAGGCAAAGCTTGCCATCTGACATGGAAATTTATAGATAGGCAACTCCTATACTCATATTGATTAGTGGTTCCAAATGATTAATGACTACTGCAGTAGGGAACAAACACAAAAGATCTCACACTCTGCATTTTTCCAAATAACTGTTCTGCTATATTATGACGCAATTGAAGGTTTTTATACACATGATTACGTAGTTATCACATTAAAATTACAATTGTATGTTTGTGGTAACAAGGGGCGTAACATAGGCAGACTAATTCTAATCAGGACTCGAAAGAATGCAACCATGTAATGAAAACATTATTGCACAGTGAGGGCACTGTGCAATACATACAAAATAGAGCACAATTATATACAGAACTTACAAATTTCCTTTACAATTTAAACACAGATTCAGAACAAACATTGCTTGTTCAGGATAAATAGAAAAGCTTGGAGATACGGGACTTTAAAGGTACCTGAATAGTATAAATACCACATGATAGTCAATTAAGATGTCAAAAAGATTTTTTATTTACACAAAATTAAAAAAGAAGAAAAAGAAAAAGAAAAAAAAATTCTAATTTTGTGTAAATAAAAAATCTTTTTGATATCTTAATTGACTATTACGTGATATTTATATTATCCGGGTACCTTTAAAGTCCCGTATCTCCAAGCTTTTCTATTTATCTTAAACTTTGGGATGTTGGTACCACGTTTCTCAGTTAGGGAGCTAATTTCTATCCAACATTTTCAAATATTGCTTGTTCAGGAGTTGGAGCCTATCATCGCATACTGTATAGTAGCTTGTTTTTCTTCAGCTACTATATATGACAGCTTCCTCTGTCAATTGCTGTTAAGGAAGCAGTGGGTACCAGCACCTGCCTGGTCCTTAGCATCCAGTCACCAGGGCATCCCCTGGGCATGTAAATAAAGGGGCAGGGATAGTGCTGACATAAACAACCAAATATGGTCACAGGGGGCTTCCAGATTTTAATAAGCCCCCCACAAATAGATCCCCATAACTACTGGTCCAGAGTTGTAGTGTTTTACCAGGGGAGTCCCCCCATGTTGAGGACAGATGGCCTGGTATAGCTCAGGAGAATCTAGGACACCCCCCTCCTAGTCTGCCAAGGTGAATGCTCAGATAAGGGTCTGGTATGGATTTTGGAGGGAGACCTCAAGCATTTATTCTTGTTTTTTGAGTGGGGTACCCTCTTAAAATAGAACTTGAGGGACCTCACTTTTTAGGAGGGGTTGTATGGGGTTCCTCATTAATATCTATATCACACCCTGCTAAGGGTATGGTATAGATGAAGACTCCATTCACACCTAGGTGTTCCGGATCGTGGACGGAGTCGCACAATTTTAGAGCGATTCGTCGGTTGACAATTGCAGGCAAAATCACACTGAGATTTAGGGAGCCATTAAAATGCATCCTGCGTTTTGCGGCAATTCGGAATTGCGGTGACTCAGCCCACAATCCGGAATTCCTAGGTGTGAATGAAGCCGAAGGGTAGCTTTGTTTACAAACAGAAGTAAGTAACTGAGAGTTGTCATTTATGGGCGTTTTAAATGTTATTTTTACATATTTATTGTAAATGACGGTGTTGCTGTAGCAGTTTGTATGTATGTATGTATGTATGTCATACAGATTCACCAATGTTATGGCATGTTATTTGAATTAATTTTGCTATTTTTTGATGTTGCCCTTAAAATATTGTTAAAATCCCTTGCCTATTAGCCTAGAAAGTGACCATTACTGTCTTTTAACATTTGATTCCAATTAAAATCTGTGGAATTAGCTTTGGCACCCAAACTACAGTAATATTTGCTGAACTCATCTCAAACTAAACCATCCTCATCTCAGGAAACCCAGATATATTTGGTTCATGCCTACCCTATAATTGTTTGTTTACTGATTTTTTATTTATTTTTTTACTATTAACATTTTTATTTTATTTTATTCCACAGTAAACATTTGCAATTTGTAATATGTTTCTTATTTGCAAACATATTTTCCATGTTTTATACTAGAAACACATATTTTTTATACTAGAAACACATATTTTCATTATAGAATTATAACACGTATATTTTTTATTTACATTGTAACTACTTACAAAAATACAAAAAACAGCAGTGATCACATAAAAAAAATTACACATCTTTTTACATAGTTACATAGTTACATATTTAGTCAGGTTGAAAAAAGACACAAGTTCTTCCAGTTCAACCTTAACTACCTTCAGACCGGACCATTTTGCTGGTAAATGACCAGAGGTCTTTTTACAATTTGGCACTGCGCTGCTTTAACTGGTAATTGCGCGGTCATGCAATGTTGTACCCAAACAAAATTTGCGTCCTTTTCTTCCCACAAATAGAGCTTTCTTTTGATGGTATTTGATTGCCTCTGCGATTTTTATTTTTTGCGATATAAACGTAAAAAGACCGCAAATTTTGAAAAAAAATGATATTTTCTACTTTTTGTTATTAGAAAAATCCAATAAACTCAATTTTAGTCATACATTTAGGCCAAAATGTATTCAGCCACATGTCTTTGGTAAAAAAAAAGTCAATAATTGTATATTTATTGGTTTGCACAAAAGTTGTCACATCTACAAACTAAGGTACGTTTTCTGGAATTTACGCAGCTTTTAGTTTACGACTGCCTATCTCATTTCTTGAGGTGCTAAAATGGCAGGGCAGTACAAAACCCCCCCAAATGACCCCATTTTGGAAAGTAGACACCCTAAGAAAATTGATAAGTGGCATGTTGAGCCCATTGAATATTTTATTTTTTTGCCTCAAGCGATTGAATAATGACAAAAAAAAAATTTTATTTTTTTTTTTACACAAAGTTGTCACTAAATGATATATTGCTCGCACATGCTATGGGCATATGTGAAATGACACCGCAAAATAAATTCTGCTGCTTCTCCTGAGTACGGGGATACCACATATGTGGGACTTTTTGGGAGCCTAGCCGCGTACGGGGCCCCGAAAACCAAGCACCGCCTTCAGGCTTTCTAAGGGCGTAAATTTTTGATTTCACTTCTCACTACCTATTACAGTTTTGAAGGCCATAAAATGCCAAGATGGCACAAAACCCCCACAAATGACCCCATTTTAGAAAGTAGACACCCCAAGCTATTTGCTGAGAGGCATTTTGAGTCCATGGAATATTTTATATTTTGCCACAAGTTGCGGGAAAATTACAAACTTTAATTTTTTTTTTTTTTTTTTTCACAAAGTTGTCACTAAATGATATATTGCTCACACATGCTATGGGCATATGTGAAATGACACCCCAAAATAAATTCTGCTGCTTCTCCTGAGTACGGGGATACCACATATGTGGGACTTTTTGGGAGCCTAGCCGTGTACGGGGCCCCGAAAGCCAAGAACCGCCTTCAGGTTTTCTAAGGGCGTAAATATTTGACTTCACTCCTCACTACCTATTACAGTTTTGAAGGCCATAAAATGCCAAGATGGCACAAAACCCCCACAAATGACCCCATTTTAGAAAGTAGACACCCCAAGCTATTTGCTGAGAGGCATGTTGAGTCCATGGAATATTTTATATTTTGCCACAAGTTGCGGGAAAATTACAAACTTTTTTTTTTTTTTTCACAAAGTTGTCACTAAATGATATATTGCTCACGCATGCCATGGGCATATGTGAAATGACACCCCAAAATAAATTCTGCTGCTTCTCCTGAGTACGGGGATACCACATATGTGGGACTTTTTGGGAGCCTAGCCGCGTACGGGGCCCCGAAAACCAAGCACCGCCTTCAGGCTTTCTAAGGGCGTTACAGTTTTGAAGGCCATAAAATGCCAAGATGGCACAAACCCCCCCCAAATGACCCCATTTTGGAAAGTAGACACCCCTAAATTTAGGGGTACACTAGTGAGACTAGGTAATAAATGGCGGGTGCCCTGAAACTATAAAAAAAATAACTAACCAACCAGCGTCACCTGTAACAGTTATATGGTGATCACTGGTGAAAGGGTTAACTAGGGGGCAATCAGGGGGCTTTATGCGGTAGTATATGGGGGTCCCTGGCGCTATAAAAAGCTGCGGCGAACCTAAATACCTACCTGCCTAACAAGCGTCACCTGTGACACTAATACAGTGATCAGAAAAACGATCGCTTATTAGGCTGGGTTCACACTGGAGCGATGCGGGAACGCCACGAATCCGCGGCGGGTTCCCGCATCACATGCCTCCCGGCGGCAGTTCACACTGCCCTATGCGAACTGCTGGGAGTGTCAGTGAAATGTTAATGACACCCCCAGATCAGTTCGCATATCGCAGTGCGATCTGCAAACTCGGATCGCATGGTGTGAACACCCATACGATCCGATTCTGCTGCGGACCAAAAAAAGGGTCCCGTGCGAGTTTGCGGCGGGTGCGGCGGGTGCGACACGAATTCAGCCATACTATCTGTATGGCTGAACTCGAATCGCACAGAGATCGGATGTGATTTGCACTGCAGTGCGGTGCGAATCACATCCGTTCTCATAAACCGCTGCAATGTGAACCCAGCCTTAGTGACACTGGCGACGGGGGGTGATCACGGGGTTAAACCTTTATTGGGGGGGTTAGGGGGGTACCTTAGAACTAAAGGGGGCTAACCCTAACTGCCCTAACAGTTATTACTGTCACAAATGACACCCGCCGGGTGATCAGGGGGTTAAACCTTTATTAGGTAATAAATGGCGGGTGCCCTGAAACTATGAAAAAATAACTAACCAACCAGCGTCACCTGTAACAGTTATATGGTGATCACTGGTGAAAGGGTTAACTAGGGGGCAATCAGGGGGCTTTATGCGGTAGTATATGGGGGTCCCTGGCGCTATAAAAAGCTGCGGCGAACCTAAATACCTACCTGCCTAACTAGCGTCACCTGTGACACTAATACAGCGATCAGAAAAACTATCGCTTATTAGGCTGGGTTCACACTGGAGCGATGCGGGAACGCCACGAATCCGCGGCGGGTTCCCGCATCGCATGCCTCCCGGCGGCAGTTCACACTGCCCTATGCGAACTGCTGGGAGTGTCAGTGAAATGTTAATGACACCCCCAGATCAGTTCGCATATCGCAGTGCGATCTGCAAACTCGGATCGCATGGTGTGAACACCCATGCGATCCGATTCTGCTGCGGGCCAAAAAAAGGGTCCCGTGCGAATTTGCGGCGGGTGCGGCGGGTGCGGCGGGTGCGACACGAATTCAGCCATACTATCTGTATGGCTGAACTCGAATCGCACAGAGATCGGATGTGATTTGCACTGCAGTGCGGTGCGAATCACATTCGTTCTCATAAACCGCTGCAATGTGAACCCAGCCTTAGTGACACTGGCGACGGGGGGTGATCACGGGGTTAAACCTTTATTGGGGGGGTTAGGGGGGCACATTAGAACTAAAGGGGGCTAACCCTAACTGCCCTAACAGTTACTACAGTCACAAATGACACCAATGCAAAAAAAAAAAAAAAAGCAATTGGTGTCACTGTGACTGGGGGGGCAGGGGTAATTGGGGGGTGATCGGGGGTAAAGGGGGGGTGTGAGTGTGCCTGGCATGTTCTACTGTATGTGGGGTGTGTTGGTGCAACTCACCGAACCTCTCTCCTCGGTGCCGGAACGAAAACTACCGACACGGAGGAGAGAATACATCACTTCCTCTCCTGTGTTTACATTACAGGAGAGGAAGTGATGTCACCGGACATTTTCATTCGCCGGGAGCGATCGAGAGGGGGTGGCCATGAATGAATGGCCGTCCCCTCGTCCGGGATGGCTCCCGAACGAATACCGACCGCCGCAGGCACCGGGCGGGGGCCCGATCGGGCCCCCGACCGGCGGGCAGGCAAGGACGTACATGTAAGCCCTTATGCCTGCCCGTGCCATTCTGCCGACATACATCGGCGTGCGGCGGTCGGCAAGTGGTTAAAAACAATAAATAAATAAATAAAATAAAAAATATCGTACAATCCAATATACCCAATTTTATACCCACAATTGATCCAGAGGAAGGCAAAAAACCAGGGGAAAAAAATTCCTTCCTGATCCCCCAAGAGGCAATCGGATTTTCCCTGAATCAACTTTACCTATAAATGTTAGTACCCGGTTATATTATGTACATTCAGGAAAGTATCCAGGCCTTTCTTAAAGCAATCTACTGAGCAGGCCATAACCACCTCTGGCGGAAGTCTATTCCACATTTTCACAGCTCTTACTGTGAAGAAACCTTTCCGTATTTGGAGATGAAATCTCTTTTCCTCTAGACGTAAAGAGCACCCCCTTGTCCTCTGGGTTGACTGTAAAGAGAATAACACAACACCAACTTCACTATATGGACCCCTTATATACTTGCCTACTCACGAGCGGACTGTCCGCTGAAACCAAAGTTGGACGGACAATATTACGGAAATTCCGAAAGACTTAGTCCGCCAGACTGTCCGCTGAAAAAGTCCGCTGAAGCCCACACACGAGCGGACTGTCCGCTGAAACACGTTTCAGCGGACTAAGTTGGACAGACAGTCCGCCCGTGTGTACGTGACCTAAGTCTCCTCTTCTCAAGAGAGAATAAATTCACTTCCTCTAATCCTTCCTCATAGCTGAGCTCCTCCATGCCTCTTATCAATTTGGTTGCCCTTCTCTGTACTTTCTCCAGTTCCCTGATATCCTTTTTGAGAACTGGTGCCCAAAACTGAACTGCATATTCCAGATGAGGTCTTACTAATGATTTGAACAGGGGCAAAATGATATCTCTCTCTCTGGAGTCTATACCTCTCTTAATACAAGAAAGGACTTTCCTCGCTTTGGAAACAGCAGCTTGGCATTGCATGCTATTATTGAGTTTATGATCTATCAAAACCCATAGATCCTTCTCCACCACAGATTCCCCCAGTTGTACTCCCTCTAGTATGTATGATGCATGCATATTCTTAGCCCCCAAGTGCATAACTTTACATTTCTCAACATTAAACCTCATCTGCCACATAGTCGCCCAATTAGACAGAGCATTGAAGTCAGCTTGTAAATTGGAGACATCCTGTAAGGACGTTATTCCACTGCATAGCTTGGTGTCATCTGTAAAGACAGAAATGTTACTTTTGATCCCAGACCCTATATAATTTATAAAGATATTAAAAAGTAAGGGTCCCAGCACTGAACCTTGGGGTACACCACTAATAACCTTAGACCATCCAGAGTAAGCCCTTGTACACACGGTCGGAGATTCCGTCGGAATGTTTCCTATCGGACCATTTTGTCGGATATTCCGACTGTGTGTGGTCTGCATCGGACTGTTTCCATCGGAATATCCGACGGACCAATTTTTACAATTGCCGGTAAAATTTTCCGACAAAATGCTTCTATCAGGCATACTCCGATCATGTGTAGCCTACTCCGACGGACAAAGTGCCACGCATGCTCAGATCAAATTCCTAGACCAAAGCTATTGGCTACTAGCCTGAACGTAGTCCCGTCGTAACGAAATAACGTCATCACGTTATGTACAATCGGATTTTCCGACAACTTAGTCCGACCGTGTGTATGCAACATCACTTCCGGACCTCTTCCAGAATTAATCAGTCCGAATTACTCTGACGGATTTGGTTGTCGGAATCTCCGACCGTGTGTACAAGGGCTAAGAATCATTAACCACTACTCTCTAAATTCTGTCTTTTAGCCAGTTTTCTATCCATTTACAAACTGATATTTCCAGGCCTGTAGACTTTACCTTACACATGAGGCGCGTGTGGGGAACTGTGTCGAACACTTTTGCAAAATCCAAGTATACCACGTCCACCGCCACCCTTCTGTCCAAGGTTTTACTTACCTCTTCATAAAAAGAAATCAGGTTTGTCTGACAACTTCTGTCTTTCATGAATCCGTGCTGTCTGTTGCTTACATTTTTTTTCCAGCAAGAACTCCTCTATGTGGTCTTTTATTAAACGCTCCAGTATCTTCCTGGATATAGAAGTTAAACTAACTTTACTTGGTAAAGACTAGTGAAGGACGAACTTCCGACGGGACGTTTCGCGAACGCGATCCGCGAACGTGCCCAAATGTTCACGAACCGCAGGTTCGCGGCAGACCCCATTTTTTTTAAGTCAGGCGAACCTTAAAAACCTCCAGGTCATATTTTCAGCCACAAAATACTTACTAGCTGTGCACACATAGTCCCACAACATGGACACTGACATACCAGAAGTAATAAGTGAATCTGGGATCGACAACGACAAGCATTCTTTTTTTATCTGTAAAATTTTATCAATTCAGGAGCGCATGAAGGCCATGGAGAAGAGGCGAGGCAAGGTCAGGCCAGGATATGAAGGGGGTGCAGGAGATGATCAGTGCCACAGTCAGGGCAGTGCAGTCCTGTGCCAGTGTCCCCACCTGTGCTTGAGCCCCTGACCCCTCCCTCTGCCTGGCCCTTACCCCCACCTATGCAGGGCTCCACTGCAGTGGTCTGGAGGTGCCAGTCCAGTACTGATCCTCAGCCTTGGTGCTGGCACTGCCTGCTGATTGGCTTCTCTGCTGCTATCTCCCTCACTGACACCAGCACTGAGATAGAACACTAACACCAGCACCATGATAGAGACTGAGCACTGACACCAGCACCGAGATAGAGAGCACTGACACCACACCAGCACCCTGATAGAGAGCACTGACAGCACACCAGCACCATGATAGAGAGCACTGACACCACACCAGCACCATGATAGAGAGCACTGACGCTAGCACCGAGATAGAGAGCACTGACACCACACCAGCACCGTAATAGAGAGCACTGACACCACACCAGCCCCATGATAGAGAGCACTGACACCAGCACCAGCACTGTGATAGAGAGCACTGACGCCAGCATCGTGTGTTAGGATCTGGGCTTGAACCTGGTACCTCTGGAGTGTCTGGCAGTGACTCTGCTTGCTGAGCCACCTGGAATGCTGGACAGCTCCTTGGACAATTCCTGAATGATCTTATCTTGAATCTTGTTTGCCTTGAACCTTGAACCCTTTTCTTCTCCCATGAACTTCCTGATTTAAGCCATGTCTCTGCACTTCCTGGTTGCCAGAATATTGTGCCTTCACCAGCCAATATCTTGCTCCTGTCTCTCCTGCTGCCGACCGTATCCTCGCTATCATTCGTTACCAACATTTGGCTTGTTCCTGGACTACGCTTCTGCTGAATCCCAACCTGCAACTATTTGTTACCGACTTTTGGCTTGTTTTGTCAACTACGCTTCTGCTTGATCCCTACCTGCTATATCCGCTACCAGACCCCGGCTTGCTCACCTCCTGATAGAGAGCACTGACACCAGCACCATGATAGAGAGCACTGACATCACACCAGCACCATGATAGAGAGCACTGACACCAGCACTGACACTAGCAGCTCGCTGCGGGACCCAAAAATATGACACCGCTCAACCTCTTCAAACAGGAGAGTAGGGGCATATAGTACGGTGTGTGTGTTTTTTTTAGTACAAGTGAGCCAAAGGAAGAAAAAAGATCTGTGTGCTAGATTATATAAATCGTTTATAGAGTTATGCTTATACATGGTCTACTGGTCACATGTGTTGAATTCCTCCGAGATCCATGCCTCATTCATTTTTATAAATGTGAGGTAGTCAACACTGTCGTAAGCTAGGCGAGTGCGCTTATTGGTCACGATCCCCCCTGCTGCGCTGGATGTCCTTTCGGACAGGACACTGGACGAGGGGCAAGCCAACAGTTCCATTGCAAATTGTGCAAGCTCTGGCCAGAGGTCAAGCCTGCCCACCCAGTAGTCCAGGGGTTCATCACTTCTCAGAGCGTCCACATCGGCCGTTAACCCGATGTAGTCGGACACCTGTCAGTCTGGGCATTCCCTGATGCTGGATCTGGATGACACCTGCCGATGGGTCAGCTGAAAGAATTATCTCATATCAGTAGTCACTAACACATCTTCAAACTGCCCTCTTCTTGCAGGCGCTGTTGGATTGGTACCCGCAACTCTTTCTCTGGGAGTGGGAATTCCTCTGCCAGCGCACGCAGAAGCAGAATGCAGCATTTCTCTAAGCAAGGCCTGGAAGTGCTCCATTCTGGCAGTCCTCTGTGATGGTGGTAACATTTCCGCCATTTTGTGTTTGTACCGGGGGTCTAAGTACATTGCCACCCAGTACTGGTCCTTGACCTTTATGCTTTTTATACGGGGGTCCTTGTTAAAACACTGGAGCATGAAGGCCCTCATTTGCACTAAACTGGAAGTGGTGTGGTGGCCTGGCTCCTGCTCATCATCCAGGATAATGTCGTCCTCCTTGTTCTCCTCCCCCCATCCACCGACAACAACAGGGATCCCAGAAAGGTTTAAAGTATGCTCTTCTTGCTCCTCCTCATCCTCCCCAGCACCATCCTCCTCTGACTCCTCTTCAGACTCCTGTCGTTGACTTGTCTCAGATAGAGTAGCCCCCCTGGGAATTCATCCAGCATTGCGACTTCCTCATCTTCCTGCTCCTCCACGGCTTGATCAATGACACAATGCAATGCATGCTCCATAAAGAAGGCATAAGGTACGATGTCACTGATGGCGCCATGGCTGCGACTGACCAGTTTAGTGATCTCATCAAATGGCCGCAGAAGTCTGCATGCGTCGTGCATGAGCAGCCACTGACACAGTGAAAAAAAACCAAGCTCCCAGAACCTGTTCTGCCGCAGAGTTCGTACAGGTAGTCGTTAACTGCACGTTTCTGCTGGAGCAGCCTATCAAGCATATAGAAGGTTGAGTTCCATCGCGTCGGGCAATCGTAAATAAGACGTCTGACCGGCAGATTGTGTCGCCGCTGAATGTCAGCAAGGCGAGCCATGGCCGTGTAAGATCTTCTGAAATGGGCCGAGATTTTCCTTGCCTGCCGCAAGATGTCCTGGACCCCAGGGTATTTGACAACAAATCGCTGCATGACCAAGTTTAAGACTTGTGCCATGCATGGCACATGTGTAATTTTGCCCTGTTTCAATGCGCTAAGCAGATTGGCACTGTTGTCACACACCACTTTACCAACTGTCAAATTGAGCGGTGTTAGCCACTGATCTGCCTGTGAATGCAAAGCTGAAAGGAGTGCAGGGCCAGTGTGGCTCTTGGCTTCCAGGCACAACAGATGCAGCACAGCATGGCAACGTCTCACCTGGCATGTCGAATAGGTTCTGGGGATCTTGGGCAGCGCAGCGGAAGAGACGCTAGCAGTGGAAAAGGAGGAGTCAGCCGAGGAGGAGAGGGAGGATGGAGTAGGAGGAGGAGAAGAAGAGGCAGGCCTGCATGCAATCCGTGGCGGTAAAACCAAATTTACACGGGTACCACGGGTTACATGCTTGATGGCCGTCAGAAGGTTCACCCAGTGGGCAATAAAAGTTATATACCTTCCCTGCCTGTATTTTCTAGACCACGTGTCTGTGGTCAGATGTATCTTGGCACCGACACTGTGTGCCAGAGATACATTCACTTGCCGCTGAACATGGCCATATAGCTCTAGGATGCCCTTCTGTGAGAAATACATCCTTCCTGGGACCTTCCATTGTGGTGTTCCAATAGCCACAAATTTTCGAAAGGCCTCCGAGTCCACCAGTTTATATGGTAGTAGTTGGCGGGCTATCAGTTCTGACAAGTCAGCGGCCAACCGTTGGGCAAGAGGGTTATCCAGTGTCATCATTTTTTTACGCTCAAACATTTGGCCCACGGAAGCCTGCCTTTTCCCAGAAAAACGTGAGGACGGCATGATGGAAGGTGGAGTGGAGGACAATTCTGAGGAGAGAGGAGAAGGAGAAGTAGAAGAGGCTGGACGGTGAGAGCCTGGAGTGTGACTTTGTGGGTTCCGTTGCTCCCACTGGGCTAGGTGATGGCAGCTCATGTGCCTTCTTAAGGCGGTCGTCCCTAGGTAAGTGTTGGGCTTACCTTGTCTTATGCGTTGACTGTAAAGGCTGCAGATGGCAACACTATTGTCAGCAGCGGACACATTAAAAAAAGCCCACACTGCGGAGCCATGTGCCGGCGTCCTGGGAGCGCCATATGTGACTGTACATGGTTGATGCCTCGCTCCTGATACATTAGCAGTCTGCTTTGTCCCTCCTGTGCAATCTAAGTTCTGCCTACTTCTCCTCCCTATCTGCTGGTCCATATCTCCCTCTGAACTCCCCTCCTCTTCCTCTCTTGTGGGCACCCACGTGACATCCCTAGATATGTCATCATCGACATCACCTTCCCCACCACTATAATTAGAGATCTCAGAGTAGGCAGCATGGACCAACCTCCTTGGGCTGATCTGGGTACTGTCGTCAGACTGTTGAGTGGCGGTTGTTGCTACCTCCTCTTCCTGATCCAATGCCAAGAGTGGCTGCGCATCGGAAATGTCTTGTGATGGATCGGAAAATAATTCCTGTGACTTAAGCGGAGGGTATATGGTGGTGGTGGTGTTGGTGGTAGTGACTTTGGGGTTGCACACAGCAGAGAGTGAAGAGGGTGCAGATCGAGAGGATGAGGAGGGTGCAGAATAGTAAGGCTGAGTGAGCCACTCAATCAAGTCTGGTGCATCCTTTGACGTAATCGCACACACCTTCTGCAATTTCCTACTTTGGCTCAAGCCTGTTGCTCCTGCCCTACCCCTACCACCCCTGCGGAAGGGCCTGCCTCTTCCTCTGCCTGTCATTTTCTAAAAAATGTTTCTAGAGAAGTGCAGTATATGTGGAAGAAGGTATATAACACCCTACTTCAATCTGTCGTTTTGGGGGGCCACTGGTCTTTCACACCAGTTATAATACTTTTTTCTAATTGTGTTTGTCACTCTTTGTAGTATTGTTGCAGAACCGCTCAGCAGTCCCAATGCTGCACAGTGGAAACGCACTATACTATGCCTTCTATATTTGAAAGAAAGTATATTATAAGTGTATTACTTACTGACGTTTGTGGACCTAATAGTAGCTAGCTAGTAGCTAGTGAATTACAAACTGTCCCTGCTCCAAAGAGCAAACTCTATCCCTACACTTAGAAAAGACAGCTGCAGAATCGGTCACCTCAGCACTGCAGTGCACTATAATATGCTTTCTATATTTGAAAGAAAGTATATTATAAATGGCACCAACCTCTTGGTTTGTTGGTGTTGTTTTTGGAGCGACATTCGGGTAAATACTCTGTCCCCTTTCTTATTCAACCCTCACATTTTTGTTCATGGGTAATTTCATCATTCCCCCCCTGTCTATCATGATACACACACACCACATTCTTACTTATTTTACTCACCTCAATCTATGCACTTACACTTCCATGCATACACGCATGCTATTCCCTTTAATTAGTGCATCATACAAAATGACATTTTTATCCACACAAGTATAACACAGCACTATTTGATTTATTTGCTCATCCCTTTTTGGGTTTCATTGGGGTTTATTATTTATTTTTAAAAAAAATTTCATTATTATATTACTCTAGTGAATATACCTATATTCCACACCTTGTCCCTAGATTTATTGGGTTCAACTATCATTACACCTTTTATTTTTATTTTTAGACACACTCTTTTATGCTGGTGCTTTCCTTGTTTTGTCCGAAGTCGCATCCATCTTTCAGCCGCCTCAGTTCCCAGGGAGGGAGTATGTGCCTAGCCCACGCAGCATCCACCGGCACACACAGCGCTTGCCGTCTGGACTGGTGAGTTTGCTTTGGCCAAACCATCTACGTGTATCAAATCCTCATTATTATGGTTGGTACATTATTTTTATATATTTTTTATCTTACGCCACAGGAACTCTGTAATAACATCAGCTCCTGATGAATGGGGAGACACCCACGAAACGCGTCGAGCTTTATTGATTAGATGTCCCAGTTATATTTTATATGGAATCATGTTTATTGTGTTATGAATTGATGACTTAACTATATATCAATTGTTCTTAGTGGATGCTTATTTACCATGTGGGTACACCTATCGATGCCGGGCTTGCTGTCATAGGCATCACTATGCCACTTAATTTATTTAATGTAATTACCATTGTCAAGTACTATTATGTGGATACTATATATTGTGTTTTAATGTATTGATGCCTATATATATTATGAATTTGTTCTATTATTATAATTTATGGTTTTCCACTGAACAATCAATAAACATCCAATTATCGTTAAAACTCACCTCCACTATCCAAGTGCTTCATTTAAAGTCCCAAACCTCCCTTTCTATACGTATATTATAAATGTATTACAACCCTATATACTGTACACCTATACCAGTACTTAAAAGGATGTTTGTGGACCTAATAGTAGTTAGCTAGTAGCTAGTGAATTAAAGTCTGTCCCTGCTCCAAACACCAAACTGTCCCTACACTGAGAAAAGACAGCTGCAGAATCGGTCAGCACTGCAGTGCACTATAATATGCTTTCTATATTTGAAAGAAAGTATATTATACGTGTATTACAACCCTATATACTGTACAACTATACTAGTTCTTAAAAGGACCTTTGTGGACCCAATAGTAGCTACCTAGTAGCTAGTGAATTACAGACTGCCCCTGCTCCAAACACCAAACTGTCCCTACACTGAGAAAAGACAGCTGCAGAATCGGTCAGCACTGCAGTGCACTATAATATGTTTTCTATATTTGAAAGAAAGTATATTATAAGTGTATTACAACCCTATATACTGTACACCTATACCAGTCCTTAAAAGGACTTTTGTGGTCCTAATAGTAATAGCTAGTGATTACAGACTGACTGTCCCTGCTCCACATAGCGTCCTTTCCCTACACTGACAAAAGACAGAATGTAAAATGGCCACCAGATGAGGTCTATTTAAAAGGTAGGGGGTATGTCCATGTGCTGAAATGTCTCAATTGGCTGTCCTGTACCCCATGATGGATGTGTCATGGGTCAAAGTTCTTCACAATGTAAACAAATATGTCCACCTCGATCAGCGCCAGAAGTCCGCCGGTTTGGCGAATCACAAACGAGCTAGGTCCATCTCTAGTAAAGACTTTAATCCCTTTTTAAATATAGGCACCACATTCGCCCTGCGCCAATCTAGTGGTACTATTTCCATTAATGAGTTCCTAAAAATTAGATACAATGGCTCTGAAATTACAGAGCTCAATTCTTTTAGGATCCGTGGGTGAATGCCATCAGGTCCAGGTGCTTTATCCACCTTTACTCTGTCCAAAAATTTCTGGACCATATCACTTTTGTGGATCATTTGGGGCTGTTTTATATACACAGAGCTGAAGAAAGTATTTAATAAATTAAAATTAGCCTTATCTTTGTCCCCAGTCACCCACTCTAGATTATTTTGTAAAGGACCTACATGCTCAGACCTGACCTGACCTTTTTACTATTAATATATTTGAAGATTTTTTTGGGGTTTGTCCTACTATCTTTTGCAATCTGTCGTTCATTTTGAATCATTGCATCCTTTTTGTCTATAGATTACATGAAAAATAAAAATTGTTACACTGTATTACTCAGGAGCAACAGAGTTTTGACAGCAACTGCATCCTCTTCAGAGTCCTTTTATACCTGACCACCCATAGATCTAACAAGGGTCCATCCATATCCGCTGGGCAGAAACTGAGCAGGTATGAATGTGACATCCGTCCCATTTGGCTCTGATCAGCAAGGGAGCTGCTTACAGCTCCCATGCTGGTCAGAGTGGGCTCAGCTCATATGAAAGGAGCCTTATAGTGGTTGTAAACCCTTGCATTGTATACCCAGGGAAATGACTGGCCTCAGATGATGTACAGAGCACAGCTTCACACCTGCACAGCTGTAAAAATGGCATGAGCGGCTGTGAGTCGCTGAGTCCTCATAGCCATGAATGGGTTTTCTGCACGCAGCACCTGGCAGCTAAAGCCACAAAAGGCACCCATTTATAGACCTTGGGTGTCAGCAGCTGTTTGAATGAGGTCTTTGACAGACACCTAGGAGTTCTGTGTTATGATGCCCAGTTTATAAAAATGTTTCTCTCCTTACAGGGAAGGTTTGATTTCTGCTGTCTGATCATGAATGGGTACAGCTCCTGGTGAAATGGTTCATCATTACAAGCATAGAGTCATACCCTGACATAGCTCCTCAACCATCAGGTAGTCCATCACTAGTATATCCAGAAGGAAAAGTATAGTTTATACTGGAGCTTGCTGTTCTCCTGGTTTCACAAAGGCACGCTCCCTACAGTGATAAAATATGGTTCACACACTCTCCATCAGTCAAGGGCAGTAGTAATATCTTTGGACCGACTTCCAAGTCTGCTTGAAAATTCCCCACACATTTATGCTGAGGATCCAGTAACAGCTGAGCTTGTTCCCCTGGGACCCAACTTGCCAGTGGGGCTGTAGTGACCCAGCAGAGAATATCTTGCAATAGAGGATACCTTGACACATGCCTTGCTGCATCTGCTCTCTCACTAGATAATTGTAGTGGTCTTTTTTTTTTGCCACAGCACACCAAAACTGCTGCATGAAGGACCTTTGGTGCACTTTCAGAAAGTTCACCAAAACCATAATAGAAGTCAATGGGAAAGGGCATCGATGTGCCGATTGTCATTGTTGCCGAAGTCTGGATCGCCAGTGTCATGCTGGGGTCAGAAATCCTGCTATTAGGGGAGACTGCTGGGACTTGCAGTTCTTGAAGAAACATCCTATGAACCCTACAAAATGTGGACTTTCTTCATGTACAGGTATGCTGGGGCAGCCACATTCTTGAAATTAGGGACTAGGGAAGTTAGGGAAAAGACTGCACTTTATGTTGTTCTGTTACCTGTAAATGTCATCATACAAAATTATTTAAGTAAAATGTTTGAAACTTTGCCTTTGCCTGGTCTGAAGTTACTGTCACATATACAGCTAGGGTTACTACACACATTGGGGTATGAAGATACCTGTCATGAAAATCTCACGAAGAGATTGTCCTCCAGGTCTTCTGATGTACGATCGTCGCGGGTACGCACGATCGTACGAACGCCCTTACGTTCATACACAGGTGCGCGTGCGTGCGTCCGTATTGGCGCCAAACGGCCTATTTAAACCAGCCTCTTGCCAACAGTCTTTGCTGTCTGCTCAACAGCGTTATACCTGTGAGACCTGATCTGTGTTGTTTGTTCCTGTTTGACCCGGCCTGCCTGTGACCCATCTGCTATCCGCCTGCACCCGACCTCGGCTTGTTGTGACTATTCTCCTGCCTGTTCCCTTGTACTTCGTTCCTGCCTGGTATCCGATTCGGCTTGCTCTGACCATCCGTCTGCTAGAAGGGTAACCTGCTTATATACTGAACTGTTCATCTGCTATAAGTGCCTGCTCATATTGAACTACCTATCTGCTGCAATAACCTTCTATACTGGACTGTTCATCTGCTATAAGTGCCTGCTCATATTGAACTACCTATCTGCTGCAATAACCTGCTATACTGGACTGTTCATCTGCTATAAGTGCCTGCTCATATTGAACTACCTATCTGCTGCAATAACCTTCTATACTGAACTGTTCATCTGCTATAAGTGCCTGCTCATATTGAACTACCTATCTGCTGCAAATAATCTGCTTATACGGAACTGTTCATCTGCTATAAGTACTTGCTCATATTGAACTACCTGTCTGCTGCAAGTCACCTGCTTATACTGGATTGTATTATCTGCTACAAGTGATCTGCTAGTATTACACTATCCATCTGCTTCTAGTACCTGCTTATATTGACTGTTATCTGCTGCAAGCACTTGTGTATATTACCCTATTCACCTGCTACTAGTGACCTGCTTCCCTGCACTGTTTATCTCCAAGTTACCTGCTCCATTGAACTGTGTATCTGCTATAAACTACCCGCTGGTCCCTTCACTGTGATCACCTGCTCCACTGATCCTCGCCTACCCATCCTACCCATCTGTTGATCCTGCCAGGCACCTGTACCCCTCCTTACTCCTGTGTTCCCTGTTGTATTGCCAGGAAACCGGTAGTGGGAGTCGTAAAGGAGGCCTCTCTCCGCAATCCGGGCTCGCTACTAGAAGGTACGTGACAGTAGCAGACAGCCAATGTCTGAGCCCGAGCGGGGAGCCTCCGCCATGGAAGAACTTTGTCAACACCTGGCAGGACTGTCTGAGGCAGTTAAGGGCCTTCAACAAGGCTACACTCGGCTGGAGGAACGGGTAATTGCTCTTTCCAACCCCTCCGGATCCTTGGGGGCCCCTCAACCATCAGTTTCTTCAACTGAAGCAGTTCCAACACCTACAGTTGTGATGCTACCACCAGAACCTAAAGTTCCCATACCCGAGCGATTTTCTGGGAATCGCAGTGGCTTCAGGGCCTTCCGCAACTCCTGCGAATTATATTTTGCCCTCCAACCACGGACCTTCTCTTTAGAGGCTACCAAGGTGGGTTTTGTGGTGTCTCTACTCTCTGGAGACCCCCAGACCTGGGCCCACCGCCTGTTAGAAAACCAGGACGCAGCGTTGACTAATCTTTCTACTTTTTTTGATGCTATGGCTCAATTGTATGAAGATCCTCAACTTTCAGCAACTGCAGAAACCGCTTTGCGGACCCTCCAGCAGGGACGAAGGGCGGTGGAAGATTATGTGGCCGAGTTCAGGCGATGGGGTGCGGATACGAACTGGAATGATGCTGCCCTTCGCCATCAGTTCCGCTTGGGACTCTCTGATTCTTTGAAGGATGAGCTTGCTAGAGTCGGTATCCCACAGACATTAAACGCACTAATTGACTTGGCGATACAGATCGATCGTCGTCTGAGAGAGAGGAGAGCTGAGAGGGCCACTGGTTTCTCTCGTCCTACCTGGATGCTTCCAAAGGCCCCAAGCCATTTACATCCAGCACCTGCCACCCGATCCACGTCTGACACACCTGAGCCAATGCAACTTGGAGTCTTGCGGCCATCTCTTACCCCCGAAGAACGTCAACGCCGGCGGAATAATAACTTATGCCTCTATTGCGGGGAATCTGGACATTACGTCAGGAACTGTCCAATAAAACTTCGTAAGTGTCCATCCGTGCCTCCTGATCTCCCAGACTCTCTAATAAAGTTTCCATCTCACCTTATCATTTCTGTCTCCTTTCAGTTCCCAGGAAAGACTTTACAGACACCCGCCATTATTGATTCCGGGGCATGCAGCTGTTTTATGGATTCATCCTTTGCTGCCCAACATCAGATTCCTCTCCTACCTAAGACCCGTGGACTCTCTATTCATTTGGCCGATGGCTCCGCTATTAAATCTGGTCCTGTAACTCGAGAAACTGCACCTCTATCTACTGTTATCTCTGGTTCTCATCGAGAACTTCTCCGGATGGACATTATCACCTCCCCTCTTTTTCCTGTAATCCTTGGGATGCCCTGGCTACAGGCTCACAATCCAACCATAAATTGGACTACAGGAGAAATTACCTTTTCTTCACCGTATTGCCAGAAGTTCTGTGGTTCATCCGGTTCTCTGAGACCAGCAACTTTATTATCTATTGACTCAGAGATCGATTTACGTCAAGCCATTCCCGAAGTCTACCATGAATTTTTGGACGTGTTCAGTAAACAAAAGGCAGAGGTGCTCCCGCCCCACCGGGCTTATGACTGCCCCATTGAGTTACTTCCTGGAGCCAAGATTCCGTTTGGAAGGGTTTTTCCCTTAACAGAAGTAGAGCAGGAGAAACTCAAAGAATACCTCGAAGAAAATTTAAAGAAGGGGTTCATTCGCCCTTCTACGTCCCCAGCAGGTGCAGGTATTTTCTTTGTTGAGAAAAAGGACCACACTCTCCGACCCTGCGTAGACTACCGTGAATTAAACAACATCACTATAAAGAACCGGTACCCTCTCCCTCTTTTTCCAGAGTTATTCCAAAGACTGGGAATTGCCACGGTGTTCACTAAACTCGATCTCCGTGGGGCTTACAACTTGATCCGTATCAAGGCCGGAGATGAGTGGAAGACTGCTTTCCGTACCCGATTCGGACACTACGAGTATTTGGTGATGCCCTTCGGTTTGTGTAATGCCCCCGCCACCTTCCAATATTTTATCAATGATGTGCTCCGGGACTTTCTGGACTTATTTGCTGTCGATGATATTTTGATTTTTTCTTCCTCCCTTGAAGCCCATCGCAAGCACGTCAAAAGCGTGTTGGGTCGGCTCCGCCAACATGGACTATATGCAAAAGCAGGCAAGTGTTTGTTCGAACAGGAAAGTATACCATTCCTGGGGTTGATCATCTCTAGTAAGGGTATAAAAATGGACCCCCAGAAGATTGCTGCGATTTTGGACTGGCCGACTCCTGTAGACAGGAAAGGAATCCAACGTTTTATTGGATTCGCCAACTTCTACCGCAAATTTATTAAAGGTTTCTCAGCAGAGGCGTAACTAGAAACCTCAGGGCCCCGATGCAAGAAATCAGGAAGGGCCCCCCCCCCCGAAAAGCATGATTTTGATACTATATTTTTTTCCACTGTAGAACAAAATAAAACATTTCTGTGCAGCCTGTGTCCCGAGTGAAACCTGTGTCACCAGTGCAGTGGTGGTACTGGAGGGGGGTGGCAGTGGTACTGGAGGGGGATGGTGGTCCTGGAGGTGGGTGGCGGTGGTGGTCCTGGAGAGGGGTGGCAGTGGTACTGGAGGTGGTGGCAGTGGTACTGGAGGTGGGTGGTGGTGGTGGTACTGGAGGGGGGCTGATGGTGGTACTGGAGGTGGGTGGCGGTGGTACTGGAGGTGGGTGGCGGTGGTGGTACTGAAGGTGGTAGCGGTCCTGGAGAGGGGTGGCGGTGGTACCGGAGGTGGGTGGCGGTGGTACTGGAGGCTGGGTGGTGGTACTGGAGGAGGGTGGTGATGGTACTGGAGAGGCATGATGGTCCTGGAGAGGGGTGGCGGTGGTACTGGAGGTGGGTGGCATGGTGGTGGTACTGGAGAGGGGGTGGCGGTGGTACTGGAGGTGGGTGGCGGTGGTGGTACTGAAGGGGGGTGGCGGTCCTGGAGAGGGGTGGCGGTGGTACCGGAGGGTGGGTGGTGGTACTGGAGGAGGGTGGCGATGGTACTGGAGAGGCATGGTTGTCCTGGAGGCGGGTGGCGGTGGTACTGGAGGTGGGTGGCATGGTGGTGGTACTGGAGAGGGGGTGGCGGTGGTACTGGAGTGGGTGGTGGTGGCACAGTCTGGAGGGGTGGTGGCAGTCTGGAGGGAGGGTGGTGGGCTGGTGGTACTGGAGGGGGGGTGGTGGCACTGGAGAGGGGATGGTGGCATTGGAGGGAGGGGTGGCACTGGAGGGCGGTGGTGGAACAGTCTGGAGGGGGGTGGTGGAACAGTCTGGGGGGGTGGTGGTGGTGGCACAGTCTGGAGGAGTGGTGGTGGTGGCACAGTCTGGAGGAGTGGTGGTGGTGGCACAGTCTGGAGGAGTGGTGGTGGTGGCACAGTCTGGAGGAGGGGGGGATGGTGGCATTGGAGGGAGGGGTGGCGGCAGTCTGGAGGGGTGGTGGTGGTGGCACAGTCTGGAGGGATGGTGGTGGTGGCACAGTCTGGAAGGGTGGTGGTGGTGGCACAGTCTGGAAGGGTGGTGGCACAGTCTGGAGGGGTCTGGAGGGGTGGTGGTGGCACTAGAGGGGTGGTGGTGGCACTAGAGGGGGCTAGTGGCAGTCTAGAGGGGTGGTGGAGGCACTAGAGGGGGGGTGGTGGTGGCACAGTCTGGAGGGGTGGTGTTGGCAGTCTGGAGGGGGGGTGGTGGGCTGGTGGTACTGGAGGGGGGGTGGTGGCACTGGAGGGGGGATGGTGGCATTGGAGGGAGGGGTGGCACTGGAGGGCGGTGGTGGCAGTCTGGAGGGGGGGTGGAGGAACAGTCTGGAGGGGTGGTGGTGGTGTCACAGTCTGGAGGGGGGGTGGTGGTGTCACAGTCTGGAGGGGGGGTGGTGGTGGCACAGTCTGGAGGGGGGGTGGTGGTGGCACAGTCTGGAGGGGGGGTGGAGGGCTGGTGGCACTGGAGGGCGGGTGGTGGCACTGGAGGGGTGGTGGCACAGTCTGGAGGGGTGGTGGCACTGGAAGGGGGTGGTGGGCTAGTGGCACTCGAGGGGTGGTGGTGGCACAGTCTGGAGGGGGGGTGGTGGCACTGGAGGGAGGTGGGGTAGCGGCACTGGAGGGGGGTGGTGGTGGCACTGGAGGGGGGTGGCACAGTCTGGAGGGGTGGTGGTGGCACAGGAGGGGGGGGGTGGTGGGCTGGTGGCACTATGGTAGCACTGGAGGGGTGGTGGTGGCATTGGAGGGAGGGGTGGCACAGTCTGGAGGGGCGGTGGTGGCAGTCTGGAGGGGGGTGGTGAAACAGTCTGGAGGGGTGGTGATGGCACTGGAGGGCGGGGGGCACAGTCTGGAGGGGTGGTGGTGGCACTGGAGGAGGTTGTGGGCTGTTGGCACTGGAGGGGGGTGGTGGCACTGGAGAGGGGGTGGTGGGCTGGTGGCACTGGAGGGGGGGTGGTGGTGGCACAGTCTGGAGGGGGGGTGGTGGTGGCACAGTCTGGAGGGGGGGTGGAGGGCTGGTGGCACTGGAGGGCGGGTGGTGGCACTGGAGGGGTGGTGGCACAGTCTGGAGGGGTGGTGGCACTGGAAGGGGGTGGTGGTGGCACTGGAAGGGGGTGGTGGGCTAGTGGCACTCGAGGGGTGGTGGTGGCACAGTCTGGAGGGGGGGTGGTGGCACTGGAGGGAGGTGGGGGTAGCGGCACTGGAGGGGGGTGGTGGTGGCACAGGAGGGGGGTGGTGGCAGAGGAGGGGGGGTGGTGGGCTGGTGGCACTATGGTGGCACTGGAGGGGTGGTGGTGGCATTGGAGGGAGGGGTGGCACTGCAGGGAGGTGGTGGCACAGTCTGGAGGGGCGGTGGTGGCAGTCTGGAGGGGGGTGGTGAAACAGTCTGGAGGGGTGGTGATGGCACTGGAGGGCGGGTGGCACAGTCTGGAGGGGTGGTGGTGGCACTGGAGGGGGTTGTGGGCTGGTGGCACTGGAGGGGGTGGTGGCACTGGAGAGGGGGTGGTGGGCTGGTGGCACTGGAGGGGGGGTGGTGGCACTGGAGGGAGGGGGTGGCACAGTCTGGAGGGGCGGTGGTGGCGAACAGTCTGGAGGGGGATGGGGTGGAACAGTCTGGAGGGGGGGATGGGGTGGAACAGTCTGGAGGGGGGGATGGGGTGGAACAGTCTGGAGGGGGGGATGGGGTGGGACAGTCGGGGGGGGGGGGGTGGAACAGTCTGGAGGAGGGGATGGGGTGGAACAGTCTGGAGGAGGGGATGGGGTGGAACAGTCTGGAGGGGGGGATGGGGTGGAACAGTCTGGAGGGGGGGATGGGGTGGAACAGTCTGGGGGGGGGGTGGGGTGGAACAGTCTGGGGGGGGTGGTAGAACAGTCTGGAGGGGGGGGGCTGGTGACACTGGAGGGGGGGGTAGTGGGCTGGTGGCACTGGAGGGCAGGGGGTGGCACAGTCTGGAGGGGTGGTACTGGAGGGGCGATGGTGGGCTGGTGGCAATGGAGGGCAGGTGGTGGCACTGGAGGGGGGTGGCGGGCTGGCACAATCTGGAGGGGGGGTGGTGACTTACCGCCAATCAGTCGATGATGATGATCGATTCCCCCTCGATTCCCCCTACTCAGAATCCTGCAGAGTGAATCCTGCAGAGTGACGTAAAGTTCCTCCACGAAGCGTGCCTCCGCTGCTCCTTGCTTCAGAGAGTGCCTTCACTGCATTGGCTGAAGGTTTTTTTGTGTCGCAGAGTCGCAAGTGCGACTGGGCCCTGTAATTTTCGCCCACTTCAGGGGGCCCACCGGCAGCCCGCCCGCCGCCCGAGGGGCCCACCTGACTGTCCGGCCGGGGGTGTGCGTGTGCGGTGTTATTAATGTCAGGTTCATGCCGTCCTTCACCAGCGTGAGAGAAGTGCTCGGTTGGCTCCGCCCCCGCCTATCCAGAGCGACTGTAAGGGAGGCGGGGGCGGAGCCAACCGAGCACTTCTCTCACGCTGGTGAAGGACGGCATGAACCTGACATTAATAACACCGCACACGCACACCCCCGGCCGGACAGTCAGGTGGGCCCCTCGGGCGGCGGGCGGGCTGCCGGTGGGCCCCCTGAAGTGGCCGAGAATTACAGGGCCCAGTCGCACTTGCGACTGTTGCGACCCTGATAATTCCGCCACTGTTTCTCAGCTATTGTTGCACCCATCACACAACTAACTAGACAAGGAACCCGTTTTCATTGGACCTCTGAAGCTCAAAAAGCATTCGAGACTCTCAAGGGACTTTTCACCTCCGCTCCTATTTTAAGACATCCAGATTCCTCCCTGCCATTTGTTTTAGAAGTGGATGCATCCGAAATCGCCATAGGAGCTATATTATCCCAGAGACAAGGAACTAAGGCCCTGCTTCATCCTGTGGCTTTCTTTTCACGTAAATTATCTGCAGCCGAGAAAAATTACGATGTCGGAGACCGGGAGCTGTTGGCCATTAAATCCGCATTAGAAGAGTGGCGTTATTTGTTGGAAGGAGCTTCGCATCCAATTCTAATATTTACAGATCACAAAAACCTGGAGTACTTAAGATCTGCAAAAAGACTAAAACCAAGACAAGCCAGGTGGGCACTCTTCTTCTCCCGGTTCTCTTTCCATGTGACGTATCGCCCAGGGTCTAAAAATATAAAACCAGATGCCTTGTCACGGATGTTCCACAAGTCCCAGGAGAATTCTCCTCCGGATACCATTCTCGCTCCTGGGAATTTCCTTCTGCTTCAGGAAGATCTTCTCTCTCGGCTTAGACAAGCCTCCATGGGACAAAGACCCTTCTCAGAACCAGAACTACAAACCAGAGGTGGGTTACTGTGGTATAAAGACAAGATCTACATCCCCGAAACTCTGCGGGTATCTGTTCTAGAGCTGTGTCATGACCACGCACTCGCCGGACATTTTGGTATCACTAGAACCATTGATTTGGTACAGCGTACTTTTTGGTGGCCTCAGTTACGGGAGGATTGCAGGAAATACGTGAACACCTGCACTACGTGCATTAGGAGTAAGAACTGTAAAACTAAGGCCTGGGGCCTCCTTAAACCGTTGTCTGTTCCGGACAGGCCATGGAAAATGCTGTCTCTAGACTTCATTGTTGAATTGCCTCCGGCAGACGATCATACCACTATCTTGGTGGTGGTCGATCGTCTGTCAAAGATGGCACATTTTATTCCCATGAAGGGTACCCCTTCAGCCTCTGAAACTGCACAAGTGTTTATCAAAGAAATAATTAGGCTCCATGGGGTACCAGCCAATATAGTTTCGGATCGAGGAGTACAGTTCACCTCTCGATTCTGGAAGTCCCTCTGCAAGGCCTTGAATATTGAGCTATCGTTCTCATCCGCTTATCATCCTCAGTCCAATGGGCAGACAGAGAGGACAAACCAAACTCTCGAACAATATTTACGCTGTTTTTCCTCTTTTGCACAAGATGATTGGATCTCCCTGCTTCCAGTAGCTGAATTCGCGTATAATAATTCTCTCCATTCCGCCATCAAACAGACACCCTTTTTTGCCAATTATGGCTTCCACCCTTCATTTTTACCCAACTCCCTTCCTGAATGTTCAGTACCTGCGGTCCAGGAAAAGATGAACTTTTTTTCAACCAACAACAAACTTCTACAAGAAACAATGACTAAAACTCAAGAGCACAACAAGGCAACCTTTGACAGGAAGAGACGAGGAGAGTTAGTACTGGTACCTGGTGATTTGGTGTGGCTATCCACGGTAAACTTGAAAATGGCGTGTCCTTCAAGGAAACTAGGTCCCAAGTTTTTAGGACCTTTCTCAGTCAAAAGGAAGATTAACGAGGTTGCTTTTGAACTAGAACTTCCAGACTCACTAAAGGTTCATCCGGTATTCCATGTATCCTTATTGAAACCTTTCACTCCCAATCCATTTCCTAACCGAAAAACCACTCCTCCTGATCCGATCTTGGTTGATGGTGAAGAAGAATTTGAAATTGAAGCCATCCTAAAATCCAGAAGAAGAGGAAACCAGAACCAGTTCTTAATCAAATGGAAAGGATATGGTCCTGAAGAGAACTCCTGGGAGCCTGAGGACAACATTCATGCGAAAAATTTGATTCGATCCTTTAAAAGGGCCCATCCGGAAAAGTTTGCCCAAAAGGGCATCCGGAGGCTGCCCCTTGGGAGGGGGCAATGTCATGAAAATCTCACGAAGAGATTGTCCTCCAGGTCTTCTGATGTACGATCGTCACGGGTACGCACGATCGTACGAACGCCCTTACGTTCGTACACAGGTGCGCGTGCGCGGGCACGCGCACGGTCGCGTGCGTGCGTCCGTATTGGCGCCAAACGGCCTATTTAAACCAGCCTCTTGCCAACAGTCTTTGCTGTCTGCTCAACAGCGTTATACCTGTGAGACCTGATCTGTGTTGTTTGTTCCTGTTTGACCCGGCCTGCCTGTGACCCATCTGCTATCCGCCTGCACCCGACCTCGGCTTGTTGTGACTATTCTCCTGCCTGTTCCCTTGTACTTCGTTCCTGCCTGGTATCCGATTCGGCTTGCTCTGACCATCCGTCTGCTAGAAGGGTAACCTGCTTATATACTGAACTGTTCATCTGCTATAAGTGCCTGCTCATATTGAACTACCTATCTGCTGCAATAACCTGCTATACTAGACTGTTCATCTGCTATAAGTGCCTGCTCATATTGAACTACCTATCTGCTGCAATAACCTGCTATACTGAACTGTTCATCTGCTATAAGTGCCTGCTCATATTGAACTACCTATCTGCTGCAAATAATCTGCTTATACGGAACTGTTCATCTGCCATAAGTACTTGCTCATATTGAACTACCTGTCTGTTGCAAGTCACCTGCTTATACTGGATTGTATTATCTGCTACAAGTGATCTGCTAGTATTACACTATCCATCTGCTTCTAGTACCTGCTTATATTGACTGTTATCTGCTGCAAGCACTTGTGTATATTACCCTATTCACCTGCTACTAGTGACCTGCTTCCCTGCACTGTTTATCTCCAAGTTACCTGCTCCATTGAACTGTGTATCTGCTATAAACTACCCGCTGGTCCCTTCACTGTGATCACCTGCTCCACTGATCCTCGCCTACCCATCCTACCCATCTGTTGATCCTGCCAGGCACCTGTACCCCTCCTTACTCCTGTGTTCCCTGTTGTATTGCCAGGAAACCGGTAGTGGGAGTCGTAAAGGAGGCCTCTCTCCGCAATCCGGGCTCGCTACTAGAAGGTACGTGACAATACCAGTGCAAGTGGTAAAAGAGTGTGAGGTACAAGCAAGTGGTTACCAAGGGTAATGAAGGTTTCTCTAGCAGCCTCTTGTAAGCATGTACATGTGAGAGGTGAGATAGCCTCTTGCAGTGAGTGTGATGTTGGCACTCCTCCTGCAGTGATCCATCTCCGATAGCAAAGGGAGCAGATCTGCACAGCTGGGGCCCTCAGCCTGTACAAAGGAATGGAAGAGGAAAAGCTTAGTAAAGTGCATACATGGAGTCAGCAATAGGTGCATGGTGGGACCCCATTCCATTACTGGGAGTGAGGTAGCGTTAATATGCTGGACACGTGGCGAGGGCAAGGACTCTGCATGTCCCTCCTCCTGAATACACAAGTGATCACAGTGATGTATGCCACATGGAGACAGTTTATTAGAGCTCAGTCATCTGCTCCAGTAAAGGTACCCCATGTGTAAGGCAGCAACCCTGTAAAAGGTGCCTAGCATAGCCAAGAAGAGCCTTTCATGTGACCCTTGCCTGCTGCCCAACGAGGAGGGGAACATGGGGGATGTAACGACCACCACACGACCTCTACCCCCCCGCCTACATCTGCCTGAACAATGTTCTGCATATATGTGAATGTATATATTGTGCTTCTAAATGTATTTGAATTAAGTGTTGTTTTCATTGTGCCAAAACATTGCACTCTATTTTCCTGAATAGAAAAAAAGAGAGGGCGCACCAGCCTTGTGCATTATCCTTTAGATGATATTTATTACAAAGGGTACAAAAGAAAACTACTCACAAACTAAACAGCAAAATCTTGCGAAATGAATGGTTATCAAAATAGCAGCATCTAGTCACAGGTGAAGTTCTCAAGAGGTCCAGAGGAACTCACAAAAGGTCACTGCCAGTTGACGCGTTTCAAAGGGACATCCCTTCTTCCTCAGAGCTTAACAGTGGACACCTCCTCAGCAATCCCAAAATGTATACACTCACAGACCCATGTGTATGCACATAGATTCCCATAATCAACCAATCAAACTCTCGGCACATAAACTCCTCCCACTTTCCCTGGTGGGAGAACACAGCAATGGACCTCCCACTACAGGGACATCACTTGGCTTTCACTACCTCAAATGTCATGGAAAATAAATAAATAATATATCTCTATATCTACAGAATAACATGACTCATAACAACCTTGCACCTTAGCCCATCAGCAGCCTTCCCATGTGGATGTCCCCCCACAAACCTGTCACAAACCTGTCATCACAGATCAGAGGACCTCTGGAGAACTTTATTTGTGACTAGATGCTGCTATTTTGATGACTATTCCTTTAGCAAGATTTTGCTGTTCGGTTTGTGAGTACCGTATTTATCGGCGTATAACACGCGCCGGCATATAACACGCACCCAAAGTTTAGGAGGGAATTTTGTGGAAAAATCTTTTAGGAGGGAAATTTAAGGAAAAAAAACTTACATTTAAATGCCCATCAATGCAGCCTTATCAGTGTCCATCTGAAGCCTCGTCAGCGTCATTTGCAGCCTTGTCATGCAGCCTGTCCTCATTGCAGCCTTGTCATGCAGCCTGTCCTCATTGCAGCCTTGTCATGCAGCCTGTCCTCATTGCAGCCTTGTCATGCAGCCTGTCCTCATTGCAGCCTTGTCATGCAGCCTGTCCTCATTGCAGCCTTGTCATGCAGCCTTTCCTCAATGCAGCCTCTCGTCATTGCAGCCTCGTCATTGCAGCCTTGACATGCAGCTTGTCCGTCTTAGTGCATTGTCTGCTAATGTTTTTAAAAATGGCGCCGCCGAGATGTCCCGTGTATCTTGGCGGCACCCGGAAGTTCTTGGCGGCTTGCGGCCTCTCTCGGACCTTCTCGGCGGCTTTCGACCGCTCTCGGACCTCGGCAGCTTTCGGCCACTCTCGGAAGGTCCAAGAGCGGCCGAAAGCCGCTGAGAAGGTCCGAGAGCAGCCGAAAGCCGCCGAGAAGGTCCAAGAGCGGCCGAAAGCCGCGAGAAGGGCTCTGGGCGGCTGAAAGCCGCCCAGAGCCCAAAAAATTGTGCGGAAATCGCGGAGTATAACACGCACGGTTTTCCCCTGATTTTAAGGGGGGAAAAGTGCGTGTTATACGCCGATAAATACGGTAGTTTTCTTTTGTACCCTTTTTAATAAATATTATCCAAAGGATAATGCACAAGGCTGGTGCGCCCTCTCTTTTTTTCTATTCCTGATCTTTAGGGTTCCCCACTCTTGAGGGCAGCAAGGCCTGGGTCATTATATAACCGACTGGTGGTTCGCTCATGCGCAGGAGGGTGTCTTTTTTGTATATATATATATATATATATATATATATATACACTATTTTCCTGTCTTGTTTGAGGCTATCATGCATTTCTTGGCCTGTGTAGCCATGTTCCCATAATAGAAGTTGCTGAATATTGTGGTTCGCCCATCACCCTGCCCAGCCCGGCATCCATCTCTCAGGCACTCAGAGACATAGAACAGTCCATAAGCTTTGTTTTTTTGTTTTTTTATTGAGGGGATTGAACTTGGATGGGAATGGGAAATTATGGGATGCTCAGTAAGATTCAGTATAACTTGCTTGGGACTTCTATATCCACTACAGTCTTCTCTCCAGCATAACTCTTGCTTAAGACCACTTTCACTCCTCCAGCACGTCACTTGCTGCAGATTCCCAGACCAGCTAGCACCACACGGTTAGGCCTGACACTCTTAGCCAGGCCTCAATGAATTGCCTTTTGTGGGCAGGAGCTCTGGCCCCCTATGATGCAGAAATAATTCTGGTGCTAACTGTCTTCAACTCGGCTACTGATCCCAGTAAACCCTCTTCAGGCCCTGCCAGCCCTCTTGGCTGCAGCTGCCTCTTTCCACAGCCCCTTTTACCACAGTCCCCTCTTCCAGTTCTGCACCCATCTCAAACTGCAAACTCTCAGTTCTCTCAGGTGTGCTTCCCCAGTACCTCACTCCCCAGCCCTCCTGGCTGTGACCAGTTGTCCTCCCTGGAGTCTCTCAACAGTGTGCTCTCTCCCGCTGTCCTCTCCTTGCTTTCTCATGTGCCTCTATTCCAGGATTTCTTCTCTCCTCCTGGTTGCACCCAAACCCCAGGCCCAAGGCCACCCCCCCCCCCCCCAGACTGGGGATCTCCCTGTATTCCCCAACAGCCACAGCACTCTCTTACTCCATCTTTTCCACACAGCAACTCCTCCTGACTGAGCTGATCCTGGGTATTTAATGTGGCCTGCCCCCTGACAAATCCAAGTTGGGGATTGGTCAAAGCTCCTTCGAATACTCCAGGCAGCGCCACCTCTCTTCTTCGCCTCTCTTTCTAGCACCTTCTAGAAAGAAGCGTGGATAAGATATAGTTTCCTACAGTCATGCTCATAAGTTTACATACCCTGGCAGAATTTATGATTTCTTGGCCGTTTTTCAGAGAATATGAATGATAGCACAACAACATTTCTTTCACTCATGGTTAGTGTTTGGCTGAAGCAAAGAAGTTTGAATGGCTATTAATGGTAACCATCCTAACATGTGATCTGTTTGCTTGTAATTAGTGTGTGTGTATAAAAGGTCAGTGAGTTTCTGGACTCCTGACAGACCCTTGCATCTTTCATCCAGAGCTGCACTGACATTTCTGGATTCTGAGTCATGGGGAAAGCAAAAAAAAAAAAATTGTAAAAAGATCTGCAGGAAAAGGTCATTGAAATATATAAAACAGGAGTATAAAAAGATATCCAAGGAATTGAGAATGCCAATCAGCAGTGTTAAAACTCTAATCAAGAAGTGGAAAATGAGGAGTTCTGTTGAAACCAAACCCCTGAATCTTTCTCAACAGTGAGACATCAGGGGTCTGTTTAGACCCATGATATCTTACCATAGACCCCTCAACAGTGTTGTAAAAAATGTTTTAAAAAATTTTATAAATTTAAATTAATTAAAAAAAAAATCTAAAAGTGAAAAAAATATTTTTTTGAAAAAAAAAAATGACTAAAATATGACTAAAATTTCTAATCAGACTAAAAAGTCAGGCCCAATATGTAGCATAACTTAGCCACACCCATCGTTTGCCTCTAACATCTCTCTGCATTACTTTGCCTAGGGGCCCGTGATGTTGGTGGCACTACCTGCCTACGTAATATAGCACTATTGGTTGTTAGATAGTATATATTTTTAGTTATTTATTAGAAGTCTATACATCAGAGCAAAAGAAGCGACAAATAAAGAAAAGAAGGATTTTAGTATAAAAAGGTAACAGTCCACACAAAAAAATGAAAATTTTGGGAGGTATGGATAAGAAAACTTTTACAAACCTACTTACACTAAAGTTCTTAGAAAACAAACCACATTCATAAATTAGTATCCCTAATGATTTTTTGTTTTGTTTTTAACCACCAGTCACCTTTTCTAGTTCAAGACATACAACAAGCAAGCTATACAAAAACGGCAACCCCCTCAACCTAAGCCTGGTGGTTGATTAATCCCCCTACTCTTTTTCTGGAAGCTTCTTCCAAAGGCAAGCATGACCAATCACTGGCTCATGAACATTTATCTGACCACAACCAATCCCTGGAAGGGGGCATCCAGTAGGTGGCTGGGTAAAAGATAAATGTTTGGGAAGGTCTGTTCAGAGCTCTATCTCTCCTGGTGTCTCTAGCCTGGGAGGCAGCCTGTGTTACTGAGCAACTGTTGCTGCTAGGCCTTGGCATGTGCTTGGCTGAGGACCTGGAGGAACCTGAATTTAAAACATTTGCTGGAAATCAGTACCTTAGGTAACTGAGCTGGAGAAGGACCCCTTTTCATTGGAGAGTGCCACATGGAAGCTAGTTGTATACAGCTGTCCTTGAACATTGTGACTAGGACCTTTTTGTATAGGACTCCAGGGGTGCCTGTGCTGTGGGGGTTGGATGCCAGAAGTTACTGGAAGGACTGTTACTGCTTTTACAGAGTCTTGGATGAACTAGCCATCCCCTCTACCTTTAACAATATTTAGGGCTGCTGCTAAAGGATTTTGCTTAAGAATCTGCTGGTGTTTTTGGAGTATCCTGCACCCTGCATCGCTTCCTGTTCAATTACTGCAATATATCTACAAAAAAAATCCCCTGGACTGAGCCCATGTTTGTCGGTGTGCTTTGGAACGGGCACCTGGCAGCATCTGAACAGGTAAGGGAGAAATGGGTTATTTCCAGCTGCCCCTTTAGGGGTGAGCGCTACACTAGCGTTTGAAATAAGGTGCACACTGTGCCCAAACCCCCCCCCCCAGTTGTGTAACAATAGCAAATGAATATTCGCAATTGTAACACTGACTCTCCTCCTGGCCAATCAGGAAGTGGGTCACGAGACCCGTCACCCGATTGGCCAAAAGGAGATCTGAACAGATTGTTCAGCAGGAGGAGGAGGCGCACGGAGGAGAGGAGGAAGAAGACGCAGGGGAACCAAGCCAACAAGCAACCGGCATCCTGGAGAGAAGGCACTATGCTGTCCACGAGATGGGGTAAGTGCGGGGTCCGACTGACTGACCACCCCCCCCCCCCGCCCAAAAATAACACCAGCTGACATTTTTGTATATCAAGCTTGCTGCAATTGGTGCAGTGTGGGGCTACATTAGATACCTTCAGCTGCCATTTTTATACTCTTGTTGGGCTTCTAATATGCCCCTGCACCTTTAGGGAGGAATGGGCTGTCTTCAGGCATATCTGTACTTAATTTGTCTATTGCTATATATACAATATAGTACTCCAATATGCAGACTTTCGAATATAAGAGTTAGGACTGCACTTTACAGAGGAGTCTTAATGAGACAGTGTGGCTTCCACATTTATTTGCAAATGTGTGTAATTAAAACATTTGTTTTTAACCCCCCCTGGCGGTATTCCTGAGTCTGGCTCGGGGTGGAAATGTTATACCAAAAGCGGTAACCCCGAGCCAGACTCGGGACCGCATCGCTGAATGCAGGGAGAGGTTTACTTACCTTGTCCCCTGGATCCAGCAATGTCCCCCCGCTGTATGAGCGAGCCGTCCTCCACTCGATGTATCAGATCGCCAATCTCCGTTCCCTGCGAGCGTCGCGACGCACGGGGAAGGATAACGGCGCCAAATTCAAAAAGTGAAACACACACACATTACATACAGTATAATGTAATCTTACAGATTACATTGCTGTATGTAATAATTTCACATATCCTTTGTCCCTAGTGGTCTGTCCAGTGTCCTGCATGCAGTTTTATCTTATAAAAACTGTTCTTTATGCCTGGAAACTGGAGATTGTCCATAGCAACCAAAACTGTCCCTTTACATCAAAAATGGTTTTAGACCAGCTAAAAAACAGCGATAATAAATTGGAATCACTCGCAGAATTGAGCGATAGCGATTTGTGGGGAGATCCGTCATCAAATACTGAAAAGTAATGACAGTGACAATTCTGCAACTGAGCAAATTTCAGTGTTTTTGATTTGATTACATTATTGAATAATTTTTATTATTGTTATATTATTATTTGGTATAATTATTTTTATTTATTTATTATATTATAATTTATGATTTCATTTTTCAAACTTTATCATACCGGGGATGTCTGCTAAACTCTGGTTTGGACAGATTTAAGCGAGTTATTCCTAAGAATTACAGGACTACAATATAAAACACCAAATTTTCATGCAAAATTATTATACTGCTTTCAGCACCTAGAATCTGAAATAATTATACCGCCAGGGAGGTTAATGTAAATTGTGATAAAAAAAAATTTGCAGACTAGCCGTTAAGTGCGCTGGGAAATGTTTGGCTGTTTGCTCTAGACATACAACCTTTGACATTTTCTTAACAAAATATGTCACAACACAGCACAGCTGATCCACACCCACCTTTTCTATTTCCTTGTACACGATTCCACACAGCTGTTATAATGCTGTCAAGAACAATGGCGAAGAAAAAATAACATTTAAACAGCAGGAAAAAGTCTCTTAATCAACAAAAACGTAAGGTTTATTTTTTACTTTACTCCTTTTTTATAGTGCATTCATAAACAAGATTTCTTATTTGTTATTTAACATGATTTTGTGGAAGTTGCACAACTGGCCGCTTGTTCTGCATTTACAAGGCATATGTGTGTATATGAAAAATCTGTAAAGCAGATATATACAGTACTGTAAGCTAATCTAAAATCTCATATGCAATGTATTGGAAACACTGCTCTAAAATAATGTATGTAATAAATGTACCTGTGCTGAAATAAATAGGGTATAGCAAGAAAACTGATGCCTGAACAATGATTCTCCCATTTGGCAAGGACAACGGGAAAGAGCTGGCTGGGAGGAAACTGGGGGGTCCGCTCTTCCCCAGCATATGTTGTTTGCAGGCTGATTTGAAATGTGTTAATATAATGGATCAGTTTTTTATTATTTTTTCACTCTAGTAGCTCACAGTCATACTTACAATAAAAGTCTACTCTGAAGACAACTTAAGCATAACTTTGTATTAATTTGGATAGAGTGGGTAAGAGTTTGTCAAGTCAGGTTTGTATTGCATTTATTTACTATGTTGTAGGAAGACAAAATATTCCCAGCAGGATAATTTATACCTCACATTTTTTTTTTTTTGTAATAGACACACTGAACAAAATGCAGGACTCTACACTGCAGAGTTTTAGTGGACGTCACAATCCACACTGAAAGGCATTCCTTCCTAAAGTGTATTCAACTATCTTGGTTAAAAGGTGGGTTATAAACACATTCCAGACCTGTATTCCAAGCTATGTATTTCTATCTTACCTGCTTATACATACACGCTATAGTGAATCAATATAAGAAGGTAAAAAGAATTTAATTTGTTATTGCATTTTAGCGTAGTCAGTAAATATAGATACAAAAAAAGAATATACAGTATATGTATCATATTATATATCTGTAAAGGTACACATTCTGTTGGACCTGGTTATCACTTTGCTCTTTGATCTTTGACGTTAGTACTTGAACTTACCTATACCTGCTGCTCTAGCTGAGTTGCCAGTGCCATGGCAGGTATGGTGAACTTGGTAAAATAATAAAACTTGGTGAGTAATAAAACAAGTGAAAAAAGAGCAGATAAAAGCCAAGCAAGGTTTGCCATAATACATTTGCTTTTTTATGGGCTACAGCTGCCCCTTCTACTTACTGTTTATATCACCTCACAGCATTAATTGTTTCATAGCTAATCTAAAGGCAAATATCCTAAAAAAAACTTTCATGGGCATATTGAAAATAAATATGCCAAAACACCATAATGGCAAACAATATAAAAGTAAAAACATGCATCAAATAAAACCATTAATATACAGTTCTACAATCTGACCTTTGGGTGTCATAGTAGCTAACAAAAAAACATTGGTTTAATCCCTGAAAACATCTATTTTTTATTTTGCCAATTCAATGATACCCAGTGACCCAGAAGACTTAGAAAATCATGAGAAGGAAGAAAGGTACTGTGGGAAAGGAGTGATTAATTGTTGAGACTTACCACCCTCACCAGCGATCTTCTCGAACATTGTATTGAGTTAGGCCATAAACAATAATGAATATTTTATTGTAGAGTTTAAAGAGATTATGTATATGGCTGCCTGAAATTTGTATGATCCAGGTGTCATCATTACATTAGACAAGCCTCAGTTTTGACATGTCCAAAAACGAATATATGTACAAATATTTTTTAAAAATTAAAATTTCTTCTTTTTCTATTTTCAAAGATTCAAGGAAAAATGGACAAGCCAGTTACTTTGCCCTCAGATATCAATGACTGGACTAAAGAAGATGTGAGGTATTGGGTTATAGAATGTCTAAAGATTAGCCAAGATGAAGGAGATATTTTGTACAGAGAAAATGTGACTGGAAGAGTACTAAAACTGTTTTCAAAAGAAGACTTTTCAAATATTAAAATTACTTATGGTTCAGCTAAGTTAATAATGCACCAATTGACCCAGATGACCAAGGATAGAAAACAAGGACCAGCAGATCTTGCTAAAAATGTTATAACTGTACAGAAGGATCCAACAATGAAACTGCCAAAGAAAAAAAATGAGAAGCAAAAAAGAGCAGATGAAGCAACTGTGAATGAAGGTGAAGATCAACCAAGAGAAACATTAAGTGCTACTGAAGTGACACTGAAGTGTTCAAAAGTTGATCTCAGTTGTCGAAAAGTGACTTGTACACCCTTCCCTTTTGATAGCAATCATGGCAGCAAACGGTACACTCAACATCATTTTCTAATGCCTGAAGCTGGCACCTCTAATTATACTGACCCAGTGCATGAGTACAAGGAATATACCAACACAGAAACAGCGACAGATGAGAATAAAAAGATGAAGTTTTGCAATGAAGTTTTCAGGTTTGCAGCTGCATGCATGAATGTCCGCACCAATGGAACCATCCATTTCGGAGTACGAGACAAACCTCATGGGGAAATTATTGGTGTTCATATTGATGACAGAGAACTGTATGGCAAGTATTTTTACCAAATGATAAACAAATATTTTGAGGAAAAACACATTTTTAAAGCCAAGCAGTGCATTCGTCCACCTCGTTTTGTTGATGTGCTACATGAAGAAAACACACAGTCGAATCTAGTTGTTATAGAAGTAGATGTAGTTCCTGAACACACCTATTGTAGTTCAGAAATATTTCATACTTACCAATACAGTTACACTGACCAGAAATGGACAAAAAATAAGGAGATCTGTTGCTTTGTAAGAGACGGAGAGAGCTCTAAAGACATTTTAGCAAATGTAAAACAAAGGGATGCAGACTTCAAAATGTTTTACTCCAAGATTATAGAGAGGGACGAGGCCAGGAAAGAAGCAGAAGACAACCAAAAAAGAATACAAGACTTAAAGTTGGAACAGGGCCACAAACTTGTAAGTTTAATAACAGGAAATCGAGACACACTGGACAATTCTTATTTCAAGTGGTACATTTTGGTAGCAAATAAATGTCATGAAAGTCATACAAAACATCTGGAGTTTCTGCATGAAATTCCATGGTTTGCCACTCTGGATTTTGATCCTGACTCCTGCACAAATGGTTTATGCAAAGTTTACAGAGAAAAAAGGGGAGCAAATTTGCATTTTCCACATCAATTTCAAAATATGGATAGTGTCACAGTTGAAAAGCTTGATGAGCACAAACTCTCCCAACAAACCAGTTGGATCTTCTGTAATGGGAGGCTAGATCTTAACAGTCAAGAATATAAACCCTTAAATAATAAATTATGGCATAAAGAGAAAGCGGCAGAAGTTAGACGCATGGTTTCTTTTCTCTGCCGAAGAGATCTGATGCAACCTGGAAAATTTCTTGTTGTGTTTTTGTTGCTTTCCACAGTTGAAGACCAAGTGGATCCCATGAATGAAGTTTTTAGTGCATTTTATCAGGAACTCAATGGTATGACTGACATCCTGTGTATTTGCGAAAATGAACAAATCTTTCACGGATGGAGAGATCTACAATCTAAAATAATAAATAAGGAAGAAATGGAAGACAGGTGTATTTATACCATGGGCATTGAGAATGTAAATGGAACTCTCCTGAAATTGAAATCAAATACTCGGTCTTCTAGCCGATTCCTGCCATCTCATGGTGGATCATCAATTATCCTACAGAGGAAAGATGAAGATCTTATGACTTTTCTAGACATCCTTTGTACTAATGAATGCCATGATACAGAAATAGAGAAAAATGAGTCTAAATTTATGGAGTTCATAAAGCTTCAAGAAGAGAATTTCTATAGAGGAGGCAAGGCCACTTGCTGGAATTTTTACTTCTCATCAGAAAAATACACTGGACCCTTCGTTAAAAGAGACAACTATGAAAAGTTAAAACAATTGATAGAATCCTCAAACAGTGAGAAAAGCAGTGTAAAAACAATTACTCTCTATCATCATCCTGGCTGTGGAGGAACTACCACAGCAATGCATGTACTTTGGGAACTGAGAGACACATTCCGATGTGCAATTTTAAAGAGAAAGACAGATAGCTTTACAGATATTGCAAAAGAAGTAATCATGTTAGCAACGTATGGATCACCTAACTCTGCAGACCATTATCCAGTTCTTCTCCTAGTTGATGATTTTGAAGAAGAAGAAAATGTATTTAATTTGGAGAGTTGCCTCAGGGCAACACTTGCAGGAAAAGCCATAAGATATAAGAAACCAGTGGTGATTATTTTACATTGTATGAGGTCACAGAACCCAGAAGAAAGCTCCAAGATTTACTGCACCAAAAGTGTTGCTCTGATTCATAAACTTTCTGAACAAGAGAAGAGAGCCTTTAATACGAAGTTAAAGGAAATTGAACAACGTCATGAGAAGCCTGAAGACTTTTATTCCTTTATGATTATGAAAAGAGATTTTGATGTTAAATATATAGAAAATGTGGTAAGGAACGTATTAAAAGGTTTAAACAATGCAAGCAAAGAATCTCAGCTGATCTCAATTCTGGCCCTCCTAAACAAATATGTGAATGACTCCACAATTTCTGTTTCTATGTGTGAGGAGTTCCTTGGAATAACCGCAAGACAGACCTTCTGGGGCCCTGAAAGCATAGAAGAAAAATTAGGTGGATATTTTGCTCTGTTACTTCGAACTGAAGTTGAAGAATATGGAGGCTACCAAGGACTACGCATAATTCACCCACTTATAGCAAAGCAATGCATAGAGGAATTAAAGAACACATATAACATGCAGCAGAGTAGCATCATGTTAAACATGTTAAAAACCAATTTATTCTATGAAACTATGATTGGAAAAGATATATTTGCAAAGAATATGCAAAGCTTGCTGGTGACAAGACAACGAAAAGAACACGGAGATGAAACAGACACACTATTTTCCCCTTTAATTGAAGAAATACAGAAAGACGAGGGTCACAAAAGTGTGGAAACTGTTCTTAAAGAAGGAACCGAACGATTCAACCAGAATCCATACATATTACAAGCACTGGCAAGATATTTTTACATTAAAGAGAAAGACATTGATACTGCCTTCCAATGGGCAAAGAAAGCAAAACAAATGTCTCCAACAAATTCTTACATTTTAGATACTCTGGGTCAGATATACAAGACTCAGTTAAAAACAATGATGTCTAAGAAAAGCAAAATGTGCTTAAGTGCAACAGATTTGAGAGCACTTCTGGAAATAGCAGAAAATGCATCAAAAGCCTTCAAAGCATGCCAAGAACAAACAGAAAAGATAGAGTCTGATAGATATGAGTATGCGCCAACAAAAAGTTATCATGTCTACAACACTGTAGGATACTTGGGACAGATAGAAGTTTGTCTTTGTACAGTGGATATACTCTTGGTGCTACCATGGTTCAACACAAAAGATGGCATATCACGAAATCACTTGAGGCAGTACCTATCTGGAAAATGGGACATATCAGTCGACAATGCAAGTAAAAGCCATGAGGAAATCTGTGGCGTGTTACAAGACTTCAGACACTTTCTAACCAAGTTAAAATCATGCTTAAAGGAAACTTTTGACTTTTTTGATGACTATTTTACATTTTTTAAACAAAAGAGCATCACAAAGGAATCCTCTGAATTTAAAATACGAGAAAACATTAACGATTACTACAAAAAATACAGGCGATTATTCTGTAAAATGGAACCGTTAGCAGATGGCACCGCTGTCCAAAAAAAGAGTATGCCATTGCTTGTACAGAATTACAGATTATGTCTGGAGTCTTACAAGGCTGATAGGTTTTCTGGAATTTTGCAGTATCTTAATAGTCTTAAAGATGTGGGAAAAATGGAATCTATTGTAAATGCATACAGGTACCTTTTGGAGAAAAGCCCAGACACTTGCAGTCACAAAGACAAACAAAACTTCATATTGGCAAATATTGTACTTCATTGCATTTCTCCGAAATCTGACAAAATTGCACCAATTGAAAAACTGAAAGAGTATCTCAGAGAGGTTCTGCAGACCATCGGCTTTGATCACAAGTCTTCAGATCCTTATTTTTTAGCCTCGTTACTTTTCTGGCCTCAAGAGAAGTATCATCTGGATAATGATTCTAAACTCATTGCCAAGTGTATCAACTCAATGAGAAAATCATCTAAGGGTCAGTATCGACATATGCACCACACCAAGTACCCAATTGCCCATTTCTACTTGGCCAATAACAAGGGCTTAAAAAGACTTGTTCATAAAGGAAGGATTGACAAAAGTTTTTCAGATGTGCCACCATCACATTTAAATTCCCTCTGGCAAGGAGGAGAAATATGGAAAGAATCTGAAACAAATGACTTGCTTTCCCGCGTCCAAGGTAGAATTGAGGATGACTCTGTCATTGTGGAGTATGGTAGTGATGATGAAAGAATTACAATCCCAGTAAGAGCTGCTCACCTTGGAGAACTCAGAAGTGGTAAAAGTATTGAACTAGTCTCTTTCTATTTGGGATTTTCGATTGGTGGCCCAATAGCCTATGACATTGAAAGGATCTCAAAATAGTCATGAATGAAATTTGGAGTGTTTACTTTGCACACATTTTGGCAATAATCTGCACAGGGTAGGGAGCTTAATATTTGTCATTTCTCTAGGAAGGAATAATTATGGTGGCATTTTAATAAAAAATAATAATTATGGTTTACGGATATCTATGGGTTTTAAATGGAGGATTAGGGAAGAGCCTTTCAGTTATTCTGGATGGTAAGGTTTACCCCAATGGTAACCCTCACCCTAGAGTTAATTCTATTTCAATCATTTTTAGTAAAAATTTTAACAAAAAAAGTAAAGGATAAACAGGTCACAAATAGTAATCTGAAGGCAAAAGCTTTGACAGTTAAACCGGTAGTAAACCCGCTATTTTTTATTTTTTATTTTTTACACCTGCAAAGCAAAAGGCATAATGAGCTATTATGCACCGCATACTAGCTCATTATGAAATACTTACCTTAGAACGAGGCCCCGACATCTGGCCCGATCCACGCCGAGGGAGCCGACATGCTCCCTTGGCGTTTCTTCCGGGTATCGCGGCTCCGGTGCTGTGAGTGGCCGGAGCCGCGATATCGTCACTCCCGCGCATGCGCACGGGAGATTTAATTCTGGCCGGCCGGAAAACTGCCGGATTTTCAGGCCGAGAATCCCCTTGTGCGCATGCGCCGCTGCAGTCAGCGGCGCATACCGAGAGGAATATCTCCTAAACCGTACAGGTTTAGGAGATATTTTTTTTACCTACAGGTAAGCCTTATTATAGGCTTTCCTGTAGGTAAAAGTACCAAAAATGAGTATACAACCACTTTAAGCATATTCTTCATTGTACAAAGTATATGTATAAGAAAAACACGAGGGATAACATAAATCATATAGAAGAGTAACTAGGTACTATTAATTCGAAAAGTGAGAGGAGTGTACCATTAATCAGATTAGACAAGGAATTTTATGCTCAATATCATTGGTCTCACTCCAGTAAACAGAGGCACATTTCCATATTTTTTTGTAATATATTGCAGTCTGCTCCCAGACTGAAGGCAATCAGCCCCAAAATGTTATGCCAAAGCATGCTACCTGTACCTTATGTAATTGTAGTAAGAAATGTGTTCTCTGCGTCAAACCTAGAGTTCACTTGTCATATGCTCAATTGCTGTCAACCTCCCTCATGGGGAGATGACCGCATTATTTGAACCATTAGAACAAGCCTGTTCCCCGAGTGGTCAAAAGGAAGAAGTGTAGTTACAAATGGAGAAGAGAGGCCAGGAAAACAACAAAGTATAGGGGGAGAAGGGGTGGGGGGGTAGGGAACTCCACGCTCCAACCTGTCTAAGTAACAATCTAAGCGGACAAGGTCCTGGGATGAGTAATCAGATATTTGATCCACAGGTCCCATACCTTCTCAAACATCTGCATTTTGTCATTTGACTTAATCCTAAATCATGTACTTCTTCCTTGTCAGCAGTATCATGATGATCGCATGACTGTTTATCAACAAACCCATTTCACACAACACCAGCCTTCCACACTTAGGTGAAGTACATGCGCCTATCTTTGGAAGTCAACTTTTTGTAAGCTAATTTTGTTTAGCATAGGCTTATTAGTGGCCAAGTTTGATGACTTTTAAGTAATGAAATCATATTTTTTTGGTGACAAAATCAGGATCTGTGATATTCCTCCATTCATCTTCATCTACTGTATGACCAGCTAAAGATGACATATTGTAAGGGGACTTAGAAGGTGGTTATTTAATGAGACCTACACCAAATGAATATAAATAAAGTCATAGTAACTAAGCTTAGGAGCTGTTGAAGAGCCCCACTGCTAAAAAAAACACCCAATCTTGCATTGATCTGGTTTTACACAGTTTCTAAGCACCTTACTCTCTAAGGTTCTAGAGTAATCTTGGGGTGCTCCTTGATGTACCCCCTATTTTTCATATCACACTATATCAGAAAATTCCTACATGTCTGTGAAGGTTCTTATTTACCCACCCCATTGTATATCTTTGTAGTAGTTAACAAAATGTAACTGGATTTGTGCTCTAATGCTGAGGATTGTCTTCATCAGTTCAAGCCTTAGTCAGGTGAACTATTCTGAACTGGAGAATTCATTTGGATGAGTTGTGAAATGCTGTGAACATTACATAACAAATCCAGCTGCATTTTTTCTTTGCTTTTACTGGCCAGTTTTCCAACACAACTTTTTACATATGTACATATATTGTATGCGCACGAATAACATAAAGATGTATAATCATTAACTAATAATCCATAATTTATCTCAATACTAAGTACCTTGTGAATTGTGAACTCCTGATCCACTGTCCTACACATATTTGATACTTACTGCAAATATGGTAGCATATAATTTCTAACTGTATGCAAAATTATGTTTAAATAGATTTGACATTGAGATGGTTTGAACACTGGGGTGCAATTTCACAAAGATATTCAAAACAACACACCCTAAAGTGACCTTGTTAGTGGGTTAAAAAGTATTCACAAAGTAGGACCTGCAAATAAGAGGGTTTATATTCACCTGCCCTGATGTTTGTACTTCCAACCTATGCTCTGTTCTATGGTCACCTGAAGAATCTTCACATCCAATATTTCCAGTTGTGTTGGATGCCTGCATTCCCCAACATGTGCCGTGGTTCCTTCTGCTAACCACTATGTCACTACCATAGGCGTGTGCGCAGGGTGTGCCAGGTGTGCCAGGGCACACCCTAATCCCCCTATGTGGCGCAGATTCCCCCTGTTTATACCCCTGATATTTCACCAAAGCCCCCTAATTAGGCTCCTAAAAATATTGTAAAAAAAAATAATTCAAAAAATAAAATTGTAAAAAAATAATAAACAATAAAATAATATTAAAAAAACTACAGACACCGTCCACTGCCCTAATGACATCAATCTCCGCCCTACTGACACTGTCCACTGCTCTGTGGACACATATGTGTTTTGGCTTATGGTCACTACTGTGTCATGCAGCTATGCAGAGCCAGCAGAAGAAACTACAGCATGCAGCAGGGGACCATGGTGTGTTACATGTTTAGAGGACATTGCTCTGTAATAAGGTGAATATAAAGCCTAGTACTGTTTTATGATATTTTTTCACCCAGCGACACTTTAGGTATGTACCAGAATTGTGCAACCAAAACTGATTTTGAATGTTAAACTTGACCTTCAAACTGATTTCATTTTCTAAAATCATAGCCAATAACCCAACTGTAAATTGCAATCAAATAGCTAAAAGTATAACTTTATCATTTTTATTATTACAGTGAAATTGCAATTATTAAATGGTATGCATAGTGTAAACTTTCTCTTTTAGTTTTTACTTTACTTGTATTTTTGCTGTCTGTCATGTTGGGGAGATTTCTAGTCTTGCAACAGGAGGTGACAGAATATCTTTACAACATTAAGTGAATTCTCCTATTGGATCATTGTCACTGGAACAGTTGTGCCCATTGGAAAATTTACTGTAAAACTAGTGATTAAGGTCATTAGAACAAACAGTTAAAAATGAATGTAAAATGGGAATAAACTGACTGTTTCATTATAAATGTATTTTTTCTAAATGTGTTGTAATTTATGTAAATTATTTTAATTAATTTGAATTCAAAATAAATACTTTATATCAAGTTATAAACTAGTTTTCTGTTTTGTTTTTTAATTTCTTTCAATAAAAAGCATATATAATTTACACACACAGACACACACACTGACTCCAGGGCCGTCTTTAATAATGATTGGACCCTGGAAAAACATTTTCTTGCCCCCCCCCCCATACAATTTCGCTCTCCACCTGCTCTGAGACATACAATAAATAGCAGCTAGACTTAAAATCAGTTTACTGTATAACATCAGGCATTGATTGCGATTGGGTGCCAGAGGTTACAGTGTATCATTACAGCTTCCTGACTGATAGCTAGAGGTTGCAGCACACATTAAGGCTCACTGATAAGTTGCTAGATGTTACAGCACATGATTTCTGCTTGTTGATTGGTTGCTAGAGATTACTGTACAGTAATAGTGCTCACTAATTGGTTGCTAGAGGTTACAGCACATCATCTCCTCACTGCAGGGGGCATGATATAGATATGAATGCTGCCTTTATTTACATATCCATGCCACCGGATGCAGCTATTTACAAATGAATGTCGTCTCTATTTACATATGATTGCTGGTTATTTACATGTAAACACAGGGTCTGCAGGTGAGTCATCTGTACACAACAATAGGGCAGAGCTGGGCAGCATTAGTAGCAGCACTTCACACTGAGATACCAGGACACAGCACGGGACTAAAATCCAAGGGACAAGGGAATTTACACTGGGATAGTTGGTAAGTATGAGGCAGCTGCTTTGGGCCCCACAACAATGACAGGGCCCAGGGCAGCTGCCCCTTTTGCCCTGCCTTATAGACGGCCATAACTGACACACACCGATCAAGCACACTTTATGACCACTAACAGGCAAAGTGAATAACATTGATTATCTTGTGACAATGACGCATCAAAGTAGATGGGATATATTAGGCAGCAAGTGCACATTTTGTCCCTGAAGTTGCTATGTTGTAAATAGAAAATAATTGGCAAGTGTAAGGATTTGAGCAACTTTGACAAGGATCAAATTATAATGGCTACATGACTGGGTCAGAGCAACTCTAAAACTGCAGCTCTTGTGGGATGTTCCCAGTCTGCAGTGATCAGGATCAACCAAAAGGGGTGCAAAGAAGGAAGACTGGCAAATCGAAGACAGGGTCATGGGCAGCCAAGGATCATTGATGCGTATTTGGATTGAAGACTGGCCCATGTAGTCCAATCCAATAGAAGAGCCACTGTAGCTCAAATTGCTGAAAAAGTTAATGCTGGTTCCGAAAGAAAGGTGTCAGAACACACAGTCCATCATAGTTTGTTGTGTATGGGGCCACATAGCCACAGCCCGGTCAAGGTACCCATGAGAGAGCAAGCATAAATCACACTAAGTGCTATTGGATTGAGGTAAGTACACACTGTAGAGGGATATGCTGACATTTATTTTTTTGTCATAATTATTTTATTTTGAAAAATTATAGAAGATACAAAGAAATATGCCACAAGAAACATTGCATCAATGACAATACGAGCAGAATAATAAGCCAGCCATGCTGTGGGTTAGTAACTTCTCCAAGAATGGCCAGAGCTCCTAGACAAAAAACAGGAGTGCAAAATAATAAATAATACAATACATACAGGGCTTGAGTCACAATGTCATAATACATCATTGTTTCCATCTAGTTCTTGTTATCATTTAAATATATTATTCAAAAACCACAGAGTATATAAACTCTCATTATGTCCACCAAACAACACCTCTGCAAACACAGATTTTACTATCTAAAAATAGCAGTGACAACATCATTGTGCAGAGAGCGGAGTCATGGGAGGAACTCAGCGGACCTACCCACTACAGGCTCCTGCCGAAAACTCCAGAAGGGACAGAGGTGCAGTGTTTCTAATTTCAAAGGGTAAGGCTGCGTTTGTTGTGTGTTGTGTTTTTTTTACATTCAAAATACTTTTATTTTTGTGAATAAATAACCAGGAGTACTATGTACACCTTACTTATTTACATGGGGTGGGCAGATATCTGGGATCCCCTTATTTTTTGGGGGCTTGCAGATTCTGATAAGAACCCCACCTGCAGACTCTCACATCCACTTGGCCAGGGATGTGAGGAAGAGGCCCTTGTCCTCACCAACATGGTGGAAAAGTGCTCTGCCAGGGCTTCCCTGGACAAGGTACCATCCCTATTTTAAGGACATGTGGCCTGCCTGCTATGATTTAGGAGGATGGCGGGGGCACATGCTAACTGCCCCTCCATCCTTTCCAGCTAAGCTGCATTCTCAGATAAGGAACTAGTAAGGATTTTGGGGGGGAGGGGGTCATACCTTATTTTTTGGGGGTATTTTTGCATGGGTTTTCAATCTAGATCCTCAAAGAAACTTGTCTGGTGTAGATTTTGGGGAGGGGCATGCTGTGCTTTTTTTAGCGGCCCTCCCTGACAAAGAGCCCTGTCCCCTATCAGGGCTGGCTTAGCCCTTCCTCTTCTGGGCTGGCAGCTCAGCTGTCAGCTAATTGCCAGCTCTCTTCTCTTTCCACAGTTACCAGCTGTTCCCAATGATGCTCGTCTGACCTGCCTATTTAAAGTCTCCCAGCTCACTCTTTCCTTTGCCTTCGCGTTGGTCACATCACAAGGAACCATCTCCTGCTGTTTGTTTCAAGACTGGCTTGCTGACATCCCTCCTGGCTTCTATCCTGCTTGCAGTTACTCTCCTTGGATCCCTGACTTCAGGCCTGGCTGATTACCCGATCTGGTTAATGAACTTTGGACTGGCTGACTACCCGATCTGGCTACTGGACTCTGGCTATGCTTGACTACGCTTTTTCCTATTTACCTTTTTATTTTTATTAATAAACAAGTGTGATTTGATTGTACTTCTGTCTCAGTCTGTTTCATGGTTTATGACATCCCCATACTGATGGGGGCAAGAATTATAGAGAGGAAACCATGATGGAGAGTAAAGAAGCTCCATTTGTTGTTGCCACCATCCCAAATATATTATATATTTAAAGAAGATAAGTGGACATAATCTGAAAGTGCTACAGTTTTTAATTTGCTTTAGTTCTTGGAGATAATTTGTAAGTGCTTTGCCTCCAAATACACCATTAATGGTTGATTTTTATTTTCCCCTTTAGTGAATGTATATGCCATATTGCTATCTTAGTGATGCCAAATTCTTGTCTTTGTTTTTCACTTTGTAGACATCCTATCAGTAGCATCCACTCCTAATCAGTGGCGGCTGGTCCATAAGGGAAGCATGGGTGACACCCCCCCATCCAATGCGTTTGGTCCCCTACTCTACATGCAGGGTGCCGGACACATGGATTTCAATTTTTTTTTTTTTAGCACATGATTAGAGCCAGAAGCTCTAATTGGCTTCAAAAAAGGGTGGGCTCGGGGCTCAGAGCACTGTGCCTTGAGCCCACCCATTTGTGTGGCAATAGCGAATGAATATTCACTATTATCTTCCTGATTCTCCTCCCGGACAATCAGGAAGCAGTTCCTGAGACCCGATTGGCCAGTGAGTCTTAGGAATACCCGCCAATCAGGTCTCAGTCAGGACCCACTTCCTGTTTGGCCAGGAGGAGAAGCGATGGCTGGGAGCATCCATGTCTGCCTGATCTGCCTCCCTCCTAAGACAAGGAGTCCTCTGATCGGCGCCACATTCCTGTCCATCTCCCGTGGGGTGGGATCACCGCATTCCTGTCTGTCTCCTGAAGGGGGGGGTTGGCGTTAGTTTGCCGCCCCCTCCTCCCAAAATATTGAGCACCAGCCACCACTGCTCCTAATAGAGTGAATGAATATTCAGGAAGCACGATTTGGGATGTGTTCTGTTTCTTTGTATTTTTTTGTATTTTTGTGAAGCTTTGACATGCGGCAGCATATAGTAGGTGGGGCCTGCTAGGCCCCTCCTACAGCTCTCCTCTTTGCACAGACTATGAACAGCACAGCAGTGGCGGTTGGTGCTCAAAGTGTTTGGGGGGGGGAGGGGCACAAACATTTTTGGAAAAAAATTATCAATTGCAGCCACAGTGCCATCAAGCGCTGCCACTGTGCCCATCAAACGCTGCCACTGTGCCCATCAAACACTGCCACTGTACCATCAAACGCAGCCACTCTTCCCTCAAACGCTGCCGCTGTGCCATCAATTGCAGCCACTGTGCCAAATGCTGCCACTGTGCCCATTAAATTCTGTCACTGTGCCCATCAAACGCAGCCACTGTGCCATCAAACACTGCCAGAGTGCCCAACAAATGCTGCCAGAGTACCCATCAAATGCTGCCAGTGTGCCCATTAAATGCTGCCAGTGTGCCCTTGAATGGCCCCAGTGTGACTCCCGCCCGCTCACCCGTGCACTTACCCTGTCTTGGTGGGGCAGCGGGTTACAGCGACAGCGACGAGTGGGGTCCTTCGTGCATCTCATGCCATCCTCATCTCCCGTCCTCTCCCCTTGATGGGCGTCCAATAGCGGCACCTGTTGTTTCAGTCGTATCAGGTGACAGGTAACAGACCCGAGCACCTGACTGGCGGAGAGGCGGTTTAGTGTTAGGAAAGCGAATATTCATTCACTTTTCTAACACAGCTGAGTGACCTGCGAGCCTATGGCTCTAATCAGGTGCTTCAAAAACACAACCCCCCCGCGACTGAAAAGGGGCCAGGCGCCTGAATAGGGGGTGGCAGCGACGGCCATAGATAGATTCATGCAATGCATGACTCTAAGGCCGCGTACACACGGGCGGACTGTTCGCCCAACCTTGTCCGCTGAACAGTGTTTGGGCGGACAGTCCGCTCGTGTGTGGGCTTTCAGCGGACAGTTGGACGGACAAAGTCTTTCGGAAATTCCGAAAAACTGTCCGCTGAAACTGTGCTTGAGCGAACAGTCCGCCCGTGTGTGGGCCTGTCCGCTGTACTTTCGAAATGAGCGGACTGTTCCCGCTCGGAAAGTCCGCCCATTTCGAGCGCGTGTACAGGTAGGCGGGGCCCGCGAGGGAGACGTCGCGGGCTCCGCCGCCTGGAATGGGCTTAAAGGGGAACCCCAACGCCGAAAAAAATCGGCGTGGGGGTTCCCCCCAAGTCCACACCAGACCCTTGTTCGAGCACGCTACCCGGCCGGCCAGGAAAGGGGGGCGAGCGAGCGCGCCCCTCCTCCTGAGCCGTACCAGGCCGCGTGCCCTCAACATGGGGGGTGCCTTGGGGAAGGGGGGCCGCGCGGCCCCCCCACCCCAAAGCACCTTGTCCCCATGTTGATGAGGACAAGGGCCTCTTCCCGACAACCCTGGCCGTTGGTTGTCGGGGTCTGCGGGCGGGGGGCTTATCGGAATCCGGGAGCCCCCTTTAAGAAGGGGGCCCCCGGATACCGGCCCCCCACCCTATGTGAATGAGTATGGGGTACAATGTACCTCTACCCATTCACCTGTGGAATAAAGTACAAAAAAAAACACAACACATGGAAAAAGTATTTTATTGCACAGCTCCGGGGGTCTTCCGTCTTCGGGGGTCTTCTCGCCGGACTCCTCCGCTATCTGTGTGTAGCTCTTTTACTAGCGGAGGAGTCCGGCTTTCTTCCTCCCCGCCGCCGGCCTCTTCTCCCGACTTCGGGGGTCTTGTCCCCCTCTTCGGTTCTTCTGCCGGGCCACCGCGCCTTCTTGTAGCTCTTTTACAGGCGGTGGCCCGGTCTTCTGTCGCCGCTGTCGTCGCCGCCGCCGCCGCCTTCCGTTCTTGTTCTTCTTGTTCTTCTTCTTGTTCTTCTCCTGGAGATGTTGACTCGACGATCTCTCCGGCCGGAATGCCAGAGCCGCGCTGTGCGGTCACTTATATAGTGACAATGGGGCGGTGTCACATGGTATATGTCACATGGGTTGGTCACATGGTGACCCCGCCCCCTTACGATGTCATAGTCCCCATGTGACATCAACCCATGTGACCAACCCATGTGACATATACCATGTGACACCGCCCCATTGTCACTATATAAGTGGCAGCGGAGCGTGTCCCTGGCATTCCGGCCGGAGAGATCGTCGAGTCAACATCTCCAGGAGAAGAAGAAGAAGAACAAGAAGAAGAACAAGAACGGAAGGCGACGGCGGCGACGGCGACAGAAGACCGGGCCACCGCCTGTAAAAGAGCTACAAGAAGGCGCGGTGGCCCGGCAGAAGAACCGAAGGCGGCGACAGAAGAACGGAAGGCAGCGGCGACAGAAGACCGGGCCACCGCCTGTAAAAGAGCTAGAAGAAGGCGCGGTGGCCCGGCAGAAGAACCGAAGAGGGGGACAAGACCCCCGAAGTCGGGAGAAGAGGCCGGCGGCGGGGAGGAAGAAAGCCGGACTCCTCCGCTAGTAAAAGAGCTACACACACATAGCGGAGGAGTCCGGCGAGAAGACCCCCGAAGACGGAAGACCCCCGGAGCTGTGCAATAAAATACTTTTTCCATGTGTTGTGTTTTTTTTTGTACTTTATTCCACAGGTGAATGGGTAGGGGTACATTGTACCCCATACTCATTCACATAGGGTGGGGGGCCGGTATCCGGGGGCCCCCTTCTTAAAGGGGGCTCCCGGACTCCGATAAGCCCCCCGCCCGCAGACCCCGACAACCAACGGCCAGGGTTGTCGGGAAGAGGCCCTTGTCCTCATCAACATGGGGACAAGGTGCTTTGGGGTGGGGGGGCCGCGCGGCCCCCCCTTCCCCAAGGCACCCCCCATGTTGAGGGCACGCGGCCTGGTACGGCTCAGGAGGGGGGGCGCGCTCGCTCGCCCCCCTTTCCTGGCCGGCCGGGTAGCGTGCTCGGACAAGGGTCTGGTGTGGACTTGGGGGGAACCCCCACGCCGATTTTTTTCGGCGTTGGGGTTCTCCTTTAAGCCCATTTCAGGCGGCGGAGCCCGCGACGTCTCCCTCGCGGGCCCCGCCTACCTGTACACGCGCTCGAAATGGGCGGATTTGCCTCCTCCTTACGTGGGCGAGTCCGTTCATTTCAAAAGTTGAGCGAACTGTTTGCCCAACCTTGTTCGTCAAACAGTCCGCTCGTGTGTGGGCAAGTCCGCTCATGCAAATTTTGAGCGGACTGTTTGCCCAAACTGTTTGACGAACAAGGTTGGGCAAACAGTCCGCACGTGTGTACGCGGCCTAACTATTGGTGATAGAGGGGGTGGCGGGAGAGAGGGGGCGGCGCCCATGTGCCCTTAATGCACGGGCCACCACTGCAGCACATTGATGATATCACCCTTACCTACCTCCCAACTTTTTGAGATGGGTATGAGGGACATACCCCCTGCCAAGCCCCTTAAAGAAGAATTATACAAAAAAAGATTAGTTAAACCCACAAGTGCTTTTTTAACCACTACTATTCCTTTATATTGGCTTTTGAAATTTCCAAATGCAGCAATTTAGAAATTGGAGGAAAGGTTTAGCACTGGGAAATACTTTTTGAAAGATAAAAAGTACATTCTATATACAACTATAGAGATCAGAGCAAAATGAGGGACAGATGGGGAGGAAAGAGGAACAGAGGGACATTGCTCCAAATCAGGGACAGTTGGGAGGTGGGAGCTACGCTGCTACTGTACCTTTACAAGGTAATATCTGGGTTTATCATTTTCCTTCCACCTCACAATTATGTGCCACTTTGTGTTGGTCTATCACATAAAATACATTTACATTTTTGGTTGTAACATGACAAAATGTGTGTGTGAATGTGTGTTCAGCTTTAAAGTTGCTAGGAGCTGTGCAATATATATTGTATATACTGCATACAGCTGCCCAAGTGGAGCCTTGCTGTTTTTCTTTCTCGACAACATTCAAAGTTTCGTTTTTGAAGGTATTTCCTAGTCGAGTCATGTGCAAACTATTTGTCCCTCTGCCAAAGAACTCGGGAAACGAAACTTAACTTTGAGCTCTGAGTAGTTAAAGTGACGGTGCAACAATACAGTTCCAGAATGTTTACTCCTCCATGTAGACATGAACAACACACCCACTGTGATCCATGTTATCCAGGTTGATAAATACCAGTCTAGTCACTAGTGATATTGAGCATTGATATACTGTATATACAGTATGTATACAGTATATGTGTGTTTTGTTATTATTATTTTTTTTATGGATAGCTTGAGAAAGGATTAAATCCTCTGTCTAGTTTTTATTGCGGTTCCCACAGGGGAGGTGCAACCTCTTTCTTTGTACTGGTAATCATTGTCATTTAGAAAAAAAGATGATGGGAAATCCCAAATTTTTGAGTTGTCCCCAGACTAAGAGGTGAGGGGAAATTGTCCATTATCCAATAAGAACACCTTTTTCCAGAGACCACTGTCTAAGAGAGAAATTCTTCTCCCATTGGGAGATTTTCTCTAACTTCCTGTTGCATCTCGGGGACAGGAAGTAAAGTAAAATTCCCCAATGGGACACAGACAGTAAAAAATAAGCTGGCAGGAGTTTTAACCATCCCCTTACTCCAGCCCTTAAAATTTCCCCTCGCCTGCTCGCATTTGGCGAGTGGAAAAAGCTTGCGGGCGAGTGTTGGGCTGCCTCGGAGAGGGGAGTTAAATGGGAGCCGTTCTCCCTGGAACTTCGGGAAGAGAGAGAAGAGGAAGAGGAGAGCCGATCGGATCAGCACACAGAGCGAGGATCTGTGGCTGTGACAGCTTTGATTTGAATTGCCTGGCAGCTGCACTCACAAATTCCTACCTCCTGAACTGGCTCCTTTGATAACCAGTGCACTGGTCCAATGCCACAATGTGTGGCGTCTATCATAGGAGCCGATCCAGAAGGCGGGACTTCGTGTGACTGCGGGCGCCAGACGAGTCAAATCAAAGCTGTCACAGAGGGCGATCCCCGCTCTGTGTGATGATCCGACCAGCTCTGCGCTGATGGACACCAGACGATTCAAATCAAAGCTGTCACAGAGGGCGATCACAGAGGGCGATCCCCGCTCTGTGTGATGATCCGACCAGCTCTGCGCTGATGGACACCGATGAAACTCAGGCTGCGCTGATGGGCACTGGTAATGGCTCCATTGATGGGCACTGGTGAAGCTGCATTGATGGGCACTGATCAGGCTGCATTGATAGGCACTGACCAGGCTCCATTGTTGGGCACCAGTGGCGGCCCTTCCATAGGGGGCGCCTGGGCGCAGCACATCAGCCCCCCCACAGGCAATCAAAAAATAAATTATTTTTTTATTTAAACATGTCCATTTAAGAAAAAAATTTTTTTTTAAAAGGTACACATACATACACACAATTAGATTTTCTGCAGATATTTGTCTTCAGATTTACCAAAACCATATAATATGAGGTCAAACCTTAAGGCCGCGTACACACGGGCGGACTGTTCGCCCAACTTAGTTCGTCAAACAGACAGTCCGTTCAAAATTAGCATGAACGGACTTGACCACACACGATGAACGAACAGTCCGCTGAAAACGTGCGTGATGACGTGTACAGCACGAACGACGGGACTAGAAAAACGACATCCTATACACTGCAATGCAACCTTCGGCCGTGTAAACCCTTTCTGAGCATGCGCGATACTTAGTCCGTCCAACTTGCCTACAGTCCAACTTGGACTGTCCGCTGAAACCAAGTTTGGACGGACAAAACCAAGTTTGAACGGACTGTCTTACGGAAATTCCGTAAGACTTTGTTCGTCAAACTGTCCGCTGAAACAGTCCGCTGAAGCCCACACACGAGCGGACTGTCCGCTGAAACACTGTTCAGCGGACTAAGTTGGGCGAACAGTCCGCCCGTGTGTACGCGGCCTAAGAGTTTCAATTTGTATGCAAACAGGCAGGTCCTTGAACTATATGGTTTTAGTAAATCTGAAGACAAAAATCTGCAGAAAATCTAATAGTGTGTATGGGGTCTTAGAGTGATCGTTACTAGAGCAGGTTGACTGAGCAGTTACTCCTTTATACATGGTAGTCACCACCACATGTTTTAAAGGAAACATGCGCCATTCACAGCCTCTGCTGTTACGCTTCAGACCTTTAAAAATTTCTTTATCACTTTCTGCCACATCCAGACAGAAATGTAACAGTTTTACACCACATGTTAGGAACTTCATGCCAGCTGTGTTCATGCACATGTGCAGAGACCTGCATATACTCTAGATCAGGGATATGCAATTAGAGGACCTCCAGCTGTTGCAAAACTACAAGTCCCATCGTGCCTCTGCCTCTGGGTGTCATGCTTGTGGCTGTCGAAGTCTTGCTATGCCTCATGGGACTTGTAATTCTGCAACAGCTGGAGGTCCGCTAATTGCATATCCCTGCTCTAGAGCATAGGTATTTAACGGGACATGCAAGGATAAAAATGCACGCATGTACGCATGGGCCATAGTACACATGTGAACATATGGGCACATCCACAGGTTCTGGTGCTCGGCAGCCTATTTAAACCTGAGACCTGTATAGTGCCATCAGCAGATAGTCTTCAGCTCTAATCCTTGTGACCTGTGTTGTTAAAAACCTGCACCATACTCAAAAAGACTTGAGGCTGTAATTGGTGCCAAAGGTTCTTCAACAAAGTATTGAGCAAAGGCTGTGAATACTTTATGTACATGTGATTTTTTTTTTTTTTATATATAAATTTGCAAAAATTTCAAACAAACTACTTTAATGTTGTCATCATGGGGTATTGTTTGTAGAATTTTGAAGAAAATAATACGTTTAACCCATTTTTGAATAAGGCTGTAACATAACAAAATGTGGAGAAAGTGAAGCGCTGTGAATACTTTCTGGATGCACTGTACCTATTGCAGGACTTGGCTCATAACCTTACTCCATGCTTTTACTCATTGAACCCCAGCACCTCCAACTCAGCATAACTAACCCAACTTCCTGGCACCTGCGCCCTTTCGCTGCCCTAGCAGTCCCTGTCTCCTCTACCAGAGGTGCTTGGATGGAAATTGTGCAAGAGGTCACCCTCATCATCTCACGCTCCACATTCAGGTGCGTGACACTATGGTAGCTATCCGTAGAGGCAAAAGTAAAAATGACGCAAGAAACATTTACAGAAAAGATAACTATCAATATAGTTAGATATAACTATAGAACTATAATGATCACTAAACAGACATATGCAACAGTACAATAAAATCGTAAAAAAAAAGTAAAAAATACTTAAAGCGGAGTTTGTTTGTTTTTTAAAGTCAGCAGCTACAAATACTGCAGCAGCCGAGTTTTAAAAATAAAGACACTTACCTGTCCAGGGCGACCCAGCAATGTCGGCACCCAAAGCCGATCTCTCCCTCGCCTCTCGGGTGCTGCCGCCACCATCTTCGGTAAGGAAATCAGGAAGTGAAGTATCGCAGCTTCACTTCCTGGTTCTCTACTGCACATGTGTGACTCACGCTGCACTATCCCACTGGTCCCTGCTGTCTTCTGGGACCTTTGTGTGTGAAGACAGCGGGGGGGGGGGGGGGGGCGGAGAAGGCGCCGAAAGTGGCTAGATACCCACGGGCAGCTCAGGTATCTATGCCCAGAAGTGGGAGCAAAATACCTGTATTAGGCAGGTATCTTCTCCCCCCTCCCCCCCGAAAGGTGCCAAATGTGGCACCGGAGGGGGGGAGGATTCCGAAAAGCAGAAGTTCCATTTCTTTGTGGAACTCCACTTTAAGCAGTATCTGCTGTGTCTTTAATTCAGTATAGAATTAACCGGTTCCCAACCGGCGCATGCCGATGTACGTCAGCAGAATGGCATGGACAGGCAAATGACCATACCTATATGTAAATTTGCCACCGTGCCATCACCAGTCGGGACCTCCGTGAGTCGGGTCGCGGGTCCCGCAGATTCGATCGACTCGGGGATACCCGCGATCACCTCACTGGGAGGAAGAACGGGGAGATGCTAATGTAAACAAGCATCTCCCCGTTCTGCCTAGTGACAGTGTCACTGATCTCTGCTCCTTGTCATCGGGAGCAGAGATCAGTGACGTGTCACATGTAGCCACGCTCCCCCACAGTTAGAAACACGCCCCAGGACACACTTAACCCCTACACTGCCAACTCGTGGTTAACTCCTTCACTGCCAGTGTCATTTACACAGGAATCAGTGCATTTGTATAGCAATGGTCCCAAATGTGTCAAAAATGTCTGATGTGTCCGCCATAATGTTGCAGTCATGATAAAAATCGCTGATCGCCACCAGTATAAAAAAATTATTAATAAAAGTGCCATAAAACTATCCCCTTTTTGTAAACGCTATAACTTTTGTGCAAACCAATTAATAAACGCATATTGCAATTTGTTTTAACCAAAAATATGTAAAAGAATACATATCGGCCTAAATTGAGGAAAAATATATATTTTTATATATTTTTAGGGGTTATTTATTATAGCAAAATGTAAAAAATAATGATTTTTTTTCTAAATTGTCGCTCTTTTTTTAGCGCAAAAAAAAAAACCGCAGGGGTGATCAAATACCACCAAAAGAAAGCTCTGTTTTATGAGGAAAAAAAGGATGTCAATTTTGTTTTGGAGCCACATCGCATGACCACGCAATTGTCAGTTAAAGCAACTCCGCCGAATCGCATAAAGTGCTCTGGTCTTTGGCCAGCAAAATGGTCCGGGGCTTAAGTGGTTAAGGTCACTTGCAGACTGATATAGTGGAGTCTCTGGCCCTCAGAAATGTGACTTTACAGTATCCTTGGTAGTTTCAGTATCAAATGAGGGCTCTAACTGCCAAATGCAGCCATCTTTTCTTGTCCATTGAGAGGGTGGTCAACTCCACCTAATAAAACGGCCTGATGGGTGTGCTGTAGGGGAGGCGAAGAATATTTGAATATGCTCAGCAGACATACCCTTTTACAAACTATTGTGGACACATCTATATTTTTGAAAAGCAAGATTTCCCAATCCGACAACAAACAGCACATTATTTAAAGCTGTGTTCCAGCCGAAATTATTATTATTTTTTTTAAAGTCAGCAGCTGCAAACACTGTAGCTGCTGATTTTTAATAAGGGCACTTACCTGTCTAGGGAGCACGCGATGTCGGCCCCCCAAGGCCGATCCCGCCATCTGATCCGGTTGCAGGCGCTGCCATTTGAACTAAGGGAAACTGGCAGTGGAGCCTTGTGGCTTCACTGTTAGTTTCCGACTGCGTATGCACGAGTCACGCAGCGATTTGTGAATGGCCAGCTTATCTTCTGGGACACACACATTTCCCAGGAGACAATGGGGGGGCTCGCCGCAGAAGAGGATGTGATGTCTTTGGCCGCAAAACTGGCTGGATCGGAAGTACTCTTAGTACTTCTATAAAGGTACTAGAGAAAGAAAAAAACATTTTTAAATATCCAAAAACTAGGGGTGGAGAGGTAGTCTTTCGTTTAAGACCACCTCTCAAAATTCGGTGGAACTTCGCTTTAACATAATAAAATTACAATTATATAGCAAACATGTAAGCAGGGCTTTAATAACTCATTTTAGGTTGCCTACAGTATGCTAGGTAGGTAGTGGCTGGCCCAGGCATGGGAAAGGATTAATGCTGTACATTGCTGTTCCCAGCCTTTTTGGAGCCAGTCTCTCTGCCCTGTAATATATAAAGGGGGGAGGCCAGGTTCTGGATCTTCAGCTTTGGCCCAATGAAAAAATAATGCTGTGACAGCTGCATTGTTGAACTGCTGCACCTTGCACTGGGAGCCCAGAGATCTGACAGTCCTGGAGAACACCAAGAACACTACTACATTGTTAAGGTATACCTGGGCAGCCTAGTAGCGATAATATGGGGATACTCCATTGTATTTGTTCACGTTGGACCGTATTGCCAAAGTGTTTAGGTAGAAGTTGCAATAACTGCCCTAAGCCTGGTTTGGAGTTATTTTAAGGTTGTGCATGATGGGTTCTAGCTTATGAAAGAACATGGGTCAGTAAAGCACATATGAGGTATGAAGCAAAGCCATTATTACGGCAGGACAAGTCAGAAGAGGAATGCAGTTTCTATGGGGATACCTTTTCTGGTCTTTTGGCAGGAATGGCTGGCTGTATAGTGTCCCTGCTGGTATGATGGGGGCTCTGAAGCCTAGTACCGACTGGAACAGAAGCCAGGGCTCCCACTGAATGTGGGGCACAGAAATAATTCCCCAGGGAAGACTGAAGGGGCTCAGTGCCTTCTAATTTGAATGGATCTACCTGGTCTGGTCATGGACTGGGAAGGCAGAGAATCTGTAGTGTCAGTGCCCCCAGGGAGTTGGTCGCCCCAGGGGTGCTCTTAGTATAACTTGGGAGTGGGCACTCCACATTAAGAATGAGCACATGGCCATGACACTAAATCTTTTTGTTGCACTGTGCCTCATTGCACTTTTGTCTGTGTTTCTGTTTCTCACTAGGATGGAGGGTGTGGGTTCTTGGCCCTACGCTGAAATCTAGGGGGAGGATGCATGCCCATTAGGTTCCTTCCTCCTCTGAACCAGGGAATTTCAAAATCAATGTTTTATCAATCGGTATTCACATTTAGGGCCATATGCATTCAGGGATATATGCCTAGATCAAGGAATTCTCCATAAAGTCCTTGAACAGTTACGGCCCAAAACATAAGTACCGTTTAGTACAGTGTCCAGCTATGCCCAACATAGCCTATGTCCTATGTATTGCAGCCTGTCATCAATTTTTACAGTCATCAGGACTGGATGCTGCACCTTTGCCTCCTGGGCTCCTGAAACCATTGGGATTTGATGCACATGGACCAAACTCCCAAACCACCAAATGCATGTAGCCTTATTGGTATATTTAACAAAGCAAATAATAAGTTCATTGTTAGTGTTATCATTAGTCTGAGAGCCAGCAAGACAGGCACTTCGTTTCTGATTTGCACATATGATGAATAAACTCTACAGTGCCGTAGAGGTGGATGAAATCATTGTGCTTTTATGAGGATTAGCTGCAATGTAAAAGAGGAAACTAAGGGGGATATAACTCACAGGAAGTCCCCACCAGAAACAAGTAACTAAATTCTCCTGTCCATTTACTGTGCAACATTTGTAGAATGAAAAGTCAGCAACCGTTCGGCTTCTTGGCTCATTTTTGTTGACCAAAAAAAATAAATCTAATATATTTTTAAAGATAAAGAAAAACATCTCATGCGAAATATCTATACAGGGCACATTGGGCTACTCCTACAGGCAGAGCCCTGAGGATTTCCACACCCTCCAGATTTCCTCCTTCTCTAAAGAACTTGTAGCTGCTCGTTCTAGCAGTTCTCTTGCAAGGAGACGAAGCTCTGTGCAGACAATGTGATGGAAAACCAGTTCCAGATAACGGGGAAACACAACGTAAGTTATACTTCCTTATTTCCTTATACTTTGCTTCTCTTTCTAACCGTCTAATAGGAAACAAAGCTTGTTCTTTGATGTTGTAGTATCTACAGGATTTCAGTGTAGAAGAATGGAATTCTTTGAGGGCTGACAATGAAAACTGACTTCCTGTCCTAAAATTGAAAACATCTATTTTTTTTAACCCTTTCCTTTTCAAGCCTGGTGTCCCTTTAATAGGATTTTTATACCAAGGGGATGCTGTTCTCCTGATCATTACTAGAGACTGGGAGCTGTCTCAGTCACTGTGATGTGCTAACTAGTTTTAACCATCAGATTAATGAGCCAATAGTAAAGCGGAGGTTGATAGCGAAAATGCTACTGCCAGTGACCAGATAGTTCAGTTGGTATTGTAATAAATGGTTTAAAGCATATTTTTGATGGAAATAAGTATAAAGTAGGGCTGTGGAAATTAAAGATTAATTCCTCGATTCATTTTTTTGATCGATCAAAATGATTTTGATCGGTAATCACCTCTCCACCGGCTTCCGGGTCTTCAGGGAGTTCCGTCGGAGATCCGGTGACGTCATGGACATTGACGTCACTGGACTCCGGTAACGTCGAAGTTCTTATTGAACGTAACGCATATGGGGGAGGAACGGCGCATTACATCACCCGCTGCTGCCTTACGAAACTAACAGGATTGCCGGCTTTACGTGCTGTATTTTAATCATCTGTATGTGAGTAGTTTGTATTTGAAAACAAAAATGAAATCTTATACTTAAGCGGTGAGTACTTAGATCTTTTCTTTCTACCCATGACCTGTCGTCCTTGCTGAGATCTAAGGAGACGTGAGACAGTTTATGGTCTGTGTTAACCCTTTTGATATCCGCTTGCATGACCCCCTGTTTGCACAGGGGTCCATGCCATAAGATGAGAGTGATTAGTTAGACCGGAGGTGGAGGGATTGTCACGCTACTGTGGAAAAAAAAAATGACTTACGTCAGTGCTACAGTTTGAATTTAAAACGTATTTGTGTGAACTGTGAAGTTAAGTCATGGATTTTGGAAACTAACTAGTGTCGGTGATTGTATATAGTGTATACCACATTTACCACTGACTAATGCAGAGTTGCAATGCAAGGAGATCGGCTAAAAGTAGTTGGATCTGTATGTGCATTATAATTAATCGAAATTAGTTGGTTAATTGATAAAAAAACGATTAATAGAACACAAAAATTTTAATCAGTAACAGCCCTAGTATAAAGTTCTGAACATCAATTAGATCCTAGTTAGTTTCCTAACACTACCTCTGCTCTCTTCTAGGGCCCCAGGGACCCCTCCAGGGTAGCACAAATGCTAACTAGCTGTCTGGTTGCTGGGCAACACAATCTGTGAACCTTACTATTGGTTGTTTCAGCTGTCCATCACAGTGATAGGCCAATGGAAATGAGTGTGAGACTGAAGTGGTGGACTACAACCAATGTGTAATTGGGGAAATGTTCCTTCATTTCCTCTCCCAGAGACGCAACAGAAAGTTAGACTAAATCTCCCAAAGTGATAACAAGTAACAGGTGCCCCATTGGAAGATTTTCCCTCGCCACTTGTTCTGGAGACAACTGTACAATTATAGATTTCTCCACACTTTTTTTGTGAAATTGTCACAGTAGAAATAGAGAGTTAGCTCCTCAGTGAAGACACACATTAAGCTAGAAAACCTGAGCTGAAAGTGGAACTTTAGTCAGAAAATTAAGTCCCTCTAGTTCACTTCAAGCTGGCCCCTTTTGCATGTATAGCTATGTCAAACAATAAAAATAAGTGTCCTATACTGTTTAAAATCCAGGAATACACTGACTCTATTCTGCACATGCTCAGTTGGTCTCTAGTTTTAAGCAACATGTCCAATTTGTAGAGGCCGATCTGCTGACAGCCTATAGATTTGCTGCTGTTTAGTGGCTCTGGGCTTCAGCAAAATGGCAGCCTCCAGCAAGAAGAAACAGAAGCAATGCTGGAGGCAATTTACGGCACACACTAATTTCGGTAGCATAATTATTAATGTGGAAGGTATGATGCGAGTTGTTATGGGTAATGTTCTGCTTTAAATAAAAAAAATATGTTGTCATTCGTAAAATACAAAATTTCATTCTGTTATATTCGTTATGTTGCGTTAATACATTTTCGGATAATTCGTTATTATTCGTAGAGTGTCGAATTCATTAGTTCGTATTCGTTGAAATTCGCTCTTTATGTATGTATGGACAATCGTGATAACGATTCGTAGTTTGGAAAGTCGCTTGTTTATTGAATCTTTTAACACACACAATGACAACGTCTCTTCTCCTCGGCTCAAATACAATACAACACCCTTCTAACTCAGTACTCAGGAATGCACTTTGCCAGTAATCCATCCTTCGGCACAAAATTAATTAGCTGATTGGACTAAAAGGTTTAATTTGAGCTGACCTTTTGTTTCATTAGATCTTTAAAGAATTACCGAATCATGTCGAATTCATTCTTTATATTTCTTTCGTATTCGTTGTAATTCGTTATTTTAATTTTTTTATTCGGACATTCGGATGCATCCGAATGTCCGAAAGATGCAAAATTCGGCCGAATTTCGATTTGTTACGAAACGAATTGCACAAGCCTACTACAGATACACTTCCAGTATCTTGACTGTAGGCAAGACACACTTGTCTTTGTACTCCTCACCTGGTTTCCATCACACATGCTTGACACCATCTGAACCAAACAAGTTTATCTTGGTCTCATCAGACCAGAGAAGATGGTTCCAGTAATCCATGTCCTTATCTGCTTGTCTTCAGTAAACTGCCGGCTTTCTTGTGCATCATCTTTAGAAGAGATTTCTTTTGTGGGACGACAGCCATGCAGACCAATTTGATGCAGTGTGCGGCATATGGTCTGAGCACTGACAGGCTGACCCCCCACCCCTTGAACCTCTACAGCAATGCTGGCAACACTCATACATCTATTGCTCAAAGATAACCTCTGGATATGACGCTGAGCATGTGCACTCGATCCTTTTTTTCAGATCCTCAGAGAGTTCTTTGCCATGAGGTGCCATATTGAACTTCCAGTGACCATTCACACCTGAGACCTTGTAACACTAACGAGTCATATGACACTGGGGAGGGAAAATGGCTAATTGGGCCCAATTTGGACATTTTTACTTAGGGGTGTACTCACTTTTGCTAGCAGTTTAGAGTTTTTGTACAAAATTCTGTACTAACACAAGTGATGTTAGTGTGGCAATCTCCCCCACTGAGCTATTGTATTCTGACAAGGGGACTGCCCCCCCCCCCAAAACACACTGATCGGATGTTAATTTTCCAGCGTGATCCTATTACAGAAGCCATCGGACAGGGAGCTGTACATACGGGCTGAAAGTCAGCTGATTTCTGCTGAATCTATTGTTTTCCACCAATTTTCGGCCCGTGTGTATCCAGCCTAATCTAGTTAATTTCCATCATGTAATTACAGGTTAACAGCCTATACTCCTTTAGTAAATCAACATTAAAGTTACTGATCTCTGTCCAGGCTCAGACAGTCATCATGGCAGATAACACAGGTTTCACTTCTATCACACACCCAGAGAAGTGAGCAGTCTGCATTCCATTTGTACAGGGATAGTCTGAAGAGAAGGTGGAGATCTACCTGAACAACATGCAAAATATCAGACAAAAGATCACCAGGGTGCAGCATGTTTATTTTTTGTTGCTTATGTTGTTCTTTAAGAAGATAACTTAGTAAGGCTCTAAATGTAGAAAAGGTTAAAATAAATTTTAGGAAAAAATAATATAAATGTCACAGTGAAAATATATAGAAGAAATAATGTGCTCAGTAATTTTACCAAAACTGGTACCCGCGTCCACAAAAGTTATACTGAAAGAAAAAATTGTTGAGGCAAATGGACTTTCCTGACACAAACATTACAACATATTGAAGTTTAGAAACCGATGTTCTTTATTACAAAGTGTATCATTAAAAATGATTACAGAATATTGTAAAAGAATTCCCTCACAGCTAGGCTATTATTTTCAAAGAAGTACGTTCCAGCACCATATTGCAATTAGCATATCATAAGAAAGGATTTAAAGCCAGCTCTTCTCAACAAGTTTTGAGGATCATCTGCTTCTTCAGGAGTATTGGAGGGAGTGCACTTTCCCAAAGGGACCAGGCGGGCAAGGGGGAGCCAGAACTTGAAAGCCCACAGCTAATTTCTACCCGGCGGGTATGGGAGCAAAGTAAAAATAGAGGAGATATCAGCCAAAAAGCTTCTTGGACTTAAAATAGGCAAGTACTTGTGAAGTACTTGTGGCCACAGAACTCAATATGATGAAACAGGTCAAGGAAGGGTTCATTAATGTCTACTGGGGTGAGGCGCATCATATACCTGGAGGACACAAAAAGTCAATGACAAAATGTAGCTGTATTTGTGTCCTTTTCATATATGCTGCATAACCTCTGTCCACTGCCAGTGCCCATTATCTTTTTGTGTCCTTCTGGTATAAGATGTGCGTCAGCCCATAAGACATGGCGCAACCCTTCCTTGGCCTGTTTCATCATATTGAGTTCTATGGTCACAAGTACTTTGCCTATTTTAAGTTTGTTTACAGATCAGTTTAGGATCTCTCTTTGAAACGGATGTTATCTGTTATTATCTATTATCTGTAATTGTGCAGACTTTTGTATCTCACTTTTGCCTTAAGCCCTCGTTCACATTGAACGCAGCTTTGAAATTGCACAGTTTCAAAGCCGCATTTCCGTGCGACTTGGAAGACATCTGTGCGGCTTCAAGCACAGATGTCTATTGAAGATGCACCTGACATACCCCGAAAAGTAGCTTTTGGATTACCCTTCATATCTTTATTTTTTGGGGTTATTATGTCATTACGATTGTGACCTGAATAAGGTTATTGTCTATGCTCCTCCCTGTTTTGTTTTGTTTTACTTTTGTTTTGCTTTCTGACCTTATGTCTGTCCATCACAATTTGTAACCATCTCAATGTTGTCCGTATATGTCGGATTGTTTATTAATAAGAAGACGCACCCGACATTGCCAAAAGTAGTGCAGGAACTACTTTTGCAAATACTTTTGGAACGGTGCCATTGCTGGCAATAGGCTGTGACTCATCATGCGATTTGACCTGGGTCAAATCGCATTACAAATTGCTCCAATGTAAACAAGAGCTTAGAGGAGTTTGTAAACAAAGAAACACTGCTTTAGACATGCAGCGGGATGATACACCTGGCAGGTGCATCTGCACTGGGTCACATGCATACTGTAGCTACTGAAGCAGGAAATTCTCTAAATATCTCCAAATGCAACACTAAAAACATGTGCAAGCACTTTTAACATACAACAAACGTACCTAGATTACATGGTCCAGTTACAGGTGTGAACAATTCCAAACAGCAAGTGAAATCAGTCAGTAAGCTAATAAGCTAATACTTCTTCTAAATCTTCCAGATGCTCTATGATAAACTCACATACCTCATTGTAGGTTCTCAGTAATAAATAGTATCCATAAGTACAGTGTGGCTCCTGAATGTGCCACTAAGAGGACTGTAGGAATGTACATCCTGAAGTAGTGCCTACCTCTTTTCTCTCTATCTTTAAAGGCAAGTCTAAATATGATTGTCGGATGTGCGAAAATTCAAACTGCTACCTTTTTTCACCATCAGGCTTTCTGTAAGTGGGAGATAGCAGAGTCTACAGTGGGTGTCCAGCATCACAAGCAGTTGTGTTCCAGGATCATCACATTAACCGCAAAAGAGAAGGACCAGGACCAGTTCAGAACAGCAACGTCTGAATAAAACACTGAAGTACTGTGTAGGTAGGATATGCTCTCTGTATGCATTGCAATTTTTAAGTAGAGGTACCTTTGAAACAGGTAACCTATTCATTTAGTCTGATCTGTCAGTGTAAACACCCTTGTTGTCCAGGTCCCTGATATGCACTCACATCATCTATGAGTCAGAAGCCTGGCACCCCTCTAACACGGAGCTAAGCCCCCTCCAATCAGCAGGAGATCAGCAGGAGGTCTGTGAGCAGATCCTATGCTGATCAGAGCCGAGCAGAAGGGATTAGGGATGGCCGAACTGTTCCCCCGGCGGTCGGTTTGCGGCGAATTTTGCGTGTTTGCGGTTCGCCCAATCGGTGGACTATTGCCACTGTTCGCCCGGCGGACATATGTATTTACAGTGTGAAAGAACTTTGACCCATGATGACACATCCATCATGGGGTACAGGACAGCCAATTGAGACATTTTAGCACATGGACAATTAGACATACCCCCTACCTTATAAATAGACCTGATCTGGCGGCCATTTTACATTCTGTCTTATGTCCGTGTAGGGAGAGGTTGCCGTGTGGAGCAGGGACAGACTGTAGTGACACAAATCGCTAGCTATTAGGTCCACAAAAGTCCTTTTAAGGACTGGTATAGGTGTAGTACAGTATATAGGGTTCAGTGCACTGCTGTGCTGGTGATTGCAGAAGCCTGTCTTTTGTCAGTGTAGGGACAGGACGCTGTGTGCAGCAGGGAGAGACTGTAGTGACACAAATCACTAGCTATTCGGTCCACAAAAGTCCTTTTAAAGACTGGTATAGGTGTAGTACAGTATATAGGGTTCAGTGCACTGCTGTGCTGGTGATTGCAGCTGTCTTTTGTCAGTGTAGGGACAGGACGCTGTGTGCAGCAGGGACAGTCAGTTTAATCACTAGCTAGCTATTACTATTAGGTCCACAAAGGTCCTTTTAAGGACTGGTATAGGTGTACAATATATAGGGTGCTGGTGTAGGGCTGTGCTGCAGATTACTGCTGGTTTCTGCAGCAGTCTTTTATCAGTGTAGGGACTGAGGTACAGTCTGCAAATCACTAGCTACTAGGTCCACAAAGGTCCTTGTAAGGACTGGTATAGGTGTACAATATATAGGGTGCTGGTGCAGGGCTGTGCTGCAGATAACTGCTGGTTTCTGTAGTAGTCTTTTATCAGTGTAGGGACTGAGGTACAGTCTGCAAATCACTAGCTACTAGGTCCACAAAGGTCCTTGTAAGGACTGGTATAGGTGTACAATATATAGGGTTGTGGTGCACTGCTGCTGACTGCTGCCCTATTCTGCAGCAGTCTTTTATCAGTGTAGGGACTGAGGGACAGTCTGCAAATGACTAGCTACTGGGTCCACAAAGGTCCTTTTAAGGACTGGTATAGGTGTACTATATGGTGTGCAGTATATAGGTGTGTAATACACAGATAGGTGTGTAATACACGTATAAAATACAGTATAGAAAGCATAGTATCGTGCATTTCCACTGTGCAGCATTGTGACTGCTGAGCGGTTCTGCAGCGATACTACAAAGAGTGACAAACGCAATAAAAAAAAAGTATTGTAACTGGTGTGATAGACCAGTGGCCCCCAAAAACGACAGATTGAAGCGGGGTGTTATATACCTTCTTCCACATACATACTGCACTTCTCTAGAGACTTTTGTCACAGGGTCATTTAAAAAATGAGAGGCAGAGGAAGAGGCAGGCCCTTCCGCAGGGGTGGTAGGGGTAGGGCAGGAGCAACAGGCTTGAGCCAAAGTGGCAAATTGCAGAAGGTGCGTGTGATTAAGTCAAAGGACGCACCAGACTTGGTTGAGTGGCTCACTCAGCCTTACTCTTCTGCCCCCTCCTCATCCTCTCAATCTGCACCCTCTTCTTCACTCTCTGCTGTGTGCACCCCCAAAGACACTACCACCAACACCACCACCATATACCTTCCGCTTGAGTCACGGGAATTATTTTCCGTTCCATATCAAGACATTTCTGATGCGCAGCCACTCTTGGCATTGGATCAGGAAGAGGAGGTAGCAACAACCACCACTCAGCAGTCTGACGACAGTACCCAGATCAGCCCAAGGAGGAGGTTGGTCCCCGGTGTTGCTGCCTACTCCGAGATCTCTAATTATAGCGGTGGGGAAGGTGACGTCGATGATGGCATGTTTAGTAATGTCACGTGGGTGCCCACAAGAGAGGAAGAGGAGGGGAGGGAGATATGGACCAGCAGATAGGGAGGAGAAGCAGGAAGAACTTACATTGCACAGGAGGGACAAAGCAGACTGCTAATGTATCAGGAGCGAGGCATCAACCATGTACAGTCACATCTGGGGCTCCCAGGATGCCGGCACATGGCTCCGCAGTGTTGGCTTTTTTTAATGTCTCTGCTGCTGACAATAGTGTTGCCATCTGCAATCTTTGCAGTCAACGCATAAGTCACGGTAAGCCCAACACTCACCTTGGGACGACCGCCTTAAGAAGGCACATGAGCTGCCATCACCGAGCCCAGTGGGAGCAACGGAACATACAAAGCCACACTCCAGGCTCTCACCATCCAGCCTCGTCTTCTACTTCTCCTTCTCCTCTCTCCTCGCAATTGTCCTCAATCCACAATTTTCTGCAAAAAGGCAGGCTTCCGTGGGCCAAATGTTCGAGCGTAAAAAAATGATGACGCCGAATAACCCTCTTGCCCAACGGTTGACGGCTGGCTTGTTAGAACTGATAGCCCGCCAACTACTGCCATATAAACTGGTGGACTCAGAGGCCTTTCAAAAATTTGAGGCCATTGGAACACCACAATGGAAGGTCCCAGGAAGGAAGTATTTCTCACAGAAGGGCATCTCAGAGCTATATGGCCATGTTCAGCGGCAAGTGAATGTATCTCTGGCACACAGTGTCGGTGCCAAGATACATCTGACCACAGACACGTGGTCTAGCAAACACGGGCAGGGAAGGTATATCACTTTTACTGCCCACTGGGTGAACCTTCTGACGGCCGTCAAGTATGTAACCCGTGGCACCCATGTAGATTTGGTTTTACCGCCACTGATTGCATGCAGGCCTTGCTCTTCTTCTCCTCCTCCTGCTCCATCCTCCTCCCTCTCCTCCTCGGCTGATTCCTCCTTTTCCGCTGCTAGTGTCTCTTCTGCTGCGTCGCCCAAGCTCCCCAGAACCCCAGAACCTATTTGACATGCCAGGTGAAACGTTGCCATGCTGTGCTGCATCTGTTGTGCCTGGAAGCCAAGAGCCACACTGGCCCTGCACTCCTTTCAGCTTTGCATTCACAGGCAGATCAGTGGCTAACACCACTCAATTTGACAGTTGGTAAAGTGGTGTGTGACAACAGTGCCAATCTGCTTAGCGCATTGAAACAGGGCAAAATTACGCATGTGCAATGCATGGCACACATCTTAAACTTGGTCGTGCATCAATTCGTTGTCAAATACTCTGGGGTCCAGGACATCTTGCAGCAGGCAAGGAAAATCTCGGTTCATTTTAGAAGATCTTACACGGCCATGACTCGTCTTGCTGACATTCAGGGGCGACATAATCTGCCGGTCAGACGTCTTATTTGCGATTGCACGACGCGATGGAACTCAACCTTCTATATGCTTGATAGGCTGCTCCAGCAGAAATGTGCAGTTAACGTCTACCTGTACGAACTCTGCGGCAGAACCGGTTCTGGGGAGCTTGGTTTTTTTTCTCCGCGCCAGTAGCTGCTCATGCGCAACGCATGCAGACTTCTGCGGCCATTTGATGAGATCACCAAACTGGTCAGTCGCAGCCATGGTGCCATCAGTGACATGGTACCTTATGCCTTCTTTATGGAGCATGCATTGCATCGTGTCATTGATCAAGCCGTGGAGGAGCAGGAGCAGGAAGATGCGGAAGTCGCAATGCTGGATGAATTTCCAGGGGGGGCTACTCTATCTGAGACAAGTCAACAACAGGAGACTGAAGAGGAGTCAGAGGAGGATGGTGCCAGGGTGGGTGAAGAGGAGCAAGAAGAGCATGCTTTAAACTGGGATCCCTGTTGTTGTGCGTGGATGGGGAGAGGAGAACGAGGAGGACGACATTATCCTGGATGATGAGCAGGAGCCAGGCCACCACACTGCTTCCAGTTTAGTGCAAATGAGGGCCTTCATGCTCCAGTGTTTTAACAGGGACCCCTGTATAAAAAGCATAAGGGTCAAGGACCAGTACTGGGTGGCAACGTTCTTAGACCCCCGGTACAAACACAAAATGGCGGAAATGTTACCACCGTCACAGAGGGCTGTCAGAATGGAGCACTTCCAGGCCTTGCTTTGAGAAATGCTGCATTCTGCTTTTGTGTGCGCTGGCAGAGGAGGAATTCCCACTCCCAGAGAAAGAGTTGCCGGTACCAATCCAACAGCGCCTGCAAGAAGAGGCCAGTTTGAAGATGTGTTGGTGACTTCGGATATGAAGTCATTCTTTCAGCTGACCCATCGACAGGTCTCATCCGGATCCAACATCAGGGAACGCCTAGACCGACAGGTGTCCGACTACATCGGGTTAACGGCCAATGTGGACACTCTGAGGAGTGATGAACCCCTGGGCTACTGGATGGGCAGGCTTGACCTCTGGCCAGAGCTTGCCCAATTTGCAATGGAACTGTTGGCTTGCCCCTCGTCCAGTGTCCTGTCCGAAAGGACGTTCAGCGCAGCAGGGGGGATCGTGACCGATAAGAGCACTCGCCTAGCTCACGACAGTGTTGACTACCTCACATTTATAAAAATGAATGAGGCATGGATCTCGGAGGAATTCAACACATGTGACCAGTAGACCATGTATTTCTCTATAAACGATTTATTTAATCAAGCACACAGACCTTTTTTCTACATTTGGCTCACTTCCTTACACACCGTACTATATGGCCGTACCCTCCTGTTTGAAGAGGTTGAGCGGTGTCATATTTTTGGAGCCCAGCAGCGAGTTGCTGGTATCAGTGCTGCTGTCAGTGCTCTCTATCTCGGTGCTGGTGTCAGTGCTCTCTCTCTATTTCGGTGCTGGTGTGGTGTCAGTGCTCTCGATCTCGGTGCTGGTGTGGTCTCAGTGCTCTCTATCTCGGTGCTGGTGTCAGTGCTCTATAGCTTGGTGCTGGTGTCAGTGCTCTATATCACGGTGCTGGTGTCAGTGCTCTATATCACGTTGCTGGTGTTAGTGCTCTATATCACGGTGCTGGTGTCAGTGCTCTATATCACGGTGCTGGTGTCAGTGCTCTATATCTCGGTGCTGGTGTCAGTGCTCTATATCACTGTGCTGGTGTCAGTGCTCTATATCACGGTGCTGGTGTCAGTGCTCTCTATCTCAGTGCTGGTGTCAGTGCTCTCTATCACTATGCTGGTGTCAGTGCTCTATATCACGGTGCTGGTGTCAGTGCTCTATATCTCGGTGCTGGTGTCAGTGCTCTATATCACGGTGTTGGTGTCAGTGCACTCTATCATGGTGCTGGTGTCAGTGCACTCTATCATGGTGCTGGTGTTAGTGCTCTATATCACGGTGCTGGTGTCAGTGCTCTATATCACAGTGCTGGTGTCAGTTCATTCTATCACGGTGCTGGTGTCAGTGCTCTATATCACGGTGCTGGTGTCAGTGCTCTATATCTCGGTGCTGGTGTCAGTGCTCTATATCACTGTGCTGGTGTCAGTGCTCTATATCACGGTGCTGGTGTCAGTGCTCTCTATCTCAGTGCTGGTGTCAGTGTTCTCTATCACTATGCTGGTGTCAGTGCTCTATATCACGGTGCTGGTGTCAGTGCTCTATATCTCGGTGCTGGTGTCAGTGCTCTTTATCACGGTGTTGGTGTCAGTGCACTCTATCACGGTGCTGGTGTCAGTGCACTCTATCATGGTGCTGGTGTTAGTGCTCTATATCACGGTGCTGGTGTCAGTGCTCTATATCACAGTGCTGGTGTCAGTTCACTCTATCACGGTGCTGGTGTCAGTGCTCTATATCACGGTGCTGGTGTCAGTGCTCTATATCACGGTGCTGGTGTCAGTGCTCTATATCTTGGTGCTGGTGTCAGTGCTCTATATCTTGGTGCTGGTGTTAGTGTTCTATATCACAGTGCTGGTGTCAGTGCTCTATATCACGGTGCTGGTGTCAGTGCTCTATATCACGGTGCTGGTGTCATTGCTCTATATCTCGGTGCTGGTGTCAGTGCTCTATATCACGGTGCTGGTGTCAGTGCTCTATATCACGGTGCTGGTGTCAGTGCTCTATATCACGGTGCTGGTGTCAGTGCTCTATATCATGGTGCTGGTGTCAGTTCACTCTATCACGGTGCTGGTGTCAGTGCTCTATATCACGGTGCTGGTGTCAGTGCTCTATATCACGGTGCTGGTGTCAGTGCTCTATATCTCGGTGCTGGTGTCAGTGCTCTATATCACGGTGTTGGTGTCAGTGCACTCTATCACGGTGCTGGTGATCATCTCCTGCACCCTCTTCATAGCCTACCCTGACCTTTCCTCTCCTCAATTGCCTTCATGCGCTCCTGTATTGTCAAAATTTCACAGATAAAAAAAGAATGCTTGTAGTTGTTGATCCCAGATTCACTTCATACATGTGTTATGTCAGTGGCCATGTGGTGAGACTATGTGTGCACAGCTAGTAAGTATTTTGTGGCTGGAAATATGACCTGTGGGTTTTTAAAGTTCGCCTGCCATTGAAGTCAATGGGGCCCGCCCCAAACTTTGAGGTTCACGAACTTTTGGCCGCGAAACGTCCCGCCGGAAGTTCGTCCATTTCTAGAAGGGAAGTGACATTCATGTCCACTCAGTTTATGCAGAGCAGACACAGGCTACATGGGCGGCCGGGTGTAAACAGATGCCGCTGTTCGTTTACAAGCTACCTCCAACCCGCTTCATCAAAAAAGGAAAACTGACAAAAGTCCATTCACACCTGACTGTCCATAGGGCTGCATGGAATTAAGGGAAAATTCCCGAGAGAGGTCATAGAAATTTTTCTTAACCACTTACAGAGCAGAAGATTTTACTGCTTAATGACCAGGCCATTTTTTGAGCTATGACACTGCGTCGCTTTAACTGACAATTGCGCGGTCGTAGGACGTTGCACCCGAACAAAATTGACATCCTTTTTTTCCCACAACTAGAGCTTTGTTTTGGTGGCATTTGATCACCTCTGCGGTTTTTATTTTTTACGATATAAACAAAAAAAGAGCGACAATTAAAAATAAATATATATATATATATATATATATAAATATATGTATATATATATATATATATATATATATATATATATATATATATGTATATATATATATATATATGTATATATATATATATATATATATATATGTGTGTATATATATATATATATATATATATATATATATATATATATTTTTTTTTTTACTTTTTGCTATAATATATATCCCCAAAAATGGTTTTAAAACAAAATTTCTTCATCAGTCTAGCCCAATATATATTCTTCTACATATTTTTGTTTAAAAAAAAAATCGCAATAAGTATATACAGATTGGTTTGCGCAAAAGTTATATCGTCTACAAACTATGGGAAAGATTTATGAAATTTTTATGGAATTTTTTTTTTTTACTAGTAATGGTGGTGATTTGCGATTTTTAGCGCTACTGCGACATTGCGGCGGACAGATAAGACAGTTTTGACACATTTTTGGGACCACTGACATTTATACAGCGATCAGTGCTATAAAAATACACTGATTACTGTGTAAATGTTACTGGTGGGGAAAGGGTTAACACTAGGGGTGATCAAGGGGTTAAATGTGACGTGAGTGTTTCTTACTGTAGGGAATGCGACTGACTGGGGGAGGGGATATATCACTGTTCCTGCTTACTAGGAACAATCTGTCTCCTCTCCCCTGACAAAACAGGGATTTGTGTGTTTACACACACAAATCCCTTCTGGCTCTTGTGGCCACAATAGTGGGTGGCCATCGGCGATCGCGCTCGCTGGCCACACGCATTGGGTCCCCCGCCGTACAGCGAGCGCAAGCCTTTGGCGGCTCTTAAAGGGGACTACGTACCCATAGGTCATTTTGCGGGACTGTGCCACTTAGCCAACATATATCGGCGTGACCTGGTTGGCAAGTGCTTAAAAAAAAGGCAAAACTAAACATACATTTTGTGAGGTTGCATGTGATTAACACAGGGCCAGTCGGCACTGTCCAGACAGAGGGTCAGGGGTCCTGCATCCTGATAGAACAGTCAGTGCAGAATGAAAACTCCTCCTACAAGCTTTAACCAGACACCGATAGAAGTCACAAGACTGCTATATACTGCTGATGAGAAAAGGTATTTAGCAGTTTATATTTACTAAAATAATTGCATTTCCATGTTCTGTGTACTGTGTAACACTTTAACAATAAACACGAATAACCCTTTGATGTCTTCTTTTGCCTTTTAAAATTTGCTTGGAGTTAGGGTTTAATCCAACTAAGATCTTGTTGCCTATAACAATATATAGATTTATTTTATTAGTTTGGTCAACAGTACAAATACAATGCAATTTGGTATTTTACTTTTTATTTAAGTGGATGTATATATAAAAGCTTTTGGGTCACAAAAAAAAAACAAAAAAAACAAAAAGAAAAACAAATTAGATTTCAATCAAAAAGAGTAGTACAATTTTATCTCCACCACAATTCTTGTACATTTTTTATTTATAAAATTTAACAAGATCACCAAAATATATAAGAGATAGATACAAATTATTAGCCGTGGATGGAATATTCTACAATGTCTCATTATATAGACATAGCCTAGGTACTAATACAGTTAAAATATTGTTTTAAACCATCTCTAATACACATGAGAATATCAATCCACTGGATTTAACCATTTTGTAGAATCCAAATTTTAATCTGAGCAATATAAACAAATGAAAAATGTCCAAGGCCCCCCTATCTGAACCTAAAGATGAATAAAATACTTCCATGAGATGTAACCTTCGGTTCTACCCCCCCCCCCCCCCCTCCCCTCCCTTTCTTCTCTTCCCCTCCCCTCCCCTTTTTTTTTTAAAAAAGGATGAGGAATGTAGGTTATTTTTAAAAAGGATGAGGAATGTAGGTTATTGTATTGCTGTATTATTGTAATAGTGTAATAATACAATTGTATTATCGTATTAATGTATTGTATTTTTGGAATAAGGTCAATACACAATATGGTTCTTGGAGGAGGGGAGAGAGAAACAGAGAGGAGACATGGAAAATGGGAATGAGGGGAGTGGGATTAATATAAATATAGAGGAGGCTTAAGTTTTGGACAAATATGGGTACATGTATGCATTTGCTTATTACGTGCATGTGTATGTGCATGCATGTGTATATATGTATATATATAGACGGATATGGACGGACATATTTAATTTGGTCTCTCTTTTTTTTTTTTTTGCGATCACTCCTTTCTTTTGCAAGAGCCATGTTGGAGTAGACACAATGTGTAGTGGAGTAACAGGTGACATTAGAAAACATGTTATTATAAAAGACTGGCGGAGGGCACGGGGAAAGCTCGCCCTGGAGCAGCCATACACAACCACAAAACCCCATTAGGTAAACACTCACAATCCGGAGGGTCCGGAAATTGAGTGGTTAAAAGCAGTAGAGCTTTGAGATTCGTGGGGGGACCGTTGGTAAACGGCCAACCCAGGGATTGGTAGAGAGGGAGGGAGGGAGTAGTAAATCGGACGGGAGGGGGTAGACTTAAAGGGGTTTTTCTTCCCTTTTTTTTTTGTTGTTTTGTTTCTGCCTCTCTTTCCGAGGAGATATGGAAACTTTAAAAATAATGTCCTTAAACGTAAAGGGATTGAATGTCCCTGAAAAAAGACGAATGTTATTCCATGATTTAAAGAGACTGAAGATAGATGTAGCGTTCATTCAAGAAACACATCTCAGAGAAAACAATCTCCCTTTGTTGAGGACTACGGGTTATCCAATGGTTTACCACGCATTTAATCCGGATTCCAAAACCAAGGGAGTAGCCATTATGATATCAATAATAGTAGCATGGGATCATAGAGATTCCTTGATAGATGCAAAGGGAAGGTATTTGTTTGTAAAGGGGACTATAGGAGGGGTAGGAGTAACATTAGCAACATATTATGCCCCCAATATACAACAAGACTCTTTTGTTAAAGAGACATTTGATAAACCTATGGAATTCGTAGAAGGACAGTTGATTATGGGGGGAGACCTTAATATCCCATTAATCCCTAGTGAAGACACCTCATCGGGGACATCGTCAGTGACACCTAAAATAAGAAAGAGGATATCTCAGGCAATAATAGAAACAAAACTGGTAGATATATGGCGATTATTACACCCCAAGGAAAGAGACTACTCTTTTTTTTCTAATCCGCATAGAGTGTACTCACGGATAGATATATTCTTTATTCCGCATAAACAACTATCCTCAGTTAAGGAAGCCACTATTGGTCTAATTACCTGGTCAGATCATGCCCCAATCTTTTTAAAATATAATCTAATGGAAAAAAAACATTTAACCCCTAGGATGTGGAAACTCAATGAGAGCCTCCTTCAAGACCCCTTAGTGCTGGAGGACGTCCGAAAGGAGATAAAACTCTTTTTTCAGGAGAATGAAGGCCCAGAAAGTTCCTCGGGAACAATCTGGGAAACGCACAAGGCAGTAATCAGAGGAGTACTGATTAAGCATGGAGCAAGGATTAAGAAGGAAAGAGAAACTAAGTTAACAGAACTTTTAGCAAAAATGCAACACCTAGAAGCCCAACATAAACATGCTCAGAATTTAGAAGTTGAACAAGATTTAATAAGTACACGTAGGCAAGTGACAGATCTGTTACAGTACAGAGCTAAAATGGCAATTCAGATAGGACGTAAATGTAGTTATGAATCCGGCAATAAATGCGGAAAACAACTGGCGAGAGCATTACGGGAAATACAATCAAAGACATACATACCTATAATTAGGAAAAAAGATGGGGAGGAAGAGCGGGTGCCAGAACAGATTGCTGGTGTGTTTGGCGATTTTTACTCCTCACTGTATAATTTGAACCTGAGGGCATCAGATCAAGCTAAGATAAACGAATATATAAGCTCAAGTGAAATGCCGACTCTGACAAGTACTGCACGGGAGGAGATGGAATCGCCAATCACACTAGATGAGGTACAAAACACGATAAAACAGATAAAAAGTGGGAAAGCACCTGGTCCAGATGGATTCTCAGCCCAGTATTATAAGATGCTTATGCCGGAATTATGCCCATATATGGTTAAATTGTTTAATGAAATAGGAGACATATCGACTTTCCACTCAGATACAGCCAAAGCTACAATTACAGTGATACAGAAAGAAGGTAAAGACCCGAAACAATGTGGAAGTTATAGGCCAATATCTTTGTTGAACGCGGATCTGAAAATATTCAGTAAATTACTAGCCTTGAGGATACAACAGTATTTGCCCTCTCTGATTCATCAAGACCAAGTGGGATTTGTCCCAACAAGAGAATCAAGAGACAATACTATCAAGGCCTTAAACTTAATGCATACAGCCAACTCCGCCGAGACCCCCTGCATATTTTTAGGAACAGATGCAGAAAAGGCTTTTGATCGGGTAGGGTGGGGGTTCATGTTCTCGGTACTCCGATATATAAAGCTAGGGGGGAAAATGATAGGCTGGATAGCAAGTTTGTATGAAAAACCTACAGCTCAAGCAAGAGTAAATGGAGTGGTATCTTCATCTTTCCCGATAACAAATGGGACCAGACAGGGATGTCCACTGTCCCCTTTGTTATTTGCGCTGACCCTTGAACCACTGCTATGCAGAGTAAGGCTTAACAGGGATATCCAAGGAATAACCATAGGAGGAACTCATAATAAAGTGGCAGCATATGCAGATGATATGCTTTTTACAGTGACGAATCCGACAATTTCGCTCCCAAATCTATTTAAGGAAATTGAGACATACAGTATACTATCCCACTTTAAAATAAACTGTTCCAAGTCAGAAGCCTTAATGATAGCAGTCCCAGAGAAAATGATGAGACTAATAAAATTAAATTACAAATTTAATTGGACGGACCATGGCCTGAAATACTTGGGAATAATGATTGCAACAGACCTCAATAAAATATATGAATTAAATTTTGCGCCGGTATTGAGGATGGTACGCGGATGCCTGGAGAGATGGCACAGGGGAATACATTCTTGGTTTGGAAGAAATAATATAATCAAGATGAATATTCTGCCAAAACTCCTGTACCTCCTCCAGGCAATTCCAATTCTAATACCAAGGAAATTTTTTAGAACTATACAAACATTATTTATGAAATTTATCTGGGCAGATAAACAACCAAGGATACGGATGACATTATTAACACTACCGAAACAATACGGGGGACTGGCAACACCGAATATATATAAATACTATCAGGCAATACATCTAGGCAGACTGTTGGACTGGTGTCGACATGGAGACCAGAAAATATGGGTAAATCTAGAGCAAGCACAATGTAGGGAGCTACTACATAGAGCACCTTGGTGCTATAGAAATCTGACTCCGGATACGAAGCTACACCCTACAATAGGACCCACACTACAGATATGTTACAATCTCTTAGTTAAGAATAAGATATCGACACAGAACTCCCCTCTAGTCCCTATATTAGGTAATCCCCGATTTATACCAGGCATACAGAAAGGACCTTTTGACAAGCTGATTAAAAAAGGAATATATCAAGCCTCGCATTTCATAAAAATAGGCAAATGGCCAACAATGCAGGAGATGATGGATAGAAAAGGCCCCTTTCAATTAGATTTCTGGCAGGCGGCACAACTAGGACATTTTTTAAGAACAGAGATAGCGCCAGAGTTATTAGACCGAGGCTATATGCCATTTGAGAAACTCTGTATGGAAAAGGAGCCAATTACGCATGTAATTTCGAAAATGTACGCGTTATTGATTAAACCTGTAGAAATTTTTCAGCTACCCTTCTTTCAGAAGTGGGAAATAGATCTAGGAAGGACTTTCTCCGAGGAGCAGAAGAAAAGTATGATACAATCTATTTTTAAAACAGCAACATGTACAAAACTACAAGAAACTAATTATAAAATTATTTCACAATGGTACAGAACACCAGAAAAACTTCAAAAATATTTTCCTCATGTATCAAATAAGTGTTGGAGGTGTCAGAAAGAAGTGGGAAATTTTCTACATATATTTTGGTCATGCCCAAAAATTAAGAAATACTGGAAGGACGTACGAGAGATTATTCAAAAATTTAGTGAAGTAGAAATACGGGAGGATCCAGCAGTATTTCTCTTGCATCTGTCAGGGACCCCGGGAAATATATATAGGAATTCCATCCTGTGCCACTTGGTAAACACAGCCAAGTCATGTATAACACTTAGGTGGAAACAAACACAACCCCCTAGTGTGAGCATGTGGCTGAAGAAAGTTGAGGAGGTGAACAGGATGGAAGACCTAATATGGACAGCTAGGAAAAGAAGAAAACCTACTTGGAAATATGGACACCATGGAATCTTTATGTCTCCTCGGAGGAGGGAAAGAGACAGATTGATACGATCTGGGGGGGGGGGAGATATAGGGGAAGGAGATGAGAACTTCCCCTCTCCCTCTCCTCCTCCCCTTCTTGGTCTGTGGGGGAGCTGGGGGGGGGGGGGTGGTTTGGGGGGACTCCTTTTTTTTTTTTTTTGGGGGGGGGGGGGGAGAAAAACAAGGATGGAAATAAAGGGGGGGGGGACGAGAAATAAGAGGATAACAATAAAACTCTGGCCTGGCTGTTAATAGTACCAACCCAGGACCAGACATAGGGCATGTGGGACCGAGAGAGGAGTTTCTCCGACGCCGTCCCCATATATTACCATTAACTTAGCTTTCTTTTCCTTGGATTTATATATTATACTATAAGGGAAGTGAGAGGTTAAGGTAATAGAACGAACTGTTATGTTCTTTTTTTCTTACTATGTATAAATATGGAAATTCGATGTATGATATTCAGATTGTTTATGTATAATTCCATTCTTGCTTATATGAAGGAAAAAAAAGGGGGAAAAAATAAAGAAATTGAAAGAAAAATGTCCAAGGATAAGCAGGAACAAATTGAGGGAATTAGAATCTAGGCATAAAATATAGGTCAAAAGGGGAAATGGATTCTCTTCCGCCACAGTTTTATCTAATTTAATTGGGGTGTGCTGTGCAGATCTTGACTACATAGTAGATAATATACATGAAAGTTTAAATACATTTAAATAAAATATCCTGTGTTATGAAAAAAATTCTGACAACAAATATTTTAATTTCCAGGAAAATGTCAGATCTGAAAATGGACAAACCAATAAATCTGCCTTCAAACGTGGAAGACTGGACAAAGGATCATGTAAAATTCTGGGTCACCAAACAACTTAAACAGGACTCATCTGTTGGAGACATTCTGTACAATCAAGAAGTAACAGGGGAGATCCTAAAAGTATTAACAAAAAAAGACTTAGTGGAAATGGGAATCAAGCATGGCCCGGCTACATTTATAGTTCATAACTTAAAAAAACTCAATGAAACTTGCAAAGATGCCCAGCAGATCAATCTAGTGGTTAAAGAAAAAGGTTCAGAGGCAAAACCAAAGAAATCTCAAGCCAAAAAGAGCACACATGTCACACCAGAAGAAAGAAAAAATAGCACAGAAGGCGAGTCAGAGACTATATCCAAAGAATTGGGAAATCCAAACACAGTCCCTGCTGAATGCTCTCATAGTCCCTCAAAGACAACTCCGTGCTCTTTTGACTGCACTCCTGTAAATAAATGTTATACGCAGCTTCATTTTCTTCCACCTGAATCCGGGACATCTAATTACATTGACCCGGTACATGAGTACAAGGAGTTCACCAACACAGCAAATGCTACACAAGACGATAAAAAAATGAAATTTTGCAATGAAGTCTTTAGGTTTGCTGCTGCATGCATGAATGCCCGCACCAATGGCACTATCCATTTCGGAGTGCGGGACAAGCCCCATGGAGAAATTATTGGTGTTCACATTGAGAATAGTGAAACATATGTGAATTACATAGCTCACATGATGAACAAATACTTTGAGGAAAAGCATTTGGACTTGGCAAAACAATGTATTCGTCCACCTCGTTTTGTCCCTGTACTGTGTCAGGACAACACAAAGTCTGATTTGTTTGTTATAGAAGTTGATGTCGTTCCTGCATATGTGTATTGTCACTCACAAACATTCCATACTTATGAACAGGTTTTCAAAGACAATAACTGGAAAAAGAGTAAAGAAAAATGTTGTTTTCTAAGAGATGGAGCGAGCTCTAAAGATATGCTGGCAAATGTGCAACACAATGTGGCTGAACTGAAATCATTTTACACTCAAACAAAAGACAGGGACAATGCCCGAAAAACAGCTGAAGACAACCAAAGAAAAAATCAAAGGAAAAGCAAAGAACATGGTTCCAAACTTGTGAGTTTACTAACAGGAAACAGAGACACCCTGGACAACTCATACTATAAATGGTATATTCTGGTTGTGAACAAATCTCAGGAAAGCCAAACAAAGAACTTAGACTTCATGCATGAAGTACCTTGGTTTGCAGTTTTGGATTTCGATCCAGAGTCGATTACCAGCGGTTTATGCAAAGCTTTCCAAGAAAAAAGGAAACCTAGTTTACATGATCCAAGCCAATACAAAAATATGGACAATGTCACAAATGAAAAGCTGGAAGAACTCAAACTATATCAGAAGACCGCTTGGATCTTCTGTAATGGGAGAATGGACTTTGAGGAGAGTCAAGACTACAAACCCTTAAGTTATAAGTTATGGCAAAAAGAAAAAGCAGCAGATGTGAGACAATTGGTATCCTTTCTTATCAGGAAAGATGTATTGGAAAGAGGAAAATTCCTTGTTGTGTTTCTTTTGCTTTCAACTGTCGAAGACCCAGTTGACCCCATGAATGAAGTCTTCAGTGCCTTTTACCAGGGGCTTAATGGTATGACAGACATCCTGTGCATTTGTGAAAGCGAAGAATCTTTTCAAAGCTGGAGAGGTTTGCAAACTAGACTAGTAAGTGAGGAGGAAATGGAAGAACGGTGCATCTACAGCTTGGACATTGAAAATGTAAATGGGACAGTTTTAAAACTAAAGTCTGATACCCGATCATCAAGCAGATTCTTGCCATCACATAATGGATCTTCAACCATACTACACAGGAAAGATGAAGATCTGATGGCTTCTTTAAATATTCTTTGTGCCAATGAGTGTCATGACACGGAGATGGAGAGTAATGAGTCAAAATTTAAAGATTTTATAAAGGCTCAGGAAGAGCATTTTTACAAAGGAGGTAAAGCCACATGGTGGAACTTCTACTTTTCACTGAAAAAGTACACAGGTCCATTCATTGAAAGAGATATCCATAAAAAACTGAGGGAACAGATTGAATGGTGGTCTAAATGTGACAAGCAAATAAGTGTAAAAATCATTACACTGTTTCACTACCCTGGCTGTGGAGGTACCACTACTGCAATGCATGTCCTCTGGGAACTACGGGACACTTTTCGATGTGCAACATTAAAGCGAAAAACAGATAGCTTTACAGACATTGCAGGGGAAGTTATTAATTTAGCGGTCTCTGGTTCACCCAATCGCACAGATTATCACCCTGTGTTGCTTCTTGTGGATGATTATGAAGATGAAGAAAATGTTTTTATTTTACAAAACTGTATCCGGTCTGTAATTGCAGAGCGGTACATGAAATTTGAGAAGCCAGTTGTGATCATTTTGAATTGCATGAGATCCCAGAACCCAGAGCAAAGCTCAAAATTGAATTGTTCAGACAGTGTTCCCCTAGGGTATAAGCTTTCTGAGCAGGAGCGAAGAGCCTTTGAAAAAAAGTTAACAGAGATCGAGGAGAAGTATGAGAGGCCACATGATTTTTATTCGTTCATGATCATGAAAAGCAATTTTGACAAGAAGTATATTGAAAATGTGGTACGAAATATACTAAAAGGATTAAACAATGCAAGCAAGCAGGCCCAACTCATTTCCATTCTAGCCCTTTTAAATAAATATGTAAAGGATTCCACAATTTCTGCATCAATGTGTGAAGAATTCCTTGGCATAACAGCAAAGAAAACATATTGGGGTTACGAGAGCATAGAAGACACAATGGGGGCTTATTTTACCATAATGCTCCGCACAGAGGTGGAAGAATACGGACGATACGAAGGTCTACGGATAAGTCATCCACTGATTGCAAAGCAATGTATAGAGGAATTAATGAACACATACCAAATTCAACGAAGTAGTATCATGCTTAATTTGCTGAACTCCAATGTTTTCCATAGCAATGGAATTGGCAGAGAGATTCTCTGTCAAAACATGCAAAGCATGCTGGTAACACGGCATCGAAAGGAGCACGGTGATGAAACAGACACTTTGTTCTCTCCATTGATTGAAGAAATACAAAAGCATGAAGGCAATTTGTATGTTGAAACAGTTCTGAAAGAGGGGGCATTGAAATTCAACCAAAACCCTTATATCTCTCAAGCATTAGCAAGACACTTCTACATTCGAGAGAAAAAATTTTCAGATGCATTTCATTGGGCAAAGGAGGCAAAACGAATTTCACCGACAAATTCCTTTATTTTAGATACTCTTGGACAGATATTCAAGACCCAACTGAAATCAATAATCGACACTTTAAGCAAAGATAACCCTGTATCTGGCCCAGCACTAAAAATCCTTCTGGAAACAGCTGAAAATGCATCAATTGCCTTCAGAGAGTGCCAGGAACAAACAGAGAAAACCGAGAGAGAAAGGGAAGAAAATCAACTGACAAAGGCTAGACGCTACCGGGTGTACAATACAGCAGGGTACCTTGGCCAGATTGAAGTCTGCCTTTATACAGTAGATATACTTCTACAGTTACCATGGTTCAATTCAAAAGACTTTTTGTCTAGAAAACACCTGATACAATACTTGTCCGGTAAATGGGACATTTCCGTCGACAAGGTCAGTGAAGAATACGAAGAGTTTTATAGTGTTCTTAGCGATTTTAGATCTTTTTTGATTAAGGTGAACACTTATCTAAAAGATGCTTTTGATTTCTTTCAAGACTATTTTGTGTATCTGAAACAACGAAATATCCTCAAGGAAAGCACAGAGTTTAAAATAAGAGAAAAAATTTCAGAATACTATACAAAATACAGACGGAATTTCTGTAACACCGATTTAATGCAGATTACAGATGAAAAGGACACACAACGGGCAGGTGCTTCAAGACGTATTGAGGATTACAGGGTTGGCCTTCAGTCGTTAAAGGCAGACAGGTTCTCAGGTATTCTGGAATATCTCACAGATCCTGGAAAGGAAGATAAAAACATGGAAGCCATCGTCAAAGCCTACAAATATTTACTCCAGAACCGTACAGACAAATTCATTATGAGAGACAAGCAAAACTTTATCTTGGCAAATATAGTGCTTCATTGTATCTCTACGAAATCAACACTGGTTGCTCCCATTGAAACACTGAAAAGGTATCTCAGAGAGGTTCTGCAGCTTTCGGGCCTGGATTACAAATATCCAGAACCTTACTTCTTGGCCTCATTATTGTTCTGGCCCCACAACATTCACCAGTTAGATTCTGACTCTAAACATATAGCGGAATACATCATCTCGATGAGAAAAACTTTCAGAGGTCAGTATCGGCACATGTGCCACGCCAAACAACCCATAGCCCATTTCTATCTTGGAAAAAACTCTGGCTTAGGAAGACTAGTTCACAAAGGCAAAATTGATCAGTGTTTTCAGGTTCCAACACCTGATCTAAATGCTCTGTGGCAGAGTGGAGACATCTGGAAGGAAAAAGCAACAAAAGAATTGTTATTTCTTGTAAATGGAAGAGCTGAAGATAACATGATCTATGTGGAGTGTCAAGGTGGGATAAAGATTCCAGTGAGACCCGTTTATCTTGGACAACTGAGAAGCGGGAAAAGCATTGAGAGAGTGTCCTTTTACCTTGGGTTCTCTATAGATGGCCTAATTGCTTATAACATAGAAAGCTTTTAAAGAACTGTTCAGGGGATGTGTACATTTTCTACAATTTGGAATGTGGACATGGCCTCTGTTGACTTGTCTTTTTTTGCATGTACAGTTTGCTTACTATCAGTAAAAGAAAGATTATAAACAACTGGATAGAATGCAATATATAAACTAATTCCATCAATATCCACAGTAACACTTTACGCAAGTTAAGTATTTAATTTAAATCTTGTAAAGCATTTTATTTTTGTGATCATTTTTAAATTGTGAATACCTTAGTATTAAAATAAAATATTTTATTTCTGACAAAACTAAGATGTGTAGTACATGTGTGTCACAACGTTTATCCTTTATATGCCATTTGCAACTTATAAATAAGCAAGTTGACTAGCAACTGGCAGTAATTAGTCTGTGGTCCTCCAATGGTCCATAAAGCTGTGGTTGAGAAATATGGCTTCTGTATAGTGCAGAAAATGTCCTCTTTGTCTACCAATACACACACACACTGTGTACTCTTTGTTATCTAAAATGTGCTGTACTTTATAGAACCTTTGTACTACACAGCTGCAATAAACCCTGAACTCCAGGCAGTTCACTTGACCTATGGAAGTTTTTACCTCCTTCATAACCGGGCCAATTTTTGCTTTTCAGCACTGTGCTGGTTTAATGGTCATGCAATACTGTATGCAGATTAAATTTATATAATTTTTTTCACACAAATAGAGCTTTCTTTTGATGGTATTTAATCACCACTGGGGTTTTTATTTTTTGCTAAATAAACCAAAAACTAAAAAAAAATTAAACAAAAAACATTTTTCTTTGTTTCGGTTATAACATTTTGCAAACAAATAATCTTTCTTCATAAATTGAGGCCAAAATATATTCTGCTACATTTATTTAGTAAAAAAGCAACAAATCAGTGTATATTATTTAGTCTGTGTAAAAGTTGTACAAAGTGTTTACAAACTATACACAAACAGTATATACAGTATATATATATATATATATATATATATATATATATATATATATATAATTTGGAAATTGATCAATCCTGATGTACTGAATGCCTTTCATTTCTTGAGGTCCTAAAATGCCAGGACAGTACAAACACCCCCCAAAATAACCAATTTTTGGACAGTATCCAAGGTATTTAGCAAAAGGCATCACTCGTTTTTTGAAGTTGTATTTTTTTGTCACAATTTTTAAAATGAGAAAAGTTTAGCCACTTTATTATATTTGTTTCACAATTTTTTTTTTACATATTGTTATCAGTGCAGTGCAGCATCATCATATGATTGATGTGGTGGTTATCGGCGATACTGACTGGTGACACTATGTAAAAAAAAATATATATTTATTTTAAAATAATTATTTTGACATTTTTTCTTACATTGTTATTGCTTATAACAGTGATGATCACTGTTATAAGCAATAGTTAACTATCATAAATGGCTTTCCATTCACGAAAGCTTGCTTACTGTTGACATGCTGTGATTGGCTACAGCTAATCACATGGTACAGGGTGCTGTGATTGGACCAGGTACCATGTGATGGCTGTGGGTCAATCACAGCACCACAACAGTATGCAAGCTGTTCATGAATGTAAGCCATTCATGACAGTTAGCTTACATAATATGTGATCGCTAGGATGGTTTATAGTGATCACATGAAACCCCAGTAGCTCACATCGGCCGGGTACCATGTGATGTGGACACAGCAGTCATGGCACTATACAGCTGTGCACTTGTGCCCATGTGCTATAGGTATGTCGGCTAACCTGGCTGTGCCACCCGCCTGCAGTAAATGTACAGTGGGTGAGCAGCAAGTGGTTAAACAATACACATGAATGCAACTCTGTATTCATTACCTGTACAACAGTGCTCAATTTGCAGGATGGAGAAGCAGCACAAGGAGCCAATTAATTGTTCTGTAGTGCAAAGAGCATGCTAATAAGAGAGGGAGAGCATCATGATGGAGAGGTGAGTTTATCATTCTGCTTCTTCTTTCACCATGCAGTCACAACCTGGGGGAGGGACGAGACCTGTCCCTTAGCTGCCTTTAGGTCTTTGCTTTGTGGCAGAGCTGTGTAAATCAGTTTCTGGGTTGACCATGTTATCTGCTACGTGTAACTATTGGAGGAATAGGTCACTGAGGCCAAGGAGATCCAGGATTTAGAGCCTCTGGCCATAGTCAGCCAAGAACTGACCACTGTGAACCACTCTGAAGTGAGGACTTGTGGGTTCTCTGCACATAGGAAGGACTGGGGAATGGATTTTCCTGAACCCTCCTCCATTTGTCATTCTAATGCAGTTTTTGCTGATTCCTTTCACCTGGGAGCAGTAGGTGAGCCAAGAGACTGTGTGGGGGTTCCTCACGGCAGCACCCTGTAGAAGTGATAGAGTGGATTTAAAGCTGTCCCATCATTTCTACATTACAGTAGAGAAAGGGTTGTACAAGTGAGCTTGTTTCAACCAACGGACTGTCCTGACATGTAGGACAAGTACTTGCAAAACAAAACCAAAGAAATTCCCAGCTCAACTTACAGACCAGCCTGGAACCAACCGAATTATCCTGTCTAACAGTAGGCGTTAAAAACAGGGGTTTCGTTTGCACCCATTTGCAAATATATGCGTAACTTGCAGCGCCCCATCACAACACCTTGTTATTTTCTGCAGTCCTAATGCTAAATTTTGAGAATCTCCATAGTTGAAGCATGTGCTTTATAATGGATAGTAGAGCTGCACGATTAATCGTCAAGAATCGTTATCGCGTTTTTTATTTTCCCTGTTGCAATCTCAACAAAAGTGTTTCACGATTCTTAATATGCAAAGAATTCATTCTGCTCTTCTGAAGCCACAGCCATCAAAAGAAAGAAAGAAAAAGAAAACAGGCAGTCTGCCAAGAATCACAACATTCTTTAGCAGTGAGACTTAAGTATAAACATTGTAACAATTTGTCAATGGAATAGACTTTGTGTAAACCTTTTTCTGACATTTGTTGGTTTCAAGTTAAAATAATTTTTTTTGCTAGAAAATTAATTAGAACCCCCAAACATTATATCTATTTTTTTAGTAGAGACCCTAGAGAATAAAATGGTGGTTGTTGCAATATTTTATGTCACACTGTATTTGCGCAGCGGCCTTTCAAATGCAATTTTTTTGGAAAAAATTACTTTAATGAATAAAAAAAATAAAAAATCAACCAGTAAAGTTAGCCCAATTTTTTTTTTGTATAATGTGAAAGATTTTGCATTGCGAGAATCGTGATCTTTTTATTCTAAGCAAAAAAATCGTGATTCTCATTTTGTCCAGAATCGTGCAGCTCTAATGGATACGCAGAAGGCAGGGGAGCCTGAAGGGAGCTTACCCATCCTTAAAGGCACAGGGGCTCACTGGACACCCAGCACACAGCATTATGGCAGCAAAGGTGTCCAGTGCATCCCCTCACCAGTATTTCAACAGTACAAACAAATGGTCACTGCCCTCTCCTATAACTATCCATTGCAGCAAGGAGCAAAAGGAAGGGCAACGCATGCAAAATAAAAGCAAAGAAATTCCCAGCTTGACTTACCGACCAGCCTGAAACCAACTGAATTATCCTAACAGTATGCGTTAAAAAACAGGGGTTTAGTTTGAACACATTTGTAAATACATGCGTAAACTGCAGGACCCCTTCACAGCACCCCAGTATTTTCTGCAGTCCTAACTGTACATTTTGAGAACCTCCACAGTGTGCAAACTAAACCCCTGTTTTTAACGCATACTGTTAGACAGGATAATTCTGGATGCCTTTGCTGCCATTGTGCTATATACTAGGTGTCCAGACAGGGCAGAAGCAGGAATCAGCCTGTGACTCCTCTTCCGGTTCTCCCTCTCCACCAACAATGTCATCCTACCAGCAAGGCAGGGGATGGGAGGAGCTGGATATCTGCACAGAGAGCAGGAGTCTTTTCATAATAACAGGTGGGTAAGCACTCGCTTAGTAATATGATAGGTTGGGGAGCTCCTGCTTTCTGTCCAGATCTGCCGCTCCTCCTGCTCCCAGACCTGCTAATAGGATGACATCGTTGGAGGGGTGGGAGACCCTGGAGAGTAGTGATGGCCGAACAGTTCACCCGGCGGTCGTTTCGCGGCGAATTTGAGCTGTTCGCGGTCCGCCTGTTCGGCGGACTATTGGCGCAGTTCGCCCGGTGGACTTCCGTGTTTACTGTGTAAAAGAACTTTGACCTATGATGACACATCCATCATGGGGTACAGGACAGCCAATTGAGGCATTACAGCACATGGACACTTGGACATTCCCCCTAACTTATAAGTACACCCGATCCGGCGGCCATTTTACATTCTTTCTTCTGTCACTATAGGGAGAGGTTGCTGTGTGGAGCAGGGAGAGATTACAGTGACCCAAATTGCTAGCTATTTGGTACACAAAAGTTCTTTTCAGGACTGGTATAGGTGTTAGGTGTATATAGGTTTGCGCTAATGATTGTTGCAGCAGCCTGAGTGTCTTTTGTCAGTTTAGAGAAAGGGACAGGACGCTGTGTCTGCTGTAGGGACAGTCAGTTTAGTCATCATCATTAGCTGTTAGCTGTTACTATCAGGTCCACAAAAGTGCTATTCCAGTTATTGTTCCAGTAGCCTCTGTTTTGTTAGTTTATATAGGGATAGGCAGGAAGCAGTGTGTCAGGCAGTGAGGGTCAGTTTAATCAGTAGCTGTTACTATTAGTTCCACAAAGGTTCTTTTCAGGACTGGTATCAGTGGTATGGTAATAGGCTCGTACACGTATAATATTCTTTCTTCCAAATATAGAAAGAATATTATACTTGACTGCTGCCCTCCTGCTGCAGTCTGCTAATCATTCACAACTCACTTGTTCCACAAAGCTCTTTATCAGGACTGGTAACTTGGTCTGTCTAGGGTGCTACAGTACATAGGGTTGAGTGAGGTACAGTCTGCTATTCTATAAGGACTGGTATCGGTCCACAATACATAGGGTTGAGGTGCACTACTGCTGACCGCTGCCCTATACTGCAGCAGTCCTTCATCGGTATAGGGACTGACGTACAGTCTGCTAATCACTCACACACAACCTACTTGGTCCACAAAGCTCCTTATAAGGACTGGTAACTTGGTCTGTCTAGGGTGCTACAGTACATAGGGTTGAGTGAGGTACAGTCTGCTATTCTATAAGGACTGGTATCGGTCCACAATACATAGGGTTGAGGTGCACTACTGCTGACCGCTGCCCTATACTGCAGCAGTCCTTCATCGGTATAGGGACTGACGTACAGTCTGCTAATCACTCACACACAACCTACTTGGTCCACAAAAGTCCTTATAAGGACTGGTAAGGTATAGGGTGCTACAGTACATAGGGTTGAGTGAGGTACAGTCTGCTATTCTATAAGGACTGGTATCGGTCCACAATACATAGGGTTGAGGTGCACTACTGCTGACCGCTGCCCTATACTGCAGCAGTCCTTCATCGGTATAGGGACTGACGTACAGTCTGCTAATCACTCACACACAACCTACTTGGTCCACAAAGCTCCTTATAAGGACTGGTAACTTGGTCTGTCTAGGGTGCTACAGTACATAGGGTTGAGTGAGGTACAGTCTGCTATTCTATAAGGACTGGTATCGGTCCACAATACATAGGGTTGAGGTGCACTACTGCTGACCGCTGCCCTATACTGCAGCAGTCCTTCATTGGTATAGGGACTGAGAGTTTTGTCACAGGGTCATTTAAAAAATGACAGGCAGAGGAAGAGGCAGGCCCGTCCGCAGGGGTGGTAGGGGTAGGGCAGGAGCAACAGGCTTGAGCCAAAGTGGGAAGTTGCAGAAGGTGCGTTCAATTACTTTAAAGGACGCACCAGACTTGGTTGAATGGCTCGCTCAGCCTTACTCTTCTGCACCCTCCTCATCCTCTCGATCTGCACCCTCTTCTTCACTCTCTGCTATGTGCACCCTCAAAGACACTACCACCAACAACACCACCACCACCACCACATACCTTCCGCTTGGGTCACAGGAATTATTTTCCCATCCATATCAAGAGGACATTTCTGATGCGCAGCCACTCTTGGTATTGGATCAGGAAGAGGAGGTAGCAACAACCGCTACTCATCAGTCTGGCGACAGTACCCAGATCAGCCCAAGGAGGAGGTTGGTCCCCGGTGTTGCTGCCTACTCCGAGATCTCTACTTATAGCGGTGGGGAAGGTGACCTTGATGATGATGTGTCTAGTGATGTCACGTGGGTGCCCACAAGAGAGGAAGAGGAGGGGAGTTCAGAGGGAGATATGGACCAGCAGATAGGGAGGAGAAGCAGGAATAACTTACATTGCACAGGAGGGACAAAGCAGACTGCAAATGTATCAGGAGCGAGTCATCGACCATGTACGGTCACATCTGGCGCTCCCAGGACACCGGCCCATGGCTCCGCAGTGTGGGCTTTTTTTAACGTGTCCGCTGCTGACAATAGCGTTGCCATCTGCAATCTTTGCAGTCAACGCATTAGTCGCGGTAAACCCAACACTCACCTAGGGACGACCGCCTTAAGAAGGCACATGGGCAGCCATCACCGAGCCGAGTGGGAGCAATGGAACACACAAAGCCACACTGCAGGCTCTCACCATCCAGCCTCGTCTTCTACTTCTCCTTCTCCTCTCTCCTCACAATTGTCCTCCACTCCACCTTCCATCACGCCAAGCTCACGTTTTTCTGCAAAAAGGCAGAGTTCCGTGGGCCTAATGTTCGAGCGTAAAAAAATTATGACGCCGGATAACCCTCTTGCCCAACGGTTGACGGCTGGCTTGTCAGAACTCATAGCCCGCCAACTACTGCCATATAAACTGGTAGACTCGGAGGCCTTTCACAAATTTGTGGCCATTGGAACACCACTATGGAAGGTTCCAGGAAGGAAGTATTTCTCAGAGAAGGGCATACCAGAGCTATATGGCCATGTTCAGCGGCAAGTGAATGTATCTCTGGCACACAGTGTTGGTGCCAAGATACATCTGACCACAGACACGTGGTCTAGCAAACACGGACAGGGAAGGTATATCACTTTTACTGCCCACTGGGTGAACCTTCTGACGGCCGTCAAGCATGTAACCCGTGGCACCCGTGTAGATTTGGTTTTACCGCCACGGATTGCATGCAGGGCTGACTCTTCTTCTTCTCCTCCTCCTCCTACTCCATCCTCCTCCCTCTCCTCCTCAGCTGACTCCTCCTTTTCCGCTGCTAGCGTCTCTTCCGCTGCACCGCCCAAGCTCCCCAGAACCTATTCGACATGCCAGGTGAGACATTGCCATGCCGTGCTGCGTCTGTTGTGCCTGGAAGCCAAGAGCCACACTGGCCCGGCACTCCTTTCAGCTTTGCGTTCACAGGCAGATCAGTGGCTAACACCGCTCAATTTGACATTTGGTAAAGTGGTGTGTGATAACGGTGCCAATCTGCTTAGCGCATTGAAACAGGGCAAAATCACGCACGTGCCATGCATGGCACACGTCTTAAACTTGGTCGTGCAGCGATTCGTTGTCAAATACCCTGGGGTCAGGACATCTTGCGGCAGGCAAGGAAAATCTCTGCCCATTTCAGAAGATCTTACACGGCCATGGCTCGCCTTGCTGACATTCAGCGGCGACACAATCTGCCGGTCAGACATCTTATTTGCGATTGCCCAACGCGATGGAACTCAACCTTCTATATGCTTGATAGGCTGCTCCAGCAGAAACATGCAGTTAACGTCTACCTGTATGAACTCTGCGTCAGAACCGGTTCTGGGGAGCTGGGGTTTTTTTTCACTGCGCCAGTGGCTGCTCATGCGCGACGCATGCAGACTTCTGCGCCCATTTGAGGAGATCACCAAACTGGTCAGTCGCAGCCATGGCGCCATCAGTGACATGGTACCTTATGCCTTCTTTATGGAGCGTGCATTGCGTCGTGTCATTGATCAAGCTGTGGAGGAGCAGGAGCGGGAAGATGAGGAAGTCGCAATGCTGGATGAATTCCCAGGGGGGGCTACTCTATCTGAGACAAGTCAACAACAGGAGTCTGAAGAGGAGTCAGAGGAGGATGGTGCCGGGGCGGATGAGGAGGAGCAAGAAGAGCATGCTTTAAACCTTTCTGGGATCCCTGTTGTGTGTGGATGGGGAGAGGAGAATGAAGAGGACGACATTATCCTGGATGATGAGCAGGAGCCAGGCCACCACACCGCTTCCACTTTAGTGCAAATGGGGGCCTTCATGCTCCAGTGTTTAATAGGGACCCCCGTATAAAAAGCATAAAGGTCAAGGACCAGTACTGGGTGGCAACGTACTTAGACCCCCGGTACAAACACGAAATGTTACCGCCGTCGCAGAGGGCTGTCAGAATGCAGCACTTCCAGGCCTTGCTTCGAGAAATGCTGCAATCCAACAGCGCCTGCAAGAAGAGGCCGGTTTGAAGATGTGTTGGTGACTTCGGATATGAGGTCATTCTTTCAGCCGACCCATCAAAAGGTGTCATCCGGATCCAGCATCAGGGAACGCCTAGACCGTCAGGTGTCTGACTACATCGGGTTAACGGCCGATGTGGACGCTCTGAGGAGTGATGAACCCCTGGACTACTGGGTGGGCAGGCTTGACCTCTGGCCAGAGCTTGCCCAATTTGCAATGGAACTGTTGGCTTGCCCCTCATCCAGTGTCCTGTCCGAAAGGACGTTCAGCGCAGCAGGGGGGATCGTGACCGATAAGCGTACTCGCCTAGCTCACGACAGTGTTAACTACCTCACATTTCTAAAAATGAATGAGGCATGGATCTCGGAGTAATTCAACACATGTGACCAGTAGACCATGTATATGTCTATAAACAATTTTTTTAATCGAGCACAGAGACCTTCTTTCTTCATTTGGCTCACTTCCTTGTCCAAAAAAAGCACACCGTACTATATGCCCGTACCCTCCTCTTTGAAGAGGTTGAGCGGTGTCATATTTCTACTGGGGCTGCTTATTATGAGGGGCTCCCACCATCCCTGTGCTGTGCTGACATCCTCCTGGGGCTGTACCTCTGCTGTGCATATTATGAGGGGATCCCACCATCCCTGTGCTGTGCTGACTTCCTCCTGGGGATGTACCTCTGCTGTGCATATTTTGAGGTGCTCCCACCATCCCTGTGCTATGCTCATTATGAGGGGCTCCCACCATCCCTGTGCTGTGCTGACTTACTCCTGGGGCTGCTTATTATGAGGGGCTCCCACCATCCCTGTGCTATGCTGACATCCTCCTGGGGCTGCTTATTATGAGGGGCTCCCACCATCCATGTGCTATGCTCATTATGAGGGGCTCCCACCATCCCTGTGCTATGCTGACTTCCTCCTGGGGCTGCTTACGGTGCAGGTGTCAGTGCTGTATATCACGGTGCTGATGTCAGTGCTCTCTGTCACGGTGCTGCTGTCAGTGCTGTATATCACTGTGCTGGTGTGAGTGCTTTATGTCACGCTGCTGATGTCAGTGCTCTCTATCACGGTGCTGCTGTCAGTGCTGTATATCACGGTGCTGGTGTGAGTGCTTTATGTCACGCTGCTGATGTCAGTGCTCTCTATCACGGTGCTGCTGTCAGTGCTGTACATCACGGTGCTGGTGTGAGTGATTTATGTTATGGTGCTGATGTCAGTGCTCTCTGTCACGGTGCTGCCGTCAGTGCTGTATATCACGGTGCTGGTGCGAGTGCTTTATGTCACGCTGCTGATGTCAGTGCTCTCTATCACAGTGCTGTTGTCAGATGACTCTATCACGGTGCAGGTGTCATTGCTGTATGTCACGCTGCTGATGTCACAGCTCTCTATCACGGTGCTGCTGTCAGATGACTCTATCACGGTGCAGGTGTCATTGCTGTATGTCACGCTGCTGGTGATCATCTCCTGCACCCTCTTCTTTGCCTACCCTGGTCCCTGACCTTCCCTCTCCTCCATTGCCTTCATGCGCTCCACAGTCCTGAATTGTCACAACAATTTCCCATATAAAAAAAGAATGCTTGTAGTTGTCGATCCCAGATTCACCTCATACATGTGTTATGTCATTGGCCATGTGGTGGGACTATGTTTGCACAGCTATTAATTATTTTGTGGCTGCAAATTGACCTGTAGGTTTGCGAAGTTCGCCTCCCATTGAAGTCAATGGGGCCCGCCACGAACGTTCCGGTTCGCGAACTATCGGCCGCGTTCGCGGTCCGCGTTCGCGAAACATCCCGTCGGAAGTTCGTCCATCACTACTGGAGAGGACACACAGGCTGAATCATGCCTCTGCCCTCCCAAAGGTAGGGGAGGCAGAGTGTGACAGGGGGCACTGGGATTAGAGAGAAAATGTGGGGGCCATAACTGCAGGGGGGCTGTGATGTAAAAGAGGACTGTGATATTAGGAAGACTGCACTGTAATGGGGCACTGTAATAAATCAATACCTCTTACTGATAAGTCCTCTTTATATCACAGTGCCCCCTTTACATTACAGTGCAGTCCCCTTTCCATCACAGCCCTCCTTAACATAGTGCCCCTTTACAGTGCAGCCCCCTTCCCATAACAGCCCCCCTTTACAGTGCAGACCCCTACCCATCACAGCCCCCCCCCTTTACAGTGCAGCCCCCTTCCCATCACAGCCCCCCCTTACAGTGCAGTCCCCTTCCCATCACAGCCCCCTCTTACAGTGCAGTCCCCTTCCCATCACAGCCCCCCCCCCTTTACAGTGCAGTCCCCTTCCCATCACAAGCCCCCGCCCCCCTTTACAGTGCAATCCACAATACATAGGAATTTAGCTGGCCGAATTCTCGCCAGTAAAAATTTGAGAGCATGTTCTCAATTTTTCAGACGAAAAAACTCTGATTGTGTGTATGCAATTCCAACGCACAAAAACTCAGATTCAACTACAGGATGGAAGCTATTGGCTACTGGGTATTGAATTTCCTTTTTCTAGTCCCTTGGTACATGTTGTATGTCACCGCCTTCTTGTATGTCACCGCGTTTTTGACGGCCGGACTTTGGTGTAACCGTGTGTATGCCAGACAGCTTGAGCGAAATCCCGCTCCATCTTGGTGGCTCTGATTTTATCCCATCGTTTCCTCTCCACAGCCCACACACGTCTGACTTCTCCCATGACCCCCATCCTGGCAGCACTCCCACTCTTGACTCCTCTCCAGACATGATATAAGACAAGAGATGGTCAGAGGCTGCGGATGGTACAGGAGAGGTCAGAGGCTGTGGATGGTACAGAAGCGGCGCCATTTTTAAAAGTAAAGCAGTAGTGCTCGGAGAGGTCTCATCTGGCATGTGCTGTGCCTCTTCCTACGTCCCCTCCGCAGCCTCTGACCTCCTGTCCCCCCGCGGCCTCTGACCTCCTGTCCCCCGCAGCCTTTGACTTCCTGTCCCCTCCGTAGCCTCTGACCTCCTGCCCCCCACAGCCTCTGACCTCCTGTCCCCCCGCAGCCTCTGACCTCCGGCCCCCCGCAGCCTCTTACCTCCTGTCCCCCCGCAGCCTCTGACCTCCTTCCCCCCTGCAGCCTCTGACCTCCTTCCCCCGCAGCCTCTGACCTCCTGCTCCCCCCCCGCAGCCTCTGACCTCCTGTGCCCCTCGCAGCCTCTGACCTCCTGTGCCCCTCGCAGCCTCTGACCTCCTGTGCCCCTCGCAGCCTCTGACCTCCTGTGCCCCTCGCAGCCTCTGACTTCCTGTCCCCCCCGCAGCCTCTGACCTCCTTCCCCCCTGCAGCCTCTGACCTCCTGCCCCCCCCCCCCCGCAGCCTCTGACCTCCTGTGCCCCTCGCAGCCTCTGACCTCCTGTGCCCCTCGCAGCCTCTGACCTCCTGTCCCCCTCGCAGCCTCTGACCTCTCCTGTTGCCCCCCTGCAGCCTCTGACCTCTCCTGTCATCCCTTCCGCAGCCTCTGACCTCCCTTGTACCATCCGCAGCCTCTGACCTCCCCAGTACCATCCGCAGCCTCTGACCTCTCCTGTACCACCCGCAGCCTCTGACCTCCCCAGTACCACCCGCAGCCTCTGACCTCCCCAGTACCACCTGCAGCCTCTGACCTCTCCTGTACCATCCACAGCCTCTGACCTCCCCTGTACCACCCGCAGCCTCTGACCTCTCTTGTACCATCCGCAGACTCTGACCTCTCCTGTACAACCCGCAGCCTCTGACCTCTCCTGTACCATCCGCAGCCTCTGACCTCTCTTGCACCTTCCGCAGCCTCTGACCTCTCCTGTACCATCCGCAGCCTCTTCCCTCTCCTGTACCATCCACAGCCTCTGACCTCTCCTGGTCCATCCACAGCCTCTGACCTCTCTTGTACCATCCACAGCCTCTGACCATCTCTTGTCTTATATCACGCCTGGAGAGGAGTCAAGAGTGGGAGTGCCGTCAGGATGGGGGTCATGGGAGAAGTCAGACGTGCATGGACTGTGAAGAGGAAATGATGGGATAAAATCAGAGCCACCAAGCTGGAGCCAACTGACTGAGCCCTGCACAGTGCACCTGAGAAGAGGTCGGTGACAGCGCCACCAGGCCAGTCTGAGAGGGAGTCAATACAATATTGTAAGGGGGCACTGATATAAAGGTTTCCCCCTTATATCAGTAAACCGGAAGGTGTTCTAACTTACAGTGAATGCTGCAGACCCTGATGTAAGTGAGAAGTCTGATGTAAGGGAGAATGCAGTGGACTCTGATATAAATGGGGTCTCTGGCCACCAGTGCCCCCTTTATGTCAGAGTTCCCGCTTAGATCATGATCTACAATGTTCCCCTTTATCTCAGAGTTCCCTTGCACTGTAAAGGGGGAATCCTGCAGACTCTGATGTAAGGGGGAACTCTGTGCTGGGTTATATTAACCTCCCTAGTGGTAATCCAGAGTCTGGCTCGGGTTGGGATTTCAGCACCACGAGTGGTAACCCCGAGCCAGACTCGGAATCGCATCGCTGGATGCAGGGAGGACACAGGGAGAGTTACTTACCTTGTCCCCTGGATCCAGCGATGTCCTCCGCGCTGTGTGATCGAGCTGTCCTCTGTTCGATTCACACAGTGCCGAATGCCGCCGAGTTCCGTTCCCTGCGACGTTACGGCCAGCCCGAGACAACAAGTCAGGTGGATCCACACCCCAGGCCATAGCCTTCCTGGGGGTTGGTCAGGAGGACCAGGACCATGGAGTCAGAACGTACTTCTGGACCGGAACCCCGAACCATGTGACATCCGCATCTTAAGTACCCTCTCCCAGAAAGCACAGCAAGAGTGACACTCCCACTGGGCAGGTTCCGAGAGAGAGTAAAGCACCCAACTAGACTGTGGTTCCATGCCTGCCAGAGGAGACAGTGCCCCTTGTGGCCAGGCTTAACATCCTGTAGTCCAGTCAGACTGATGCTGAGGTCAAAATTTAGAACAATTGTACCCAAGCCGAACTACAGTTCAGGTGTAACATTAACTTTCAAAAACACAGAACGTGCTCTTCAGGGCCTGCCCCTACACACTTCCCCTGCCAATTTAGACAATGTCCTCATTGTCTGGGAAGGACAGGAAAAACCCAGACACAAAAGTTAGCTCTATCAAAAAATGGAGTACCTGAACTTTTGGGGTAAGAATGGGGAAAGGGAAAGAACAATAAAACTTTAAATATTATTGACACATAGTTTAGTGACACAGAATTATCACACACATAGAATACAACCCAAAACCTGTCTACCTAGACTACCCACTCTGCGGAAGCTTGATAGATGTTCTTTTGGTGAATCCTAAAAGAAAAAAGAAGAAAAACACACAAACAACAAGTTGCACACAAACTTATTAGAAGGCAGGGCTCCATCCCAATCTCAATGGAGCCCCCTCCCCTAAACTTTAAAACGTTTTTTTTCTTTTTTTAGTAAAACAGTGCTATTTACGCCGACTCATGCCACCTAGTGGTAAAAGTCACCAAGGTGCAGTCCTTTCCCTAAAACAGGTTCTAAGACCAATAAAGTAATCTTGACACTGCATTCTGTTTAGCTGGCCCTGTCTAACTACCCCATAGTTCCTGAAAAAAAATGTTCATTCTCTGTTCAGGAAAGTTAGGTAAAACTCTCCTTAAGTTTAAGAAACACAGTTCCAGTAGCTTTTTCTCCTACCACTAGAAGCGTGGATCAGGCAATGTTAGGTCCTTTCCTTGTGCATCCACTGTGGTAATAAAGTAAACACCACTGTCTTTGTCCGGTCAGCAAATGACAACTTTGTCCCCATAAATATGCAGACCGTAACTCCAATGCTGCAAGCATCCGACAAACCGTTCATATAGCTCCGGTGAAAAGTTTTAAGTAATTCCAGACATGGTACGAGGTACCATGTCTCGCGGTTCTCCTCAATGACATCCATAATGTCCCTCGGGACATAGGGGAATTACAGCCCGTATTAATTTGCTACCCTTTTATTAAGGAGCCGCTGTGACCTTGCAAGCCTTGGCAGTGCGCGGGCACTTCCCTCCCTGGGAGGTATGCATGAGTTTAGGGACCTTTGCACCAGCGCGGCAGAGTCCTTTTGAAGTGTAGGCAAATTCACTGGTTTAGGGAGAGTCCCATTCACCATGATGGGGTTTTCCGCTCTCGGCGTTTCACCCCCTGAAGTTAGGGATAACCAGCCCGAAAACATCTGTACAAGTGGTGGCTACATCATCCCCTTTGGCCCATAACAACTCCTGGGACAGTGTCTCAAAAATGTCATTGTCCCCAGTATCTGACAAGGACTCTAACTCTGAGTCCCGGTACTCCTCTGCCGCTAAATAATTCACCAAAGTTTTACTTACAGTCTGACTTTTCCCCGAAGCAACCTTCTGCCACCGATTGGGTCCAGCTGGACTCGGTAGCGGTCTTCCCTTGCGACTCCGGGAAGACTTTGCACGCCCCACCTTTTCCAAAGAAGGCATTTTGGCTTGAGTAATGGTGGTTGAAGCAGTGTCCATCTGCTCCAAAGTGGTCTCTCCGGCAATGGCAGTGGTAGAAGTAGCAGGATCTCTCTCAGGGGTGTCAGCAACGACAGGTATCATCGCTGTGGAAGGCCTCATTGTAGAAGCAAAGATGGCTGACTCCTTGGTCGTCACGCCCATGGCCCAGTCCACGCGGTAGGTCCTTGGTAGTGCGATTGACTGCTCAACTTTAAAGAAGTATTCCCCACAGGCAGGACAGCGGACAAATGGCCGGGGATTCATGAACAGTCCTTCACACTTTCCGCACAACATCCCCAGGGCCTCAACAACTCCTGATGTGTACAGGACGAACCGCCCTTGAGGGGCCAGGTGGATCCCTGTATCAGTCAACGTAGCTACTGGGAGTCTCACACCCATAAAGCCTTCTCCTGACGGCATACGGGGTCCCATGCTGGGTGGCATTCCTGGAGCTCGGAACATTTTCGCGTTGAAAGTTTCTTTCCTCTGCGTCCAAACAAAGTAACCTGCTTCTTCCTCTCTTGCAACACACTCACGTGGTGCCTCGTGCAGGGAAATTAAACATGCTAGACTCCTCCCACTGGTTCCTTCGACTGCGCAACTCACGGCTTTTTCCAGGCTCCTCCCACGCTTATGCACCAACAGTGCAAGTCCATCTTTACACAAGATGGCATAGTAAAAAAAAACACAACCATCTGTCCTATGTTCACCACGTGTACAGTTCTTTCGAGGGGTAGCGGTAAATCCTGGACTGCGAGCCCCCACATGTAGCACTAACCCCCGAAGGAGCTGCTGGTTTGATTGGGCTTACCGTTACCTTCTTCTTCTCGATTTCTCGTTTTCCATGGTAGATACCCAGTAACTCTAGAGACTGACGACAGATCCACATAAAGGGATTTTTAATGCAAAAACTTAGACAACGAACAGTCCCTTTAAAATAGAATCAGAGGGTTAGGAAGGAAGTTCTGGTACTCTTAGTGTCAAAGTCAATAATGAAGGACTTGCTTACTTTGACTACATCCAGAGAATAGCCATTCACAACTGGATGTTCACTCAGGTTGGATAGTCCCTCTCTCACAAGGCCTAGCAGCCAAAAAGGTGCTTTACTCAGGAACAAGTCTCTGCCACAGACCTTGTTGTAGAACTTACAGGAATACGTCTCTGCCACAGACGTTGTTGTAGAACTTACAGGAATACATCTCTGCCACAGACGGTGTTGTAGAACTTCAGGAAACTAAAACTTGCGGAACACTCGTGTGATACCTGGATCTTTCAGCCAGCTTGGCGATACCCATGAGACAGGATTCACTTAGGTACTTCAGCCCCTCCAGGCTCTTGCTAAGAAGTCAACCTGTACGTGGCCTTCTTCTGAAGAGTCCTCCCCTGGATAGCTGCGAAGTTACTGGGCCTCTCCAACTACTGGAGATGGCACCGGACCACCTTGGAATCCTTCTTTAGTTTCCTTGCCTCGGGCTAGCCAGCCCCGAGACAACAAGTCAGGTGGATCTGCACCCCAGGCCATAGCCTTCCTGGGGGCTGGTCAGGAGGACCAGGACCATGGAGTCTGAACGTACTTCTGGACCGGAAACCCTGAACCATGTGACATCTACATCTTAAGTACCCTCTCCCAAAAAGCACAGCAAGAGTGACACTCCCACTGGGCGGGCTCCGAGAGAGAGTATGTGGTTCCATGCCTGCCAGAAGAGACAGTGCCCCTTGTGGCCAGGCTAAACATCCTGTAGTCCAGTCAGACTGATGCTGAGGTCCAAATTTAGAACAATTGTACCCAAACCAAACTACAGTTCAGGTGTAACATTAACTTTCAAAAACACAGCACGTGCTCTTCAGGAGGCGGCGCTACATGTGAAAAACAGATAATATTTTTTACCGTCTTATAAAAAAAAAAAAAAATTCCATAAAATACGTATACATTCTGTTATCACCAATGCTACCATCTTTTGAATAAAATGCATATTATTCCCATACAATTGCCCTTTACCATTTAAAACTCATTGTCAACACTCTGTCATAAAAGTTAACAAGCCTTATCTCACAGAATGTATCAAAGTTTTGGTGGCTTTGCAATTACTCCAGACCAAGTGTGTTTTATCAGACCAAATAGGAATATTAAGAATGGAATCATAAGATATGCAAGTGGGGTAACATATAAGGATGAAATCAATCCCTGGGGGGTCTGCAGGGGACACAGAAACTAGCGCAGCGCAATCCCTCCAGGACAACAATCATATTATCTCCCAGTTATCACATGAACTATCATATCTCCCAACATTTTGAGATGGGAATGAGGGACACCTACTAGCAAACGTATGTAGGCATAGGACACGCCCCCTGCCACACCCCCTTAAAGGACAATTAACCCCAAAAAAAGGTTCAATAAATCCACAACGGCTTTTTTTTAAACCACTACTATTCCTTTATATTGGCTTTTAACCGCTTCAGCCCCAGAAGATTTGGCTGCTGAATGAACGGGCCATTTTTTGTGATTCGTCACCACTTTAACTGACAATTGCGTGGTCATACGACATTGCCCCCAAACAAAATTCAGTCAAATAAAAGTGAATACAAGCATACCCCACTTTTAAGCACACAATTGGGCTTATTTACTATAGCTGGAAAGTGCAAAATCAGGCTCACCTCTGCATAGAAACCAATGAGTTTCTAACCTCGGCTTGTTCAATTAAGCTTGGGTAATAAAACCTGGAAGCTGATTGGTTTCTATGCAGAAGTGAGCCTGATTTTGCACTCTCCATTGTGTACTTAAAAGTCGGGTATGCCTGTATGTGGCGCAAACTGCAGTGAAAAAAGGTAAATAAGCAGGCTAAATCAAATAAATAATCAAAACTGATCAGCAGTGTATCATCAACAGACTGACTAAATCCATGTGATAAAATAAGCCAATAGTAGTCAAATGCATCCAATATAGCTCTAAGAATACATAGAAGTGGATAGCAATCACAAATAGAAAAAAAATCACCAAAAATCACATGAAATGAAAAATGTCATATAAAGTGACAAAAACTTCACATAAAGTGCAAAAAAGATCCAATAAAGATAGGAAGATCTAAAGTGCATAAAAGTCCAAGAAAGACCACAAATAACATGAAAAAACACATAAAATGCAAAAAAGTCACTAAAGTGCAAAGAATCGCATAAAGGGCAAAAAAGTAAAAAGTCAATATAAAACTGAAAAAAAGTGCAGAGCCCGATCCGTGCAATAAAGTTCCAACATGAATGTACTGAATTTTCATAAAACAGTTCATATAGAGGACATAAAGTGCATGTGTGGAAAGTGATTGGTTTCGGATTCCTCCAATCCAATCAGCAGCAATCTGTGGAGTGTCACACGTTTCCCCCAGCCTCTTACCTCCAATGAAGACCCCTAAGGTCAAGACGAGCCTGTAATCTGAGGGCAACGGAAAGCCGGCAGTCGATCGATCTCCTCGGATCGTCACAGCACTCGACGGGTCTCTGGTGGGGGACTTCAAAGTGCTGTCCTGGCTCTCTCCTCCTGTCCTCGCTCTGTGTCTGTGTGGCAGAGTGAGGAAGCTCACTGTCCTCCTGCCATTGTCAGCAGTGATCACACTTCCAGGCTGGCAGAGGCCAGCATCACACGTGTTGTTCACTTTGGTTGTGCGCATTCGTTTTTTTTCTTTAGTTTACCCAAACAAAATTGACATCCTTTTTTCCCCACAGATAGAGCTTTCTTTTGGTTGTATTTGATCACCTCTGTGGTTTTTATTTTTTGCGCTATAAACAAAAAAGAGCAACGATTTTGAAAAAAACACAATACTTTTTGCTGTAATAAATATCTAATTTGTTTTTAAAAAAGCAAATTTTCTCCTCAGTTTAGGCCGATAGGTATTCTTCTACATATTTTTGTTAAAAATAAAAAATCACAATAAGCACATATGGATTGGTTTGCGCAAAAGTTATAGCGTCTACAAAATAGGGGATAGATTTATGGCATTTTTATTCATTTATTTTTTATTAGTAATGGCGGTGATCTGCGATTTTTATTGTGACTGCGACATTATGGCGGACACACCGGACACTTTTGACACATTTTTAGGATCGTTGGCATTTATACAGCAATCAGTGCTATAAAAATCCACTGATTACTGTAAAAATGTCACTGGCAGGGAAAGGGTTAACACTAGGGGGTGATCAAGGGGTTAACTGTGTCCCCTATGTGTGTTTCTAACTGTAGGGGGGGGACTGACTAGAGGAAATGACGGATCATGGTTCCCAACTAATAGGAACACACAATCTGTCACTCCTCAGGGCAGAACAGGGATTTGTGTGTTTACACACACTTCCGTGTTCTGCCTCTCGTGCCCGCGATCACTCGTGACCAGCAGTCATTGCGACCGTCGGCCACGAGCAGCCATTGCGACCCCCGGAGTGCAGCGGGCGCGTGCACACGCCTGCTATCCCGATCCCACGACGTATAGCTACGACGGCTCGTGGGATTGTGCCGACCTGCGGCAGTAAAATGACGGCGGCTGGTCGGCAAGCGGTTAAAATGTACAAGTGCAGCAATTTAGAATTTGGATGAAGAGTTCAGTACTGGGAAACACTTTTTGAAAAATAAAAAAAAAGATAAAAAGTACATTTTATATACAACTATATGGATCAGACTAAAATGAGGAACAAATGAGGAGGAAAGAGGGACAGAGGGACATTGCTCCAAATCAGGGACAGTCCCTCGAAATCAGGGACAGTTGGGAGCTATGAACTATACCGGGAAATACTGGGACCAAATGGCCATACTTGACACTTATACAGTACTGTATATGTGATTGGTTAGGCTCAAAGCTTGTACACTTGATCACCACAAGAGGTCAGTATTGTCAAGGATGTGGAATTATTTAAACTGAGCAGTTGGAAGTGAGATAATTCAGCTTCAGGAGGTCGGTATTGTCATGTAATGTCCCAGAAAGGGTCCAAAATATCCACCAGCCACTCCAACTGCTAGACAGAGGTCCTAGTTCCCTGGCTGGCATGCTGAAGCTTTGGCTTTAAAGTCAAATTCCATAGAAGGGATACAAAATAATGCAGCTCTGTAATTATTATTACATTAATAAAATTATTTTTTAAATGTAATCAGTGTAAGTACCTAAATGTGTCCTGATATAAGGCTCTTGCACTCCCTGTACAGCAAGGCTGTAGTGTAAGAGGAAGAGGCAGCCCAAGGAGCCAATGAGCTGACAATGAGTATGCTGATGGGAGGAGAGAGCAGAATGACAGAGAGATGAGCTCATCACTGTGATGTTTCTCCTTTTACTGTCCAATCAGAGTGGGGGGTAAGATTTAGGTCCAGCACAACCTGGGCTCAGAGAAAATGGGTTGAAGGATGCTGGCCATCAGACTGAGGACGTCTCCAGAGCCTCTCCCATCCTCTGGAACTCCCTTCCCCAGTATATTCCGATCAGCCCCTACCCTGTCCACCTTTAGGAGATCCCTAAAAACAAATTTATTCAGGGAAGCCTATCCCACACCCACCTAACTACTGTCCCCGAGCCACCCCATCAAATCATTCTCTGCAGCTAATACCTTTTGTACCACCACCCCCTCCCTTTAGAATGTAAGCTCTATGAGCCGGGCCCTCCTGTCCCTTCTGTATTGAACTGTAATTGTGTTGTTCCCCCTCTACATTGTAAAGCGTTGCGTAAACTGTTGGCACTATATAAATCGTGTATAATAATAATAATACAAATAATAATCTATTGGCAGAAAAAAAATACTGTGGGGGAAATCTCTGGATTGGAGGTGGAAATTGCAGCAGCAGAAACTATTGTTGTTTTTTTCAGCTTTTAATGGGCTGTTTTTTTTTATCTTGTTATTTTTAGCTGGAGTTCTGCGTTAATGCCGTCTAATTCACTGACCAAAAACAGGTATTCGGAGGAATTCTCACACTTTTCTAAAATGTATTCATAGCACGTTGGTTCCAGGCCTGTTTCTCAAATGTACACTATATTACCAAGAGTATTGGGACACCTGTCTTTACACACACATGAGGTTTAATGGCATCCCAGTCTTAGTCCGTAGGGTTCGGTATTGAGTTGGCCCACTCTTTGCACCTATAACAGCTTCAACTCTTCTGGGAAGGCTGTCCACAAGGTTTAGAAGTGTGTCTATGGAAATGTTTGACCATTCTTCCAGAAATGCATTTGTGAGGTCAGGCACTGATGTGAACGAGAAGGCCTGGCTCGTAGTCTGCACTCTAATTCATCACAAAGGTGTTCTATTGGGTTGAGGTCAGGACTCTGTGCAGGCCAGTCAAGTTCCTCCACCCCAAACTCGTTCATCCGTGTTTCTATGGACCTTGCACTGGTGTGTAGTCATGTTGGAACAGGAAGGGACCATCCCCAAACTGTTCCCACAAAGTTGGGAGCATGAAATTGTCCAAAATGTCTTGGTATGCTGTCACCTTAAGAGTTCCCTTCACTGGAACTAAGGGGCCCAGCCCAACCCCTGAAAAACAACCCCACACCATAATCCCCTTGCAGTGCACAAAGCAAGGTCCATAAACACATGGATGAGCGAGTTTGGAAAGAGCAGCTCGGCCTCACCTTCCGCTCCCTCCTCACAGAATTTAATTGGCAGCAGCCAATGGCTGGCAGGGAATGTATTTGGATAAGAAAATGTCCTGGCTTTAGAACTACTTCAGGTACTTTTAGTTCCTGACCCAAGACAAGTATGCAGATAAAGACTACTGTGCCTTCTGTGCCCATTATCATTAAAATATATTTCTCCACCAGATGGCAGCAAAGTTTCACCACCAAGCAAATAAACCAGATTTCGCAAAAATAACTAAAAATAAAAAGGTACCTCCTTGTATCAGGGCTTGTTAACAAGTGCAGCAGGCACTTCTGTTCCTCTTGAAAGCAATCCATGCTTAGATTATTTTTCAGTGGTGATTGACAGGCAGTGGGAAGGTGACATGTCGGATCCTCTCTGATTTAACTCTAGAATTGCTGTACTACGGTTACACATCCATGTGCATTGTATGAGGTCATGGTGCAGTTCCAGCAAAGCCTCATAGAGCTGCATAAGTCGCATTCGGCTCCAAATGCCAAGAGTGACATGCTGTTTACCTTTATGCTGCAGCTACAGAATATGAGCAGTTATATGTTAGTGTTCAGGCAGGCCATAAAAACATGGCTCAACCACCTGGTTTTACCATAGGGTTGTCACCTGTCTGGGATTAACCCGGACCGTTTGGGTTTGGAATCATGCGTTCCGGGTTTCAGACTGCCTGAAACCCAGACACATGATTCAGACTGGACTGTGCTTGCCAGCAGGGTTGCTGGCTGCAGTTGTCTAAGCTGAGAGTGTCTGTTACTCCAGCAATAATCTAGCAGTCCCCTCAAACAAACACAGATGGGAGAGGAGAGAGAGCTCGATCTGCACCTCTTCCTGCCCCTACCCCTCTGTTTCTGCCCACACTCCAGTCCCCTGTGGTGTGCCTCAGAAAAGGGAAGTGTGTGGGGGGCAAACATTTGAAGTCCAGCAGCCTCAGAAACCTCTGGATGAGAGGTGCTGACTGCCAAGGGGTGAGTGAGCTCACCATCCATCCCTGTCTGTGATTAAAGTCTCCCCCCTTCTCTCTCCTGTCTCTGAGTACACTAAGGCAAATCAGGGTTCTCGGAGCACCTCTTACATCAGAGTTCCCCTTTACACCGGAGGCCACAGTGTTCCCCCTTACATCAGAGTCCTCTCCGTACATCATAGTTCTCAGTGTAAATCAGGGTTTCCCGAGCATCCCTTATGTCAGAGTCCACAGAGTTCTCCCTTACATCAGAGTCTGAAGAGTCTTCCCTTACAGTGTAAGGGAACTCTGTGAGTTCAGATATAAAAGGGAAACTCTTTGGACTCTGATGTAAAGGGGGGACTCTTGTTATTAACTTCATATGATTAGAAATGTTATTTAATAGCAAAATATATGTATAGTTTATACTATATAAAAAACAATTGCTGTGTGCCGCTAAAGTGTTTGGGTTTGATTTGAAGAAAAGGTGGCAACCCTATTTTACCACCCCCCGACCTCACACGTCAATGACCCCCTAGGGTTAGTGTAGATGGGGAAAAAACAGCCTGCATACTGATTAGAGGCCTGAAGCTCAACAAAATTACACATTGTTGGCAGCTGTAAAATATACTTTCTTCCTGCACCTCCACTTTAAAGCCCAACACATACTACTTTCTACGTTTTAAAAATGGTCCCCCAGGCAATGTAAAAGGTAATCAAAAAAAAAAAAAAATCAGTGCCGACCACAATACTCACCTTCAGTATGGATTTTCCCTTCGCAGTACCTCTTCTCTACCACAAGATGTCCCCAGTCGCCCAGGATATTGAATGCCCCTTGTTACATTACCTGGAGGACTAAGAAGTCACCACCGACTTTGGGGTCACCACGCCACGCTCTATTTATAGTTTAATAATACAAAGAGCTGCGAATCACGTTGGCACCAGGTCTTTAAGCAGACAAACCTGGAGAATAAAATGATGATCGTCCCAATTTTTTATGTCACTGTCACATGATATTAGCGCAACGTGTTTATGAAACAAAACATTTCAGTAAAATATACACTAAAGTTAATTTTAGGGCACCCAAACACAATTTATTTATCAAATTAAATGTTTTTCTGGTAAAATATAAAAGATGAAGTTCAAATAAATAGATTGTGATGAATAAAAGTGCAACGCTAATATAATAAAATTGAAAAAAAAAATAATTCAATACAAAAAATAATTATTTGTGTCAAAAAAAGTAATGGTGAAAAACTCTCAACTAAGAAAGCTAAGGCGGATACCACACAGAAACAGACATCTATTTTTTATTTTTTTTGTGTGATATTTGTTTTAGTCTTGTTAGGTGAGAGTTTTTTTCACCATTACCTTTGTGCATCAGTTGATTCATACCAATTTCATTTCAATTTCACTAGTTCATTAGAAGTTATTGGTTCATCACTTTGTGGTGATTTTCTGTGTGGTATCCACCTTAGCTTTCTTAGTTGAGAGTTTTTTCACCATTACCTTTCTTTGACACAAATAATTTTTTTTATAACTTTTTTTTTTTTTGTATTTAATTTTTTTTGTATTTAATTTTTTATTATTATTATTATTATTATTATTATTATTATTATATTAGTGCTGCACTTATATTCATTACATTGTATTTGAGTTTTTGTATTAGACTTTTTGGAGCCTGGCTGCTTTTATTTATTTATTTTCAATATATTTTTCTTTATTTCTAGCGCAGCGTTAACCTTTGGGTTTTGTTTATAATTTCAAGTAAATATATACCTAACGTGTCAAGCCTTAAAATTTCACAAATGAAACCGTGTCAAAATTATGTACTTTATATTTTTTTTATAGGTGAAGCTGAAAATCCCTACAGGTCATCATTTTAGAGTTAATTGTGAGTAATGAGCCTAGAATTATTGCTTTCTCTCCATCATTTGCAGTCATATGTAATATTTATGACAAGTGATGTTTTTGTGCGTAAAAAATTGGGGGGGGGGGGGGGGGGTTTAAGTGCTTGTGTGTAACTATGTTTTTTTTTGCTTTTTTTGCACTTTTTTTTGCACTAGACTTTATTTTTCATCAAATAGGGGACAGAAATGTCCCCTATATGATTACCTTTTTTGGTGACATGTTATTTTCAATGAGACATTAGGGATCTAAAAGACCCCTGATGTCTAACCTGCCTCCAATGATCGCCCCCTCTATTAGCTTTTTCCTTGGCCATTCTGGCTGGGCAAAGTGACACCAGGACCTAGCAGTCATGTTTTACACATCACTTTTGGGTTATTAGCAGGAAGGGGAGATCAGCAAACAGACGTTTACTGATCTCCCTCCCCCTATAAGGCAACACTCATCATGTTGGTCCAGGGTCTGTCAATGGGTGTGCAGAGCCCAAAAAACATGGCAGGTGCAAAGCGGGAGACCTGCATTTACAGGGTGTGTGGAAGCAAATGAGCAGCTGCCCAGCTGCCACAGCTCCATGTCTGAATGTGCACAGGAAGCTGTGGCTCGGCTCGGGTGCCCCCATAGCAAGCTGCTTGCTGTGGGGGCACTCAACAGGAGGGAGGGGTCAGAAGCACTGCAGAGGGACCCGAGAAGAGGAGGATCTGGGCTGCTCTGTGCAAAACCACTGCACAGAGCAGGTAAGTATAACATGTTTGTTATTTTTACAGGAAAGAAAATGAGACTTTACAATCACTTAATTTAGGGGTCTATTTATATAACATTTGTTGGGTAAATGCCATTTGCCCAGCTTTGACTATTTCTGACAGTATTTTCTTAATGTAAGGATTTCCTATGATCGTCAGCTCCATCTAGTGGCCATAATGCAGTATTTTTCCTGAAATATCTCAATCAGAACAAAAATACCTCATTATGACCACTAGATGGAGCTGACAATCATAGAAAATCACTGTATTAAGCAAAATACTGTCAGAATTCATGAAGGATGGGCGAATGCATGTCACATTCATCCAACATCTTTTTTTTATAAATAGACCCCATAAATAGTATTTTAGTAAAGCTTTCAGAATCTGTGACTGTTAGACCCCTTTCACACTGGGGCACTTTGCAGGTGCTACAGTGCTAAAAATAGCGCCTGAAAAGCGCCCTGAAAGAGCTGCTCCTGTGATTCCAGTGGGAAAGCCCTGAAGGCTTTCACACTGGAGCGGTGCGCTGGCAGGACACTAAAAAAAGTCCTGCTAGCAGCATCTTTGGAGCGGTGAAGGAGTGGTGTGTATACTGCTCCTCCACCGCTTCTGCCCATTGAAATCAGTTGCCAGCGCAGCTATAGTGCCAGCAAAGTGCCGCTGGTTTAAACCCTTAAAGTGCCCCGCTAGCGGCTGAATAGGGCCATGAAATTGATGGTAAAGCGTCGTTAAAAATAGCGGCACTTTACCGCCGAAGCACCCACCGCCCCAGTGTCAAAGGGGCTTTAGTTGTTACATTCCATTTAATGTATAAAGCTACAATCTGGTGATGTTTTCTTTGCCGAGGAATGTCTTGCTTGATGTTCAGTCACTGTATTTTCTCTGTTGCACTTTGTAACCAATGAAGAGGGGTTAAACATATAGATGCATGGGGTTGATTTACCAAGGGCAAATAGACTATGCACTTTTGCAAGTGCAGTTGCACTAATTTTCTCTAGAGCTTAGTAAATGGAGGTAAAAGTTTACATGACAAAGAATACCCAATCACATGCAAGGAAAGTTTAAAAAAAATATATTTTTCCTTGCACCTGATTGGATGATGGAAGTCAGCAGAGTTCCCCCTTATTTTTTTAAGCTCTGGAACAACTGCACTTGCAAAAGTACACAGTTTATTTGACTTTATTAAATCAACTCCACAGGCTCATAAGGTTCATATCATTAGGGCTCCTAATCACATAAAATGTAAACAGAGATTGCGTTTCTGTAACAGAGCATTCAGCAAAGGTTTCCTTAAATAATAAAATTGGAAATTTTGACGTTAGAACCAGAGGAAAAGAGGAGAGACAAAGATGAGTCTACACGGGTTAAAAGGGGATTTGGCATAGGAGGAGTATTTTAAATTAAAAGAAAATATGGAGTACTTACCTTGTTAGTGGCTCTTCAGGGTATGATTGGAGGAAGGTCTCAAGAAAGTCTTCAGTTGGAAGATAGCTGGCAAATTTCCCACCCTCTTAACTTCTTTTGATAGTTATGATCCTCCTGCTGTTGACTGTTATAGTTTGGTCCATGCAGTCATAGTAGCTGGTGAGGTTCAAGGTCCTCAAAGGTGGCCATTATGGTAAAATGTGAATTGGCAGGGCCCCTTCTTGGCTACGACTTCCCTTACTTTGTACAGTTTGGTAGCAGTGAACTGAGGGTTGTTCATAGTAGCACCTTTAGTTATCAGTGCAATTGTCTCAGATTCGGTGTTGTACAGCTGGAGGCCTACCTTACAGGTTTATGCAGCTTTTCTGCTAAGTAGAAATGCCAACAAGGATGTTTGAAGCCTCATTCATATTGTTTTAAATGTTATTTTTTTATTTATACATTTTGTTATTAAAAGGCTGCAATGGCCATTAAACTTGAATTGGTGTCTTGTGTGGGCTACTTAGGTATTGATGAGTGGTGGAGTGGTTTCATGGCAGTATTAAAATCAAATTCATCTTTAATACAATATAGTAAGGTGTATGTCAAACCGAAAAACTTTTTCTAACTGTAATATTGCATAAAATGTATATCAGCGTAGCTTGGATATGAGATCAAGTATGGCTTCTTCTGAAGCAAATTATAATAGACTATGGCAGATGAAGATCGCACAGCTAGCTGACATCAAAGAAGGCTGGATGAATGCAAAAGCTGATTCACACATTGAATAGCAGGACCCCTCAAGTTGTTTACTGCCCAAACCTATCCAGAATGACAGCAGAATGCAGAAAAAGTAGCAATTCTGTTGGGTTTTTACTTCCAACTGGGCAATGTCAGAGAGATTTACAGTTGCTTCCTCTTCTGTTGACAAAGGGTTCACCAGACAAGAAGTGAGGGAACATCTGCAATAAGAAAATAGACAAAAAATAAATAAAAAGAATAAAAAAAGATTGGTCACTACCACCATTACCGCGGAACCCTTCTACACCTGACAGCCAACTTCCAAACTTTAAAAGATTTTCTTTATTTCTTTTACAATAAAGGATCTATGGATACTTTGTCGCAGTTCTTAAATTAAAAGAAAAGAGTACAACAGCACCTGGGGAGAGAAGAAAATGGAGAGGAAATTGTCACAAAAAAAAGACACGTTGGACTTTTATGTTATAGCAGGCTATATATCCATCATCCAGATCTGTTCTCATTCATCCCTGAAAAATGGGGGCCTGTGAAGCTCCAGAAACGTGTTGTTTTTTCCTGTTGAGCAAAAATAAAATTGTATTTTTGGAATGGACCAAGCACAAGAGTCCTGTGATTTAATGAGCTACTTGCTAACTGCCATATAAAAAACATACAGTACAGCTAAATAAAACAAAAATTCACTACTACAACAATTATAATATTTTTTTAATAAAAAAATTATATATATATATATATATATATATATATATGTAGCACCGGGCTCCTGAAGAGCATGCGCTATGTTTTTCAAAGGTAAAACTTTACCCAAACTACAGTTTGGTTTGGATCTATTTGTCTAAATTTGACTTCTGTGTCAGTCTCACTGGACTGTGAGATGTTCAGTCTGGCCGCAGGGGGCACTGTCTCTGGTGGCAGGCATGGAACTATGGTCTGGTCAGGCGTTTAAGTTACTCTTTCTCGGAGTCAGGTCAGTGGGAGTGGCCCTCTCGCTGTGCCCTCTGGGAGAGGGTATTTAAGATATGGACGTCAAGTGGTTTGGGGTTCCGGTCCAGTATGATGTGCTGATTACTTGGTCCTGGTCCTCCTGACCAGCCCCCAGGAAGGCTATGGCCTGGGGTGCGGTTCCACCCAACTTTGATGCCCAAGGCATGGAAACTAGAGGAGGATTCTGAGGTGGATCGGTGCCGTCTCTGGTTTGGGAGAGACCCATTGAACTTCGAGCATTCCAGGGAAGGACTCTTTAGAAGAACACCACGTGTGAGTTTGGTTTTCTTAACAAGAGCCTGGAAGGGCTGAAATAACCGAGAGAATCCGATCTTGTGGATATCGCCAAGTGGGCTGAAAGATCCAGGTATCCTAGTGTTCTTCAGCTTAGTTTCTTACGTGTTCTGCAACAACGTCTGTGACAAAGACTTTGTTCCTGAGTAAGCACCTTGTTGGCTGCTAGGCCTTGTGAGAGAAGGACTGTCCAACCTGAGTGACCATCCAGCTGCGAATGGCTATTCTCTGGATGCAGTCAAAGTAAGCAAGTTCCTTAACGTTTATAGACTTTGACATTGAGAGTACCTGAATTCCTTCCCAACACTCTGTTAAAAGACTGTTCAATGGTTGAAGTTTGCAAATAAAATCCATTCAATTGGATTTATTGTCAGTCTCAAGTTACTGGGTCACCTACCACAGGACATCCCCTAGACATGTCACAAGGAGAAGCTGAAGGTAAATGGTAAGCCCAAAAATAACCAGCAGCTCCTTCGGGGGTTGGTGCTACATATATATATATATATATATATATATATATATATATATATATATATATATATATATATATATATATACACACACACACACATACACACAGACAGATGTGAATTTGTTTAATATAATTTTTAATTTTTTTTACAATATTTTATTTTCTATAAATTCTTTCTTTAGAGAAGGATTGACAACCTGTTTTGTATACATATAATTAGATATGCTTTGTATACATATAATATGTTTTATATACATATATGTTTTGTATAAATATTATTTTTAGGTAACCCTAACACACATGAGAGTCAACATATTTTACATTTGTATATACAATATCCATGGGTGATCATCAGCCTTAGCCCTTGTACACACGGTCGGAGAATCCGTTGGAATGTGTCCTATCGGACCGTGTTGTTGGATAATCCGACTGTGTGTGGTATGCATCGGACTGATTCCGTCGGAATATCCGTCGGACCCAATTTTCCAACATGTTGGAAATATTTCCCGACCAACTGGGCTGGTCGGACATACTCCGATCATGTGTAGAGAATTTTGATCGGACCAAGTGCCACGCATGCTCAGATCAAATTCCTACATCAAAGCTATTGGCTACTAGCCTGAATGTAGTCCCATCGTAATGAAATTACGTCATCACGTTCTGAAAGATCGTTTTTTTTGCCAACTTTGTCCGACCGTGTGTATGCAACAGTTTCGGACAAGATCCGACGGACAAAATCCGATGGGCAAAATCAGACGGATTTGGTTGTGGAAATCTCTGACCGTGTGTACAGGGGCTAACAATACATTTACATCAGATTAACATATATATTGTATTATAAATCTTGGAGGATAGGTAATAAAGAATTATAACTATATTGTGACTTTTCTCCTTGTGTTACTTTTATAATGGGGGTAAGGGAGTCGCTTTATGCAAATAAGATGTAAGAGATATGAGTAGACGTCTGAGTATAAGATGGCCCTATAGGAGGACACTGTTCCGTGGGAGAGGAAAAAAAGTTGGGGGAGGGGGAGAAGAAGGGAGGTAAGGGGTAGGGTTCTCCAATTCCCCTTGGAAGGTCACCACCATGAGCCCTCACACCAGGTGGGTGATGGTCATCAGGAGTTATGAGCCTGGGTTGTAAGCAGGGATTAAGTCTCTGCACTCAAGTCCTGACTAGGGGTATGTCCTGAAGATGGATCCTCCGTTGTATATATAATACCTTCTTTGATCCATGAGATGTGTTGGAAGGACTGGTCTCATGTGATCTTGATGTAAGCTGAAGGGAAGCAAGGAACAAACCCCTCTGGGGTAGGCCATTGGACACTCCTGTTAGTAGGGACTTAAATTAAGGATTGCTACTAGAGAAATTTGGTTATATGGAACATCTGGGTGGAACTCCCCAGTTTCGGTAAAGTAATGGAGAAGAAGGAGAAGGCCTTGGGATTTTGTTGATGTAAGGAATCATGGCAATTCAAGTAAAGCATCTGAAAAGCCAATGGTGTACAGTCCGTAGACAATCATTTATTACAAGAAAACCTCAGGTATATAGAGTGTGGGCCTCAGGCCTGGAGATTATGAGCAGTCAAGATGGTGGAATGGCTTCCCAATTTAGGTACGTATGTGTATACCCTGCCCAAGTCCTGCATTTGGAGAGGAAAGGCAGTGCCCCTGGCCAGCTTGGCAGAAAGCAGCGAATTGGGGCTGCCTTCAGAGTGGTTATGATTTCCTGTTGAGTTGGGGTTGTGGTGTCTTTGTATAGAGTGCAAGGCATCCACATTCCAGAAATATAAACTTGACAACACCCTACCTACTTAAAAAAAAACATTTGTATTTCTGTTGAGGAGAGTTCCACTCACTTATCAGTTAACAAATTACCAGCTCACAGGAAGTGAGGGTAAACTCCTTTAACAAAGGCCCGGATAGCAGTAAAAACTTGACAGGGGTTCTAATTCTTCCACAGAGGTAGAGTTGAGTAAATAGATACCGTACATGTCAATCCTCAAAACTGTGTGTGCCCACAATATGCAGAAAAATTGCAGTACCCAAAATTATTACGGTAATTAGTGATACTTTAAATGCCTTTACAGCTTGTCAGTTTATAGGTAACCATAACTTGGTGGACGACTGGGGGGGTTATTGCTGCCTGGTGTCCATGACGCAAAAATATTCAAGCTCCTGAAGAAGCAACAGCTCAGGTCACGAAACATGTAGAGCAGAAGTGCTTTTATCTATCAAAGAGGACAAGTGGAACCCGCTTTGAGAGAACCATGTGTGGTCATACAGTAAAATCTTGGTTGAAGAGTTACTTGGTTTGAGAGCTTTCTGCAGGACAAGCAACATTTTTAAATAAATTTTGACTTGATATACAAGCAATGTCTTGATATGCAGGTAGCGTCATGTCACAACTTAGTATAAAAGAGACGAGAGGCGCCTCTAAGTGTAGCAATATGGTTACATTTAATAAAGGTACAACATTTAGCAACTCACATGGTTGATGATTAAAACAGGCACATCTAAGTATGCAGGCATCTGGGGTAAAGCTGTCCACATCCTCCTAACCCGCATTGACGTCATCCTTTCCACGCTGTGCTCTACGAACACTTCAAGCCTCGCTTTCAGATCGCTCTACTGCAGGGTAGTCTTCCCGGTCAGACTGACAGTGGTGAGAGCCGGCAGTGCAGAGGATGGTCTATGTGGACAGCTTTACCCCGGATACTTGCTTTCTTAAGCCGCGTACACACGTAGCCGTCTGTCCGACGTACTTAGTCTGGCGGACTTCCCGCCAGACTGTCCGTCGGACTTTCCGAACGGGCTACTTGCCCACACACGGCAATTTTTCAGCGGACTAATACGGCATACTAAGTCCGCCGTATTATCCGTCCTACTTTTGAAATGAACGGACTCGCCCACACACACGGAGGAAAGTCCGCTCATTTCGAGCGTGTCTCCAGGTAGGCGGGGCCCACGAAGGAGACGTCGCTGGCCCCGCCGCCTGGTATGGACTTAAAGGGGAACCCCAATGCCGAAAAAAATCGGCGTGGGGGTCCCCCCAGGTCCACATCAGACCCTTGTCCGAGCACGCTACCCGGCCGGCCAGGAAAGGGGGGGGGCCCGCCTACCTGGAGACCCGTTCGAAATGAGCGGACTTTTCTCCGGCGGGAAAAGTCCGCTCATTTCAAAAGTACGGCGGACTGGCATACACACGGCCGGATTGTCCGCCAAAATGCGAGTCCGGCGGGAAGATTGGAGTGTAAGACTACTTTCTAAGTCCGCCGTACTTTCGGGTCAAAAAAAGTATGCCAGAGGCTACACACGGGGGGATTGTTTGGCAGACTTCAGTTTGCCGGACTTTTCCACCCGCTTGTTTGATCGTGTGTACGCGGCATTAGATGTGCCTCTTTCAAACAACAACCATGTGAGTTGCTAAATGTTGTACCTTCATTAAATGTAACCATATTGCTACACTTATGCCATGTACACACGATTGGACTAAGTCTGCCGGACAACCCGCCGGACTTTGCGCCTCGACCTGAACCTTTCCACAAACGATCTGACTTTTCCAGCGGACTAGGTCTGACGGACAATCCGCCGGAAAACGGCGGGAGTAGGCTGGACTTTTGAAATGAACGGACTTGCCCACACACGGAGTAAAGTCCATTCATTTTGAACGCAGGTCCAGGTAGACAGAACTAGCAAAGGAAGTGAATGTCGCCGCCTCCATCGGCGAGATTGACACCTCGCTAGCCCCGTCAACTGGTATGGATTTAAAGGGCAAGCCCTACACCAAAAAAATGGAGTGGGGGTCCCCCCAGAGTTCATAGCAGACCCTTATTCGAGCACGCAGCCCGCCCGGTCAGGAAAGGGGGTGGGGACGGGCGAGCGCCCCCCTCCTGAGCCGTACCAGGCTGCGTGCCCTCAACATGGGGGGTGCTTTGGGGTCTCTTCCCGATAACCGTGGCTGTTGGTTGTCGGGGTCTGCGGGCAGGGGGCTTATCAGAATCCGTGAGCCCTCTTTAATAAGGGGGCCCCCAGATCTCGGCCCCCCACCCTATGTGAATGAGTATGGGGTACATGGTACCCCTACCCATTCACCTGGGGAAAAAAGTGTACATAAAAAAAATACAACACAGATTTTTAAAATACTTTATTAGACAGCTCCAGGGGTCTTCTCTTTTCCGTCTTCGGGGGTCTTCTTCTCCTTCTCTCCTTCGTTGCCGCCACCATCCGGGAGTCTTCTTCCGACTTCGGGGGTCTTGTCCCTCTCTTTGGTTCTTCTTGCCGGGCCTCCGCTTTCTTCTTCCAGGTCTTTACCTAGCGTTGGCACGGTCTTCTGTCGCTGCCGCCGCCTTCTGCTTCTTCCTTCTTCCGATGTTGACACAATGCTCTCTCTGGCCGCAATGGCAGGGATGTGTTGTGCAGGGACTTATATAGGGACAAGGCACGGGGTCACCGGATGATGTCCCCGCCCTTTATGATGTCACAGTCCCGGAAGATGAAGAGGAGAGGAGAAGAAAGCAGAGGCCCGGAAAGAAAAACCGAAGAGCGGGACAAGACCCCCGAAGAGCGGGACAAGACCCCAAAGTTGGAAGAAGATCCCCGGACGGCGGCGACAAAGGAGAAAGCTGGGCTCCTCCACTAGTAAAAGAGCTAGCAAAAGAGCAGAAGATAGCAGAGGAGTCCGGTGAGAAGACCCCCAAAGATGGAAGAAGAGAAGACCCCTGGAGTTGTCTAATAAAGTATTTTAAAAACCTGCGTTGTGTTTTTTTTATGTACACTTTTTTTCCCCCAGGTGAATGGGTAGGGGTACCATGTACCCCATACTCATTCCGATAGGGTGGGGGGCCGGGATCTGGGGGCCCCCTTATTAAAGGGGGCTCCTGGATTCGGATAAGCCCCCTGCCCGCAGACCCCGACAACCAACAGCCACGGTTGTCGGGAAGAGGCCCTTGTCCTCATCAACGTGGGGACAAGGTGCTTTGGGGTGGGGGGGCCTTGTTGAGGGTACGCAGCCTGGTACGGCTCAGGAGGGGGGCGCTCGCTCGTCCCCACCCCCTTTCCTGACCGGCCGGGCTGCGTGCTAGGATAAGGGTCTGCTATGGACTTTGGGGGGACCCCCATGCCGTTTTTTCAGTGTAGGGCTCCCCTTTAAATCCATACCAGATGACAGGGTCAGCGACGTGTCAATCTCGCCAATGGAGGCGGCGACATTTACTTCCTTCGCTAGTTCCATCTACCTGGAGCAGCGTTCAAAATTAACAGACTTTACTCCGTGTGTGGGCAAGTCCGTTCATTTCAAAAGTCCTGCAAACTAGCACACAGACGGCCGGACTGCGGAATCAAAACTTCTTTCTAAGTCCGTCTGACTTTTGGGAAGAAAAAGTCCGCTGAAACCCACACACGGGCGGATTGTCCGGCGGACTCTGGTCTGCCGGTTAATCCGATCGTGTGTACGTGGCATTAAAGGTGCCACTCTTCTCTTTTATACTCTGTAGCTCCTGCTGGATTTTGCTTCTAATCCCCTTGTGGAGGCTTCCCTTTGTAGATGGACATTTTATGGTTACACAACCTGGTCACATTGCTATAATCCAGGCATGTCCAAAGTCCGGCCCGCGGGCCAATCGCGGCCCGCGGCCCGGTTTTGAACGGCCCGCCTCGTAATCTAAATATATATATCTTTTGTGGCCCACGGCGATCTCCCAGCGCCGGGGCCACAAAAGATATATAGTCTGGTTGCATTGGAGATAGGAGGCTGTACGAGCGCCGTGCACACATGTGTATTTCCTGTTTACACGGCAGCCTCTGTAATAGGAAGTCCCATCTCCGCTATTGGACGACTGTTCTGTCCATCAAAGGAGGCGGGACTTTCTCTTAAAGAGGCCGCTGTGTAAACAGGAGATTCTCCTGTTCTTTGGCGCTCGTTCAGCCCCCTCCATGTCCCCTCCAAGGCTGCACTGATGGCAATGGTAAGTACATTCCTGGCTAATGGTGGCTGCATTCCTGGCTAATAGTGAGTGAAATCTTGGCAATGGTGGCTGCATTCCTGGCTAATGGTGGCTGCATTCCTGGCAATAGTATGTGAAATCCTGGCTAATGGTGGCTGCATTCCTGGCTAATAGTGAGTGAAATCCTGGCTAATGGTGGCTGCATTCCTGGCTAATGGTGGCTGCATTCCTGGCAATAGTATGTGAAATTCTGTATAATGGTGGCTGCATTCCTGGCTAATAGTGAGTGAAATCCTGGCAATGGTGGCTGCATTCCTGGCTAATGGTGGCTGCATTCCTGGCTAATGGTGGCTGCATTCCTGGCAATGGTGGGTGCATTCCTGGCAATGGTGGGTGCATTCCTGGCAATAGTATGTGAAATCCTGGTTAATGGTGGCTGCATTCCTGGCTAATGGTGGCTGCATTCCTGGCTAATGGTGGCTGCATTCCTGGCTAATGGTGGCTGCATTCCTGGCAATGGTGGGTGCATTCCTGGCAATAGTATGTGAAATCCTGGCTAATGGTGCCTGCATTCCTGGCAATAGTATGTGAAATTCTGGCTAATGGTGGCTGCATTCCTGGCTAATAGTGAGTGAAATCCTGGCTAATGGTGGCTGCATTCCTGGCAATAGTATGTGAAATTCTGGCTAATGGTGGCTGCATTCCTGGCTAATGGTGAGTGAAATCCTGGCTAATGGTGGCTGCATTCCTGGCTAATAGTGAGTGAAATCCTGGCAATGGTGGCTGCATTCCTGGCTAATGGTGAGTGAAATCCTGGCTAATGGTGGCTGCATTCCTGGCTAATGGTGAGTGAAATCCTGGCAATGGTGGCTGCATTCCTGGCTAATAGTGAGTGAAATCCTGGCAATGGTGGCTGCATTCCTGGCTAATGGTGGCTGCATTCCTGGTAATGGTGGCTGCATTCCTGGCAATGGTGGGGGCTGCATTCCCAGCAATGGTGGGCGCGCAGATGGGCACTGACCCTTATTTTGCTTTACAGTTTTTTATTTAAAATTTTAAGGTTTTTTCCTGAAACTTCCCTCTTATTTGCCAATAAATACGGTATATCCAAATAACAAGCCCAAGCTCATCTCTTCAACACACACAGCCACAAAGGCAAGAGAATTCTTGTTGGGCCGTGTATTAGTGTTCGAACGAACACACTTAGACCGAATTTTAATGGTTCAAAGAATGTCAGGAAAAATGGTCGGCCCTCGTGCATGTTCACTTCATCAAATCTGGCCCTCTTTGAAAAAAGTTTGGACACCCCTGCTATAATCTTTTTATATGTACTATAAACTGAAGGACTTATGAATAAATGGTTGTGGTACGTTTTATCTGAGTTTCCATTATTTCTTATGGGGAAATTCACTTTGATATACAAGTGCTTTGGATTACAAGCATGCTTCTGGAACGAATTATGCTTGCAATCCAAGGTTTTACTGTACCTCAATACTGTCACACATTACCCCCTATATATATATATATATATATATATATATATATATTCTCCAAGGGAACCACAATGAGTCAATTTTTATGTCTATGTATTTTTGTATTGTGTTATTGATGTATATGTAGATTAATACAACTATCTATTTTATTTTATACGTGCCTTCAAAGTCCATTATTTCAATTTATTCACATTTCCAACATTTTTTTTAACTGCCGCTTGCTCAGTGTGATGAGTTGGAGCCCATGCAATGTGACGTTTACAGTTTCAGGACAGATCCGGCGACACCTATTTTTTGAGGACAGACCCCTGACGACAGGGACTGTTCTCAGGAATTAGGGATGGATGGTGATCTTACTATTTAGGGCAAAAAAAGTCTTGAAACCTCACCTCACTCTCCACAATACTAAGCTGTCCATGCTCCTCCACCATCTGTTGGAGCCAGCAGTCCAGACTTGGTGTAAGCTCTTTGTTGGATGCTGTCAGAGCTTACACAGGATTGAAGACATCATCCTCCAATCCTTGTGTGACAGTGTTCAGATTTGCCAATTGGCCATTTGCACTAGCACTGCATCATGGGAGAAGGTCACATGCTCCCCTATACCTGGAATTACAAGGGATTTCTCAAGGGTAGCAATGGAGGGTCAGCCTAGCATGACCAAAGTAAGTATAAGTGGGTCATGTACCAGATTTTTAAGACACTGCTTTGAATAAGCAAAGTGACAGCTTCTCTTTAAAGACTTGTAACCATCTCCTGTAAGGACAATCTCCTGCGAGTCCCAGTATGGACACATTCCTCAGCCCACACACTGGGTGTGACTGGCACAGACCCACCGCCAAGTCAAGGAATGTTTTCCTTTTCTTATGTGCTCTGCGTCTTCCTGTGCCCGTCTCTTTCTGGTTAACCATTGAAACCCTAATGACGGCTGATGGCTTGTGCTGATCCGACATGTCCGTGGGAGTGATGAGTGGAATGTGCTTAGTGGACGGATCCCAATTACACAATCCTTTCCTAAATTTACTCCAAGTATCAGTTTTACTGAACAAGTTAAAGCTCAACTCAGCTAAATGTGCAGATGTAATATACATATATGGGAGCTGTTTTACCTACCACAAAATCTGTATTTCTGTCCATCCAGCTTTGAGATTTACACAACTCTGCCACACAACACAGCCCCATCCAGCAGGGCAGGAGACCTGTGCAGTTGCTTGTCCCTGACAGGTCTTGTCCCTCCCCCAATCTGTGATTGGACATCAAGCAGTCTCTCCTCCTATCAGCATGCTTCTTGTTAGCACATGAGCACTGCAGCACAGTTGAGTGGCTCCATGTGCTGCCTCTTCCTCTGCCATCTAAGCTCGAGCTGCAAGACAATCACACCAAGTCAAATTCAGATATTTACACTGCTTGCATAAAAAATACATTCAACAATTTATTAATTAAAGGCTAATTAACCCAAAAAAACTGAAAATGTAATATATTGCCACTTACAGTCCTTACATGTGCTTTGGTTTTCTTTTTTCTAGCTAAGAAAACTTTCAGCAAATTCAGAAAATATCTGTTGATCCTGCTAGAAATTCAGTGTCCTTGTCACCTGTGATCTGCACAGAAGAATATCCATACCTCCGACATTTCCGAGATGGGAATGAGGGACACCTATCATGAAAAGTATGCATAGGACACACCCCCTGCCACACCCCCTTAAAGGAGAATTGTGCAAAAAAAAATAATAATAAGATTGGGTAAACCCACAAGTGTTTTTTTACCACTACTATTCCTTTATTTTGGCTTTTGGAATCTACAAATGCAGCAATTTAGAAATCAAATGAAAGGTTTAGCATTGGGAAACACATTTTGAAAGATAAAAAGTGAATGTTATATACATCTATATAGATCAGACCAAAATAAGGGACAAATGAGGGGGGAAGAGGGACAGAGGGACATTTCTCCAAATCAGGGACAGTTGGGAGGTATTGTCAATATCTTCCTTGCTAGCTATCTTCTGTGAGCTACCAATTGCCCTGCCCCTCCTGTAATTGAGATGAATGGAGCCGATGCGCGTGGTCGCTAGCCACCCAAAATCGCTTCACAAAGAGGCAGAATGGGAATCTGCCTATGTAAACAAGGCAGATCCCCGTTCTGACAGGGGAGTAGAGAGAGATTGTCTGTTACTAGGGATCAGGGACAGCGATCTCTCTCTACTCCTAGTCAGTTCCCTCCCCCCACAGTTAGAAAGCACCTAGAACACACTTAACCATTTGATCACCCCCTAATGTTAACCCCTTTCCTGCCAGTGTCATTTATACAGTGATCAGTGCATATTTATAGCACTGATCTCTGTATTGGTGCCACTGGTCCCCAAAAAGTGTCACTTAGGGTCAGATTTGTCTGCCGCAATGTCGCAGTCCCGCTAAAAACCGCTGATTGCCGCCATTACCAGTAAAAACAATAAAAAAATGTAAAGTCCCTAAATCTATCCCCTAATTTGTAGACCCTATAACTTTTGTGCAAACCAATTGCATAACGCATATTGGGATTTTTTTTTACCGAAAATATGTAAAAGACTATATATTGGCCTAAACTGATATATATATTTTTTTGGGATATGTATTATTTTTTTTTTTTTTTCAAAAATGCCATTCTTTTTTTGTTTATAGCACAAAAAATAAAAAACACATAGGTGATCAAATATCCCCAAAAGAAGGCTCTATTTGTGGGGAAAAAATAGGACATAAATTTTATTTGGGTACAGCATCGCATGACCGCGCAATTGTCGATTAAAATAACGCAGTGCCGAATCGCAAAAAAAGGCATATCATTAAGGGGGTAAATCATTGTGGCACTGAAGTGGTTAAAGAGGTTGTAAAACCCAGACATGAAATATGAACAAAGCATATCCCTCCATAGTGTGTATGTGTCTCAATCCTGAGCACAAAGTGTAATTTCTGTCTGCTGCTTCCTTCCTCTGCTATCCGCATGAATCATTTCTGATGGGGAGGGAGCTCCAGCTGATTGACAATCTCACCTCTGTTCCTGTGTGCTTTGTGAAGGGGGTGTGTCTTTTCCCTCCAATCAGCTCTCAGAACTCTCCTCACTGTGATCCATGTAATTTCAGCTCTCCAACCCCTTTTTATCTGACAGCGCAGACAAGCTTTATAAATTCTGCACTTTGAAAAGGATATAGAGAAGAGAGGTTCACAGATAAACAGGTACAACCTTTCACTGGGTATATGTAAGGGTTTTCAACCACTATAACCTCTTTCTGCCTACATAATGCATACATGCCTATGGTTGGCAGATGTTTCTGTGCAGAGAGCACACTCACTGCCCATTCCAAGGTGCCATAGACAGCTCTTGGTCTCTCTAGCAATGATCAGAAGCCAGGATCAGCTCCCAATCATATGATCACTGCGACAGCCAATCACATGTGATTGGGCAGTCCATCCTGCCTTGCCCCCACCCGGGTGTAAAGACCTACTTAAAGGGACACTGTGGCTGGGTGGGGAGGAATTAATACAAGGGAGCTTACACAGGCCAGGGTCATGTGACCAGTGAACCAGAGCCTGTTATATAAAACTCATATTTAAAGGTATATGGACCAATTCAGTGTTTCCTGGATGGCAATATCAGCACACAGACTGATTTCTACTTTTGGATTACAGTTGAACTTTAATATCATAAAGAAGGAAATATTTAAATGTTTGCTCTGGCTCCAGCTTCCTGTAATTTCGCCCTCATTTCCAGTGTTTTATCTCTGGGGTGCCGTGTATTTTCAGCACCAGCCGGTGAGACAGTCTGGATGGGACCGCTTGCAGAAAGCTTTTAGGAGCCCCTCAACCCCAGGCAGAGATCTGCGCCAGAAAAGTGTCTGCCGGCCTTCCAATAATAACAGTCCTGTAAGGGATTTTGAGATGCTAATTGCCGTTTTCCAGAACTCTTTATGAAAAATGGCTGGAATTACATAATGAGCTGTATTAATGAGTCTACAGCGTGTCCCGATCCCGGCTGACGGATGGCTGAGCCCAAATCTCCGAAGAGATGAAGTATTGAATATAAACCAGCAGATGTAAAACATCAATGCATGTAAAGTTTATTGATTGTGAAAAAACTTCCTAATATTATTATCATTAAGTTATCAAATTATCGCTGAAAACTCACACCACTGTGCCGCAAATGCTTGCATTGCATATGGTTGCATGTGATGCAGTGCCATTCAGGTGAATGGGTTGCATTTGGCAGGAAGTACTGGCAGCTGAATGCAACAGAGGGAATAATTTTTGCCATGCTGCCTTTGTAGCTTAAGGAGGAGCGGTTGGAGGGATGTAAAAATGCACTTCAGCCAAGTGTTTTTGGGGCTCGTTCACACCAGCTATGCTCGATATAAAGTGAGCCACGTTCTTCAGTTTGTTTTGTTGTCTTAATTCAGGTCTGGTTGGAAGGCTCTGCAAACTGGTCCTCTATCAGCTTTCCCTGGTTCAGGAAATCCCTGGAAACTTCTAGAAGCTAGTAGGCTGAGGCAAAGTGGCTGGGTCTGCATGTTGGTGGGAGTTTGGACCAATCCTAAGGCAGGAGGCCTGGCAGGGTGGCTGAACCAGCCCATAAATATGGTGGAACCTGACCAGCAGGGGAATCAGGTAGAAGATGGCGTGCTGAGGTTGCTGTTGTGTAGCTTGGGAGGTAATCCCGGGTCTGGAGCTCTGACTCCAGGTATAGGAGCTGAAAAAAGGCAGGAGAGGAAGTCTAAGCGAGGAATCTCCATTACTTTTGGACATCCAGGCTATCATGGGAAGATCTGATCAGTTGGAGGCCTGAACAGGAGTCTTGCCCAGTGCAGTGGGGAGCAAAGGACAGTGTGAGTACCTCAGCACACCCAGGGGCATACAAAAGGAAAGACTGCCAGATGTAGCATACTTTCCAAGGACAACATTGTGCTAAATCCTAATCCTTTGTCCTAAGGCATTCTTCAAAGCAGCTAAGTGGGCTGGTAGTATCTGCAAATGTCAAACTGGGTGAAGTTCTACAGAGAATACAGGATACCTCTGCATACAGTTTGAAACTTTGTGCTATTTTACCAAAGCGGAGAGAGAGCTCCTGGTCCATAAAGGATCCTATAACTCAGGGGTAGGGAACCTTTTTGGCTGAGAGAGCCATGAACGCCACATATTTTAAAATGTAATTCAGCGAGAGCCATACAATATGTTTAAAAAATTTTTTTTTAGATTCATTTACTCATTTCAATTATAACTGTAATATCCACGTCATCTCCCCCACTGTAATAACCACATCTCCCCTACAATTATCTGCTTGCTTACCACTACACAGGCAGGCAGATCCACAAGCAGTTGAGGCGGGTGAGGATAACGTCAGAGCGCCACTCACCTAGGCCACCGCTGGGTGTACCAAGATGGCCGCAGCTCCGGAGCTAGGCCGAAGCTGTGGCCTTTCCTATGGGCTCAATCCACGGATCGGCACACCACCCAATCCGCGGATTGAGAGGTGAGAGCCAGATGCAGCCATCAAAAGAGCCACATCTGGCTCGAGAGCCATAGGTTCCCTACCCCTGCTATAACTGATCCATAGATACTGCATTCTTCTAGATTGTAAGCTCTAATGAGCAGGGCCCTCTGATCCTTCCTGTATTGAATTGTAATTGTACTGTCTTCCCTGATATTCTAAAGCGCTGCGCAAACTGTTGGCACTATATAAATTCTGTGTAATAATAATAATAATTTATTCCGGAGGGAGTACAGTCCAGGATCTTTGTTTTTGTACAAGAGAAGGAAGTTTGTCCTCATCTATTGTTGTTAAAGTCAAGTTGGGCATTCAATAATCCCTATACCCTATCCAAGTTGTTTTCCCCAATAAAACAACAAAAACAACCCCATTGACTGATTTATTGTGTCTGGATGCAAGCTGGAAATGAGTGTTGCCTGGCTGTGCCGAAATAGGAACCAGTAACCAGCGGCTCCTGCAAGGGTAGCGCTACAGGTGCATTTCGTTGCCTAGCAGAGCATTTCCATGAATTGCGGGTGTACCCACAAAAGTTATTTAATTACATTCACATGAAGGTTTCCACATTTGATGCCCTTCTTGAGAATGTTAGATCCTGATTACAAGCCATAACTGATATGAGGTGTCCTGTGTCACCAGAAGAATGTCAGAAGAATGTTTCCTTTTAACTTTGAATGTCATGTCTAAGCATTCTCTTTAATGCAATTTGTGAAGACATGTACTAGCAGATTCAGATAGACTTGACTAACAAGTTAAAGTGGAACCCAACACCTACCTAAACGAACAGTTAAGCTTTAAAGCTGGGGCTGCCTTTGTATTGCAAGAGTTAAATGCTCATTTACAAGTGCATCTCATATAATTAGGATTTAATCAAAAAATTATTTTATCTCATTAATTCAATTCAAAAAATGAAACTCATATATTTTATATAGATGCATTACACACAGGGTGATATATTTCAAGGATTTCTTTCTATTCGTTTTGATGTTTATGGCTTACAGATAGTGAAAACCCATAATTCTGTATCTCAGAAAATTTGAATATTACATAAGACCAATAAAAAAACTTATTTTTAATACAGAAATGTTGCCTTACTGAAAAGTGCCTGGTTTAATGATCAGGGTATCAATGCACTTGATTGGCCAGGAAACTCGCCTGACCCAAATCCCATAGAGAATCTGTGGGGTATTGTCAAGAGGCATCAGACCCAACAATCCAAGTGAGCTAAAAGCCACTATCAAAGCAACCTGGACTTCCATAATACCTCAGCAGTGCCAAAGGCTGATCACCTCCATGCCACGCCGCATTGATGCAGTAAATTCATCCAAAAGGAGCCCCAAACAAGTATTGCGTGCATACTGTACTGTACATGGACATACTTTTAGGAAGCCAACATTTCTGTATTAAAAATACTTTTTTTATTTGGTCTTATGTAATATTCTAATTTTCTGAGATACAGAATTTTAGGTTTTCACTAGCTGTAAGCCATAATCATTAAAATGAAAAGAAAGAAAGAAATGCTAGACATATATCACTCTGTATAATGAATCTATATAATATAGGAGTTTCACTTTTTGAATTGAAATACTAAAATAAATGAACTTTCTGTTGATATTCTAATTTTATGAGATCCACCTGTATGTCTAGGGTACCGGAAAAACAGTTTTGCTTATCTGATCCCCTCCTCCCCCCCAGCAGTCAGCGCTCTCCTCTACACTCCGACTTGAACTAGTGGACTGGTCCTCGGAGTCCTCACACCCAGTGCAGGGCCATGTGCCCCGCGTGGTACTTAATGACATCAGTGGGCATGAAGCTGCTGGAGCAGGGGGCAGAAAAAAACTGTGGGTCCTATCGGGTACCCGATAGGCATTTAAATCACAGTGCAGGAGCAGCACCACTGCAAGGAGGAACTTTTGTTTTCCCCGGAGTTGAGCTTTAAGCCGAGCTCCAGCCCAAGTTTTTTATTTAGTGTGAAATACAGCAAAGGTGTGAGCTTCCTCTAGATTTTACTGCCATATAAAAAAATCCAACAGGTTAGAAAGTGATGAGAAAACTTTCCAAATGTGACACAGGAAAAAAGATATATTTAAATGATTGGGTAAAGTCTAGTCTGCATCTGTGTCCTACTGTCCTGGTGACAAACGCACCCTTCATTTCTTCTACAGCTGGTGGTGAGGAGAAATCCTCCCAATGGGGTATCAGGTGAAAATAGAAACTTGACTGAAATGTTGAAATCTTGCTATGTTATAGAGAAAATGTAGAGATGATAATTGTGCCTAAGCATTACCCGGAACAATGTACCTTTTGTCTGGAATTGCAGATGGAGAATAGAAGTGCTCTAGAATTTTCCTGGTAGAGGGCTGAGCTGACTTTGGACTTGATAAAACACAGAGGACCAACACCAGAAGATGGCACGACTCCCCAAATCATCACTGACTGTGGAAGCTTCACACTGGACCCCATGCGATGTGGATTCTGTGTATCTCCACTCTTCCTCCAGTCTCTGGGACCTTGATCTCCAAATGAAATGCAATATTTTCCACTGAAGACTGCTATCAAAGCAACCTGGGCTTCCATAACACCTCAGCCGTGCCACAGGCTGATCTCCTCCATGCCACGCCGCATTGATGCCGTAATTCATGCAAAAGGAGCCCCGACCAAGTATTGAGTGCATACTATACTCTACATGGACAGACTTTTCACTGAGCCAACATTTCTTTATTAAAAGTCCTTTTATATATATTGGTCTTCTGTAATATTCAGATTTCCTCAGATACTGAATTTTGGGTTGTGACTCGCTGTAAGCCATATTAATCAAAAGTAAAAAAAAAAAAAGAAGAAATGCTTGAAATATATCACTCTGTAACGCTTCTATATAAAATATATGAGTTGACTTTTTGAATTGAATTACTGAAATAAATAAATTTTTTGATGATATTCTAATTTTATGAGACGCACCTGTATATATCCCATCATTTATAGACGCTATAACTTTTATGAAAACCAATCAATATACACTTAAAGTGGTTGTAAACCCTTACAAACCACTATGACCTACAGGTAAGCCTAGATTAAGGCTTAGCTGTAGGTTCAAGAAATATCTCCTAAACCTACACAGTTTAGGAGATATTTACAAGAAGACAGCCACCGCTGTCTACGGCGCATGCCCCGATCCTCCTCTTCTCAGGTCCCCTGGCGGCGATCAAGCCGCTTGCTATGGAGGCACACAGGGGTTTATTTACTAAAGACAAATAGACTGTGCACTTTGCAAAGTGCGGTTGCTCTAGAGTTTAGTAAATGAAATAAGGCTTCACTTTGCAAAGAATACCCAATCATGTGCAAGGAAAATAAAAAAATAAAAAAACTGCATTTTTGCTTGCACATGATTGGATGATGGAAGTCAGAAGAGCTTCCGCTCATTTACTAAGCTTTGGAGAAACTGCACTTTCAGAGTGAACCGTTTTTTTGCCTTTAGCAAATCAATTCCATAGTGTCCGCACACTCCCAAGCTGTTGGGTTGATTTACTAAAACTGGAGAGTGCAAAATCTGGTGTAGCTGTGCATTGTAGCCAATCAGCTTCTAACTTCAGCTTATTCAGTTAAGCTTTGACAAAAAACCCGGAAACTGATTGGTTTCTATGCACAGCTGCACCAGATTTTGCACTCTCCAGTACTAGTAAATCCACCCCTGTGTGTATATGGAGCCACGCTCCATAGATTTCTACAACGGTACATTACGGTTATGGTTAAAAAAACACGCACGGAGTCAGCACTAGGTGCACTAGGTGCTTGGAGGGGCTCCATACCATTACTGGGAGTAAAGTATCAGAGATAGGCTGGACGAGTGGAGTAAGCATAGGCTCAGTGTTTCCCTCCTAAGTGCAAGAAGTTAAAGTGAAGGTGTACATTGACACGGGGGTGAGAAAGTTAACTGGAAGACATTTTTTTGTTTAAATGTACACGGTGTACAGCCATCTTGAAGTTGTATGTCCGCCTTAAGGTTGAGTTATCCCTGAAAGCAGCCTCCGCCTTGTCCAAGGGCATTGATGGATATGGCACAAATAAAGATACCCCATATGCAGGAGAGTGATCCTGTTGAGGGTGCCTAGCACTTATGTGACCAACACTTGACACCCAACGAGGAGGGAAACATCGAGAGAGTGTCATCCACCTGCCCTACATGCTTATGTTCCAGTCATGGTAGTGTAGTTTTTTAAATACATTTACTTGCATGTCCTTGATTCTCCAATGTACAATCTGAAAGCCGTGGCCGGGGGGTAATTCTGGGAGCCAGGATATAGATATCTATGCGGAAATATCAGACACTATTGGGGACTGAGGGGAACCAGAGAGATCCCACACAATCTGCTTCATTCATAAATTTGGAAATTCCATTGCACTCCTTATGGCCATAGGCCTAGGAGAATAAAGTCCAGGCAATGGGATATCACCAGCACATCACTGAGAATTGAAGAGAGCCTGGGAGGTCCCACATAATCTGGTCCGTCCATATATTTGGGAAACCCAGTGCACTCTTTACAGAAGTAGACTTAGATGCCCTCAAGTATAAAGTCCAAGCAATGATATATAACCAGCACACCATTGGGGATTGGGGAGAACCTAGGAGATCCCATACAATCTACCTGGGGACTGAGGAGAACCTAAGAAGTCCCACACAATCTACTTTATCCATATAATAAGGAAATCAAGTGAACTCACTACATTCATAGACCTACAGTAGATGCTAAAGTGATATGAAGTTGGCCCCATCAAGCACAAAGTCCAAGCAATGAGATATCCCCACCACACCATTGTAGAAAAGTATAAAAGTGATGCATATTTGCTGCCTTCCCCAGGTAATATTGTCATCACTGCTGCCCGAGGAAAAGGTTCCCAGAGGTCCTGAAACATTGGTTTCCTGTAGTGCCAAACAAATGTACCCTTTATTCTTTTCTACAATGGTATGCTGGTGATGGTGATAGCTCAATGCTTGGACTTTATGCTTGATGGCACCAACGTCTTATCTCTTTGATTCCCTCAACATCTCTGGCTGTTTGGAGTGTGCTGAGTTTCACAACTATATGGACAGACCACATTGTGTGGGAGCTCCCAGGTCCTCCTCAGTCCCCAATGGTGTGCTAGAGACATCTCATTACTTTGACATTAATATGGACCTTCACACCTGGTGGTTCCTCTTTAGGATTATATATATATTTATATATAATTTGGCCAAAATAGATCAACCACATTGCTCGGCTGATCAAGGCCACCAACAATGTATTCATGGGTCCACCATCACCCCCCTTATCACTGGAAACTGGAAGAATTTGTGACAATGCTTGTATATTTAAAAAACCCAAAATGTGACCTGCACAACAGGATTTTTTTAATTCTAATGCCGCGTACACACGGTCGGACTTTCTGACGGCAAATGTGCGATTGGAGCTTGTTGTCGGAAATTCCGACCGTGTGTAGGCTCCATCGAACAGTTTCCATCATAATTTCCGTCGCACAAAATTTGAGATCTGGTTCTCAAATATTCCGACAACAAAATCCGTTCATGTAAATTCTGATCATGTGTACACAATTCCAATGTACAAAATTCCACGCATGTTCAGAATCGAGCAGAAGAGCAGCACTGGCTATTGAACGTCATTTTTCTCGGTTCGTCGTACATGTTGTACGTCACCGCATTCTTGATGTTTGGAAATTCCGACAACATTGGTGTGACCGTGTGTATGCAAGACAAGTTTGAGTCAACATTCGTCGGAAAAAATCCCATGGATTTTATTGTCGGAATGTGCGATCATGTGTACGCGGCATTAGAAAATTTTTAACAAAGCCATTTGAATTTGCTCACATCGATCTGCATTGCACTAAAAGTAGTGCATGTACTAGTTTTGGAAACGCACTAAGAACGGATTGCATGGTGCAGGCAAATGTGCTGCAATTACGACCTGCGTTTGGAGTGTCGCAAACATTACAATAACACCCGCTGCAAATCACAAGGGACGTGCAGGGACATTCATTTTGAACGCAGTGTGGAAAATGTTTTATGGATCACAGGATTTCCGCACTGCAATCTACTGTAAACCAGGACTAAAGCTGCCCACAGATAGATTAAAATTCAGCTGGTTCAGTAGAGACCAGCCGTATGGGTGCTGTAATTGTACAGAAGGTAATCTACCAATCAACTTCTGTACAACCACCCTGTTGGAGAATTTCCTCTGCAGGCTATAGCTCCCCGCAGTCACAATACAGAGACACAGTGGAGAGGATTCCCCATCCACATCTAGTGTGTGCATGGGGGAATTGGGTCCGTTTTTTTCAATAAACCTACTGGATGAATGAAAAAAATGGACTCATCTATGGCCAGGCTTAGTCATTGTGCACATATTTTATATGTATGTGTATACATATATATGTGACTTGTTAGTGTTACAAGGTCTCAAGTGTGAATGGGGAGCAGGTGTGTTAAATTTTGTGTTATCGCTCTCACTCTCTCATACTGGTCACTGGAAGTTTACATGTAAATAACCGGCATTCATATGTAAATAGCACTGACAGTCATAAGTAAATAGCTGCGTCCGGCAGCATTGATATGTAAATGAAGGCGGTATTCATATGTATATCATGCCCCCCTGCAGTAAGGAGATGATGTGCTGTAACCTCTAGCAACCCATTGGTGAGCGGTATTACTGTACGGTAATCTCTAGCAACCAATTAAGGAGCAGAAATAATTTGCTGCAACCTCTAGCAACTAACCAGTGAGCCGTAATGTGTGCTGTAACCTCTAGCAACCAGTCAGTAAGCAATAATGATATGCTGTAACCGCTGGCAACCAATCACAATTGCTGCCTGATCTGATACAGTAAGCTGATTTTAAGTCTAGCTGCTATTTATTGTATGTCTCAGAGCAGGTGGAGAGTGAAATTGCATGGGGGGAGGGGGCCCAAGAAACGTTTTTTGCCCAGGGTCCAATCAATATTAAAGACAGCCCTGCCCTTGACACATCTGTATCAGACACTATAGTGTCAGCTGTAAGTGCACAGGACAGCTCCCCATCACATGAGAATTGGTGGGAAGCTCCTCTGTCTGTATTGTGTAACCGTATAGAGACAAGAATACAGGATAGAGTTAAGATTTTGAACATCTTTGGGGACCAAAGAGACAAAGTAAGGGGAGTGTGTAGCGCTGGCATCCTTGCCTACAAAATTACATTATCATGTACAATGAAAGTCTATGGACGTTTATATGGCTTAGTGTTTGGCGACATCTAGCAGCCAAACACTGATAGTGGACTTAAATGATTTTTGCTTTCACAAAGCATTGAACTTTGTACAGGAAGTGACTGTTATTTACTTTTGGAGAGTTGACCTTTTTACCCAGGGTGCCGGTTGACCTACCCATGGACACCCTCTCTGACAGTGCATGCTGGGTAGGACATAAAAGGAGCCTGAGTGGCCATCGTAGGTCTCTTGGGAATGCATGGCCTGCCTGTAAGGGCTTATGAGGGGGCCTAACGGAGGAAGCGGCCTACTGCCATTGCGGCACGCAACCTTACTCGATTGTGAGTGACCTGAAGTGCCAGGGACACAGTAATCATATTGGGAAGATCCAGAGACACTCGTTTGAGCATCGGAAGACCGAGTCCACCTATTGGAATGGAATGGAGTGACAGAGACGGCTGACATAGAAGCAAGCTGCAAACACCGGACCAGAGCTACCATACCGAGCTTCCGATCCAGTTGGTGAGTGGTTTGCGGCCCATAGTTTATTAACTTTTGCACCTAGTCAGACTTATACAGGCCTCGCTGGGATCGCTCCATAGTCCTACGGAGGAGGAGTATAGCAACTGACACTAGGCAGGCATAAGGCCTATCTGCTATTGCATCTCAAGCCTTGTATCATAGTTACGAAAGCCACATCAGGATCATCATTAACTCTACTTTAATTACTTTATTCCTTGGATTACAAATTATAAGAAATTACAATAGCTAGCAGAAGACAAGAAGACTAAAGACTGAGCACTTTTAATGAGATCTCACAAATAGCTATAAAAGTAGGAGGAGCTCCCTTGTAATTATATTGTTTATAATTGTTTTATCAGAAATCATTGTTCTGTCATTCTATGTTGGGATGACAGCACAATTACTGTAACTAAAAATATACTTTAGTTAAGTACCTTGTTGTGTGGAGTATTGTTTTCTCCCAGCAGGTGGAGCCAGTGGATCCTGAGGTGACAATACAGGTATATTGTGTTATATTATATTGTACTGGATTGTATTGCACCACAGCTGTGTCAAGGGGACTGAGTCAAGCAAGTGGGGTTTATTAGCAGAGTGCAGGCCTAAATCAAACCAGTAGCTCCTTCAGGGGTCAGTGCTACATTTGTTTTTTTGAAAGCCTTAAACTTTTCCTTTAAGTGCCATACATATCACTATTCAGAAGGCCTCAGTCCAAAGCTTGCTGTACAGCAATATTTTGCAATATACAAGAGCTTAATGACAGGGGTCAATTACTCCATTTTATAACTAAGTTTTGCAACATCTAATGAGTAAACACAATCTACTGATGTCCTGGAAAAGTCACAGATCGGCCTTCATTGGCTAAACAGATCTTTATTCAAGAATCAACATTTTGGGAGATTACCATAAAATAGTGCCCTTTGCACAAGCTGTGTAAGCTGAGACTTCTTAAAGAGGAGATGCAGACCTGACCTGTCAAAGCATGATTCACTAACAAATAACAAGCAACTTTCTAGAACGGTAATCAGATGATGGAATTTAATGCTGGGGAAGAAATGATTGCTTATTCAGCAAGGGAATATAGAATGTATGGAAATACATAAAACTATTGAAGGAGCTGGTTACACTCCAGAGGAATATGCTATAAGCAAAGTAAAACTCCAGTCAAAACATGTTTTAGGATTTTAGATTCGATTAGATTTAGACCAGTGGTCCCCAAATTGAAGCCCCCCCAGGCCAGATGTGGCCATTTGCTTTCCTTTAACCAGCCCCTGGGGCACTTTTCCTCCTACTGACACCAACATTAGTGCACTATTCCTCCCATTGACATCAATGTTGGGGCACTATTGCTCTCACTGACACCAACATTGTAGCACTATTCCTCCCACTGACACCAACATTGGGGCATTATTCCTTCCAGTGACATCAATGTTGGGGGCATTATTCCTCCCAACATTGGGACACTATTCCTCTCACTAACATCAACATTGGGGCACTATTCCTCCCACTGACACCAACATTGGGGGACTATTCCTCCCACTGACACCAACATTGGGGGACTATTCCTCTCACTGACACCAGCATTGGGGCACTAGTCCTTCCACTTGGGAGGAATAGAGGAATGATGGGGCACTATTCCTCCCACTGACACCAACATTATGGCACTATTCTTTTTACTGACACCAATATTGGGGCACTATTCCTCCCACTGACATCAATGTTGGGGCACTAATTACACCAACATTGGGGCACTATTTCTCCCACTGACACAAACATTGGGGCACTATTTCTCCCACTGACGCCAACATTGAGGCACTAGTCCTTCCACTAATACCAATGATGGGACACTATTCCTGCCACTGACACCAACATTATGGCACTATTCCTTCCACTAACATCAAACATGAGCACTATTCCTCCCATTGACACCAATGATGGGGAACTATTCCTCAAACTGACACCTATGGAGGGGAAGTACTTCTCCCACAGACACAACAATAAGACACTTTTGTTTCCTATGAGACTAATCATGGGATGCTATTTCTTCTATTACAGGGGTGGCCAACCAGACAAAGACCAAGAGCCACATTTTTTACCAAGTTACCGCAAAGAGCCACATCATACGCATGGGCACACATGAACATCACCCCATCCCTTGCTCATACACACATACGTTTGCTCAGCTGGATTTATTGTAAATGTCACACACTGTTTTAACACTACAAAGACCACAGGCCAGTCATTTTCAACAATGAACACTGTGTGCACTCTCACACAGACAAACTCTGTTTAACCAAATCCATAACAAGAATAATAGAACAATTTACAAAACATTTTACCTTTTATTATGCGCATTATATGTGTTATTTAGTGGGACTTCTGGCAATCCTTGTCTTGAACAATCCTGTTCAAATCTGGCTTGTACTCCGTTGTTGTAACTCGAAGCAATTCTTTCACATGAGTGTCGGTCAGAACAGACCGATGCTTCGATTTCACGTGTTTCAGGGTGGAAAACACAGACTCGCAGACATATGTTGACCCAAACTTTGACAGTATCTTAAGTGCAGCTCGTTTGACATTGGGGTATTTTTCCATTGGCACAAGTTTCCAAAACTCAATGGTCCCTTCCTTTAAAGCAGGTTTCAGTTTGTCCTCTTCACGAAGATCAATCATCTCCATCTCAGCCGCACCCTCATCTATGACTAGCGGGGCTTTCAAACAGTCCGTCTCAGCGTTAAATGGGTCGACAAGGAACGTAATCTGTGGCCTTTTCAGTTGTAGATCACGGAACCGGGCCACAAAGCTTTCGTGCAGCTTTTCAACCAGTGTTGCATATCTGGCTCTTTGCTTATTCAGGACGGTGCTGGTGACCTGCCCGCTGGCTTTTAGTAGAGTGGGAAAATGTGTTAAATCTCCCTTTTGAATATGCGCCTTGAACAAATTCAGTTCGTTGACAAATGCAAACACACTTTGCACCAGATCAGGCAGCATTTTTAACTTACCCTGCAAGGTCAGGTTCAGTTTGTCCAAGTGGCACAGCATGTCAACCAAAAAGGCCAGATCCATAACCTACTCGAGGTCCGAGAGCTGTGGATAGTCCTTGTTCTTCTCTTCCATGAACAGTTTCACAGCATCCAAAAGCTGGAAGAAGCGAGAGAGTACCTGGCCTTTTGACAGCCACCTTACAGTGCAGTGTTGCGCCAGGTCACCTGGAAGCCCTTGGTCCAGCTCAGCGATGAGATTCTTGAATTGCCGGTGGTGAAGCGCATGTGTATGGATGTAGTTGACGATTGCCATCACAGGCTTCATGACACTGTCCAAATTCAATGTTTTAGACACAAGTTGCTCGCTGTGTATGATGCAGTGGAAATTCCAAAACTCTGGAAATGTTTGGCGAGCTTTGCACAGCCCCACAAGCCCATTCACAGATCCAATCATGGTTGGCGCTCCATCTGTGGCTATTGCAGTTAGTTTCGCTATGGGCAGATTTGCTTTCACAAATGCATCCATCATTGTATCTTTCACATCTATGCCACGGGTTCTGTCTTTTAAAGGCATAATATCGAGGAGTTCCTCTTTGATCAAACAATCGTTTGACACAGACCGTACAAATATTGCCAATTGAGCCTTGTCTTGTATGTCACAACTCTCATCCAATGCGACACTAAAATACTCACAAGCTTGAAGATCAGAGTGCAACTTTGACTGAATAGACGTGTTAATGTCTGATATTCTGTGCTCAACAGTGTGGCGGGACAGTTGGAGGTCTGATACCATTCGTTTTACTTTGTCGTTTTCAGGAGACAAGATTTCAACAATGTCACAGAGGCATTTTTTAATGAACTCCCCTTCATTGTATGGCTTTTTGCCCCGTGCAATGTTCCAAGCCAGTTGATACGATGCAAGCGTTACAGTCTCTGTGTGCTTTGTACGTTTTTTGAAAAACTGTGCCTGCTTTTCTGTCTGACTTTTCAAAGTAACCAACTTGTGCTTGCGAAGTTCAGTCCTTTTTGGAAATTCCTGGTCGATGTTAGCATGGAGTGAGCTGAAGTGGCGCTGAAGGTTTGAAGCTTTGAAATGCGACAAGGACACCTGACATATAAGGCAGAATGGCTTTCCATTACGTTCAACAAAAAAATATAAACTCTCCCACTCTGTTAAAAACGTCCTGTGTTCTTCTTCATATTTTCGTTTTGCTGTGCATTTTTTCCCTGCCATTTTGCTCTTACTGAAAAACTGCCCACGTGTGCATTTGACGTAAATACAGAGCAAGGGGGCGGGGTAGAGAGAGTGAGGGGTGAGCGGAGGTGTGTATGAGAGCGGCAGAGTTCTGGCCGAAAAATTTTAAACAAACTCCGACGGATTCGAACATGATGACGTAAGACTCGACTCGAATAAGGAAGTTCATAGCCAGGAGTAGCCAATAGCTGCACTAGCGAATTTTTCGGTAGGAACTGGGTCCGGCAGAGTTCTGGCCGAAAAATTTGAAGCATGTTTTGCAATTCTGATGGACTTTCCGAATGAGCGGACTTGGCCACACACAATCATACCAAACTCCGACGGATTCGAACATGATGACGTACGAATCGACTCGAATAAGGAAGTTCATAGCCAGTAGCGTAAGAGCCGCACGGAACCGGGCAAAGAGCCGCATGCGGCTCGGGAGCCGCGGGTTGGCCACCCCTGTTCTATTATAACCAATAGGGATGATCCGAACACCCCCCAGTTCGGTTTGCATCAGAACATGTGAACAGGCAATAAATTTGTTCGAACATCCAAACACCGTTAAAGTCTATGGGACTCAAACATGAAAAATCGAAAGTGCTCATTTTAAAGGCTTATATGCACGTTATTGTCATAAAAAGTGTTTGAGGACCTGGGTCCTGCCCCGAGGGACATGTATCAATGCAAAAAAAAGTTTTAAAAACTGACGTTTTTTCGGGAGCAGTGATTTTAATAATGCTTAAAGTGAAACAATAAAAGTGTAATATTCCTTTAAATTTCGTACCTAGGGGTTGTGTATAGTATGCCTGTAAAGGGGCTCATGTTTCCTGTGCTTAGAACTGTCCCTGCACAAAGTGTAATTTCTGAAGAAAAAAAAGTCATTTAAAAGCACTCGTGGCTATAATGAATTGTCGGCTCCCAGTAATACAGAGAACGGTCATTGAAAGTTATTAATAAAAAAAAAATGTGTGGAGGTCCCCCCAAATTCAATTACCAGGCCCTTCAGGTCTGGTATGGATATTAAGGGGACCCCGCATCAACTTTTAAAAAAAATGATGTGGGGTTCCCCCCAAATATCCATACCAGACCCTTCAGGTCTGGTATGAATTTTAAGGGGAACTCCACGCCAAATTTTAAAAAAATGGCGTGGAGTTCCTATTTCTGTTACATCAGAGGGGGCGGGGTCACCCACACGTCACTGGGGAAGCCCGGGTTTCCACTTGCGTCGGGGGGGGGGCAGGGTCACTTGACGGGTGGTCCCGTCCTCCTCAGCTAAGAGACCTGTCAGGCTGCCAGGATTCCTGCGGTGTCTCCGGTGGAGACAGGATGCTCTACGCTGGAAATCATCGCTAGACCCTGGACCTGGAGAGGAGAGATGATCACCCATCGCAGGATACCGAAAGTGGATTACCACCACTGGAATCTTTTTTATTTTTTTTAATAAAGGACTTATCCCAACGGTGTCTGTGTGTTTTTTTTTTTATTTTTTACACTTTCTTTGTGAAATGGTAGGGGTTCAATGTACCCGTTACCATTTCAAACAGGGGGGGCTGGGATCTGGGGGTCCCCTTGTTAAAGGGGGTTTCCAGATTCCGAAAAGCCCCCTGCCCGCAGACCCCCACAACCACCGGGCAAGGGTTGTGGGGATGAGGCCCTTGTCCCCATCCCAATGTTGAGGGCATGTGGCCTGGTACTGTTCAGGAGGGGGGGGGCGCTCTCTGGTCCCCCCTCTTTTCCTGTGGCTTGCCAGGTTGCGTGCTCGGATAAAGGGTCTGGTATGGATATTTGGGGGGAACTCCACGCAATTTTTGTTTTTGAATTTGGCGTGGAGTTCCCCTTAAAATCCATAGCAGACCTGAAGGGCCTGGTAATTGAATTTGAGGGGACCCCCACGCATTTTTTTTTTTTTTATCAATGACTTACAATGACTTCTCTGTATTACAGGGAGCCGACAATTCATTATAACCCCGAGTGCATTTAAATTACTTTTTTTCCTTCAGAAATTACACTTGTGCAGGGACAGTTCTAAGCATGGGAAACATTCATCCCACTGACACTAATGAAAGGGCAGTATTCCTTCCATGACACCAATGATAAGGCACTATTCCTCTCACTGGCACCAACATTGGGGTACTATTCCTCCCATTGACATCAATAATGGGGCACTATTCTTCCCACTGACACCAACATTAAAGCACTATTCCTCCCACTGACAGCTATTATGGAGAACTGTTCCTCGTTGATTTCAAACATGGGCACTATTCCTCCCATTGACACCAATGATGGGTAACTATTCCCCCCACTGACACCTACGATGGGGAAGTATTTCTTCCACTGACACAACAATAAGACACTTTTGTTTCCACTGTGACTAATGATGGGCTGCTTTGAATGCCTTTCAAGCTTTGGCCATCTCTCTTTTTTTTTTTAAGATATATGTTTACATTGGCTAAAAAATTTCCCATAAACACATCCTCAGTGGTGGAGGATTCTGCCTGTTATCTCTTTATTTTAGCAAAAATGACACTTGGACTGCATTACTCAGCAAGAAATTATTTCCATGTTTTGGGAAAAAAAAGGCGAGACAGAACATCTCGGTGTAAAACAGGAGGCTTGAATTTGGATGACTTAGCATGTTTTATTGCAGCTGTTAACAGCTTTAGAGCATACCTGTGGTTCTGGAAGAAATAGACAATCAATCAAGATAGGCATTGCCAGTGAGACCACCCATTGCTTTTGATGTGGGATAGAACAGTGCAAGGGTAGGAGGAAGAGGAGTGCCAGAATGTATTCATGAATCTCTGGTCACTGATGGCACAACAGAATCCAACGGTTTTAAAAGGTCTTCATGTGCTCTGGACGTAATCTAGAAGTGCCTGCTGAAAGGTCCTGGGGCCACTTTATCAGGTAGGATGAGCTTGCAGGTTTGATTAAAATTGCAACTGTGGCCAGGATTCCAACATTTTGAGATGGGAATGAGGGACACCTACTAAAAAACGTATGTAGGCATAGGCCACACCCCCTGTCACACCCCCATAAAGGAGAATTAACTAGAAAAAGGTTGATTAAATCCACAAGGACTATTCCCTTATATTGGCTTTTAAAATGTAGAAATACAGCAATTTAGAAATTGGATGAAAGGTTTAGCACTGGGAAACACTTTTTTTTAAAGACAAAAGGTGAATTTTTTATACAACTATATAGATCAAACCAAAATGAGGGACAGATGAGGAGGAAAGAGGGACATTGCTCAAAATCAGGGACAGTCCCTCAAAATCAGGGGCAGTTGGGAGCTATGCATTTAAAGTGATATTAAAGGTAGAACAGAGCCTTGGAGGCATTCTACACATGCTCAGTTTGGTGTGCATTGCTATTGAGAGTATGTTTTTGTTGGGAGGGTGCATGTTATCAGCAGAGGGTGAATAAGCATTGCCCAGACAGAGGGTCAGGAGCCCTGCAGCCTCATAGGACAGTCCAAGGAGAATGAAAACTCCTCCTACAAGCTTTAACCAGTGCTCGGCCAGGCACTGATAGATGTCACAAGACAGTATTTAGCAGTTTATATTTGCTAAAATAATTGCATTTGCATGTTCTGTGTACTGTGGGAGACCAGATATAAATGTAGCATTGTCTACTTAGGTGGGAGCTAGGAGGTTAAGACTTTTGTAGTGTAGGTACATTTTGGCAGGCATAGCTGGAAGCCTGTTTGTTTTGATCTATGTGGGCTAGAAGTGGCTCGGTGTAGCAGCTGTGATACACAGACAGCATTGGTCCATGGTTACCTCCCTCTTGCTTCTAGAGGATTCTAGAAGACGACGAGGGAAAGAGAGGTGGAGCAGTTTGGGGTGTCCTAGGGAGCCCTGACCAACCCCAACTAGGATTGGCAGGGGGCAGGCCTCCTTGAAATATCCAGGGTCAGCCCAGCTGGGGAGGAGTTGTCGGGTGGAAGAACTGAGGATGGAATACTAGGCTGTCGGGGCCTTGGAGGGAGCTCCTAGTCTGGAGGTTGGGGGATGACCTTAGGCCTGGGACTTGGGTGCAGGACTGATCCCTTCAAGAACTCATGAAGGATCTGAACAGGAGCCACAGAGAGGAGTTAGAGAGGACAGCAGGGGCTAATACTGCCGGGCAAGTCTTCAGGAGGGAACCACTGGTTTGCAGCCAGGAGGGCTGGTGAGTGACATGTACTATCAGGAGGTCTGGAGAGGCATGCCAGAGAGGACTCAGAGGAAACAGTCAGAGCTGGGTGTGGAGCCAGTGAGAATTGCAATGTCACAGGCAGGGAAGACAGGCAGCTGCAGCCAGGAGGGCTGGCAGGGCCCGAAGAGGGCTTACTGGGTGCAGTAGTCCACCTAGGACAGCTAGCACTGAAGACTTCCTATTTCTATTTTTGCTACATTAAAGGGGCATGCGGTCCCTGCCCGCAAGTGGTAGGTACTAAGGCTTGGCTGAGTCAGTGTCAGGTCTAAACATGTGCTAGCTGTGCCTTAGAAGTAAGAGATGTGCTGGAGAGATAGAGAGAGAGAGAGAGAGAGAGAGAGAGAGAGAGAGAGTGTAACAGTCTGAAAGCAAGAGTTGTGCTGGAGGAGACTGGAGTACCAATGTGTATATAGCTGTCCCAATTGATTGCTATACAATCGTCCAATTGTTTGTTCCACTGGGCATCCTATAACTCCCCCTACTCATCCAAGTTCTATTCCCTCAATAAAACAATAAAGCAAACTTCTGGATTGTTCATTGTCTCCAAAGTGATTGGGAAGTGAATACCAGTGGGCAGGGTGACAGGCGGGCCACATCACTTAGCAGCCCCTACGGTAACACTTTAAGTTATCTTGTGATTTCTCGCTGTCGCCAGTAGATGTCACTGGTATCATTGATCATAGTATGAGATTTCACAAACAAAACTACTTTTATGAATATCTGTATTTTCATCAGCCAATCCAGTAGGAGATTTAGGCCACTGGTGCAAGCTGGGGGAGGATATACATATTTGGGACAGGTTATGTGCTCTCTCTTTTTCCTTGGGTGAGGTCTAGGCAGGTGCTGCTGGATGGAGCTCTGCTGTTAGGCCTATCAGCCTGTTTGGGGGTCTAATGTGTGCCGAAGTGGTCCTGAAACTGTCCTGCCTGGTCTGGAGGAAGCTGTGCCAAGGAGTAGAGTCAGGGAGGCTCCTTGCTGGAGAGAACCAGGAAGAATGCTAGCCTCATAGAAGGGCCTGGTAACTCACTTGGAGGACGCACTGAAATTTGGGAACATGCTTACACTGTTGTTGGGTCAGCTTAAAGGTTCTGGGACCTCTCTTACCTCCTTAACTGGTCTGCAATAAAACTTTAACAAATGGTTGCGACGGCATACTCTACTATATTTACATATTCAACTTACCGTTATGTATAAGACCTATATATGATTTACCCCTGCACAACATTGAGTGTTTGGAACTATTACGGAATCAATTTCTCTTCTTTTCCTCATGAAATTGTAGACAATAACAAAACATTCCTTTACAAACATAGTTTTAACTACGATCATGAATCAAAAACAATTCATCAATTCATTTAAAAACAATTCATCATTTTTATTGCATATATTTTAATAAAATTTGTTAGGTTTTTTTTTTTTTCTTATTGACCCAATTGGGAGTATAAATGCTTATATATTTTTTTCTTGCACCCACAATAGTTTACATTGCACAGAGGGTAGCGCTCTAGGCCAAATTGCACTTATAGATCCTTTCCTTCATACTAACACCATGTGCAATAGGGAACCGGGAAGTGAAGCCGCAAGGCTTCATTTCCTGATTACCTTACCGAAGATGGCGGCGGCAGCACCCGAGGAACGAGGGATGGTTCAGCCTCGGGTGCCGACATCGCTGGACCCTGGGACAGGTGAGTGTACTTATTTTAAAAGTCAGCAATTGCAGTATTTGTAGCTACTGACTTTAAAAAAAAAAAAAAAAACTGCGGGACTCCCGCTTTAAATACTCCCCATACCCATGAGTTCCCTATTCCCATGACTAAGCTCCAGGGGGGCGGAGTGAAATGTGTTGGGGGCGTGGCCTGGTCCAGAGTCCAGGTTGAGGTTGCCATTCCAGCCATTCACTGCAGCAGGACACCATAGATGTCCAACTTCCGGGGGTCACCCTTCCCTTCTTACTCTCATGCCACATGGGGAAGCATGAATGTAGAACAGGGGTCTCTAAACTTCCTAAAGAAAGGGCCAGTTGACTGTCCTTCAGACTTTAGGGGGAAGGACTGTTGCCATTGGGAGTAAAATATGTCCTGGCCTCAGTGAAAGTGACTAGTGCATCTTTGGCATTAGGGACAGGAAGAGTGCCCCACCGTTGGTGTCAGTAGAGGAATAGTGCCCCATCGTTGGTGTCAGTGGGAGGAATAGTGCCCCATCGTTGATTTCAATGGGAGAAATAGTGCCCTATCGTTGTTGTCAATGGGAGGAATAGTGCCCCATTGTTGGTGTTAGTGGGAGAAATAGTATCCCATCATTGGTGTCAGTGGGAGGAATTGTGTCCCAGCACTGGTGTCAGTGGGTGAAAAATGCCTCATTGTTGTTGTTAATGGGAATAATAGTGTCCCATCACTGGTGTCAGTGGGCTAATACTGCCCCATTTTTGGTGTCAATAGGAGGAATAGTGTCCCATCATTGGCATCAGTGGGAGGAATTTGTACTCCCTCTATTTCCAGTACATCTTTCCTGAGGACTGGTGCCCAGAACTGGACAGCATACTCCAGGTGTGGCCGGATCAGAGTCTTGTAGAGCGGGAAAATTATAATTTTATCTCTGGAATTAATCCGTTTTATAATGCATGCCAATATTCTGTTTGCTTTGTTAGCAGCAGCTTGGCATTGCATGCCATTGCTGAGCCTATCATCTACTAGGACCCCCAAGTCCTTTTCCCTCCTAGATTGGAAAAGGACCAGGGGGTCCTAGTAGATGATAGGCTCAGCAACTATATTCTTCAAAGTACTAATTTATCCTATGAGCATCCCATGTCCCTTTTCCCCAACCAAGTTCAATCCCCTAATAAAAACAACAGAAACAAGCAAAAGACTGTTCATTGACTGTAAAGTATGTCTAATGGGGGTCTAATGGAGGTCTGGGATCATGTGTGAATGCTGTAACACGTAGCAACCCATCGCTACATGTGTATGTGTGCCAATCAGCTTCTGAACTTCTGCATGTTCAATTGAGCTTTGACAATAAATCCTGGAAGCTGATTGGTTTCTATGCAGAGCTGCACCAGATTTTGCAGGCCTCAGTTTTAGCAAATATCCTCCTGCTTGTCATCATAGACAATGCAAAAATCAAAAAACAAACACACAGTAGTTTAAAGTTTAAAGTGGTCGTTAACCCTGGTAAAAAAAACAAAAAACATTGCATACTATCTCATTATGACTTACCAGAGAACGAAGCCCCGGCAGCCATCCACGTCTCTCCCCCTCCCGCCGTCGACATCTCTCCTGGGGGTTTCTTCCGGGTATAGTGGCTCTAGCGCTGTGATTGACTGCACCCGTGATGACGTCACTCCCGCGCATGTGCGCAGGAGCCGCCGGCAACGGCACACAGACTGAAGTAAAGGCACATACGTGCCATTGCTTCAGTTTGCCCCAGTGCGCATGTGCCGATGTCATCGCCACATGCAGGGGACAGGAGATATCTCCTAAACCGTGCAGGTTTAGGAAATATCCTGGGTAGCTACAGGTAAGCTTTATTAGGTTTATTAGGTTTACCTGTAGTATAAAGTTGCTGTAAAGAGTTTACAACCACTTCAAAAGTAGTAGTTTTATGTTAGTGTGTTTTGGGCAGGCGTATACATCGGAGTTTACATCAAGTGTTTTTGTAATCTGACAAACAGGTAACATTCTTAAAGCTGGGAAAAATATTTGGGACTTACAGACAGGAGAGGTTAGGGTTAATTACTCTAGCAATGAGGCCGGGATATTTCTGGAGGTGTGCTGTGGTCTGCCTCTTGCGATAAATATAAAAGTTTATGTTGTTACTGGGTCGATTCGCCGTTTTGGTTGCCAGAAGTCATAAACTGATTATTTCTATACAATACGGCCTTCAGTTCAGCCTTAGAAAACACACGCCGCCCCGTGACGTGACCTTCTCCGTGAGGTAGAGAATGCTCTGCTCCTGCATTCTTCTCCCCCTCTGATTAGAATCACCTGGGCTTAGTCAATGAACTTCTCAGAAGGGTCTGGTTTGGGGCCCAATTCAAATACCTGATGTATGGTAAGGCATGCATAATTGCACTCATTAAAAGTGTAAATATAAATCCCCCACCAAAAATTTAATATATTGAAACTTGTCTCATGTGGTAGCTGCATTCATTTTCTTTTTTCAGGCTTTCTCTCACTTTATTCTACCTGGTGATCCTGCCAGTAAAGCACTTCCTGTCCTTGGGTGACAACCCTCAGTCAGTGTACTGCATCTATGGAGGAGCAGTCTTGTCACCCAAATTTGGACTAAAAACAGTTGACCCTTTGCTCCCCTTCATCCTCCATCCTAAAATTTAACTTTAGTCAGAAAATGAAGTCCTGTTAAATCACTTCAATCTGGCCCCTTGTGCAGGTATAGCGATGTAAAATAATAAAAATAAGTACCTATATTGTAGGGAGGGTGGCCCCTCTAGCCACTTCTGAAAGCCGCCTAAAATGCTTTCATGAGAAAACCAGCCGTCGGCTGTAAAAAACAATACCGGGGTTATGGCTGATATCTTAAGCTATAATCTAAACGTAAAACTTCAGTCATTTTTTCATCTTTACATCTATTAAAGCTTCTGTCCTTGTTGTTTTAACCACTTCAGCCCCGGAAGGATTTACCCCCTTCCTGACCAGAGCATGTTTTACGTTTCGGCACTGCGTCGCTTTAGCTGACAATTGCACGGTTGTACCCCAACAAATAGAGCTTTCTTTTGGTGGTATTTGATCAACTCTGCAGTTTTTATTTTTTGCGCTTTAAACAAAAAAAGAGCGACAATTTTGAAAAAAAGCTATATTTTTTACTTTTTGCTATAATAAATATCCCAAAAAATAAATAAAAATAAAAATGTTTCCTCAGTTTAGGCCAATATGTATTCTTCTACATATTTTTAGTAAAAAAAATAAAATAAAATCGCAACTGCATATATTGATTGGTTTGCGCAAAAGTTATAGCATCTACAAAATAGGGGATAGATTTATGGCATTTTTATTATAAATTTTACTAGTAATGGCGATCTGCGATTTTTATCGGGACTGCTACATTATGGCAGACACATCAGACACTTCTGAAACTATTTTGGGACCATTGTCATTTATACAGCGATCAGTGCTATAAATAGCCACTGTTTACTGTATAAATGACACTGGCAGGGAAGGGGTTAAACACTAGGGGGCGATCAAGGGGTTAAGTGTGTCCTAGAGAGGTATTCTAACTGTGGGGGGGGTGGGCTACCACTGACATGACAGCGATCACTGCTCCCGATGACAGAGAGTAGTGATCTCTGTCATGTCACTAGGCAGAGCAGGGAAATGCCATGTTTGCATATGCATCTCTCTGTTCTACCTCTCCGTCTCACAAACGCGGGACGCCAGTGGACATCGAATTTGCAGCTCCTGTGGTGCACGCAAATTTAAAGGGATGTACAGGTACACCCATTTGCCTGTATGAGCCATTCTGCCATCGTATATGTGTGTGTGGCGGTCGGCAATGATTAACCACTTCAATATCCGGCCATAGTCCTATGACGGCCACAGATGGGATCTCCCATCCTGGAATGGACGTCATATGACGGCCTCGGTATTTCTCCGCTCCTGCGGGCCCCCGGGGGCCCGCAGCGCGGCGATCGGGGATGAGGTGTGTCCCTCGGACACAGCCCATCCCCGATCTGTGGGATTTTCCTCCCCATCCACCCCCCGATACATGTGACCGGCCGTGTCCAATCATAGCCGGTCACATGTACTGTGCCGTTACAGGACTCGTGCGCGCGCCTAGGGCGCGTGCAGAGTGCCGATCGGGGATGCGGCTTGTCACCCTGACACAGCCCAACCCCGATCGCAGTAAAGAGCCAATGAAATTGGCTCTTTACCACGTGACCGGCTGTGTCCAATCACAGCCGGTCACAGAATGTAAACAAACCGTGGTAACGAGATGTTACCGGGTTCTCCTCCTCACACACTGATCGTGTGTGAGGAGGAGATTGAGGTAACATCTTGTTACCGCCCAGTGTACACACCAATCACACTGAATACCCCCCCAATAAAGAGGACCTGTCATCACCCATCACAGCCCATCTGAGTACCCGAGTACCTGTCAGCCCATCTGAGTACCTGAGGACCTGTCAGTCCATCTGAGTACCCGAGTACCTGTGTACCTGTTCCAGCCCATCTGAGTACCCAAGTACCTGTCTCAGCCCATCTGAGTACCTGAGTACCTGTCAGCCCATCTGAGTACCTGAGTACCTGTCAGCCCATCTGAGTACCCGAGTACCTGTCAGCCCATCTGAGTACCTGAGTACCTGTCAGACCATCTGAGTACCTGTCCCAGCCCATCTGAGTACCCGAGTACCTGTCCCAGCCCATCTGAGTACCCGAGTACCTGAGTACCTGTCAGCCCATCTGAGTACCCGAGTACCTGAGTACCTGTCCCAGCCCATCTGAGTACCCGAGTACCTGTCAGCCCATCTGAGTACCCGAGTACCTGAGTACCTGTCAGCCAATCTGAGTACCTGAGTACCTGTCAGCCCATCTGAGTATCCGAGTACCTGAGCACCTGTCAGCCCATGTGAGTACTCGAGTACCTGTCCCAGCCCATCTGAGTACCCAAGTTCCTGTCTCAGCCCATCTGAGTACCTGAGTACCTGTCAGCCCATCTGAGTACCTGAGTACCTGTCAGCCCATCTGAGTATCCGAGTACCTGAGTACCTGTCAGCCCATCTGAGTACCTGAGTACCTGTCAGCCCATCTGAGTACCTGAGTACCTGTCCCAGTCCATCTGAGTACCCGAGTACCTGTCCCAGCCTATCTGAGTACCCGAGTACCTGAGTACCTGTCAGCCCATCTGAGTACCCGAGTACCTGAGTACCTGTCCCAGCCCATCTGAGTACCCGAGTACCTGAGTACCTGTCACAGTCCATCTGAGTACCTGAGTACCTGTCACAGCCCATCTGAGTACCTGAGTACCTGTCACAGTCTATCTGAGTACCTGTCACAGTTCATCTGAGTACCCGAGTACCTGTCAGAGTTCATCTAAGTACCCGAATGCCTGTCACCAGCCCGTCGGAGTACCCGAGTACCTGTCACCAGCCCGTCGGAGTACCCGAGTACCTGTCACCAGCCCGTCGGAGTAACAGAGTACCTGTCACCAGCCTGTCAGAGTACCCGAGTACCTATTTGCAGCCCATGCCTCATAGAATACACATTGGGGTGTTTGCTTTCCAAAATGGGGTCATTTTTTGGGTAATTCCATTGTCCTGGTGCTCCAGGACCTTCAAAAGTGTGATAGGTAGGAACGAAATGAGATATCTAATTTATGCTCCTAGAACGCCTGAAGGTACCACTTTCATGTTGGACCTCTGTATATGGCCAGGCTGTATAAAAGTCTCACACATGTGGTATCGCAATACTTGGGAGGAGTAGCAGAATGTATTTTGGGGTGTAATTTTTGCTATATACATGCTATGTGTTAGATATATCTTATAAATGGACAACTTTGTGTAAAAAAAAAAAAAAAAAAAAAAAAGATTTTAATTTTCTTTCCACGTTTTCTGAAGACTTGTGTAAAAAAATTAACCGTTCAAAAGACTCATAATTTCATTGTCCTGGTGCTCCAGGGCCTTCACAATTGCAATAGGTCGTTAAGAAATTAGATGTGTCATTTATGCTCCTAGAACCCCTTACGGTGCTCCCTGCATGTTGGACCTCTCTGTGTGGCCAGTCTGTGTAAAAGTCCCACACATGTGGTATCGCCATACTCGGGAAGAGTTGCAGAATGTATTTTGGGGTGTAATTGGAAGTATGCATATGCTGTGTATGAGAAATAACTTGTTATTATGACAATTTTGTAAACAAAAAAAAAAACATTCTTCTATTTCCCTAGAATTTTGGGAAAAAATTACAACTTCAAAAAACTCACCATGCCTCTTACTAAATACCTTGGACTGGCTACTTTTCAAAAAGGGGTCATTTGGGGGGTATTTGTACTTTCCTGACAATGATAAAAATTTTGTTTGGGTACAGTGTTGCATGACTGAGTAACTGGCATTCAAAGTGTGAGAGCGCTGAAAGCTAAAAATTGGTCTGGTAAGGAAGGTGTATAAATGCCCTGTATTGAACTTGTTAACTTTGGATAGTAAAACATATTTTTTCTGCCAGTAAATACCTTATACAACCCTGTCTGGTAAAAAGCCTAGGCTTATGACATCATGCACAGCTGTCTCTCTCACTCTGGTGACAGGAAAGGGGATGAGTCATGAGAGGGCCAATCAGATCTGCAGGGCTGCAGACCTGGAGGTGTGCCTCTGTGTAAATCCAGGAAGTGCACAGGAAGCAGCTTCAGCTGCCCACAGTTAAAAGGGTTACAGCCAGAAGGAGATTTCTGCAGCATATTTGGCAAGTACATAAAGCCATGGCCTAATGGTGACCTCCAGAGCCAGAGAGAGCTGACATCCATCTTCACAGTGTGGGTTACTAGTGTAGCACTAACCCCTGAAGGAGCTGCTGGTTATTTTTTTGGGCTTACCGTTACCTTTCGTTCTCCTTGAGACACGTCTAGGGGATGTCCCGTGGTAGATGGCCCAGTAACTTGAGACTGACAATAGATCCAGTTTAATGGATTTTATTTGCAAACGTCAACCATTGAACAGTCTTTTAACTTGAGATTAAAGGGTTGGAAAGGAAAGTTCAGGTACTCTCAATGTCAAAGTCTATAAAAGTTATGGAACTTGCTTACTTCGACTGCATCCAGAGAATAGCCATTCGCAGCTGGATGAACACTCAGGTTGGACAGTCCCTCTCTAACAAGGCCTAGCAGCCAACAAGGTGCTTACTCAGGAACAAAATCTTTATCACTGACATTGTTGCAGAACACGTAGGAAAAATGAAGCGGTAGAACACTTGGCGATATCCCCAAGACCGGATTCTCTCGGTTACTTCAGCCCTTCCAGGCTCTTGTTAAGAAAACCAACCTCACGTGTGGTGTTCTTCTAAAGAGTCTTTCCCTGGAATGCTCGAAGTACAAAGGGTCTCTCCCGGACCGGAGACGGCACCCATCCACCTCGGAATCCTTCCTTAGTTCCCTTGTCTTGGGCTAGCCAGCCCCGAGGCATCAAAGTTGGGTGGAACCGCACCCCAAGCCATAGCCTTCACTGGGGCTGGTTAGGAAGACCAGGACCATACACTCAGCACAGCATACTGGACCGGAACCCCGAACAACGTGACGTTCATGTCTTAAATACCTTCTCCCAGAGGGCACAGCAGGAGGGCCACTCCCACTGACCTGACTCCGAGAGGGAATAATTCAAGCGCCTAACCAGACCATAGTTCCACACCTGCCCCCAGAGACAGTGCCCCCTGTGGCCAGGCTGAACAACTCACAGTCCAGTCAGACTGACACACAAGCCAAATTTTGTCAAATAGGCCCAAACCAAACTGTACTTTGGGTAAAGCTTTTAACTTTGAAAAACATAGTGTGTGCTCTTCAGGAGCCCTGCCGCTACACTAGGCATAGTGGGTGTGGTGTAGATATAGTAAGTTGGGCGCCAGACACTTTGAGAATGCAAAAAGAGATTTATTGTCTCTTAATAGAACTGGGGAGAGAGGGTTAGGCCTGAACACACTTAGGCAGATGCAAAATACGTGGCAACTTGGCAGCTTTACAGTTCAAGGGCCTTTAAGCTGAATTGCAGCAAACTGTACCCATAGACCGCTGCCTCCTATTTCAACTGATCTGGTAGCTTCAACTTCAAAACAGATCACAACTCACAGTATCCCATTGTAGATCCTCTCACTGAGCTTCCAGTCTCTCACTAGACTCTTCAGATCTCAGCCGCCACTGGATCCATCAAGCTCCTCCAGAACTATCCCGCTGTGGCTTCCAAGTGTCACCCACACTGTCCCACTGGGTCCTTGACTTGGCTCCTCAGCTAACCTGCTGAATCCTCTGCAAGCATCACCCACACTGTTCCGATGGGTCCCTATCTTGACTCGGCTGAAGCTTTCCCAACTTCTTCACTGTTCAAAGCTAGTGAAAAGGGATGCTCTGGTACTTCTTCAGTCTCCACAGAACCTGGCCTCTGATAACAGGAGAGATTGTCCCTTGCTGGCGACTGTCCCTTTTACCTCTGACTCTGGTTTTCACTTGCCTCTGGCGACAGGAGTAGTCGTCTGACGGCAATTGCTTTACTTCACCTGTGGCACCTACTTTTTTTTTTTTATTATTAAATCCCTTTATTACATTTCTTAACAGGCAAACAAAACAAAATACAACAAGACATCATACACACTGAACCAAAAATACAATAATACAATTTAAAAATCCAATATATCAATTATTAATCCAAAATGAAATAAAAAAAAAAGGAGCAAAAGATTTTTAAAGCAAACATTAGTTCCTTCTTTCCCCAATGACCCCAAACATTTCTCATATGGGAGCACAGTGCACACCTATTATAAACTATGGCCCCCATGGGCATTCAATGCTATATACGGTTTGTCCAGCCACTTTGCCCACACTTTATCATACTTACTAGAACAGCCCCTATTCATGTAAGTATCTCTATACAATGGAAGATTATTATTTACCAATTGTTTCCAATATGAGAGCGTAGGGGACCGAGGTTTCTTCCAATACAGCGCAATAGCTTTTCTTGCATAAAATAATGTTATATTAACAAACACTCGCTCAGACACTGTGGGAAGAATAGTCTCTACCAGGCCAGTAGACAGACAAAAATTGAAACCGGTAAGGGAACAGAAGTGATAGAGTTCAATAAATCCACCACTTCCACCCAGAAGATAACTATATATGGACCAGAAAATATGTGTAAAATCCCCCTGATTGGCGCCACATCGCCAACACTCTGAAGAACACACAGGCTTTATCTTTTTAAGTCTATGTGGTGTAATATATGCTCTATGTGACAATTTATCTTGAATCATACGATCTCTTAATGATCTCAAAGATCGCAGAGGGAAATCCCACACACCCCTCCAATCCTCCATATCTAAATCTGGTAATGATAGAGTGAGAAGGGGGTCCCCTCAAAATAACTCAACACACAGCCATTAATGTCAAAACCACTGGCAACAAAAGTGAGTACACCCTTAAGTGAAAATGTCCAAATTGGGCCCAATTAGCTATTTTCCCTCCCCGGTGTCATGTGACTCGTTAGTGTTACAAGGTCTCAGGTGTGAATGGGAGCAGGTGTGTTAAATTTGGTGTTATCGCTCTCACTCTTTTATACTGGTCACTGGAAGTTCAACATGGCACCTCACGGCAAAGAACTCTCTGAGGATCTGAAAAAAAGAAAGAATTGTTGCTCTACATAAAGATGGCCTAGACCAGTGTTTCTCAACTCCAGTCCTCAAGGCACCCCAACAGGTCACATTTTCAGGCCTTCCATTATTTTGCACAGGTAATTTGATCAGTTTTACTGCCTTAGTAATTACCATAGCTGTTTCATCTCAGGGAAATCCTGAAAACATGACCTTTGGGATGCCTTGAGGACTGGAGTTGAGAAACACTGGCCTAGACTATAAGAATTTTGTCAAGTCCCTGAATCTGAGCTGCAGTACGGTAGCCAAGTCCATACAGTGGTTTAACAGGACAGGTTTCACTCAGAACAGGCCTCGCCATGGTCGACCAAAGAAGTTGAGTGCACATGCTCAGCATCATATCTGGAGGTTGTCTTTGGGAAATAGACGTATGAGTGCTGCCAGTATTTCTGCAGAGGTTGAAGGGGTGGGGGGTCAGCCTGTCAGGGCTCAGACCATACGTCGCACACTGCCTCAAATTGGTCTGCATGGCTGTCATCACAGAAGGAAGCCTCTTCTAAAGATGATGCACAAAAAAGCCAGCAAACAGTTTGTTGAAGACAAGCAGACTAAGGACATGGATTACTGGAACCATGTCCTGTGGTCTGATGAGACCAAGATAAACCTATTTAGTTCAGATGGTGTCAAGTGTGTATGGCGGCAACCAAGTGAGGAGTACAAAGACAAGTGTGTCTTGCCTACAGTCAAGCATGGTGGTGGGAGTGTCATGGTCTGGGGCTGCATGGGTGCTGCCGGCACTGGGGAGATACAGTTCATTGAGGGAACCATGAATGCCAACATGTACTGTGACACACTGAAGCAGAGCATGATCCCCTCCCATTGGAGAGACTGGGCCGCAGGGCAATATTCCAACATGATAACGACTCCAAACACACCTCCAAAACAACCACTGCCTTGCTAAAGAAGCTGAGGGTAAAGGTGATGGACTAGCCAAGCATGTCTCCAGACCTAAACCCTATTGAGCATCTGTGGGGCATCCTCAAACGGAAGGTGAAAGAGCGCAAGGTCTCTAACATCCACCAGCTCTGTGATGTCGTCATGGAGGAGGGGAAGAGAACTCCAGTGGCAACCTGTGAAGCTCTAGTGAACTCCATGCCCAAGCGGGTTAAGGCAGTGCTGTAAAATAATGGTGGCCACACAAAATATTGACACTTGGGGCCCAATTTGGACATTTTCACTTAGAGATGTACTCACTTTTGTTGCCAGCAATTCAGACAATAATGGCTGTGTGTTGAGTTATTTTGAGGGGACAGAAAATGTACAAGGTTATAAAAGCTGTACACTCCCTACTTTGCATTGTAGAAAAGTGTAATTTCTTCAGTGTTGTCACATGAAAAGGTATAATAAAATATTTACAAAAATGTGAGGGGTGTACTCACTTTTGTGAGATACTGTACATCACCTGTCCTGTATACAGCTCTATATACATCCACCTTCCTTCCTGTATATACTAATACAATCCATCCCCTCTATATACACATACTGTACACCCTCCGTACTGTACAGGCTGAATTTGATGGGCGCAGTGAGGCTGCATATGATGGGCACATTGAGGCTGTATACCATGGGCACATGCCTGCGCTTTATGTGATAATGACTAGGCCCCTCCCCTTCTTGACATTATTTAAAAGGGACGGAGCATAGGTGACCTTAAAATTAGGGGTGCAACGGATCGTCACCGATCCATGATCCGAACGGATCAACCTGTTCGGATCGGCACACCACGGATTACACGGTGTGCTCCGCGGATCGCATGGCTTCGGCCTAGCTGTCTCGTCAGGAAGTGACATTTCATCACCGCCATCTTGTTACACCCCACACTCCTGCACGGTAATGATAGAGTGAGAAGGGGGCAAGCGGACATCTTGTTACCCCCATCGGAGTTTTAAATTTCACAGTTATTTTCAACACAAAACGGAGCTTAAATGCTTAAATACAGTATTTGTAAATCCGACGGACTGTTTAGATGTTAAATTTTAAAAGCAGCAGCAAACCTGTTGACCTTCCATGGTTGCTAATGTGACAGAACACCTCTGATTTTCACATTTAACATTCCGTTTTGTGTTGAAAAACCATAAAATCCTTCCCTCTACCAATTGCTTTTTTTTCTGTGAGCAAGAATCACAAAGGTGACTCATAAAACAAGCATGCCCTCTCTTCTCCTTCCTAGATAATTAATTTCCTCTACACCCATTGTGAGGATAAATAAATTAGGTGATTGTTTAGTGTCCCAGCAAAGCTAATGCATTTTAGAGCCGCAAAAATGAAAGGGTGCATTCCTCCGTCAATTGATTGCTGTTAACAAATATTTATTTGAGTATAATTTGTGAGAGGCTGAGAGTGAACGATGCCCTTTGAAGCTCTGTACAGAGCCTGCACATGATAAATGGCACTGTCTAAACATTCAGATACATTCTCATTATGGATGGAGGTGACGAGGCAGCTTTCACGTGAATTTTCCATAACCTCCTCGGCATTGTGCCTTTCTTGTGTGGCATTTTGCTCAACATCTAAAATCACCCCTTTTTTTAATTTGTTTAAAGGAACAGTACATTAGACCTATTCTGTACAAAAATTGAGTTGAGGATAAAAGCACAATATTTTTGGGTCAATGAAAAAAACACAAAATGTAAAAAGTAAAGCTAGTAGTAGTTAAGCCAGCCATAGATGGAACGATTTTCTTCCCTGCAACCACAGGTAGAAAATCACTTGATTTCCCCATCAACACTGGGAATCCCTCCCGTGAGCCATTGTGCTCTCCAGGTGGGAAGAACATGGTGATTACTGCCATTGGCTATAATTGCCACTGGCAATAATCGCATGCAAAATCCCACAGGCTGCTTGTACGAAGTTGATTGAGTCATCAACTTGGGTACATTTTACCTGTGCATACATAGTTTGAATACCGGCCAGTTCCTGCCGATCAAGCCGAAATTTAAAGCGTCTATTGCTGGTTTTAGTCATATTAAATAGGGCTTGTTCTGTAATGTTGAAGACATTTTGTAGCTTTATCAAGCCGATTCTTCATCCCAAATGAGTGTTGGGAAGATACCCCAACATACAGTATATATCCACACATGTAGTAGAGAAGCCTCAATAAATCTCTATGGAATGGCAGATGTTATTGTCCAAGAACAGGATGGGAGGTGTGAAAGTTGAGGAACCACCCTGTTTTATTTACATGATCGATTCCTTGGTGTTAGAAAGTTTACATAGGTGGTAATCCTTCAAAACAAATGGCCCAACATAGGAGGGAGAATTGTACAGAGTGACCCAACAATAGAAGGGCAAATTCTATAGAATGGCCCAACCAGAGGACACATTCTACAGAATGACCAAACTAAAGAAGCACAAATTCTACAGAATGGCCCAGCATAGCAAAGCCAATTCTACAGAATGGACCAACCATAGGACGGCAAACTCTACATCTCAAGACTCAGCGGTTTTTCACCGAGATGTTAATTTCCAAGAACAGGATGGAAGGTGTGAAAGTTGTGGGACCACCCTGTTTTAGTTACATAATCTCATGCTTTGTGTTGGGGAGTCTGCACAAAGCAAATACTCCAACCATAGAAGGGAAAATTCTACAGAATGACCCAGCATAGGAGAGCAAATTCTACAGAATGGCCCCAATATAGGAAGGCAAATTCTACAGAATGGTCCAAATAATAGAAGGGCAAATTCTACAGAATGGCTCAAAAATAGGAAGGCAAATTCTTTTTTTTTTTTTATAATTGACAGTAGTTATTAAGGTTATATCATTTTTCAATATAAATAGAAGAACAACAACAAGCACTGGAAATCTTGCAAGAATCCAACAGCAATCTGTTAAGGAGTACATGCATTATTTCACTTAGGTAAACAATGGTGCCTTCAAATCTGCGGCTAAGATCAGCTACAATATAATGCATAGACTACAGGAAAATCAGACAAACTAGTTCTAAAATAACATTGCAGTGGTTTCCTGGAAAAAAAAAACTTTCCTAAGAACTTCAAACCCAAAGGGGTAGACCAGGAAGGTATATTCTAAAGAATAGCCTGAGCATAGGAGGGCAAATTCTGCAGCTCATTTCTCACGGAAAAGCAGATTTTATTGTCTAAGCCCACGTACACACAGTCAGAGATTTTGCCAACCAAATCCGTCGGATTTTGCCCGTCGGATTTAGTCCGACGGATTGTGTCTGAAACTGTTGCATACACACAGTCGGGCCAAGTTGGCGAAAAATCCAATCTTTCAGAAAGTGATGACGTAATTTCGTTACGATGGGACTACATTCAGGCTAGTCGCCAATAGCTTTGATGTAGGAATTTGATCTGAGCATGCGTGGCACTTGGTCCGATGAAAATGCTCTACACATGATCGGATTAGGTCCGTCCGGCCCAGTTGGTCGGGAAATCTTTCCAACATGTTGGAAATTTGGATCGGACGGAGATTCGGACAGAATCAGTCCGATGCATACCACACACAGTCGGATTATCTGACGACACTGTCCGATAAGACTCATTCCGACAGATTCTCCGACCATGTGTACAAGGGCTAAGAGCAGGATGGGAGGTGTGAGAATTTTGGAACCACCCTTTTCTAGCTACATAATACCATCGTTGGCGTTTGGGAGTCTGCATAGGTGTCTTTCAAACAAATGGCCCAACAAAGGAAGGTGAATTCTAGAGCAGGTATATGCAATTAGCGGACCTCCAGCTGTTGCAGAACTACAAATCCCATGAGGCATAGCAAGACTCTGACAGCCACAAGCATGACACCCAGAGGCAAAGGCATGATGGGACTTGTAGTTTTGCAACAGCTGGAGGTCCACTAATTGCATATCCCTGTTCTAGAGAATGACCCAACCAAAGAAGGGCAAATAGGCAAGGAGATATTCTACAGAATGGCCCAAAATAGTTGAATATTGGTTGAACTTGATGGACTTTTTCAACCAGACTAACTATGTAATAGGAGGATAAATTATACAGAATGGCCCAGCAAAGAGGGCACATTCTACAGAATGGTCCAACCATTTAAGAGCAAATTCTACAGATCAAATTTTTCCATGCTTTAGGGTTCATTCAAACTAAGTATATAGGGATGGGCTGGGCAGCCATGCAGTCCTTTTTTTCAGTGCAGTGGGTTGCAGCATAAGCCACTGCATCCCAACATTGATGGTTGAATAGAACTTAATGAAATGTCACTTGTGACATTTAAATAAAGTTCTAGACAAAAAAGAAATAGCAATAGGATGGGCAGTTTGGTACTGTATCATCCCAAGCGCACATCAAAGGTCATAGGTACAGCACGGCTGCTGGTGCAAATGGCCCCTAAAAAAAGGAACTTTCTTTTAAGGACAGTGAGGTATGCATTTTGGGCTGAGAGGACAACTGGTTCACAAGAGGCTTGAAAGAGGCCATTTATGCCAAACTGGAACAACAGAGGTGTGGTCCTTCGACCTTCTTCCATAGATAATAGCATTTTAACATCCCTTCCCCAGCGTTTTGATAATGGTACACATCTGGCTATTGACATCTTAAAGTTGAGAAGATCTGATGGGGACGTTAAGAGCTGGTGGGGACCTGTTTGGAAGAAAGGCTTTCTGGTGCCAGGCAGGGCCACACATTGAAGATTGCTGGAATGGTAAGGAAGGTAAGTATTAACCATGACAAGTTGCACTCTTGGTGGGTAGGGAATGAGAAATGATTTAGTAAAGGACAAGTTCACTTGTTCATTAAAGTTCCAGGGTGCTCTAAGGGGGGAGAAGCAGATGGTGCAGGTGCCCAGCCTGGAGTTGTGATTTAATATGACACTTGCATAATACACTTTAAAAACTCAACTAATGGAACAACATGCCACCTTTTGGACTCTGTTACATGTGCAGTGCCATCTGAAGAGTGATCCACAGTGGATCACTCTTCAGAGGGCATATAAAAGGCAGTAAGGAGGCATTATTTAAATGCTTTAACCTCTAAAAATCTGCACCACCACGCCGAAATTGTTTGCAAAATGCGAAAAACTCCAAAAAAGGTATGAAAATGTAAAGGTCACCCTGAAAACACACAGTTATTCCCCTTTAATTCTTACAGAAGAGGCACTGCACAGGTAACGAGCCTTTAGCCTAGTCGGAAGCAGCACGTGAAGCATGGAGATTAATGGAGGGTGCAACTCAACAGGAAACACAAGCCAAATATTTGTTGTAACTTGATAAAAGTCGTGAAATGTAATGTTCACTGAGGTAACTCTCAATTACAATCTTAATAAAGCAATGGCTTGGCATGTCACAGCAAGGGAGGAAATACAATACCTGGGCTGCCTTGTAATTCATATTTTTGTCTGTAGTTACATCATATTTTGTGTAATGCCTTATGCTGCATACACACGATCGGACTTTCCGGCAAACAATCCGAGGGACTTTGCAGCTGAGGTCCATCAGACTTTCAAACGAACGGACTTGGCTACACACTATCACTCCGACGGATTCGAACGTGATGACGTAGAATAAGGAAGTTCATAGCTAGTAGCCAATAGCTGCCCTAGTGTCGGTTTTAGTCCATCGGACTAGCACACAGACGAACGGATTGTCCACTAAAAGCCGAGTCCGGTGGACAAATTTGAAGCCAGTCTTATTTCTAGGTCCGCCGGACTTTTGGGAAGAAAAAGTCCGCTGGATCCCACACACGATCGAATTGTCCGGCGGACTCTGGTCCGCCGGACCATGTCCGCCAGAAAGTCTGGTCGTGTGTACGTGGCATGAGAGTTAGCAATGGGTCACATTAAAGAAGGACTTAAGGTAGGGCCATTTATATCTTATCGATCCTGAAACCAGAACTCCTATTCTTGGGCTCCATTTGGCTCTTGTTCTGACCATACTCATTTCATCCAATGCACTTTGATTCCATAATGCAATCAACTGTATGAAGAAAATGATTGTTTAATAATTTGCCTGCTTTTAATTACATATGTAGCACCCTCCACTTTCAGGTAGGTGCTAGATTAGTATTTTTCTAGTTACAGCTGCAATTATTGGCACAGTAAGGCTACAATTTTGGGCATGGTGAGGCTGCAATTATGGGCACTGTAAGGCTGCGATTATGGCGAGGAGCCACGGGGAAGGAGCTAAAGATAAGTATCTTCATCTCTGAGGAGTGCATCAGATTTCTGTGACCGGGAAACATAGGACTTTGATACAAAAGGAGAAGATCAGTGTAACGTTGAAGAAGCAGCACTAGTACTAGAAGTACTAGAGAGAGTAGCGTAGCATGCTGTGTGGTCTGGTAGCACAGTATGGACAGAAGCGGACAGGCTGGGAGCAATAGTCTGTCATTTACCATGTGCCAAGTTAACAGGAGGGAAGATCCTGTGGGTGCACGGTTGCAGTAACTTCCAGAGACTGTGGGGCTGTTTAGTTCATTGAGCCATGGCAGATAGGCGGTATAGACCTTTGGCTCTCTGATTTGTAGCAGGAATACCACATCAGTCTAATACAGGGGAATTATTCAGAGTGATTCTTCTTATCTAACTGGAAGCCGTGAGTAGTAAATCTTCAGTCAGATAGATAACAGAAGGAGCAATAGTCTGCAGTGAGGACTTTACAAGGGAAATCCATTAACAAGGTCAAGGCCATGGATGATAACCTATCCTTTAAAAATCTTCATGGGCATCTCATACATCCCTCATATCTCTCAAAGTTTATCCCATAAATAAAAGCAAGAAAACGGAACAACTGACTGTTTATTGTCTTTTGGGTGATTGGTGAGGGGGTGGCAGCAGGGTGATTGGCGGATTGGACCACAGGGGTACCACTACACATAATTTGAAAAAACAGTATTGCTGCATGTTATGCTTCAACTTGATTGGTTTTCTCTGTAAAAGGATGCATACAGAGGGTAACTGTAACTTGAAGTTTATTAAATAGGGGCAGAATTGGATTAACAATATAGACAGACACAGAATTTCAAAACAAATGCATTCAGTACAGAACCACTGTCAGAGGACTAACAGAAATCCACCCTGCCAGTGTCGGCGCTTCCCTGTGCGCCTGCGGGGCAGAGTTGTGCAATGGCGCACGCGGGTGCGCGATGTGGCGGGTCTGAGCATACGGGTGCGCAAATTAGCGGGTTCACGCACACACAATACAGCGGGCCGGCCCACGCGTGTGCGATGCGGTGCAACGGCATGCGCACAGTTGTGCGCACAACATGATTCCCCTTGGCAGGCCTATAAAAGGCAGCTCTGTTTCCTCTATTATTGCTGGTTTGTCTTATCAGCTCCAGTGTTCTTGTGCCTTGCCTGTGTTTCCTGTGCCTACCTGTTGTGACCCGGATTGACCTGACTACTCTCAAATCTCTCCTGCACCTGACCCTTGGCTTGCCTTAAGAACTTCTCTACCTGCTTGATACCTGTGTTTGAGCTTCAGCTTCCTCCTGGATCTGTGCCTGCCTGCTCCTTGTGTTTGATGCTCGGCCTGCTGCTTGACTACTGTGTATGACCCCGGCTTGTTTCCAAGACTTTGTTCCTGTTTGGACTTTCGTGTGTTTGGCCCTTGGCCTCCTCATCTGATCCTGCTTCAGGCTCCACCTACAGCTCCAGGTGTTTGAGCCCCAGCCTGGCCTGCTCCAACCAGTGTCAAGTCCACCCTGAATGGGTCTTTCTTCTGCCAGACTTGTCAGCAAGCTTCACCTACCTGCTGTCGACCCGCGCCTCTCCATGCCCACTACCCACCCAGCTGCAAGGAGAGCCGCTCTCAGCAACTCGGCCCTGGTGAGTACCCGACAACCACGTTCAAGAGACTGTGCAAATCAGGGGCTCCTCAAAGCAATGTCACTGTTATTAAGAACACAAGGCATAAGCACTGCAAAGTCTCTATAAGATTCTGTAGCCAGTAAGTAGTATAGTACACAGACAGATACAGATCTATCCTCTCTGGCAGTGTCCCTTGCAGTGAAGTCCAGGTCAGGTATGGTAACAGAGGCGATCCGCTGGAGGAACCTCAATGCTGGTACCACAGGGGGGCACCTGGAGGCACAGGGACATCCCACTTCAACTGTCTTCCATAGAAGCTGTGTGCTATTGGGCTCGTACCTAGCTGCTCACACACTAGAACACAGCACTACAGTAGAAACTGTAGAAGTACTTTCTACAGAGTCTTTCATAGAAACTGCATGCTATTGGTCTCCTACTTGGCTGCCCACACATCGAGACTAACAGTGTCAGAATAGCAATGAGTGTGTAGCCACAGATACCAGAGAACAATCACGATTTCAGAAAATAGTAGGGTACACAAACAGACCTATCCTCTCTGACAACATCCCTCACAGTAACATCTAGACCAGGTCTTCTAACACAGTCAGTTGGCTGGAGGAGTCTCAGAACTGGTACCAACCACAGGCATTCGGTTGGAGGAGTCTAAGGACTGGGACCACAGGCATTCGGTTGAAGGAGTCTAAGGACTGGTATCAGAGACTAGAGATGCAGGGCCACTCCACTTGAAGTGCAGTGCTCTGACATCAGCTGGAGCAGTGCTTTCTGCAGTGGCTGGGTCTTTCTTAGAACCTGCGAACTACTAGCCACAGATACCAGAGAACAACCACTATTTCAGTAAATAGTAAAGTACACAAACAGACCTATCCCCTCTGACAACATCCCTCACAGTGAAGTGTAGGCCAGGTCTTCTAACACAGGCAGTTGGCTGGAGAAGTCTCAGAAATGGTACCAACCATAGGCATGTGTCTGGAGAAGTCCAAAGGCTGGTTCCACAGGCAGTCAGTTTGAGGAGTTTTAGGGCTGGTACAACAGGCGTTCAGCTGAAGGAGTCTCAGGGCTGGTACCACAGACATTTGGCTGGAGGATTCCAAGGACTGGAACCACAGGCAGTGGGCTGGAGGAGTCTCAGGACTGGTATCACAGACTAGAGAGGCACTTGGTGTGCAATGCTCTGACATCAACTGGAGCAGTGCTTTCTCCAGTGGATGGTTCTTTCATAGAACCTGCTTACCATTGGTCTCCTACTTGGCTGCCCACAGAATGAGACTAACTGTACCAGAATAGCAATGAGCATGCATTCAGCATAAAACCATGTTTAACAGATCATGTAGCTGTGCAAAACAATGTGACTGCTACTCAGTAAGTATACAAGGTGTCAGCACTGCACAGTTTCTATAAGACTCTGTAGATACAAATACCAGAGAACAGCCACTATCTCAGTTAATAGTACAGTACACAGACAGCCCTATCTTCTCTTACAGGATCACTCACGCTGCAGTCCAGGCCAGGTTTTCTAACAAAGATAGTTGGCTGCAGGAGTCTCAAGACTGGTACCAAAGGCATCTGGCTGGAGGAGTCCATAGACTAGTACCACAGGCATTTGTCTGGAGGAGTCTCAGGACTGGTACCACAGGAAGTCAGCTGCTGGAGGAGTCTCAGGACAGGTACCAAAGGAAGTCAGCTGGAAGAGTATAAGAACTGGTACCACAGGCATTTGGCTGGAGGAGTCTCTAGACTGGTACCACAGACTGGAGACACAGGGCCACCCCACATGAAGCTCAGTGCTCTGACATCAATTGGAGCAGTACTCTCTGCGGTGGCTTAGTCTTCCTTAGAAGCTGTATTCAATTGGGCTCGTACCTGGCTAACAGTGGAGGACACCTGGCTTCAGATCACATGCCCAGCCACCTTTACCTCATCAAGTGCGGTCTCCCTGAGTTCCAGAGGGTGGGAAACAGGAGCCCAGAGGAGTATGGGAACCCAGGGGAGCTCTGGAAAAATAGTTAAAGGAGCACACACCTGCATTTGAGCATGAGGATTCAAGGGGCACTCTGCTAGAGTTCTACTAGAAATTACAAAAACACTGCACGGTTCATCAAAACTGATCTAAAGGCTGCAGGGATTAGGAATGTCTTGAGCAATACTTTGCAAAACCATTCCTAACCCCACCCAATTCCATCTTTGATCTGATGCCAATAAAATGACTTAATGGGAATGAACTAATTGTTAAAAGCGTTAGATATTTACAAGGTTCCCTCAAATTATCAAAACAATAGCAGATCATGTATGATCTGTAGAAATGTCAAGACTCTTCAAGTTATTTCCAACAGGTCTGAGTCATACAAAAATATATGAAACCCAGCATCCCTTGCAATATGAAGGTTCTTCAGCTACTCGATAGTACTAAGTGTACAAGTATATGATGCACCATGAGGGTACCAGAAAGAAGGGCTGCTGGAATTAAAGCTAAACTCCAGCCTTCCCCTCCATCTTGATCAGTTGTACAGGCTTCTCTCTTGTACAGAAATTGCGTATTCTGGTCTCACTGCACACGATAAGCTTCTCACACTGTGCAATAGAAGCTTCAGAAAGTCAGATAGAATCTGTCTCATTTGCTGGTTGGAGAAGGTCCAGCACTATATAGACCAGGGATCTCCTACTGGTGGCCCTCCAGCTGTTGTGAAACTACAAGTCCCATGAGGCTTTGCAAGGCTGACAGATTTAAGCATGACTCCCACACTCAGAGGCATGATGGGACTTGTAGTTTTGCAACAGCTGGAGGGCCGCCAGTTTGAGACCCCTGATCTAGACCCTTCCTCTTTAGCCTGACTGTCCATGGTCCTCTCCTGGATTTTTATTATTTTAATCATGGAGGCTCAGCAGCATAAGTGGGCATTACCACAGCTTCCTATTTTCCGGAAGCTATGTACAGTACCCTGCCAGCTCCTCCCACCAGCTGTGATCTGCCCGCATTGCATAGAGAAGCATGGGGTCTACAATAAGGTATGTAAGGAGAACGGAAAGGCTGACTTCTTTAGAATGTTTATGAGGGGGGAAAGGGGGAACCAAGGAAGCCAAAATAAAAGCATTTTAAACTTTAGTTTTGTTGTTAACATTTAACTATAGTCAGGGCTATCTTAATGCGTGGGCACCCCTGGGCAGTGCCCAGGGGCCCCAGGTGCATGAGGGCCCTATGATAATCTTGCATTAAATCATATTTGCCATATTTGCTGGGACAATCACACTTTTTACTAAGCTGTCCCAGGATGGCAGTGTCCCGGGAACTAGTACTATGCCCTAATGACCTCACTGGGAACCAGGGGCGTAACTAGAAATCACAGGGCCCCATAGCAAAATGTTGTATGGGCCCCCCCCCCACCAAAAAAAATGAACTAATGCCATTAAACAACAGACTACCACACCCATGTGGCACAGTACCCAGGCAACGGCTTATAATAATTTTGAACAACAAAGTATGCAGTATACTCTATGCAGTCCCTGAAGGGAACACATTGCTGACCTCCAGGCATTTTAACCAATTTCTGTTCTGTTATATAAAATGAAATAGTTCAACTCACCATAATGCAAAATCAGTGGAATCCCTGAGCGTGTCACTTGCCATCATCGCCTGCCACCAGATGCAGATTGTAACTTGTCAAACGTTGCGGAATGTCACCTACCACATGTTGCGGATTGTCACTTGCCAAGTCACCTGCCACACATTATGGATTGTCACTTGCCACGTCCTGGATTGTCACTTGCCACACATTATGGATTGTCACATGCCACATCCTGGATTGTCACTTGCCACGTCACTTGCCACACATTATGGATTGTAACTTGCCACGTCCTGGATTGTCACTTGCCACACATTAAGGATTGTCACTTGTCACATCACCTGCTACACATTGCAGATTGTCCACTTGCCACGTCGCCTGCCACCAGATGCAGATTGTCACTTGTCACACATTGCAGAATGTCACCTGCCACATGTTGCGGATTGTCCACTTGCCAAGTCCCGGATTGTCACTTGCCACATTACCTGCCACACATTACGGATTGTCACTTGCCATGTCCTAGATTGTCACTTGCCACGTCTCGGGTTGTCACTTGCCACGTCACCTGCCACACATTACGGATTGTCACTTGTCACGTCACCTGCCACACATTACGGATTGTCACTTGTCACATCACGGATTTTCACTTGCTACGTCACCTGCCACATGTTACGGATTGTCACTTGCCACATCCAGGTTGTCACTTGCCACGTCACCTGCCACACATTACGGATTGTCACTTGCCACGTCCTAGATTGCCACACATTACAGATTGTCACTTACCACATCCTAGATTGTCACTTGCCACACATTATGGATTGTCACTTGCACGTCCCGGGTTGTCACTTGCCACGTCACCTGCCACACATTACGGATTGTCACGTCACAGATTTTCACTTGCCACGTCACCTGCCACATGTTACAGATTGTCACTTGCCACATCCAGGTTGTCACTTGCCACGTCACCTGCCACACATTACGGATTGTCACTTGCCACGTCCTAGATTGCCACACATTACAGATTGTCACTTACCACATCCTAGATTGTCACTTGCCACACATTATGGATTGTCACTTGCACGTCCCGGGTTGTCACTTGCCACGTCACCTGCCACACATTACGGATTGTCACTTGTCACGTCACGGATTTTCACTTGCCACGTCACCTGCCACATGTTACGGATTGTCACTTGCCACATCCAGGTTGTCACTTGCCATGTCACCTGCCACACGTTACGGATTGTCACTTGCCACGTCTCTGGTTGTCACTTGCCACGTTGCCTGCCACACATTATGGATTGTCATTTGCCACGTCATGGATTTTCACCTGCCACACGTTACGGATTGTCACTTGCCACGTCCTGGGTTGTCACTTGCCACGTCGCCTGCCACACATTATGGATTGTCACTTGCTCTGCCACTTTCCTGCTGTGTCACAGAGTCAGCCAGCAGATTATCAGTCAGGCAGCAGAGAGATAATGTCATCTCTCTGCTTCCTGGCTGCCTGCACAGTGAGGGGGGAACTGCACTGCAGGGATGAGAGGGCGGCGAGAGATGATGTCATCTCTATGCTCCCTCGCCCGTCAGCTCCCTGATTGGCCAGCCCCCTCACGCCCACTCTCTCACCAGCGGACCGGCCACTCTCATCTGCCTCCCACTATCACACCGCCCGCTCTCACCCGCGGAGCCGCGGACTACCCGCGGGCCGCCGGCGAACCGCCAGCTCTCGCCCGCGGAGCCGCCCGCGGACCACCCGCGGAGCCGCGGACTGCCCGCGGGCCACCCGCGGAGCCGCCCGCTATCTCCCGCGGAGCCATAGCGCCTGTCCTCACCGGGCCCCATTTGACTGCGGGCCCCATAGCGCCCGCATGTGCTGCTATGGCGGTAGTTCCGCCACTGCTGGGAACTGTGTCTTTCTGCCTCCCCCTGTACTGTGCCCTTTGTGTTGATTAGTCTTTGATTGATGCCATGTTTTCTCACTGTTTAAAATTGATTTTATTGAAAGTACTAATCAATATATTTTTAATTCTATCAACTAATTTCCACTATAATTCTTGAGAGTAGGTGCGTAAATTGGGGTAGGCTGGTAGGGAACCCAGTGTATTACTTTGCCCAAGGGCCCATGATGTTATTAAAATGGCCCTGACTATAATCCATTAATCCAATGCTGATTAACTATTCTGGGTGTCGGGTTTGCCAGAGAAGATCCTTTGGTTTGCTTTTGAGGCCACACATAGATGTGGGTCCATTTTTCAGAATTTGAAAATGTTCTTGAAATAGGTTTCATGTTTCCTTTTCTCTCTTTATTTTCTTATGAAGTGTAAGACCCCGTTTACACCTGAGTGACGATGAAGCGTCACTTTTTTTGTACATTTTTGTGGTGTGTTTTTGGAGTAGCACCATATATTTTGAATGGGTTTTCCCCTGCTCCAAAAACAAAGAAGCTAATGTAACAAATTTTGCCACTGGGCCAGGCATGTTTGGCCTTGGTGTTCTGTGGCAAATTTTGTGCATTTTGTCGCACCGCATTTAGGGTGCAATTAAGAAATAATGACATCAAAGCGCATCATGCAATTTGTTGCAATTCTGAAATCGCAAGAATTGCTCAATTCTTCCCACGATACCAAGCTCAGGTGTAAACAGGGCCTTACATGTGAAAAAATCAGGTCAGTCTATTAAGTTATCCCTTCAATACACTATAGAGAGGTGCTGACCTTCCTCCACTGTCAAAACAATAATGCTTGTTCAACACTATGATTGGATCCAACAGAAAAGGTTATTTCATAAATTGAAAATGGGAAATTTAACATTAGGAATTTTCTAAATAATTCAGTTTAAAAAACTATCACAGCATATTTGATTTTCAATTAATTCCTGTTTATAAGGGCATATTTACAAAGCTGTGATTGGATAGAAAGGAACAGAAGCTTGCTGATAAGGTTATCTTTCTCTTCTCTCCATTCAGAAAGCTCCAATAGTTAGACTCACAGCACTGTGCAATGCAGTAGAGCCTGGTAGGCTTACAGTAATGTGCATCCCTCTCCCATGTACCCTTTCTTGGCTAAATTAAAGAAGAAATCGAGCTGAAGATACCAAAATAAAAATGAATAGTTTCTACGAATGAAGAACAATCTATGAATGGAGGATGGGCAGGGCAGGCATAGCAACACCTGATGACTGCAAATGACAGGTTCCTGGGCTCTTTGAACCCCCACTACACTGGAAGATTGAGGCAGCTGAGGTGGGGGGGAATCGGAGGAGAAAAATGTCAATGAAAGCAGGAGCCAGCAGCAAGAGGGACACATCTCATTGATTGTAAGTTTGTTTTTATTTTGACTGAAAACTTTGACTTTAAGCCTTGTGGAGTATCTCACAAAAACTGAAATTCCTATTACAGAGGATGCCTAAAATTCAACTTCATTTCTTAGTGCAGAAAATAAGTAAGCCAATCACATAAGCAGGAAATGACATTGCTGGGGTTATTCTGGTCACCTAACATCATACAGAACCCTTTAGGTTGCCATATTACATAACTTTACAGAATTTTTACACATAATTTTTTTGGAAATATCATTTTTAATAACATTAATCTACAACATGGCTTGTATATTGATTATTATTATTTTTTTATAATTATATATTTAATTATATATTTAATTATAAAGTAAGAAGTTAGCCCTTAAACTCCAAATTCTCAGGATTAATTGATGACTAACATGGTAAAAGACTATACTACTGCTAAGTTATTGAGACGAATTTGCAGCAAAATAAATGACATAAGTTTGTGGTTGGTGAAGCATGCTGAGATGCTGGATCGCTTTTTTCCACTGGAAACAGAGTTGGTTTGTCAGTTTGCTGGTTTCTCCTGTCTGAAGCTATTAGGTGAGACATGGAGGATGAATTGGCAGGTCTGTGCAGTTGTACCAGTAATTAGGAAAGAATCTGAGCACATTCCAGGTCTCCTGTGGAATCCATGACATCATGAATCAAAGGTCAATGACCCTGTATACTTCACTTCAACACGTTTGTTCTTTATACATCCTTAGAGTACCAAGTACAAGTGGAGAGGTTTCAGACAACGCCTCCTGAGAAACGTCTCCAAAAAGGGAGAGGACCTCTGAGAACATGCCATGTCCATTTAATCATAGTACAATGACTGCATGGTCATCTATCTTCTGTGAACTTCACACCCTAGAACCTTACTTTTCCTCTGTAGCTCCATGTTTGAAATGAGTATGATAGGCAATTTAGCAGCGTGTAGCAGTGTAGTAGTGAGTCAATAGGTAATGGTAATAGTTCTTCTTACACATTTTTAGGTGGCACTTCTGGTATATGAATTTTCATGCTTGCAACTTAATATCACAGAGTGCACATTTTTTTTTTTTGTATTTTCAGTCAATAGTATGTTGACTTAGACATGCTTGGAGCAAATATAGAGCTACATTCAGAAAAAAATAATTGGGCCAAACTTGATGGACCACATGTTTTTTTTTTCTGTTTCTATGTTACCATAGTCTGCTGATTTTTAGACCTGCGTACATACTTGGGCCAATTTCGACATGAGCCAATTAGTCTATCAGTATGTTGGGTAGGTGCAACGTGGTAGGGCAGTAGTGAACACACAGAGGCCTGGAGTGCAGCAACTAATGTATTGAAGAACTTTCAAACAATAAAACAACTCAGCAGGGAAGCTCACTTAACCAGGAGCTTACAGTTCCATGCAGCAGAGAGTCAGCTGAAGACAGTGCTTGCTACGGGGGGGGGGTGGAGTGTAGCCTGGCCATCCAACCCAAAAGGTAACATGCTGAAGTGCAGATGTAGGCCCATAGCCATCCCTACTACTCTGGAACATGTCCACTAATGCTCTCCCTACACTAGCCACTTTGCAAATGCACCCCAAAACCTGGGGCAGGAGCTTAAAAAGACTCTGCGTGTGGATCACCTGAATGCAGCATAGCCAACCAGAACACTGCTCCAGAGAACCAAGGGACTTCCCCTCCAGCTGCAGTACTGCTCCAGATGAGCACCACCTACACTGGAGACTATAGACTGCACCTGCCTACAAGTATGTCCTTGGAGTGTGGGAGGAAACCCATGCAAGCTGTCACGATCGACCTACTGTTCCGATCGTACATAGGAAACTCACCCGCAGGTTCCCCTTGCAAGAAGCTCGTCGGTGTCCTCAGACGCAGGTTGGCGCGAACGAACGCACACTTGTGCGTGTAGATCCTAACAGGCGCACACGGGTGCGCGTTGACACGAGCGAGCGCACACGGGTGCGCGACCAAGCGAACGGGCGTACGCGGGGACGCGGGGTCACGAACGGGAGCACGGTTACTCGCGGGGGCACGCAAACTCACCGTGCGACCGTTCTTGGCGCCCAACAGGTTATTTAAGGAATCAGCTCCTGTTCTCCCGTGCTGTCCTGTCTACAGCGTTCCCGTGACTTTTGCTACTTGCTCCTGCCTGTTCCTGATACTGAACCTAGCCTGTTTTGACCTTGTTTGATTGCTGCCTGCCTCCGACCCTCTGCCTGCCTGACCACGCTCCTGCCTTCTGCTGTGTACCTCTGCTGCCCGCTAGTTACCGACCCGGCTCGTTCCTGACCACGCCTGCTGTACCCACCTGAACGCCAGTACCAGCTGCTCCTGCTGTTCCTGCCTGTCTGCCAGTACCAGCTGCTCCTGTCGTGCCCGCTGTCTACTACCTCCCGTTCCAGTCTGACCTCCTGCACCAGCTGGTGGTGGATCTCGAACACAACAAGGAGGTCTTCGATAAGAAGAGAAGGGGGGAGCTCAATCTCAAGGTCGGGGACCAGGTCTGGTTGTCCACTCTAAACCTGAAATTGGCCTGCCCATCCAAGAAGCTGGGCCCGAATTTTGTGGGCCCATTCCCTATTGTGAGGAAGCTGAATGACGTGGCTTTTGAATTGAAGCTCCCGGAGTCGTTTCGGATCCACCCGGTCTTTCACGCTTCATTGCTTAAACCTACTGTTCCGGACCCCTTTGCCAATCGGAATGCCAACCCCCCGGTACCTGTGATGATTGATGGAGAATTGGAATACGAGGTCGAATCCATCCTGGACTGCAGGAGAAGACAGAATCGGACTCAGTTTCTGGTCAAATGGAAGGGGTATGGCCCTGAGGAAAACTCCTGGGAACCGGAATTCAACCTGCATGCGAAGAGGCTAATCCTTGCCTTCAAGAGGTCTCATCCGGATAAGATGGCACGGTTGGGCCATCTTGGGGGGGGGCAATGTCACGATCGACCTACTGTTCCGATCGTACATAGGAAACTCACCCGCAGGTCCCCCTTGCAAGAAGCTCGTCGGTGTCCTCAGACGCAGGTTGGCGCAAACGAACGCACACGTGTGCGTGTAGATCCTAACAGGCACACGCCTGCTGTACCCACCTGAACGCCAGTACCAGCTGCTCCTGCTGTTCCTGCCTGTCTGCCAGTACCAGCTGCTCCTGTCGTGCCCGCTGTCTACTACCTCCCGTTCCAGTCTGACCTCCTGCACCAGCTGGTGGTGGATCTCCGTTGCTGCAACCCGGCCTGGCACTTGTGCCCTCCGAACTCTTGAATCCCTGTCTCCACCTCCCGGGGCTCTCGAGCTGGAGGCTTACGAGGCGCCGCTCCCTGCATTCTGGGCTCTCCTACCAGGTAACGTGACACAAGCATCGAAAACAACATCAAGCGCTGCAAGACATAAGTGCTAACCCATAAGCCACTGTGCTGCCCCTAAATGCAATGTTATTCCAGTACAAACAAGGCACTTATCAGCATGGAGTCCCAATGTAATTATTGGGTCCTCAAGGATTCCATGTGGAAAAACAAGCAGTCCAACAGTTTGTGTCTGTGCCCTCCCTTGCACTGAATTATGCTGATTGGGAAGGGAGCTATTTTATTGTTGCATTTTGGGAGCTATTTTTTTCCCCTCCTTTTTGATCTCACAAATAGTGGGAACAAAATCTACCTCTACTCTACCTCTACACTTAACCCCTAAGGAGAACTATTTCTAAAATGATCAGATCATCCAATTTTACTGTATGAAACAACAATTCCAAGGGTGTCAATGAGCTGGAGAGGCTAACAAGCGGGGTGTTCAGACTGGGCTGGCCACGTCGTGACACTGCCAAAAATCACAGACCCTTCATCAGAGATCATGTGATCCAAGCATTTAATCATATCACTGGCAATGAGGAGTTGAGACTTTGTTGTTTTTTTTTTTTACAGAAAAGGTAACTTTATCTGAAACTGTGTAGCAAAAGCTGAACTCAAAGGCCATATAAAAACACCAATGAATCAGGTTACAGTACAGTATGTATTCATTAAATAACTGGTAAAGTGAAAATAAAATGAAAAAGTATAAAAAAAAATCAAACCTGTGAAAAAAAAAATCAAACCTACCTCCCTATTCTCAGTATTCTTTAGAGTGTATTATGAGCTGCGCATGCACAGCTCAGTGAACATGGGATCGCACCAAACCAAATGTAGGCCAGCGAATAAACATTAAGGATTATCATGCATTTGGAGCACAGGGAAGATGGGGAAGTGTGGGGTTAAAACATGTTGTCAGGCAACATGGGGCTGCAGGGGATTGGGCAGTCAGCATGGGGGAGGGACTGCAAGAAGCCAGGAGTGAGGGAGATAAAGGGGACCCGGACATCCGGGGAGTACCTTCCTCTGTGGTTCCATGATGTCTGACTCCCTACACCTGCCAGAGCAGCTCCGCTTGAGCTAGATCGCAGCCATGCTGGCTCAGGTGCGGGCGCTGGAAGGAATCCCCATCGGGGTAGAGCTCTGCGGTGCGGGGATACAGCCCTATACCATCCCCCGGTCCCAGTGAGGAGGAAGAGGCGCGAGAGCGTGGCTGCATCTCTGGCGGGGGTTGCGCTAGGAATGGCAGTTCAATGGGGGGGGGAGTGGCGCTACGGGTCCAGGCCAGTCAGGCGTTGCAACCAGAGACCCCATTAAACCCAAAACCGGGTGGGATCAGAAGGCCTCCATTACTGGTCAGAGCAGCAGGGTGCCTCCCACCAGCGGGGGGTGAAGAGGAGCCATGCAGCAATGGCCGGTCACACCAGTCCTGGGGGACAGAGGCACAGGAGAGACAGCGAGCAGTCGTGGCCTTCCATCCTCAAATTTTTGTGGCATTTTGCTGGCTACGGTACAGCACCTCACAGAGTGTTTTGGTATTCCTCTTATGTCACAAAACAGAAGGCCCAACGTCAGTTCCTGGGTATAGAGATTGATTCCCGGGCAATGGAGTGTCGTCTGCCTGAAGACAAGTTACATGCTCTGAAGGAGGAGGCTCATTTGGCCTTTGGCAGACACAAGATTCAGCTACAAGAGCTACTGTCGCTCCTCTGTAAGCTCAATTTTGCATGACGTATCATGCCGATGGGCAGAGTTTTTGTCGCCGGCTGCCTGCCGCCACTGTTGAGGTTAGTTTGCCAACATTTTATTCGGCTGAATAGGGAACATAGGGCGGACCTGCTGGTATGGCATGGATTTTTGGGCAATTTTAATGGCCATTCTATCTGGATGGAAGGGCTTGTCAGCAGCTACGATCTTGAGATTTTCACGGGTGCTGCCAGCTCCACTGGATATGGAGCATTCTTAGGGGGTTGGTGGAATGCTGTGCTCTGGCCCGCCGAATGGCGGGAGGCGGGATTCCTAAAGAATTTGGTGCTTCTGGAACTTTTTCCAGTGGTGGTTGCTATATCCCTCTGGGGAGAATCGTCGCAACAAAAAAGTTTTTTCTCCACTGCGACAACTTGGGTGTAGTGCAGATTATCAACTCTCTGTCAGGGTACTCCCCTCCGGTTATATGTCTGTTGCAATATCTGGTTTTGTGTTGTCTTCAGCAAAATGTTTTTCTGTACGCTGTGCATATTCCTGGAGTGGAGAATACGGTGGCTGATGCACTCTCTCGCTTTCAGTTGGACAGGTTCGGCTGTGGTGGATTGCATTGGAATCGCCACCGGTTTGATTCGAAGCTCCTTGAGCGAGTCGACAAGGTCCTTCTACACTAAGGTCTGGAGAGAATGGGGACCTGCTACAGTGGGCAGGCGTTGACATGCACAGTTCTGAGGTCGGACATCTGGTTTGTCTGTGTTTTGTGGCTGATGTATCTATTTCTGCTATGAACCAGAAATTGGCTTGCCTGGCCTTTCTGTTCAAATTGCAGGGCATTCCCGATTTTACCAAAGATTTTTTGGTAAAACAGGCCCTGAGAGGTTATCGAACTTTTGATATCCTGCAATCATTGACTTTGCAGATGATGACTGTGTGTTCGTCCAGTTTAGAAAATTTGCTATTTAGGGCGGCTTTTGCTTTTACCTTTTATGGAGCCCTCAGGGTGGGTGAGTTAATTAGTCCATCCAAGGCTGCCCAAGGGGGCTTGTAGGCGGCAACAATCTGGGGATTCGGCCCAGCCGACACCTCATACATGATGTCAATTTTGACGTGCTCTGACTGCAGTTAGCCTTTCCTCATATGGTGGTGGTGTGGTCTGACATGGTAGGTTTCGTTTTGACAGGTCAGTGTAAAAGCTGAACAGGGCCAGAGTAAAGGTTAACAAGAAGGTTAGTAGGTTTATAGCTCAAAACAGTGGTTTCGCAGTAAGGCATCGGGAGCTGGAGGTGGATACGTGGCGGTATCTCCGCAGTGATGGGGTCCACCTGAATGTGGTGGGCACAGATCTGTGGTCCCTGGGTTTGCAAGACGGGGTACAGCAGGCATTGCGTTTTTGGTGGAGCGCAAAGGTTTGAGGCTTCACATTTTGTGCTGTGGTGGCTGGGTCTTTTGAGGCATTTTTAAATAACCTGCTGTGATTAGATGATTGGGACACATCTAAGGTATGGGTCCCCGGTTGAATGCCAGTTATGATCGATTAATAGGTAGTTACAATGGTGTATCTACAGAATGTGGTTCGTCCCCAAGTCGGTGCAGTGCAGCAGAGACCGTGGAAGTTGTGTACGCAGATACAAGGGAAAAGTTTGATACTTAGTGCCTCCAAGGATCGTCCATTTTGCTCCAACCTTTGTGTCAGTATATTTTTGGTAATTATAGTTGGGGCAATAAGATGGGGTACAGAAATTTATGAGTCAGGATACATCTGGGGTTTTTTTTTTTATGTGTAAACTTGAGAAATTAAAAAAAAAAGTTAGGCCAGACATATACCTGGAACCTATCAGACTCCCATCTACCCAGCCTTCTTATTATTGCCTCATCTAGGCCCATCCTAGCCACCTCTGCGGCAGCGCCAATGCGGAAAGAATGGGCCGAGAAGAAGACGTCAGATAAACCAATGACGCTTAAAAACTTTGTATACACTGAAGAGAATTGATATTTGGTAAGTGGTAAACCTGAGTGTATCAAGAAATTACCTGACAAGGGAGGCATGAGAGCTATGCACTTTGTGATGACTATCAAGGAGCAGATTATGGGATCCCTGCATGGGAAAGGCTGAACCCAACACTCTTTCCCCAGCTAATCTGTCTTTGAGTGATGTATAAACAAACAAATACCAGAACCTGAAACAGAAACATCCTGGAACCTCAACCCAGAAGTAATAGACTTATTAAGGGGTACCAATTCCGACACTCGGAGTGCAGCAAAAAAGGCAAGACAAAAAGGCAAGACAAAAATAAATGCCTCAAATTGATCATGGCACACTTGACCTGTAGCTAAGCAAAGCCATTTGAGCATTTCAATGGAGATGAGCCTACGCTTTTCAGGGACAAAAGTGCTCTTTCTGTAACCTTTCAAGGCTTGCTTGACTGAAAAGAATACATTCAATGGAGGCAAGCTATGAAGTTTGAAAAAGAAAAAAATTCCAGCCAAAATCTTAGTTATGTGGCTGTGGGACAGATGGTTGTGCATTAAAACACATAAAAAGACAAAACAGCACCCTCCGAGTGTTGGTAATAATGAAAATCTAAAGTTCTACAGAAGGCCGACCATCTATTCCAAGCAGCTGAATAGTCAAACCATGTGTGAGGGGACAGAGAATTCCTAATCACCGTGGATAAGGCATCTATATCAAATTCCAAAAGTGGGCTGGATACACACATCCCTCACAATCCGCTTGAGGAAAAAGCTGCCGGAAACATGAAATCTGCAAACGGAATAAAGCATCCGCAATTATGTTAAATTTGCCGGAAATGTGCTGAACTTTTACCCATATGTTATGTTTTAAACACAGTAAAACAAAATACCAAATTAACTAAATTACAGAGAATATAAACAGAAGATACTTAGAAGATTAACTATTTATGGCAAAAAGCATGCCATTGTTATCGGTTTGAACAATTATTAGTTTGTTAGCGAAATGAGCACTCCAAAGCTCAAAAGCCACAATAGGAAAAAATTCTAACAAAACATGTGCTTGGTAGCATTCCGAACAATCCAAGAATCAGGCCAAGAACAACATAGCCAATGTGTGCACCAAATGACTGCAAACCCTTGGGAGCCTGCTGCATCAGTGGAGAGCTCCAAGTCGGCTGGAAAAACATAGTCATCCTGAAAGATCAACCGCCCGTTATATTGGTCAAAAAATTTATACCAAACCGATAAGTCTTTTTTCAGGTCTGCAGACAAACAGATGTGGGAAAGAGGCGATTCAAGCCTGGCCATCACCAGGGTCAGGCAACGGGAGAAGATTCGGCCCACCAGCATGACCCTAGATGCAAATGCTAGAAGACCAAGCAGGAAATTGAAGATCCCTCAACAACACTTTGCGCCTGTGAAGCATGACCGAAATTGGTGATTTCAAGCTAACAATCTTGTATGCAGGCAGCCTGAACTCCATGGCTAATATGTCAATTGTGATGCCTAGAAATTCAAGAGAAACGGATGGAAGAATGGTCTTTTCAACTGCAAAGGGGATGCCAAAAAATGCAGAGATACTAGAAAAGAGCTGAAAAAGATAAAAGCAAAGGGGGGAACCTGCCGGACCAACAAAGAGGAAGTCATCAAGGTAATGTACAATGCTATCAAAGCCGTACTCAAAAAACACCACCCATTGTAGAAAGGATGCAAAGGATTCAAAATATATGCATGATAAGGAACAACCCATAGGAAGACACATATCGAAAAAATAAAGACCATCAAAACAGAAACCAAGCGAGTTAAAGGATAATAGGGAAATCTGCAACAATCTAAGAGCGAATTTAATATCCGCCTTAGTCAGCAGAGCCCCCCGCCCAAGGCACTGGATAAACTGAACTGCTCCCTATGGGGAAAGACAAGTGGTGTATTAATCTGAAAGAATTGGGTTCTTTTTTGGGCACGATGCCCAGAGGGGAGACTCGAAAATGATCAAAATGCAGAGAAATAAAGGGGCCAGCCACCTGCCCTTCCCTAATATCTTTTAGGATTTTTGCCAAGACAGTATCTGAAAACCTATCCACAGACCTCAAATTCTTTACCGGCTGGCAGCCTATTCCAGAAAATAATGTTAAGGGAAAACCGTCCCTAAAACTCTCAGTTAAGAGACTGGCCCTCCCCGTGTCTGGGTAAATTGATAGCCAATGGAGCATGTTTTCCAGCCTCACTGGAGTTCAGGCTCTTGGAAAAAATATCCCCCTGTGAGCTATCGGTACTGGATTTTTTGAAGCACCTAGCCAAGGGGTGAGAGCCAGAACAAATATAGCATTTATGTTTATAACGGCAAGAACTACTCCACTTACACTGACTCTCATTAAAAGCGTAGCAATACCCTTTCTTGTAAGGGGATTGGAGGCCAGGAGCTGAAGGTGATTCGGAAGAGAAGATTTTTGAGGAACAATCAAGTTCGGCCAAAGGCCAAGGTCCTTCATGCCCCACTGCAAGCTAAGGTTTTACCCCATGATACTAGAAAAAATGCAAAAAGCCTTAAACCAATTAAAAATTTACCTGGCAATAGGCCTTCGCCTATCATTCTCGACTTTATCTTCAGATTTTCTATCAGCACGCAGAAATTCCTTAGAAGAGGGAAGTAATGATAACATATCAATGAATTCCCACTTCCATATTTTTTCCTTTACTGAAACAGGTAAATGAAAACCAAGGGGGGACCATGCACAGGGCAGAACTTCCCTAAAAGACGTTTCAGGAACAGCATGTTTAACCCCCCTGGCGGTATTCCTGAGTCTGGCTCGGGGTGAAAATTTAGTACCATTAGTGGTAACCCCGAGCCAGACTCGGGACCGTATCGCTGGATCCAGGAAGAGGTTACTTACCTTGTCCCCTGGATCCAGCGATGTCTCCCCGTCCTCCGCTCGATGTATCACATCGCCGGGCTGCGTTCCCTGCAAGCGTTGCGACGCACGGGGACGGAGATCGGCGCCAAATTCAAAAAGTAAAACACACACATTACATGCAGTATAATGTAATCTTACAGATTAAATTGCTGTATGTAATTATTTCACATCCCCTTTGTCCCTAGTGGTTTCTCCAGTGTCCTGCATGCAGTTTTATATTATAAAAACTGTTCTTTATGCCTGGAAACTAGAGATTGTCCATAGCAACCAAAACTGTCCCTTTACATCAAAAATGCTTTTAGACCAGCTAGAAAACAGTGATAATAAATTGGAATCACTCGCAGAATTGAGCAATAGTGATTTGTGGGGAGATCCGTCATCAAGTACTGAAAAGTAATGACAGTGACAATTCTGCAACTGAGCAAATTTCAGTGTTTTTGATTTGATTACATTATTAAATAATTTTTATTATTGTTATATTATTATTTGGTATAATTATTTATAGTTATTTATTATATTATTATATCATTTTTCAAACTTTATCATACCCGGGATGTCTACCAGACTCTGGTTTGGACAGATTTAAGTGAGTTATTCCTAAGAATTACAGGACTACAATATGAAACGCCAAATTTTTCCAGGGAGGTTAAATAAATCAGCTGATGGAGAAATGTCAGGTAAGCATTGTGCGACATGTGTTTGTGCAGGAGCAGATATGTTAAAATTAGGAGACCACACATTAGCAGGTGAAAGAACATGAGGAGAAGAAGAGGAATGCTGGGACACTACAGCCTCAGCTATTTTAGAAAAAGAGGATACCAGAGAATCCAGCAGAGGAAAAGAGCCAACAGAATTAAAATGAGGCAAACACGCTTGTAATGAGGGCACAGAGAGGTTAAATTACCTTACTGTTGTATAGCTGGTGCAGCCGGCAATTGGTCCTGCAGAGGGTGCCCGCAGGCCGCTCAGTGGGTTACCCGGCAACAAGAGCAGGAGGTGGAGGCGTGGCTTGACTTGGCTGACTCCACGACTCCAGCCGGGCCTATTCGGTGATGAGGAGAGAGCTTGCTTGAGCCTGCCAGAGCTCTGCAATGCTGGTGGAGCGGCAACGCCTCCTTCATGCTGACGCCGGGACTCCTCCTGTTGGGGTGCCACAGCTGCTGGCCAGTCCACTGCGCAGCTGCACCTGGGTTTGATGGTGAGGGGTGTGTAGTCATCATGGCACTGGACCTCTGGATGGCTGCTGGAAGCTCCCGTGGACCCGGTTATGGCTTCTCCCTCCTCTTCAAGCCGCGTATCTTCCGTATTCCCCATGGCAAGACAGCGGCGGATCCATTCCTTTCCTCCGTAGCTCTCCCCTTGCTCCAGGAGTTCCATTAGAAGAGTCTTCAAGGCGGGCACGCAGGAGCAAAGTCCAGTGCCCAGCCAGCAGTAAGGAGCACCGGCTGCTGCTGCCTTATATAGGGTCCAGCTGGGTTCCAACCGGTCACCTGCTTCACCTCGACCAGTCAGAGATCACCTTGTCCCAGGTAACCTGTAAATTTAAAGGGGTAGCGACACCAGAAACCAATATGCAATACAAATGACATTTTTTATTTTTTATTTTATAAATAAAACAGAATATTCCTAGGGGAAGGAGAGGGGGAGGGGGGTGGCCGTGAACCCACGTGCATGGGCATAAATGAATTGCACCATTTAATGCCATTCTTGTCATCCCATACCAGCCAATCAAGATGGCCAAATACCCTACCTCTGGAAGAAGATGGCAGCAGCGGCGAGGGAGTTCACAGATGTCTCATCTCTGGACCATGAGCATTTGCAGACTTTGGTGCCACTTTAATCAAATTTTCACATAAAACAAAAGAGCCTTACCTTGTCTTGATCTCATACTTTTGCATTCCACTGGCACAGCAGCACTCAGAGGGGCAACACAGTTAGCCAGTTAGGCTCGGCTGCATGGCTCAGTGCAGTCCACCTACCAACAAAAGTTTCCTGACGGGAAGAGAGTAAAATGATGACCTCTTTTGAGTGCTGCTGCTCCTTTATTGTCCAATCACAGGCTAGGGCAAGTTCTAGACCTGACTATTTCTCACAACTGGCTGTGCTAAATGGAATGGGTGCCTGGATCACAAGACCTCACAAGAGCAGCTGAACAGAATCAGGAATCTTTTATCAGATAAAAATGTATTTGTATTCATTTTAACTGTTTGTTACGCTGTTTGCCTGGAGTTGGGGTTTAGGGCAGGAAAAGTCGGGATGAGTGGATAGTGTGCACAGTACAGATCCGCTTTAATCTTTCTTTGTACAATAATAATGAATGATCAATGAGCAAACATCATTGTACCCCTTGAAGACCCCCATTCAGAACACGGTATACTGTATACTGCCCCCCACCCCGACCGAGCAAGCTATAATCAGTCTTTATATATATTTCTTGTGTTTAGCAGCTCTAAAATGTATACTTATCTACCTCCACTACATATACATTAGACCTGCCGCCCACACAGACAGTTCTGCTCTTATCCAAGCCCTACAGCAAATAATCCATGTGAAATAAGAATGGGACCCACCCAAAGCATATTTTCTTTTAATAGCTTTCCTTCATCATAATGCCTTAATGATGCCCATACTTGCATTCCAATGCTGTTTACTTGCTGGATATTTGATCCTAAATGCCTTTCACCTAACTCACAACTTGTCAGATGTTGATTTAAAGTGGAACTCCAATTTACAGCCCAGAAACTATAAAGATTTAAATTACAGATGCTTTTCACAAATTTTATTTTGACATTTAAAAGGTTGCTAAAATGGTTGGGATGGTGTTCTCTGTCTCCCCCATTTTGAATGATTTTAGAGCCAAGCCATGCCAACGTCCAGACTCCAGGGGCATCTTAATAGCATCATGGGCCCCTGGGAAAAGTAATGCATTGGGGCCCGTACCAGCCCGCCCCAATTTACGCACATACTCTCAAGAATAAAAGTATACAAAGTTGATATTTTACTGGGATTTTATGTGATAGACCAACACAAAGTGGCACATAATTGTGAAGTGGAAGAAAAATAATAAATGGTTTTCAACATTTTTTTACAAATAAATATGAAGCAATGTCTGTGCATTCTTGAGGTCTATGGAACTCAAGTTGCATCAAAGTGGGACCAAAGTAGTGCAGGGACTACTTTAAAGTCGCTGTGACTTGAAGTCGCACAGATATAAACGGTACTCATTGGAAATCATGGGCTATGACTTGTCATGTGACTTTGCAGTCCCAAGTCACATGGCAAGTTGCACTAGTGGAAACCGAGCCTTAGGCCGCGTACACAGGGGCGGATTGTATGGCCTACTTAGTCCGTCATACAATCTGACGGACAGTCCGTCCTACTTTCGAATGAACGGACTTGACCACACACGGATGCACAAACAGTCCGTCGAAAGCTTGCGCGATGACGTGTACAGCACGTACGACGGGACTAGAAATAGGAAGTCCAATACAGAGCAATGCAACCTTTCGCTGTGTAAATCCTTTCTGAGCATGCGCCATTCTTAGTCCGTCGAACTAGCCTACTCACGAGCGGATTGTCCGCTGAAACCAAAGTATGACGGACAGTATTACGGAAATTCCGAAATACTTAGTACGCCAGACTGCACGCTGAAAAAGTCCGCTGAAGCCCACACACGAGCGGACTGTCCGCTGAAATGTGTTTCGACGGACTAAGTTGGCCATACAGTCCGCCCGTGTGTACGCGGCTTTAGTCGTGCACTCCACAAATCTGGCCTTTAGGAAAAGTGGCAAGAAGAAAGCCATTGTTGAAAGAAAGCCATAAGAATTCCCATTTGCAGTTTGTGAGAAGCTATGTAGGGGACACAGCAAACATGTGGAAGAAGGTGATCTGATCCCACCCTGTAATCCTAATGCCTCGTACACATGATCAAACTATCTGCCCGTGTGTGGGCTCCGGCGGAATTTTTTTCCCCAAAAGTCCGGCGGACTTAGAAAGTAGTTTTGACTCAAAAATTGTCCGCCAGACTGCGAGTCAATCCGTGACATTACAATGGGCGGGGACATCACCGGGTGACCCCGCCCATTGTCCCTATATAAGTTGCCGCGCAACACATCCCTGTCATTACGGCCAGAGACAGCGTTGAGTCAACATCTCAAGGAAGAAGAAGAGAAGGCGGCGGTGGAGACAGAAGACCGGGCCACCGCTAGTAAAATAGCTGGAAGAAGGAGCAGAGGCCCGACAAGAAGAACCGAAGAGGGTGAAAAGACCCCCGAAGTCGGAAGAAGTGGCAGCGACAGAAGACCGGCCACTGCTAGTAAAAGAGCTAAAGGAAGAAAGCGGAGGCCCGGCAAGAAGAACCGAAGAGGGGGGCAAGACCCCCGAAGAAGTCAGAAGAAGACCCCCAGGCGGCGGCGACGAACAAGAAAGCCGGGCTCCTCCGCTAGTAAAAGAGCAGAAGATAGCGGAGGAGTCCGGCAAGAAGACCCCCCCAAGACGGAAGAAGACCCCCGGAGCTGTGCAATAAATGATTTTGAAACCTTGTGTTGTGTTTTATTTACATTTTTTTCACAGGTGAATGGGTAGGGGTACATTGTACCCCATACTCATTCACATAGGGTGGGGGGCCGGTATCTGGGAGCCCCCTTATTAAAGGGGGCTCCCGGATTCCGATAAGCCCCCCCGCCCGCAGGCCCTGACAACCAATGGCCAGGGTTGTCGGGAAGAGGCCCTTGTCCTCATCAACATGGGGACAAGGTGCACCCCCCATGTTGAGGGCACGCAGCCTGGTACGGCTCAGGAGGGGGGGGGGGCGCTCGCTCATCCCTACCCCCTTTCCTGACTGGCCGGGTTGCATGCTCGTATAAGGGTCTTATATGGACCTTTGAGGGGACCCCCATGCCGTTTTTCGGGTGTAGGGCTTCCCCTTTAAGTCCATACCAGGTGACGGGGCCAGCGATTTGTCAATCTCGCTGCGATATTTACTCCCTTCGCTAGTCCCGGCTACCTGGAGCCGCGTTCAAAATGAACGGACTTTCCTCCGTGTGTGGGTAAGTCCGTTCATTTTCAAAAGTACGGCGGACTCCCGCCATAGTCCGGTTGTGTGTGGGTAGGTCCACTCGTAAGGAAAGTCCGGTGGACCTCAGCGGTTTGTCCGCTGGGCTAAGTCCACCGGACAGTCTGATTGTGTGTACGTGGCATAAAACTCACTGTAACACAGGGGTCTTAAACTGGTGGCCCTCCAGCTGTTGTGAAACTACAAGTCCCATCATGCCTCTGCCTGTGGGAGTCATGCTTGTAACTGTCAGCCTTGCAATGCCTCATGGGACTTGTAGTTTTGCAACAGCTGGGGGGCCGACAGTTTGAGACCCCTGCTGTAACATAACACTACCCCCTAAAACCCTAACACTCACTGTAACCATAAAATTACCCCCTAAAACCCTAACACTCACTGTAATCACAACACTGCCCCCCTAAATCACTAACACTCACTGTAACCATAACACTACCACCCTAAAACTCTAACACTCACTGTAACCATAACACTGCCCCTCTAAAACCTTAACACTCATTGTAACCATAACACTACCCCCTAAAACCCTAACACTCACTGTAATCATAATACTACCCCCCAAAACCCTAACACTCACTGTAAGTGTACCACTAACACTTACTGTAACACTAACCCTCCCTGTAAATCTAACACTAACCCACCCTGCTAACACTCCCTGTAACTCTAATGCCGCGTACACGGCCAGCAAAAGACTGATGAGAGCTTTTCGTCGGAAAATGCAACCGTGTGTATGCTCCATCGGAATTCTGCTGGCGGAATTTCTGCCAGCAAAAGATTGAGAGCATGTTCTCAAGTTTCTGATGCGCAAAAACTCACGGATGCTCAGATTCAACTACGAAATGGAAGCTATTGGCTGCTGGCTATTGAACTTCCTTTTTCTAGTACCGTCATACGTGTTGTACGTCACCGCGTTCTCGACGGTTGGAATTTGCTTCTGTGAGCACAGGTTCACTTTAAAATGTAATCTATAATAAAAGCAAGTTATTACAGGCCTGGTTAGAGGATCATGTACTGTACATGATTTTATCAAACAGAGTAATTTAATGACAATTTCTCCAGAGTAATTCTGAGAAGTGAACCCTTTTCAAGGTGATGTTTGCCAGTTGTTACACAATCCCACAACTGTCACCGCATATTTCATACCTCACCACCTGTGCATCTAGTGTTCCAGGAAAAACTCTTTGTGTGGAGTGACTAGTATCTCGTGTATATATATATATATATATATATATATATATATATATATATTTATATGTATATCCTGCACAATCTTTACAGTGGGGATAAAAATATCAGTGCTCAAAGACTTTGTTTTGCGAAGGCTTCCCATAGTTGTCAGACAGAGTGCCAGCCAGAAAATAAACGTTTGTTCCATAAACATTAGAGACCGAGGCTGTTACCCACCATGTTGCAATGGGTACATCCGAATGATATCACCCTATGGTAGAGGCTCTGACCCTTGTATCACAGACAGGCGGGCTCACGGACACCCGCGAGTGCAGCACGATCTCCCGCAGAGCCTGCACTGCCACTATGCCTGGAGTAATCACAAACCGCTGTGTCATGCAGCTGCAGTCTTAACTGTTTTTGAGGCTGCATTGTTGGTACAGTGAGGCAGCAGATGGGCACAGTGAGGCTGCAGATGGGAACTGATGAGGAAACAGATGGGCACAGTGAGGCTGCATTGTTGGCACAGTGAGGCAGCAGATGGGCACAGTGAGGCTGCAGATGGGAACTGATGAGGAAACAGATGGGCACAGTGAGGCTGCATTGTTGGCACAGTGAGGCTGCAGATGGGCACAGTGAGGCTGCAGATGGGCACTGATGAGGATACAGATGGGCACAGTGAGGCTGCATTGTTGGCACAGTGAGGCTGCAGATGGGCACAGTGAGGCTGCAGATGGGCTCCGATGAGGAAACAAATGGGCACAGTGAGGCTGCAGATGGGCACAGTGAGGCTGCCGATGGGCACTAATGAGAAAACAGATGGGCACAGTGAGGCTGCATGCATTGTTGGCACCGATGAGACTGCATTGTTGGCACCGATGAGGCTGCAAATGGGCACAGTGAGGGTGCATTGTTAGTGAGTGTGACACAACATTATCTTTTAAAGTATTATTTTATTATGGCATTATATTATTAATTATCTTTAAAGTATTATTTTATTATAGTATTTTATTCTGAAGAGAGGGTGGCAGTTTTTGCAGGTTGGGATGTCTGGTATCATGAAATTATTTTAGTAAAACTGAATGCTAGAATGCTTTTTAAAAGGCAACATGGGGTCTGCTTAACTCCTTCATACCTATGCCTTTTTTTTGCCATTTGTTGCCTACAAGTTAAAATCCATATTTTTTGCTAGAAAATTACGTAGAACTCCCAAACATTTTATATATATATATATATATATATATACTTTATGTCACACCGTATTTGTACAGTGGTCTTACAAATGCAATTTTTTGGGAAAAATAATCACTTCTTTTAATTAAAAAAACAGTAAATTTAGCCCATTTTTTGGGCTTTATGTTTTTCTCTATGAGTAAGTACGTGATAGTGTGAAAGGCATTAGGGTAGTCTAATCTCTCTTGGTACACTGGACTATTTTGCAAACAGGTAATTCTTCTAATTTACTGATGGGCACTGATAGGCTGCACTGATGAGCACTGATGAGGAGGCACTGATGAGGCAGCATGATGGGCATTGATAGGTGGCACTGATAGGCCCTGATGATGAGACACTGATGGGCATCACTGATAGGTGACACTGATGAGGACGCACTGATGGGCACTGATTGGCAGCACTGGTAGGCATTGATTTGCAGCACTGGTGGGACAAATGGTTAAAGCTGAACTCCAGCTAATACTTTTTAATAAATTACAGTAATATTTTTTTTTTCCTTTTGAGATGAAGGTTTTGCATAAAGGAATAAAAGCTGACCATTGCAGGCACCTACATTGATGTTAAATGTTTTGTCTCACCCCTCTAAGAAAGAAAGAAAGTTGAAAAATAACAGACTTCCTGGCAGGAGCACCAGGTGAAAATGAAGGATAAAGCCTATGAAAAAGAAAACTAATGCCACAACCAAATCTAAGAACCAGTAAGCTACAATATAATAAAAATTTAGATTTTGAGTTTACATATGCTTTAACTGATTCACGGCACTGGATAGAAGTGAGACAGTTGTCAGTTTTAGCCCCTGTAAAAGTCCAGGTACACATCTACGTGGTTGCTCGGGCACTACAGCCTATGTATTCAAATGGGCTGCTGCATCCCACTAAAAACATAGGAAACGGTCCCTGCACCTTTTCAGAAAATGTGAACGCATAGTGCATAGTGAACCACTCTGCAGTTTTCACTGCGTGAGGGCGCCATTAGGGTTAATGGTATCCCTACACACCTCCTTAACTGCATCATTTTTTTCCTGCAGGTGCTGCAAGGCATGCGATTACATGCCTTCCCGCAAACCTGCACTACTACCTAAAGAAGGAATGTTATTTGATGGACAGCTAAGACCCAACACAACAAATAAGTATCTCTGAAATTAGCTATTTTTAGCAAGTATGAAGTACATTAGAAAATGTCACACTTCACCTTAAACTGATTGATGTGTATGATTTTTTAAAAGTGATATGTTCTCATTATTCTCAAATTCCAGACGCATGCTGCACTAAAATTTCTCTCTTTGGACTGCCATTGATGCCAATGTTTTTTTTTCAGCTATAACTATTTTCTTCTAAATCCCATAATGAATGTTTGGCTAAAAGGCTGTGACTGCTGGCTCCGGGGATGCAAAATGAAATGGAAAGGATAAAATATATCATAAAATGCTAAGGCATTGGAAAATGGCCCTAACAAACTTATGTCTTTCATTTTTAAGGAGTACAACTTGTTTTTTCCCTGAATGGCATTATTTTACAGGGGATTTTTTTTCTTTGTAAAAGCAGAAAGGTTGGTGAATCTAAATTAAGTTGCAGTTATCTGGCTTGCTTCCCAGGCTCCATTTTAAGAGAAAAAAAGTTTCAGAAAGACAACAGAGATCTTTTGGGCTTCGGCATTCCAGACGTTTGAAGATGGATTACAGCATGGAATGGTTCGGCTCTTTATAGGAGTCTCCTTGGTGGTGCGGTATTGGCTGTAGGCAATGGTCAGTCTAGTTCATCTTGTGAGGTTCTGAACTACCAGATGGTTTCCAGGCATTGACGGCTAGGTACCTAAAAAGTCCCTATATACATTTGGCATATTGTTCCTGAACAAGAGACTACACATTACACAATCCATAAAAAAAAGCTAAATTTTTCTAATTCTTATATTTGTTTGTACCTATAATCCAGACTAATTAAATGGCTTAAAAGGTCAAGCTATCCAAAAAGTGTTTTCTGGTTTTGGGTGGGTAAAGTAAGCCTCTGGCTTCTTGTTTTGGAACAAGATAGGAACAGTCAAACAGCAAGATCTCCCTCCATAATACCTGACTTCAGACTACTCCTTTTACATTCTCCATAAATTAAAATTATTTAATGTATTAAATTAGAGTGGAAGTACTTATAAGGGCCACAGTAGATGTGCAGACCTGGGAACTCACCAAAAATCTCATCAACAGAGTTTAGGAGAGATACACTATGTGGCTAAATGTCTATAGACAACTGGTGATCACAACTGCATGCACTTGATCAACACTCCATTCAAAAACCATGTCCAACACAGAAAACATGCTTTGCCACAAATGACCTGGTAGATTAGAACTAACTGGTGCTTTGGCTGAAGTGCCTTTAGAATATGTAATAATTATCCTCTAATATAATGAAGTTGGCTGCTCATTGACATCCATTGCATTAATTCATTATTGGCTGTATGGCAGGATTTAGCAATAACATGCTAATGTGTTTTGGCCAAAGCTTTACTCATAGCTATGAGTAGGGCTTCGAGCAAAACAGGTTATATTATTACTTTTAGAGGATTTTTCAAAAACCATGGGTATTAATATGAAGTTGGCTCCCCCTTAGCAGTTATAACAACCTTCACTCTTCTGGGAAGATTTTGGAGTGTGTCTATCAGAATTTGTGCTTATTCAGCCAAAATAGCACTTATCAGGTCAGGAACTAAGGTTGAATGAGAAGACCTGGCTCATAATCAATGTTCCAGTTCATCCCAAAGGTGTTTAGTAAAGCTCAGGTCAGGACTGTGCTTATAGAGCTGGCTTTGTACCCTTTAGAGGTTAAGAAGCCATGGTGTGTTATTTGTACGTGCATGGCTTCTTAACCCCTAAATGCATGTACAAATAACATTTTACACACCATGGCTTCTTAAACCCTAAATGCATGTACAAATAACATTTAAGGCACCTGCATACAAGTGACCATGGTGTATTGTATGCTGCAGTAAATAATTTGGGATTACCAAACTGGCTTTATTGTCCTGCATAGAGTGACCATTTGCTATGTCTGACTGAACCAAATTTTAGCAGCTAAAAATGTTAAATTGTATGGATGCTAATGGTGTTTTCGCTGTTCGTCTAGAGTTTGGCTTTAAAGAGAACCTGTTCTTTGCCCATTCAGGCCAAGGCATCAAGTTCGCTTTAATGGCGGTCTGACGAGCCACACATGCTCACCTTTGCTATGCTCCCCTGCTGCTCAGTTTGACTATCAGGAGAGAAGAGAGAAAACGTGTGTAAGCTCCAAATTGCATGTAATAGCTTACTATGGACCCATTCTAAAAATGCTAGTGACCCACACAAATGTATACTATCTGATGGCTAGTATTTTCAGAAGGCAGCCAGCATAGTTCAGCCCTCCTCCATAGTTCTGGGGCCAACGCCACTTGACATAGCCAGTTGCATAATACCAATGGCCTTTATATTTGTCTGTAAGGGTGGCATCCCGACCTCCACTGTAAGGGAGGCATTCTTCCCATTGGCAGACCAGTATAGGGGGCATTTATTTCACTGACTCCTAAAAGATATGGTTTTAGCTGGGAGAGGGGGGTTCTCCATAACTTGGAAATTATTTCAAAGTTTCCTCTGAAGTTAAAAAAAGGGGTTGATAATTGTTGAGAAGGTTGAGAGTGCTGTATGCACCATCAGCATTTCTCTGTCCTGGTCCAACACACAGCTGTATTTCTGCATTCTGTATAGAAATATCTGGAATTCCCAAGCTGCCTTTGACATAGCAAACATTCCAGTTGTGTCATACCTGTTCTTCTCTCATTCCACTAACTGCAATACTTAGAAATACTCTGTCATTCCAATGGGATTTGTATCTGCCTGAACAGAACAATTCTAACATAGCAATAACTATAAATGTTAACTCTATCCTCACTAAAAGAGAGGGCAAGAGAGTGCAGGCATACCCCACTTTTAAGTACACAATGGGGTTTATTTACTAAAACTGAAAAGTGCAAAATCAGGCTCACTTCTGCATAGAAACCAATGTGCTTCTAACCCCAGATTGTTCAATTAAGCTCTGGTAATAAAACTTGGAAGCTCACTGGTTTCTATGCAGAAGTGAGCCTGATTTTGCACTTTCTAGCTTTAGTAAATAAACCCTATTACGTACTTAAAAGTGGGGTATGCCTGTATAGAGAAAAGTTTGCATGTGTGTTGTACCACGTGGTCAGCAGATACTCTGAAAGATAAAAGCTCCACTCAAGCCCAGGTAAGGCACTTGGAAGAGGTTGTAAGCAGGGGTCAATACCCCTTTTAGGGAAACTCCCTCCACTGAGTGAATATGTTGGTTAGGGCTAGCTTAGTTGTTAAAATCAAGAGCCAGAGGCAGAGGGTGATGGTAAGAGGCTTCCTCCAGTATATTGGCAGGTAAGCTTATAGCCTTAGGAAATGTACCCTTCAGGGTAGGCCTAGTACAAACTCCGTTGGATAACCCACCTATAGGAACCTACAGTGAGGGCACTGGAAGGGTTGGTCGGCAATCCTATGTTAAGGTTGAACTTGAACTGTGCAGAGTTACTGATGTTGGGACTAAAAAAGTGGAGGTGAAAAGTGTTTCAGCAAAACAACTGTACATTATGTTTCTGCTACAGTAAAAATGTAAAAAAAGGCTGAATGTGTGGACATTTCTTATTTCTGAAGGTGGGCCTTGGGCAGGTAGAAAGTAAATGACTAAAGATGGCGGAGTTCCTCCATGTTACAGGTGTATGTATTCTGTCTCAGTCCTGTGCGGGAGGACGGTGGCCCTGCTTACAAGGCCATCAACCAATCTATAGCAAGAGGTGGGGAGGGATTGGTCATGCATTATATATAAGTATTGGTATCCAACCTAAACATATGACAATGGAACTATAGAGGTTGGTATTGTAAAACTTATTTTTGAAAATGCTACTTGCATGGCTGCTACGCTGACCATATACTGAAGCTTTAAGATAAATGTGTACTTGGTGCAGAGAAAGTATACAGATAAAGACAGTTCCAAATCAGTGATTCAAAAAATGAAAGCCAGAGGTTCAGCATGACAGCCAAGCAACCAACACTTTCAGAAGGTGAGCTCGGTATTGGCAGCCTTCATGTTTTTCTCATGACACATTTTAGTGCCAGGATTGATCTGAATTTCTTAAAATTCAGTTTTCTGTAATCCATTGCAGCCTTGATGGGGTGTCGACTTACTGAGTGATCCAATGCAGGACACATTCCTCTCGCCCTAAACTATAGAGCCGTAACTTTACATCTACACGCTACAAGTGACATTTCAAATGTTATGTGATGTAATAATACAATTTGTGATTTCATTTGAGCAAGGGCAAGGGTTTTACAAAACATATTGTGGAAATCTATGAACCTTAAAAGAAAAAAGTGTTTATTTTATTTTTTTATTAGGCAAAGGCTGGGTTTACACTGATGCGGTGTGGGGACCACAGAATTTCCATGACGGTTCCCGCACTGCATCAAAATCACAGGCAGTTCACTCTGCACTCTGCAAACCGCTAAGGGTGTCAATAGAAAATTGATGACACCCCCAACTCGGTTTTCAGAACATCGCTCATCGCAGCTCTCTAGACAAGATGAAATCCCGGTGGCACGGAGGCCACAACACACACTACCAGCTGCACAACCACAAAATGTAATGCCTAATAATTGCACAGATAGATCACCAAGGGGATATAGAACAATATGGTAACTAATACAAAAAATATATACAGTGGTGTGAAAAAGTGTTTGCCCCCTTCCTCATTTCCTGTTCCTTTGCATGTTTGTCACACTTAAGTGTTTCGGAACATCAAACCAATTTAAACAATAGTCAAGGACAACACAAGTAAACACAAAATGCAATTTGTAAATGAAGGTGTTTATTATTAAAGGTGAAAAAAAATCCAAACCATCATGGCCCTGTGTGAAAAAGTGATTGCCCCCTAAACCTAATAACTGGTTGGGCCACCCTTAGCAGCAACAACTGCAACCAAGCGTTTGCGATAACGTGCAATGAGGCTTTTACAGCGTCCTGGAGGAATTTTGGCCCACTCATCTTTGCAGAATTGTCCTAATTCAGTTACATTAGAGGGTTTTCGAGCATGAACGGCCTTTTTAAGGTCATACCACAACATCTCAATAGGATTCAGGTCAGGACTTTGGCTAGGCCACTCCAAAGTCTTCATTTTGTTTTTCTTCAGCCATTCGGTGGTGGACTTGCTGGTGTGTTTAGGATCATTGTCCTGCTGCAGAACCCAAGTTCGTTTCAGCTTGAGTACACGAACAGATGGTCGGACATTCTCCTTCAGGATCTCTTGGTAGACAGCAGAATTCATAGTTCCTTTTATCACGGCAAGTCTTCCAGGTCCTGAAGCAGCAAAACAGCCCCAGACCATCACACTACCACCACCATATTTTACTGTTGGTATAATGTTCTTTTTATGAAATGCAGTGTTCCTTCTCCGCCAGATATACTTGGACACACACCTTCCAAAGAGTTCCACTTTTGTCTCATCGGTCCACAGAATGTTGTCCCAAAAGTCTTGGGGATCATCAAGATGTGTTGTGGAGAAATTGAGACGAGCTTTGATGTTCTTTTTGCTCAGCAGTGGTTTTCTCCTTGGAACTCTGCCATGCAGGCCATTTTTGCCCAGTCTTTTCCTGATGGTGGAGGCATGAACGCTGACCTTAACTGAGGCAAGTGAGGCCTGCAGTTCCTTGGACGTTGTTGTGGGGTCTTTTGTGACCTCTTGGATGAGTCGTCGCTGCGCTCTTGGGGTAATTTTGGGCGGCCGGCCACTCCTGGGAAGGTTCACCACTGTTCCATGTCTTCGCCATTTGTGGATAATGGCTCTCACTGTGGTTCGCTGGATTCCCAAAGCTTTGGAAATGGCTTTATAACCCTTTCCAGACTGATAAATCTCAATTACTTTCTTTCTCAATTGTTCCTGAATTTCTTTGGGTCTCGGCATGATGTGTAGCTTTTAAGGATCTTCTGGTGGACCTTACTGTGTCAAGCAGCTCCTATTTAAGTGATGCCTTGATTGTGAACAGGTGTGGCAATAATCAGGCCTGGGTGTGGCTAGAGAAATTGAACTCAGGTGTGGACAACCACAGTTATAGTATGTTTTAACAAGGGGGGCAATCACTTTTTCACACAGGGCCATGATGGTTTGGATTTTTTTTCACCTTTAATAATAAACACCTTCATTTACAAATTGCATTTTGTGTTTACTTGTGTTGTCCTTGACTATTGTTTAAATTGGTTTGATGTTCCGAAACACTTAAGTGTGACAAACATGCAAAGGAACAGGAAATGAGGAAGGGGGCAAACACTTTTTCACACCACTGTAGGGGTATATGGCCTCATTTAAAGTCCCAATGTTTCCCCTCCCCCTTTTCCACAATTGTTGCTTCAATAGGGATGGAAGCACGTGGTTGTAATTAGCTGGTTTATTTATTTATTCTTATTATTTATTCATTCTGCATCTTAGTGGCCCATTATCAACCTTCCCTACTTTACCCCTATATATTTTTTGTATTAGTTATCATACCACGAGGGCTGAACGTGGTTGTGAGGGCACCTGGTCTTGGCGCCTCCTCCTGTTCATGGTGCTCGTGCGTGTGATGTTGGGGGGGGGGTCTGGTGGCAGCGCATATTTATGGGTGGTTGCCCTGGTCGGATCTGGTCACACGAGGCTCCTGCACACACCAGATAACATGTTCCTCCTGGACTAGGGCTCTTCTCTCCCCCTTCTCCAGCACCAGGTAATCTTTGTACAGTTTGCAGTCGCTTTCTTTGGTTTGTCGCTCATACACACTCCTTCCCTCAGGTGTCCTGGTGGCAACCTTTTGTCATGGCTGTCCACCCTCACTCATGTTCATTCACCCTCACCAGTATTTTCCCCTTCCCCTGTATACATTAGTCCCACCACACGACACAGGCCTCACTGTCATCACACCCCCATTCACACCAATTTTGCACTACATTTATTTGGCCTAATCACCTCCTACTCTTATTGTCATATGTTCACCTTAGGAATGCTCCGTCCACCCGGGTTGCCGCCAGTTATGTGTGCCGCCATTGGACCAACATCCCCAGCTCCCGACACTGATGCCTTTTGGGTGGTCCGTGGTCCTTGACACTATGCCTCCAGCTGCATATATACTTAAAAGTGATCTATTGGGGGGGGGGGGCGCATCTATATTCTCCTCCCCTGTATTGATACAAGGTTGTTTATCTAGTTATTAATCTCCCTTTTGCAGATACGCCATGTGCTTGCTCCTGAGCATCAAGCCATGAAACGCGCCGTGTACTACAGCTTTAACAGCTTCTAATGTTTATATATTTGTACCATCACATCATGTGACAGGGACTGGTAAGGTCATAGGCCACTTAGATGCTATCTTGCAACATTGTAAGGGGTGTTTTTATGTGGCGCTACCTAGGTAAATACTGATAGAATAAAAAACTACCAAAATTAAATAAATACGATTGTAAATTAAATTATGTGAATCAATCCAATAATGAAAATGATAATAATCAGGCTACTAAGCAGCAATAAAGTGCATAAATGTCAATTCCTCTAAATATAAAAGTGCATCAACAATAAGTCTTAATTATAAAAATTCATGCGACAGTGCAACTAGTGAGAACACACCTAGCATAATGCTGCCATGCTTCTTATTAGACTAAATAAATAACAAGTGCTTAAAAATCCAGAAATATATCAAAGAAAATAATAAAAAATATTCATATACAAAAGTGGAAAAATCCGTGTTAACCGCAGATTGCATGCACCAGTGTTAAAAAAATAGTGCAAAATCCAGCAAAATAAACAATGAAAATTATATTCTGTGAGCATTCAATTCCAGTGCCCAGTGAAACATAGTGTAAACAGTCCACTCCAAACAATGTGCAGTTCGTTTAGCAATAATATCCGTGCAATGTGAGCAGTCAATATGTTGTCACCCTTTGAGAAAGTCACGTGATCGTGACGCAACGCGTCAGGGAGGAGTTGAGGTGTCACTTGCTACTTCCGGTCGCGGCCGAGACCGGAAGCCCCGCTGTGTACAGTTCTGGAAAAGTTTTTCTTTAATGTAAGTGCTGATTTTATATTTTAAATAAATATTGTGCGTTACTACTCATTGGAGCCCCCCCTCATTCTTTCATATACTGCCTGAATCATCGCTATTGGAGGAACTGGTGGAGGTCTTGGAGGCTGTAGTTTTTGATGGTGGAAGAGTGGTTATTAACCATCCCCTAAGTGTGATCCGGTCTGTAGGGGCCTTTATTGGAGGTAAGAGGCTGGGGGAAACAAGGGGTGCATGTAATAGCACTGAAAGGAAGCACTAAAAGGAAGAGGGAACAACATATTGACTGCTCACATTGCACGGATATTATTGCTAAACGAACTGCACATTGTTTGGAGTGGACTGTTTACACTATGTTTTACTGGGCACTGGAATTTAATGCTCACAGAATATAATTTTCATTGTTTATTTTGCTGGATTTTGCACTATTTTTTAACACTGGTGCATGCAATCTGCGGTTAACACGGATTTTTCCACTTTTGTATATGAATATTTTTTGTGTTTCAATGTTTTTATTGATTATTATTGATAAAACAAAGATTGCATGTTACATACACATAGTAAAACATAAATCTGAATATCATTGTAATTATGAAATACAGAATTTGAAAATAAAGCAACAATATGAATTGATATTTGGCATAAGATAGAAATGCATAGATCAATAAAAAAAATTAAACAAAAAAAATAAAAACACACTTGTAAATATCTATCATATAGATGAAATTACTCCATGCTGGATAAAATTGATTTAAACAACACATGCGTATATATGGAGTCATATTAGTCGCATACCTACATCTCATAAGAAACCAAAAAAAGGTGTAACAAACTAGAGTAACAATGAATCTGTAAATTCCATATTATCTCACGCACCCCTAATGGGATCAAACTGTGAGCGAAAATAATTTGAGTATATGAATATTTTTTATTATTTTCTTTGATATATTTCTGGATTTTTAAGCACTTGTTATTTATTTAGTCTAATAAGAAGCATGGCAGCATTATGCTAGGTGTGTTCTCACTAGTTGCACTGTCGCATGAATTTTTATAATTAAGACTTATTGTTGATGCACTTTTATATTTAGAGGAATTGACATTTATGCACTTTATTGCTGCTTAGTAGCCTGATTATTATAATTTTCATTATTGGATTGATTCACATAATTTAATTTACAATCGTATTTATTTAATTTTGGTAGTTTTTTATTCTATCAGTATTTACCTAGGTAGCGCCACATAAAAACACCCCTTAAAATTTTATTTAGAGTGCAAAGAACACTTTTATATGTGAGCAGCTTCCTATATTCCATATTCATTTTTTATTGAGCAAGAGTGTTGCGCAACAGGACTTTCCCATTTTTTATATCTTGCAACATTTTTGTACCCAACTGTGACATATGGTGGACTCTGTAACTCTGTCATGTTACTCATTTTTAACTATGTTATTACCAGTTACCGCTGTTTTAGGAACTGTCGCCATGTTTAATGTGTATTCCTATTTGTATGTATATCGGAATTATGTGTGTAATCTTGTTATCTACAGAATAATAAATATCTCAGTTTCCACCATTGTATTCATTTCAACCATGTGCTTCGTTCAAAGTCCCACCCTCTTGCTCCTAATTTTAAAAAATATCTTTGTAAAGAGCCAGCTAATGAAAACTGACAGGGTGAGGAAGGTAGAAGGAAGGAGCCATTGCTCTGACTTATTCAATTAAACATAAATTTCAATTTTTTTCTGTATTCTTACATTTAAGACAGGCAGGATATGTTCTTGCGTAGAGAAAAGTCAGTCGGTAACACAATAAAGACATAAACATATTTGCATGTATACAGAGAGCCCATTTAGTCAGAGCAATGCCAGCCTTGTGTCTCTCTTTATTTCTTGCACTTTACCCCCCAGCTATTCCAGTAAGTGTTAGACCCCAAGCTGGGTATACTTTATGGCTTTAGGTTCACATTAAAAAAATTATACTTTTGAGCTCCCTTTCCTTGCTATTTAAAAAAAAAGAAGAAAACTTCAGGCATCTCATGTTCTGATCCTCCTCATTGTTTATGCAGATTGAGCTATTAAGCTCTGTCAACAACTGACCTTTTCAACAAAGCAGGCAGACAAGTGTGTGTAAAAATGAACCTAGAGCTTAACCTGCTGAGTGGAAATGAGATTACAAAATAATCATGTGCAATAATTTATATAAAAAAAAACAAAAAACATTTTGATTGTACTTTTTTAGAAGGAGGGGGAAGTGAAAAAAAAGCTTGGTTTTAGCAGAGGGTTCTCCATGCGGAACTCTGATTGGCTGCCTGTCACTATCGATCATAGGTACTTAACCCTGAAGTGTTTGTGACACCACGGTCACAGTTCTGGGGGTGGTGATGGAGAGTGTCCCAGGACAAGATAGCAACACACATATGTGACAGCTGGGTGTTAAGGCATCTATATCCTGGAAAGTGAAGGCCTGGGGGAAAAAAAATATGAAACATTGGGGGGGAAAAAATATGAAACATTGGGGGAAAAAACTGTTTTGTTCCATATTTTTAAAAGCTGTTTTTTGGGGGATTTTCTGGAAAAATTGGGGAAAAAAAAGTGTGGAATATGTTCTTTTACAAGAATAAGTAATATATCTATTATGTGTATTCAAACCAAATAACATGGAGACCTTAATAAAAGATTTCTGGGATTTTATGTAAAGTATTAAATTATTGCAAGTGCAGAAAGGCTCCAGTTTAGTTTGCTTGTGGGCGCCATCTTGTACCTCCCATAGTTGGGTAATTGTTGGGATGCAGTAGATGATCGTTTCTGTCCTAATTCCTATGAATGTTCTCCACCATCACAGCATAATGTTCCCTATAGTCTGCTCAGTAAATAGTTTTTTCGTTTCCTCCTCTTAGTAAAATGGTGAGACCAACATCTAGAGAGTTTGGAAACATTTCCACAATGCACTTTCTGCTGAGAGCAAAACTGCAATTTGCAAATAATTTGAGAATAAATATTTTCCAAATGCTACAAGGATGACAAAATACTTTATGGAACGAAATGATGAGGACCAGAATGAAAGTGCGAGGAGCTTTTCCCTCCAGAGTTCTCATTCCAGAAACACTCTTTCTGCTGCTTCAGGATCATCACAAAGTGTTTCCTCACCAGCAGCATCTTCAAGTAAGAAAGTGTTACAAACCATAATCAGGTGAACATTCATCAAGTTCTTGCAAGAGCAATATATGCTTCTGGCTCAGCATTGTCAATAACTAAAAATGCATATTGTCAGGAAGCTTTTACATTATTATAAGGGAAATGGGGGTGGTTACCTGCTCTCATGTATAGTTGAAACATTCTTAACATATACAGTCCTTTTCATTCCATTTGTAATGTATCCAAGTCCCGGGGCCCCTGAGGCCTAATGCCTACCTCCAGGGTTAGGGACAGCTGACATCCTTCTCTGTAGAGTGGGTTACAAGGCATGGTAGGTGTAATGCAAAGTAGATTGATGGGCGCCAGACACTTCTTGAATGCAAAGTAATTAATTGTCTCCTAAACAGAACTGTGGGCGAGAGGATTGGGGTCAGGACACCCTTAAGTAGATGCAATGTTAACTGGCAAACTCAGAGACTTCTATAGGTAGTAGACATGTGCAGAGTGAAATATTTAATTTCGGAATTTCGTTTTCGTCCAAAAAATAAATTTATTTAGTTACTCCTGAAATCTGTTTTTTTATTTTTTTAAACATGAGTTCTTTTTATTGAAAAAAAAGGAGGTACGGTACATACAGAAAAACAAATGCGGTCTTCATCGAATCATATGATATTCACAGGTGCACTCATCACACACAATGTATATACACGTCTCACATAGATAGTCAAGTCAGTACATGGTATGGAATGGTTACCGGATCCAGATCATCTCCTCCAGAAATCCACCCACCCCTCCCCTTCCCATCCCCACCCGCCCATACTCAACTCTTCTGCTAAGTCCCATCAAATAGTACCAAACAGTACTCCGCAAGGGGCAGATTAAGTTATGCATGTTGCAGGGTTTTTAAGCCACCTGTCCCAGATCCTCTTATATTTGGAAGGGCATCCCCTGTGGAGGTATATAAGTTTCTTAAAAGGCAAGACACCATTGATGTCCCCAAGCCATTGGGAGATCGTGGGAGGGTCAGATCTCATCCAGACTCTAGCAATCATTTTCCGAGCAGAAAATAGGGTTTCATGTAAAAATATTTTAGTGTATTTGTTCAAAGCCGTGTCTGGGAAAATACCCAAAAGACACAGCTTCGGCTGAAGTGTAACTGGGGAGCCCATCGTATCATGGAGAAACCTCACCACCTGGGACCAATACGCTTGAATTTTAGGACATTCCCAGAGAAGATGAAAAAAGGTGCCAGACGCACGCGCACACATAGGGCAAGTGCCAGGGCACGCGCGCCTGTACCTGGAGACCGTAAGCGGCGTGAGGTACGCTTTGTGCGTTATAAAAATTTGAGTTAACCGGTCAGAAAGTTTGGGCGAAACTAGTTTACAGGTTTCCAGCGCATCACTCCATTCATCATCGGTAATAGGCCCCAACTCCCCCACCCACCAATTTTTAAGGGAGAAGGCAGCTACAGTCATGGAAGGGAGTGATAGCATAGCGTAAAATTGTGAAATTAATTTTTTGGGATCTGGGTTTTTAATTGCCGCCATCAATGGATTGGGGGGTACAGATGGGTCACCCATGGGGAATTGGGCACGGTAGGCATGTCGAATCTGCAGATATCTGTAATAAAAGTGATTCGGGAGCCCGTATTCTGCCTGTAGGGCAGAGAAGGGTTTCAGCTCGCCATCAGTAAGCATGTGAGACATGTAAAACATGCCCTTCCCGCACCATAATCCGCTATCCACTATCCGTCTGAATTCTGGGAGGCACCAATTATGCCATATGGGGGTGTATTCATGCAGGGACGGAAGGCACAACTTCAGAGAGGCAATTCGCCACACCCTCCTGTAATGGTAAAGAAGAGATGTGGCAGACTCCTTCCCCCCTCCCCCCTCCGGCCCCCCAACAATCGCCACCATCGGGTCTGAGGTAGGCCCGATCCATGACGGGCACAAGAAGTGCAAAAACCTGTCTTTGTCTGTTTTATCTATATGAAACATTTGCGACAACTAAGAAGCTATATAATAGATATTAAAGTCCGGCATTGCCAGTCCCGCTAGGTCAGTGGGTTGGTGTAACTTTTGCCATGCTAGTTTGTGCCTACTATTACCCCACACAAAGGGTTTCAAGAGGGCCTCTATCACCTTAAAATGTTTAAGAACCAGGTAGACGGGGGAGTGCCAAAGCATGTACAAAATTTTAGGAAGGAGAACCATCTTGATCAGATTTGTACGCCCCATGACCCCCAAGGGAAGGCATGCCCAAAGCTGCGTCTTCTGTTTAATCAGGTCAAGCAAAGGAGTTATGTTAAGTTTAATATAATCTGACGGGGATCTGGAAGTCATAATGCCAAGATATTTAAGCGTGTCCACCCTCTGCAAAGGAAGCAGAGCTCTGTCTCTAGGGGGCGGGAAACTGTCCAGGGGCAAAATCTGTGCCTTGTCCCAGTTAATTTTAAGACCAGAAAACTTGCCAAAGTCTTCTATCAGTGTCAAAGCAAGGGGGAGTGATTGAGTCGAGTCGTTCAGGTACAGTAGGGTATCATCAGCATAAGTGCTGATCTTCTCCACTATCCCACCCCTACACAAACCCACTATGCCCACGTGTTCACGGATTGCGATAGCCAGTGGCTCCGCCGCCAAAGCATACAGCAAGGGCGACAGGGGGCACCCCTGTCTAGTCCCTCTAGACAGAGGAAACTGCCTCGAGGGCCAGCCATTCGCCAAGACCTTGGCCACCGGGTTCTGATAAAGCAGTTGGATCCACCTAATAAATTTAGGCCCTATACCGAACCGAGCCAAGCAAGTCCATAGATATCCCCACTCAACAGAATCAAAAGCCTTGGCGGTGTCCAAGGCGACTATTATCCTAGAACCAGGATCGTCATGGGGGGTCTGGAGATTGATAAACAGTCTGCGGAGGTTAAACGACGTGTTTCTACCGGGCATGAATCCCGCTTGATCCGCATGGATCAGCGAGAGGATTACTTTATTGAGTCGGATGGCAAGAATCTTAGCAAGTATCTTAACATCTACCTGCAAGAGGGAAATAGGGCGATCAGATTCCGGGAGATGCGGGTCCTTTCCAGGTTTAGGGATTAACACAATAGTCGCCTCCGTCATAGACATAGGAAGTTCGGCGTGCTGAAATATGGACTCATAGATTGCTAGCAGCTTAGGGGCCAGTAATTCTATGTAAGTAGAGTAAAATTCTATCGGTAAGCCATCTGAGCCCGGGGCCTTGGATGACGGGAATGTAGCAATAGCTGAAACTATTTCGTCCCGAGTCAGAGGTGCCTCCAACCCAGAGACCTGTTCCTCAGTCAATTGGGGGAACTGCAGTCCATTCAAGAAAGATTCCATCAGGGAGGGATCGGCCGAGGCAGTAGAGGTGTACAGAGAGATAAAGAAGTCGCGAAACATCTGCGTGACCCGTATAGGATCGGTCTCAAGTACACCCTGTGGCGAGCGGAGGGAGATCACCACAGGAGGTCTCTCCTCACCATGAACTAAATAAGCCAATAGTTTCCCCGCTCGCTCACCATGCTCAAACGACCTCTGCCTGAGAAAGAACAGCTTCTGTTTGGATGTTTCATAGAGCAATAGGTCAAGTGTTCTAGAGCAAAGCCTAAGACTATCTGCCTTTTCTGCCGAAGGGTCACGCATAAAATCCTGTTCCAGTGTCTGAAGAGCATGTGTTGCCTCAGCTACATTAGCAGCAGAAGATCGCTTTACCCAGTTAATTTGGGCCTGCAAGGTCATTCTAGCATGAAGTTTAAAAGCCTCCCAAACTACATACGGTCTGGCCGAGCCCTCGTTAGTCTCAAAAAAAGCCCGCCATCCCGATTCATAGTTACATAGTTACATAGTTAGTCAGGTTGAAAAAAGACACAAGTCCATCCAGTTCAACCCTAAAAACAAATAAATAAAATAAAAAATAATCGTACAATCCAGATACCCAATTTTATGCCCACAATTGATCCAGAGGAAGGCGAAAAAAAAACCCAGCAGAGCATGCTCCAATTTGCTACAGCAGGGGAAAAAAATTCCTTCCTGATCCCCCAATAGGCGATCGGATTTTCCCTGGATCAACTTTACCTATGTTAGTACCTAGTTATATTATGTACCATCAGGAAAGTATCCAGGCCTTTCTTAAAGCAATCTACTGAACTGGCCAGAACCACCTCTGGCGGGAGTCCATTCCACATTTTCACAGCTCTAACTGTGAAGAAACCTTTCCGTACTTGAAGATGAAATCTCTTTTCCTCTAGACGTAAAGAGTGCCCCCGTGTCCTCTGGGTTGATCGTACAGAGAACAACTCAACACCAAGTTCACTATATGGACCCCTAATGTATTTGAACATGTTGATCATATCCCCACTTAATCTCCTCTTCTCAAGAGTGAATAAATTTAGTTCCTCTAATCTCTCCTCATAGCTGAGTTCCTCCATGCCTCTTATCAGTTTGGTTGCCCTTCTCTGCACTTTCTCCAGTTCCCCAATATCCTTTTTGAGAACTGGTGCCCAAAACTGAACGGCATATTCCAGGTGAGGTCTTACTAATGATTTGAACAGGGGCAAAATGATATCTCTCTCTCTGGAGTCCATACCTCTCTTAATACAAGAAAGGACTTTGCTCGCTTTGCAAACAGCAGCTTGGCATTGCATGTTGTTATTGAGCTTATGGTCTACCAAAACCCCATCAAGGTCCCCATCGTCAGGAAGGAGAGTTAGCCAGAAGGGATTAAGGCGCCAAGTCGTCAGGGGGTGAGTATGCCGTAGGGAGAGCGTCGCCCAGTAGGGGCAGTGGTCAGAGAGCGATCTGGGGTGTAGGCCCACGTCAGCAAGTCTAGACTGGAGGGATGTAGAGAAGAGTATAAGGTCTATGCGGGACATAGAGTGATGAGCAGCGGAGAAACATGTGAAAACGCGTTGTGTTGGATGCCTAGTTCGCCACGAGTCCATCAGGTGGAAATCGCGGAGAAGTCTGGCAAACCTGGTTAGAGAGGGGCTCGGGGTGCCTCGAGAGGGGTTCGCCATCCTATCCAGGGACCTGTCTAACACATTATTAAAGTCCCCCATCCACACCACGGAGGCAGCGGGATGAAGAGCCATATAATTAAATCCCTCAGACAGCACACCAAACTGGAATGGTGGGGGCACATAAAAAGCCATTATAAGAAACATATCCCCATGCAGTTTTGCCTTAAGAAATACAAATCTACCCAAGGGGTCAATGACCGAATCCTGGAGCTCAAAGTGTGTGTGTTTAGCTATCAGAAGGGAGACACCCCTGGAATGGGTAGTATGAACAGAATGGTATCCCCAGCCTATCCAAGGACGTCGGAGCGCCCTAAGCATAGAACCCTCAGCATGTGTTTCCACTAAGGCCACCACATCTGCCTTCATCTTTTTGAGCTGCCCGAAAACAGCTGACCGTTTAATAGGGTCCCCCAATCCCCTCACATTCCATGTAAGAAATTTCAGTGTGGCTATGGGTGCTTATCAATCAATGGTGAGACTCCAGGAGACAGATCAACCCACAAGGACAGAGCAACCAAGACCCGCCCCCCCGGAATAAAGGAGGGCCCCACCCCCCCTGCCAGACATACATTGTACCATAGAAAACAATCATAGTAAAACTCAAAAAAAACTTGTTTATCCCATAAAAACCATACATCCCCCCTCCCCGCCCTGCACTGGCCCCAATTAGTGCGGGCATTGACCCCAAACTGCCAACAGGGCATAAACAATGTCCAACTCGGAAAGGAACAACACCGCAACTGGGAATCACCCATAGAAACAGGAGGAGGAAAAAACAAGGCGTTATGCCGGTTGTTCCAGTCCGAGAGGTGCATAGTAAAACTTCGGGCGAAACTTCGCTGTATTATGTGACACTATAGGACTGTGCTCACAGAGCATAGTGAGCTTGCTGGTTAGTTGGTCCCCTCCGCCGGCCAGGAGGGCGCAGAAAAATACATTTCTATAATAAGTAGTAAAAGAACCAAAGTTAAAGTTTCAACACAGACATTGATACGGGTAGCCGTAGTACACAGTGAGATAACACAGGGCTCCGCAGGAAGCAGGGGTCTTCTTCAATCCAAGCCGTCAGGCAAGGCAACTAAAACCGCCCCAATACCATCCTGCATAGGACACCAGACCAAAGTCAGGAGTTCCAGCACATACAGGGTGGGGGACCCTTCCCCCATTCTCTTAGGCAGCAGTATTATCCAGTGAAAGGTGTGTCTAGGTGGACAGGGGCCCCATCACAACATGTCCGGTCCAGCCATGCGTGCGCGTGTCAGGGAAATAGGCGTAACCTAGCGAGGTACGATCGTGTTAACGCGCGTCAGCGCTCACGGAGGCGCAATGTGGTTCCCAGACGAACGCCTGATGCTGCGTCCGATCGAGTGCGAGTACGCGGGGCAGGACGAACGCATAACGTTACACGTCGTAGGCGTACGAACGTGATGGCGCGCTCACGACGTAACCCAAGCACCGTGCCTATTTAAACGTTCACCTGACAGTGCCGCATCGCTGGATTATCGTCAGCTTCTCCTGTGTACCTGTGCCTGTTATCCCTGCTGTCTGATCTCCTGTTACCGACCCGGCTTGTTTGACCTGTTTCTGCTACTCTCCTGGCTCCGACCTCTGGCTTGTACCCGGCATTCCTTGTCTGCTCCCGGCACCCGACCTCGGCTTGGCTTGGCTTCTGCTTTCCGGTCCCCAGTTCAGGACCCATTGCTCTGACCTCCAGATTGCTCTCCCGTGATTGACCTTCGGCCTGGCCTTGACCCTGTCTTTGGACTTCCTTGCACAGTTGCCTCCAGAGACTGGTCTTCTCAGCTTTTCCATCTACTGCTGCTACCCGGCAACCTGTGCTACTGTGGGCACTGCATCCCTGTGTCATCTTCAGGGTTGTACTGCACTCGGCCGCAAGGGGAGCCCTCTCAGCATCTCGGCCTCCTTACCTCGTTATTGATAGCGCGCCAATGAGAATGTTAAGTCGCATGAAACAAAACGGATACAGTCAGCATCACAACATTGTAGGTCTGGAAATAGTGTGTCTAGTAAAAAGAACTGACAGGCCATGGCATAGGCAGTAAGAAGGTGGATAGACACGGCCCCAATCCAGGGAAACAAATACAGTCAGAAGTGTGTAGGTGGAAAAAAAAGGGTGCATTTTCATCTTTGCACATATACTCATCTGCCAGCATCCCGGCGCTCCAGCCACGACAGCACTGTCTCAGGATCCTCAAAAAAGTGGGCCCGGTCCGTGCCTTCCACACGCAGACGAGCAGGAAATAACATGGCATACTTTATATTCTTGATGCGCAGGCGTCTTTTCACTTCCATAAAACGTTTGCGTTTTTTCTGAACTTCAGAGGAGAAATCAGGGAAAACTGCTACGGTTTTGTTTTCAAAAGGGATATTCCCCTTTTCCCTGCTGAGCCGAAGGATGGTGTCTCTATCCCTAAAATTTAGGAATTTAGCAATAAAAGTGCGGGGGGGCGCCCCCGGGGGGGGAGGCTTGCCTGACAGCCTATGTGCGCGTTCCACCGCAAACATGGGGGAGAATGAGTCCCTTCCATAAGTATCCACAAGTAACTTTTCCAAATAAGTTGGGTGGTCTCTGCCCTCCACCCCCTCAGGTAGGCCTATGAAATGCAGGTTACATCTGCGAATCCTGTTCTCAATGTCATCCTGTTTCTGAAGGATTTGATGTACTTGGTGCTGCATGGCCTCTGAGGAGATCTGCAGGGGGGGGAGGGAGTCTTCTACATTACTCAGGCGGGTTTCAACTTCAGTGACCCTCTCCCTAAGCTTCTGAAAGTCTTGCCGAACCAGCGATATATCTACCTTTACCTCCTCAATCCTGGCTGTTAGGTTAGTCTGGCAGTTCGTTACCGCTTCCTGGCAGGCCGTAATGGCATCGAGGAGCCTGTTCGTGTCTGCGCTCCGCGTGTCCTCCTCCCCCTGTATGGCGGCGCCATCTTGGTCTGCGGGGCCTGGTCCTTCATGCCTGAATTGTGATAGTCTGGCGGCCGCTGCTTCGTCGGCAACATGTGCCCCGCGGTTGTCCGGTCAGCGGAGCGATCAGAGCGGAGAAAAAAAAAGGCAATCTGCGTCTCAGGATAGGTGTTCAGGATATGCGGCCGGCGGAGCTCAGCTCACATGCGTCCTATCTCATGCCGCTCCAGGCCACGCCCCTCCTGAAATCTGTTTTTATATTAATTTTGTTTTTCGTTCAAAAATTGCATTAGTCCGAAAATTCACATGAATTACGGTCGAATCTGTCTTTGAAGGCTTATGGTGTCTGTCTAATGTATAAAGAATTTGACTTGCTGCCCCTTCCCACAGTGACAGGGTCACTTTAACTGTCAAGGGACGCACAGTCCTAACATGATACAAATGAAAGCTGTTCTACAGTTGTCAAGGGGCGACTAGCACCTGTCTCAGAAGATAACTTCACTGGAAAATGTAAAAAGCCTGCAGCAAAATGAGCAAACACTTTTATCAGGTGTTTACTCAGTGATTGCACAGTTATCAGATTACTATTGATTTAAAATCACATTAATCCCTTGTTTTTTGGAAAGACTTGAATGCACTTTTTTAATAAAGCACAATGAGTGTTCTGTTTATACTCTTTACATTCACACTGTGCCAAAGCGTTATCCCATATCGGCCTCACTATCGACAATGAATCAGACATTCCTCATATCATACTGAAGGCATTCAAATACAATGTTGTATGAAGTTAATCAATAAAATAATGCAAATAATTCAATCTGAGTTTTATCCCAGTACGGGAAGCTGTACAGATCTCCAAACATTAAAAAAACACCGACCACTAACATCCAGCTCCTGCAATGGTGTGGCCCTTGATCTATGCTGACCTTTGCCCTTCTTCACTTCTTTAAAGCAGAGTTCCACCTAGAAATGGAACTGATCGGATTCCTCCCCCCCTCCAGTATAACATTTGGCTCATTTACAGGTATCTGCTCCACCTTTCAGGGGGAGTAGATACCTGTATAATCCAGGTTAGACATTGGCGCAGTGACAATTTTTTTTTTCATGTTTCATTTCCTTCCGTATGAAAAAAAATCGTTAAATTTCGTTAGATTCGTAAACTTTTCGTTAAAATAACGAAAGTTCGTTATGACGAATTTATCATTATGAGGGGTTCCCACCATCCCTGTGCTGTGCTGACTTTCTGGGTTTTTAACTTTTAAGTTTGTTAACTTTTCGGAACAATTACGAATTACGTCCCTGTTCTGAGTTCCCACTTCCCGGGTCTGTACACCTGCTGTGTGTCCATTATGAGGGTCTCCCACCATCCCTGTGCTATGCTGACTTCCTCTGATTGGTGAACAAAACACCAGTCATGTTTCTGTTAATTTGGATCCGGAATTCGTTAACGAAATTTCGTATTTTGTATGAAATTCCTAAGCATAAAAATTCGTATTTCGGATTCGTACAATTGCACATGTCTAATCCAGGTATTTGCTCCCACTTCCGGCAAAAGAGTGCTGCACATTGTAAGGCGAATTTCGCTATGTCCGGCCCTCCTCCCGCTGTCTTCTGGGAGACACAAAGGTCACAGAAGACAGCAGGGACCATTCAGAGCGTGCAGCACAACTCACAAGTGCGCAGTTGGGAACCAGGAGTGAAGTGGAAAGTCTTCACTGTCTGGTTCCCTTACCAGGAATGGCAGCAGCAGAACCAGTCAATTCAAAGATCGGCTTTGGGTGCCCACATCGCGGGCTCCCTGGACAGGTAAGTGTTCATATATTAAAAGTCAGCAGCTACAGTAGTTGTAGCTGCTGACTGTGAATTTTTTTTCCCAAGTGGATTTCATGACCAGGATATTTTTTGCCGTACGGCACTGCGTTATTTTAACTGACAAGTGCACGGTAAGGCAACACTGTACCCAAATAAAATCAATGTCCTTTTTTCCCCTCAAATAGAGCTTTCATTTGGCGATATTTGATCACCTCTGTGGTTTTTATTTTTTGTGCTAAAACAAAAAAAGACTGACAATTTTGAAAAATAAAACCAATATTTTTTACTTTTTGCTATAAAACATATTCAATAAAAAAGAAAAATGAAAAAAAAAATCGAATTTCTTCATAAATTTAGGCCAATATGAATTTTATTACATATTTTTGGTAAAAATAATCCCAATAAGTGGATATTGATTGGTTTGCACAAAAGTTATAGCATCTACAAACTATGGGATATTTTTACTTATTTTTACCAGTAATGGTGGCAATCAGCGACTTATAGCGGGACTGTGATATTGCGGTGGACAGTCGGGACACTAACTGACACTTTTATGGGGACCAGTGACACTAATACAGTGATCAGTACTAAAAAATATGCACTATCACTATCTTATTGACTCTGGCTGGGAAGGGGTTAAACATCAGGGGCGATCAAAGGGTTGACTGTGTACCTAGCCAGTGTTTTGTGTACTGTGGGGAAAGTGCTTTTACTAGGGGAAAGCATTGATCCATGTTCCTGCTTTGCACAGGATCAATGCCTTCCCTACAGACAGAACGGCGATCTGCCTTGTTTACATGCCTCTGTGCTGGATGATCAGTGGGTGCCAGCGGATATCGAGTCCGCGGTAACCGTAGATCAGCTCTCACTGTCTAATCAAAGCAGAAGCCGGTCGCATGCATGGCCCAGACCCAGAAGTATTGGATCACATACTAGGTACATGATCCAGCGGAGAGCGGCCGCCCTGCCGCAGTATATGTATGGTGGGCAGTCGTGAACTGGTTAAAACTACTTTTTTTTTTTTTTTTTTTAATACTTATATCAGAAAATATAAACATTACAACAGATGTTGACAAAATTCTTGTGGTATTAATGTGGTATAGGCATTTTATCAACATCTGTTGTGATGTTTATATTTTCTGATATAAGTGTATGTAAAGACAAATAGATTAACATATCTATGTTGATTGCATCATTATGTATTTACAGTAATTATATGATATATGGTACATTTCTCAACACTCTATTTGTAGAATTCACACAACGTTTACATCTGTGCTATCCTCAAGGCCCTGATGAATCGAAATCACGCGCGAAACGCGTATGCCATTTTCTGTGACACTAATACAGTGATCAGTACTAAAAAATATGCACTATCACTATACTATTGACATTGGCTGGGAAGGGGTTAAGACAGGGTTTTACCATCCTGCTAGCGCACCGCTCCAGTCTGAAAGCCCTCGGGGCTTTCACATTGGAGAGACAGCAGCGGCTGTTTTAGGTCGGTTTGCAGACCCTATTTTTAGCGCAATAACACCTGCAAAACAACCCTGTGTGAAAGGGGTCTTAGATGCTAGAGGGGAGGGTGGGGGATGGGGTTGATTTCTCCGACAGCCACCCCTAAAGACTGTCTACTGTTGGAAAGTTTAATATACCTGTGTGTCATGTTACTGGAGGAGATAGTTTACCCCACCCTGGGTCATTATGCAAAGAAGGGGGATTGTCCCTGAGTGTATATCTCTTTGTGCCTGTGTTTGAATAAACAGTCTTCTGATCATCTTCACCCCTACACTGATATCTCGGCAAGTGACTGGGTGGGCTATGGGCTCTTGTATCGTGCTGGTATTGGGCAAAGGAAGCTTGTACGGCGGACATACTCTTTTTGAGTAGGGGGGTCTGTCACATAGGGGCTGATTTACAAAAGGTTTGCGCCATGAGTTGCGTCGCACGCAGACGCGCAACGGCCATTTTCGTATTCACAAAGCATTTGCGCCTGTAACACAGTGCAATTTCCCATTTACTATTAGCATGCTGGCGCATGGGCGGCTGCGATCTGTGTGCCGCTATAGACCTGGCACACGGCATCTTCAACTCAGAATTAAAAGAAGCTGGAAGTGTCAATATTATGGGGGTGATGTGGGGAAGTATAGATATAACTGTCCAAGTAACAAATATGCCCAAAATAGAACGGAGAAGTGTGGATTTTGAGGCGGACCCCCACGCCATTTTTTTTTGACGCGGGGTTCCCCTTAAAATCCATGCCAGACTTGAAGGGCCTGGTATGGATTTTGAGGGGGGCCCCCATGTCATTTTTTTTTTTTTTTTTTTTTTGGCGCGGGGTTCCTATTAATATCCATACCAGACCTGAAGGTGTGGAATTTCGGGGGACCCCCACGCATTTTTTTTTTTCTTCATTTTTGTTTTTTTAATGCTAACATGACCTGTGTACAAATAGCCTTAAAAAAAACCCATAGAAGTGAACTAGCACAAAAAAAAAGTCAATTTGAGAGGTGCGCCTGTTCAACTTATGCAAATGAATCTACGCGGCTTGACATTTATTAAGATTTTGCTGGCGCACTTTAACGGGCGCAAATGCTGCTTGCGCATGCGCAGTGCATAAATTGACTAAGCGCAGTTCCAAGGGTATTTGCAGGCGCAGCAGGCTTGCTCAGACTTTTCCGTTCTCTTTTTCTGACAGGTCTTATATAATGGGACCGTGCATCAGAGGGGGCGGGGGGACCTGTCAGAAGAAGAGAAGCGTCACACAGCGGGAGCCTCCCATTGTGCGGAGCGGCCCGAGAACGAAGAAGAGACACCATTGAGGAAGATGACGGACAAGAACACCAGAGCAAGAAGAAGAGGATCAGAGGAAGAAGAAGATGGAGGAAGAAGAAGATGGAGGCAGAAACCGAAGAATGAAGAAAGGAAGAAGAAAGAAGACGAAAGAAGACTTTAATAAAGGAATTCTCAAAAACTGTCTCTTGTGTGTTTTAAAACTTTTGTCACTTTTTTGGTGAAATGGTAGGGGTACAATGTACCCATTACCATTTCACACGGGGGGGAGGCCGGGATCTGGGTGTTCCTTTGTTAAAGGGGGCTTCCAGATTTCGACAAGCCCCCCCCCGCCCGCAGACCCCTACAACCACCTGCCAGGGTTGTGGGGATGATGCCCTTGTCCTCGTCAAAATGGGGACAAGGTGCATTGGGGGGGGACCCCAAAGCATCCTCCCAATGTTGAGGGCATGTGGCCTGGTATGGTTCAGGAGGGGGGGCGCTCTCTCGTCCCCCCCTCTTTTCTTGCGGCCTGCCAGGTTGCTCGGATAAGGGTCTGGTATGGATTTTGAGGGGGACCCCCACGCCATTTTTTTGGGGCGTGAGGTTCCCCTTAAAATCCATGCCAGACCTGAAGGGCCTGGTATGGATTTTGATGGGGACCCCCACACCATTTTTTTTGGTGCAGGGTTCCCCTTAATATCCAAACCAGACCTGAAGGGCCTGGTATGCTCTTGGAGGGGAACCCATGCCATTTTTTTTTTTTTATTAAAGTCGGCTTGCCTGGGGGCGACTTAAAGTCATGTTGTAAGTCGCCGCAAGTCGCGCTGTCATTCACACTCAAGTCGTGTCCAAGTTGCCTCCCAAAGTCACGCTGGAAGTCGCGTTGCCCCTGTGTGAATGGACTGTTAATGATACGGCGTGCGCTATTATCAACTGCGCCGGCATGTTATGTGTTTCGCTTATGCGTGCGCCGGTTCATACGCTCACTTGATAATTTATCTGGCGCATAAATGGAGGTATGAACCAGTGCAGCGCATTCATCTTAGTATATCAGCCCCATAGTGTATATAAAAAAAATATATATATAGTTAATAGTTAAAATCCAACAATCTTTATTACACAAGGTGTTCTAAAATTAAAAATCAAGTATATGATGATCTAATTCATAGTAAATAGCGGGACATAATATAAGGCTGTTTTAACAACATAAATGGTCTGTGCATTTTGCAAAGCTTCCCACTTCGTTAGGACCATCTGTGAACAATCATCATTAGAAATTAAAATAAAACAAAACAGATGGTCCTGATGAAGCAGGAGATTTTAGAACACCTTGTGTAATAAAGATTGATGTACCAATATAGGTATTGGTACAAATACTGAGTACATGTACTCATGCAAATTCTCTGGCACTAAAACTGGTTCCTTGGTTCAACCAGTGAACTGCTAAACAAAGTCTCACTGGAGGGAGTTGAAATCCTGCTGTCAAAACCGGACCGCACATATGTGAACAGTTCTTCATAATTATAAGGAAACAGTAATCATTTTTCATTAGTCTAAAAAAACTGTTACATGACACTAAAAATAGGTATCGGGACTTGGTATTGGCGAGTACTTGAGCAATATTATCAGTACTTGTACTTGGTCTTAAAAAACTGGTATTGGTGCATCTCTACTTTATACACCATTTATTGATTAAAACAAGTCATACACTCACAAACCAAATGTAAAAAAACAAGCTCATCAATACAATCCAGAAACCGCTATGTCAGGACCACTTCACCAACTTATTATCAAGAGAAGAAGCCATGCAGGTCTACAAAGGCTGGCGCATTTTAAGGGGTAGCCCCTCTTCTTCAACCCCCTCTTCTACAGAGATAAAACTGGATTGCTTTGGTGAGCGCCCTTTCTTTTGTCTTTACAATATATGTGGTCATATGTTATGATAAGATAAATGACAGCAGGGAGCAATAATTTTGCTATTTGTCTCCACCATCTGTAGTTATGTCCCTGCCTAGAATAAAGACTTCCAGAGCAACACAAATATGTAGATTTAGTGATGAAGTCTGGTATCAAACAGACAAATGTTTAATGCCATCAGTTTACAGTAGAGCTGCACGATTAATCGCCAAGAATCGTTATCACAATTTTTTCCCTGTTGCGATCTTGACTAAAGTGTTTCACAATTCTTGCTATGCAAAGAATTGTCTCTGCTCTTCTGAAGCCACAGCCATCAAAAGAAAGGAAGAAAAAAAAAACGGGCAGTCTAGCAAGAATCACCACATTCTTAAGCAGTGAAACTTACATATAAACATTGTAACAATTTGTCAATGGAATAGACTTGTGTGTAAGTGAGGAAATGTAACCACTTAAAGTGGAGTTCCAACCAAAAAAAAATCATTAATGTGCATGAAAAAAAACGAAACATTTGGAGATATTTTTCTTTTTACTCACCTCTTTAATGCCTGTTGCTAGGGGTTCCCTCGTAATCTGCCTCCTTCGGCACCTGGGCTCCTGACCTCATTTCCATAGGCGCAGGAAGGGAGATCAGCTCTCCCCCCTTCCTCTAGGGAATAGTTTGTGACACATTATAGGTCGCAGATGATTGCGCGGCCAGTCGTGGCGTGGATCGCGTATGCGCAGTGGGTGCCCGGCTGTGAAGCCACAGCCGGGTGCCCACAGTTAAAATGCCAGCACCGCCGAGCGGAGGGGTAGACGAGCGGGTCTTCGATCCTTCCCGCATCGCTGGACCCTGGGACAGGTAAGTGTGCGATTAAAAGTCAGCAGCTGCAGTTTTTTTTTTAGTGGGAACTCCGCTTTAAACACTAAACCTTTTTATGACATTTGTTGGTTTCAAGTTAAAATCATTTTTTTTTTGCTGCAAAATTACTTAAAACCCCAAACATTATATATATTTTGTTAGTTGAGACCCTATAGAATAAAATGATGGTTGTTGCAACATTTTATGTCTTTGTATTTGCGCAGCGGTCTTTTTGGGAAAAAATTACTTTAACCCACCTGGCATTATTCCCGAGTCTGGCTCGGGGTGAAACTTCAATACCATTAGCGGTAAAACCAAGCCAGACTCGGGATCGCATCGCTGGATCCAGCGATGTCCCCCCGCTGTGCGAGAGGCTTATCCTCTGCTCGATGTATCATGGAGCTGAGCTCTGTTCCCTGCGAGCGTTGCGACGCACGAGGACGGAGCACAGCACCAAATTCAAAAAGGGAAACACACATATTACATAAAGTATAATGTAATCTTACAGATTACATTGCTGTATGTACCGTATTTATCGGCGTATAACACGCACTTTTTTCCCCTTAAAATCAGGAGAAAATTGCGTGTGCGTGTTATACGCCGATCCCCCGCCATTGTGAGCCTCTGGGTGGCTTTCAGCTGCCTTCGGCTCTTCTTAGCAGCTTTTGGCCTCCTTCGGCTCTTCTCGGCAGCTTTCAGCCGCCTTCGGCTGTTCTTGGTGGCTTTCGGCCGCCTTCAGCCGTTCTCGGCGGCCGAAAGCTGCCGAGAACTACCAAGTGCCGCCGAGATACACAGGACATCCGTCTCTGTATCTCAGTGGCACCATTTTTAAAAGGAAAAGCTGCAAAAAAAACTGACAAGGCTGTAAATGACACTGACAAGGGTGCAACGATGGACAAGGTTGCATGACAAGGCTGCAAATGATGGACAAGGCTGCATGACAAGGCTGAAAATGACACTGACAAGGGTGCAATGACGGACAAGGCTGCAGATGGACACTGATAAGGCTGCATTGATGGGCATTTAAATGTAATTTTTTTTCCTTAAACTTCCCTCCTAAAAGTTTTTTTCCTTAAAATTCCCTCCTATACTTGGGGTGCGTGTTATACGCCGATAAATACGGTAATTATTTCACATCCCTTTTGTCCCTAGTAGTCTGCCAGGTGTCCTGCGTGTAGAATTATATTCTAAAAACTGTTTTTATGCCAGGAAACTGGAGATTGTCCATAGCAACCAAAACTGTCCTTTTACATCAAAAGTGGTTTTAAACCATCTAGAAAACCGCGATAATAAATTAGAATCACTCACAGAATTGAGCGATAGCGATTTGTGGGGAGATCCATCATCAAATACTGAAAAGTAATAACAGCGACAATTCTGCAACGAGCAAATTTCAGTGTTTTTGATTTGATTACATTATTGAATAATTTTTATTATTATTATTTGGTATAACTCCTTATAGTTATTTATTATATTTTAATTTATGATTTTTTTTTTCACATTTTATCATACCCGGGATGTCTACTAGACTCTTGTTTGGACAGATTTAAGTTATTCCTAAGAATTACAGGACTACAATATAAAGCGCCAAATTTCCATGCAAAATAATTGTCAGCACCAAAAATCTGAAATAATCATACCGCCAGGGAGGTTAATGAATTAAAATAAAACTAACCAGTAAAGTTAGCCCAATTTTTTTTTGTATAATGTGAAAGATTTTACGTTGCGAGAATCGTGATCTTTTTATTCTAAGCAAAAAAATTGTGATTCTCATTTTGGCCAGAATCGTGCAGCTCTGGTTTACAGTGTAAAAATAGAGTGTGGAATCTGTCTACCCTCAAAATGTATGTGATGGAAAAACAAATATTTTATTCCCAAAGTGTCTGCATGACTGTGGTCAATCTAATCTCTGATGTCCAGGATGGAAAAAGACCCTCCAGAAATTCCATAGGGAGTAGGTATTGTCTCCAGGAGCTGACCGAGGTGCTGAACTCACACTTGCACACCATGCCTCCTTCTTGGCCTAATTTATTAAAGCGTCTATTGGAAAACTGTTCTTTTTTTACTTTTATCAAATTATACATTCCTTTTTCTAGTATAGCGTCAGTCCAATTCATAGTATCTTCGTTTTTGGTGGATACTGGATAGTAAAACCAGCCCGACAACGACCTATACACATTATCTCAGGGACTCTCACTTCTGGATTTTGTGCTTCTTTAATATTATGAAAAATGTAATAGGAGAAGCTGGAACACACATAGATAGGTAGACAGAAACAGAGTCTGAAATTACTGTTATGCCCCGTACACGTGATCCGAAAATCGTACGAAAAATGCCGCATTCGAATCGATCGTACGATAATCGGATCGTTAGTACACGAGAGCTGATCAGGACAGTTCATCTGATATTATTCTATCGGACATGCACGGAAATATTTTTCATACGATGCCAGATTATACGATTTTCGTTTAATCAGTACAGCTGTCGTTCAAAAATGCAATACAAATGCATTACAACACATGACATCACTTCCGAATTTTTATTCTGTCGTACGAGAATTTTCCTGACTTTAGGAAACTCATCAGATTTGACGTTTAAATAGCATGCAAAAAAAAAACGGACAATCATTCTTCCGATAATCGGATGGTGTGTATGGGGCATTAGGCTAAGTTTAGACATGCATTTAAAAGAAGTGGCAGGTTCCTTGGCTTTTTTAATGCCCCCCTTAAGCTGCAATGGCAGTAGATGGGGGTGTGCACATGCTGTGGCCGCAACGGAGATATCCAACAGAACGTAACGCAATTTATTTCTGATTCCTCCAGTATTGAATTGCTTTGTAACTGTACTGTTTGCCCTAATGTTGTAAAGCACTGTTCAAACTGTAGGCATTATATAAATCCTGTATAATAATAATAATGATTTAACCACTTTCAGACCGGACCAATTTGCTGGTCAAAGACCAGACCACTTTTTGCGATTCGGCACTGCGTCGTTTTAACTGACAATTGCGCGGTCATGCGACGTGGCTCCCAAACAAAATTGACGTCCTTTTTTTCCCACAAATAGAGCTTTCTTTTGGTGGTATTTGATCACCCCTGCGGTTTTTATTTTTTGCGCTATAAACAAAAATAGAGCGACAATTTTGAAAAAAACGCATTATTTTTTACTTTTTGTTATAATAAATATCCCCCAAAAATATATAAAAAAACATTTTTTTCCCTCAGTTTAGGCCGATACGTATTCTTCTACATATTTTTGGTAAAAAAAATCGCAATAAGCGATTATTGATTGGTTTGCGCAAAAGTTATAGCGTTTACAAAATAGGGATAGTTTTATAGCATTTTTATTAATAATTTTTTATTATTTTTTTTTTTTACTAGTAATGGCGGCGATCTGCGATTTTTATTGTGACTGCGACATTGTCGGGGACCCATCGGACATTTTTGACACATTTTTGGGACCATTGTCATTTATACAGTAATCACTGCTATATAAATGCAGTGATTCCTGTGTAAATGACACTGGCAGTGAAAGGGTTAACCAGTGGGTGGCAGTGTAGGGGTTAAGTGTTCCTAGGGGTGTGTTACTAACTGTGGGGGGGTTGGGCTTTCATTTAGTGTACACTGATCTCTGCTCCAATCACATGGAGCAGAGATCAGCGTCACTAGTTGCTAGGCAGAATGGGAAAATGTTGTTTATACAGCATTTCCTCCATTCGGCCGCTCAGTGAGACGATCGCGGGGATGCCCGCGGCGATCGAGTCCGCGGGTCCCGCGACTGGACTCACGGGGGTCCCGACCAGCGCGGGAGCGCGCCGCCGCCGGCGCGCTCCCGATGGCACGGCGGCAACGAATATTGGACGTACATGTACGCCAATATGCCTGCCCGTGCCATGCTGTCGACGTACATCGTCGTGCGCTGGTCGGGAAGTGGTTAAAGTGTAATAAATATTTACAGACCTCGCAATGGGACAAAGATGGCAAAAAAATTGCTCTTACTTTATCAAAAATTCAAAAATAAGTTTTGTTGTGGATATACTTAAACCATTTGCTTACTGGCCACTTAAACCCCTCTCCTATCCAGACCAATTTTCATCTTTCAGTGCTGTCGCACTTTGAATGACAATTGCACGGTCATACAACACTGTACCCGAATGACATCTTTATCATTTTTTTCCCCCAAATAGGGCTTTCTTTTGTTGGTATTTGATCACCTGTGTGATTTTTATTTTTTTATTTTTTTTTTAAATGTAAAAAGACCGAATTAAAAAAAATATATATATATATTTTTTTAAAGTGTTATAACTGGTAATTTTTGTCCGTCATCGATGTACGCTGATGAGGTGGCACCGATGGGCACCGATAGGTGGCAGTGATGGGCACTGATGGGTGACAGGGATAGGCACTGATCGGTTACACTGATAGGCAGCACTTCTAGGTGGCCCTGATTGGCACCACTGGTGGGCATTGATAGGTGGCACTGGTGGGCATTGATAGGTGGCACTTGTGGGCATTGATAGGTGGCACTTATGGGCACTTAGACTCTATAAATGAGGCATAATTGCCTCTTCCTTTTCGGGAACGATGTCCCTTTAAGATAAGCCGGTGATCGGCTTTTTTTTCCGAAAACGATCACCAAGCTTTTGTTTTGATCATGTGATCAGCTCTCATTGGCTGACAGCTGATCACATGGTAAGGGGCCGAGACTGGCCCCTTACTCAGAACGATGATCACCCGAGTATCAGTGACTCGGTGATCACAGCGTGCTCCACGTGCGCCCTACAGGGCGTGCGCAGGAAGCGTGCACAGGGGAGGCCGTCATATGACAGCCTCTCCGGGAATTCACATCCGCGCTGTGGCCGTCATTCGGCTATAGTGCGGATGTCAGGTGGTTAACACAGCATCCCTGAATTCAACATCTATATCTATACAGCTGAACAGTTTATGAGCCTCAGATCTTGATTTGTATACAGTGTATAGGGTATATAATCATTTGAACAATATTTCCACTTACTGCACTATATATGCTGGAGGGTTAAAGTGTATAGAAACCTAAGAACAAAAATGTATTATATTGCAGCTTACCAGTCCTTAGATGTGATGGCTGCATTTGTTTTCTTTTTTTTCAGGCTCACTACCCTTTCTGTGGGTCCTACCAGAAATCCAGTACCCTTGTAACTTTCTGCACACTGAAATGAAAGTGATAATACACTCTTATGCCGTTGTAGTGTCACATTTTGCTGCCTATCACAGGATGCTGCGGGGAAGTGACGTTGTTGCGTACTGCGCATGCGCGATGCGTTCCAAACACTCGCGCCGTGCGTTCCAACATAGTTTCGGCAATACAGTTCAGCGAAACCATCACATAATGTTACGGAAGTGATGTTACACACAACACAAACACTGGGCTGTTCGTTACAACACTAATACTTCCCTTGTTACCTAGTAGGTTTTGCATTGCTGGGACTTGTAGTGCCTATCCTGAGCTACATGCTTCAATGTTCAGTGTCCTCATCCCTATCCCCATGCTTCAATGTTCGGTGTCCTCATCCTTATCCCCAAGCTTCAATGTTCAGTGTCCTCATCCCTATCCCCATGCTTCAATGTTCAGTGTCCTCATGTCCTCATCCCTATCCGCGAGCTTCAATGTTCAGTGTCCTCATCCCTATCCCCCTGCTTCAATGTTCAGTGTCCTCATCCTTATCCCCGAACTTCAATGTTCAGTGTCCTCATCCCTATCCCCATGCTTTAATGTTCAGTGTCCTCATCCCTATCCCCGTGCTTCAATGTTCAGTGTCCTCATCCCTATCCGCGAGCTTCAATGTTCAGTGTCCTCATCCTTATCCCTGTGCTTCAATGTTCAGTGTCCTCATCCCTATCCGCGAGCTTCAATGTTCAGTGTCCTCATCCTTATCCCCCTGCTTCGATGAGGACACTGAACATCGAAGCATGGGGATAAGGATGAGGACACTGAACATTGAAGCTCGGGGATAAGGATGAGGACACTGAACATTGAAGCACGGGGATAAGGATGAGGACACTGAACATTGAAGCTCGGGGATAAGGATGAGGACACTGAACATTGAAGCTCGGGGATAAGGATGAGGACACTGAACATTGAAGCTCGGGGATAAGGATGAGGACACTGAACATTGAAGCTCGGGGATAAGGATGAGGACACTGAACATTGAAGCACGGGGATAAGGATGAGGACACTGAACATTGAAGCTCGGGGATAAGGATGAGGACACTGAACATTGAAGCTCGGGGATAAGGATGAGGACACTGAACATTGAAGCTCGGGGATAAGGATGAGGACACTGAACATTGAAGCTCGGGGATAAGGATGAGGACACTGAACATTGAAGCATGGGGATAGGGATGAGGACACTGAACATTGAAGCATGGGGATAGGGATGAGGACACTGAACATTGAAGCTCGGGGATAGGGATGAGGACACTGAACATTGAAGCATGTAGCTCAGGATAGGCACTACAAGTCCCAGCAATGCAAAACCTACTAGGTAACAAGGGAAGTATTAGTGTTGTAACGAACGGCCCAGTGTTTGTGTTGTGTGTAACATCACTTCCGTAACATTATGTGATGGTTTCGCTGAACTGTATTGCCGAAACTATGTTGGAACGCACGGCGCGAGTGTTTGGAACGCATCGCGCATGCGCAGTACGCAACAACGTCACTTCCGCAGCATCCTGTGATAGGCAGCAAAATGTGACACTACACCGTGTACACACGATCGCACATTCCGACAACAAAATCCATGGGATTTTTTCCGACGGATGTTCGCTCAAATTTGTCTTCCATACACACGGTCACACAATGTTGTTGGAAATTTCGAATGTCAAAACGCTGTGATGTGCGATGAGCCGAGAAAATTGAAGTTAAATAATCCAGATCTCAAATTTCGTGTGTCGGAAATTCCAATGGAAAATGTCTGATGGAGCCTACACACGGAATTTCCAACAAAAAGCTCAGATCGCACATTTCCACACAAATCTGTCCGTGTGTATGGGGCATTACATATACCTAGTGAAGTGACTGAACGATCGTTGGAACTACAACATCCTGCGCACGGGGCAAAGAGGTATTGCACGATCATTAACCTCCTACACAAGATGTACCTGTTTATCTGCTGCACTCTCTCCTCTACAGCCTTCCAAAGTACACAGATCAGAAGGTATTTTTGAGCTTCCAGGAGGAAGGGGTCAGGGATCTGAAGACACACCTCCCTCCACAAAGGCTGATAAGGAAGCATGTACATCTGAGGCTGCCAATCAACTGCTTAGAGGGGGTGTGCCATCACCATGGATAGCCTGGAAAACTGTGTCAGGTGCAGATAGCAGGGGAAGGAGAGAGCGGCCAGGATCGACACTGGGTGCTATGGACTGAGGTAAGTATAATTTATATGGGGATACCCAATGTTCATTTTTCATTTTAGAAATTTACAGCACTTTAAATCTCAGATGATGTTAATGGACCTACCTGAGTTCTCCTCTGTAAAATACAGTAAATAGTACCATCCCCCCATACACACACACCATTGTTATAATGATGAGGAGAGGGGGAGGTGTTCTGTAGGGTGGCAATACTGCTCCTCTCTAGATGCAGTACAGTGATGGAGTGTTGTCACCCTTGTTACTGGCAGAATCACAAGATGAAACGAAAGGGAAGAAAGCCTGGAAAAATGAAAACAAATGCAGCCATCCCATCTAAGGACTGGTGAGCTGTTATATGTTTCAAATTTGTTGTTGGAGTTAAATACACTTGAAATCACATTGGGGGTGAATTATAAAAAATATGTAAAAGGGAATATCTATTGCATGTGACAGAAGCACTGGGGAAGACAAAGTGGCCTTAAAAGGGTGGTAATCACTGCAAAAATATATATTTCTTGATGTCACATGGGACAAGCAATGCAGCTCACACACAAAGCCTGGACCTGGAAAAGTTAAAGCTGAAATCCATGATAAGTAAATATTGTCCAAAATTAAGGCTCATGTGTAGTCTGACTTAGATCTTGGTGTGCTTTGTGTATTTCTTCCAGATGTGTGCAGTAATCCAGATTGAGTCATTCCCTCTGTGGAGGAGCTTCCTGTAATAAAGACCGGTGACTGCTTCTCCTTGTGTAGGGTGACTGGTCTTGTCTCCGCCCCCTCCTGTTACTATGGAGGTTACGAGTTTAACCCATAGAATGTTTGGATACTAGTTACTACTCGAATTGCTGGACTGCCATTTATACAGGCCTATTTTTCTGCAAGGGAGTACAATTTGTCAATAAATATTTCCTTCTCCTCCCCTGGGTGAGTCTAATCTACATATATATATTTTCTACTTATTACACTCCCTTAAGGTTATGCAGCTAAGTCTAGTCTGTCAAATTAATTATACTATATATACCTTACATGCTTTCTAGACAGGCTTGATATTGTATGACCTACTCTGCACTTCCCACCTTGTTTATTTGTGGTCTTATATGGCCAACACCTTTCGTCTAGTGTGCGCTACTATATACTGTAAGCCTATATGTGGCTGATTTAAAGCTTGGGTTTGTCTGTAATTCTTCCCTTGTATCAAGTTTGAAACTTACCACTAACCCCATTACCATCTCATTAACGTTATCACGTGTGCCAATCCACATGCTTATTTTGACTAGGTGGCGGTCATCTGTGTGTATATGTGTGTCCCCATGTTAGCATGCGCCATTTGGAGGGTTGATCATGAATGCCATGTTTGATATCAGTGTAGCGGTGACACTTTGGACAAAGTGTCTGTCATGTACAAATTTAGTTTTTGCCTCAGGACAGTAAAGGGGTTCTGAGGGTTAATTGTGTTGGTTTAACTTTGATATCAGTTTGGCTGGGCTGTGTTAGAGTTCTGCCTGGTCATGTGTATAGTGAGGTGCACAGGACAGGCTCAGAACCAGGCCTGTTTGGACGTTTTGGGTATCAGCTTCCCCGGAGCCAATCAGTGGGTGAGCCGCGCCCCGCTAAGGAGTCTGGGGAAGGTTACTTAAGGTGTTGAAGTCACATGTTCCGGGTTCATTCGTGAGGCCTTAGGGGTCTGTTCCTGATTCTGGACCGGGGTATCCCTGCGAGGGGTCCCGGGCACGGGAGCGTTCATCGCTCCGCAAACATTCTTCGGTTGGTAAACCCCAATAGACCCCCCTGGTCTGGGGTAAGGATTCATCTGTTTCAGAGTCTCGGAACCGGCTGGTCCGAGGAGCAGTAACTGAGGGAGGATTCAAGGCGCCCGGGTGTGCCCTCAGCTTGGAGGGGCACTGAAGCTCGTGTAAGTGACTGGGGGAGGACTCTTCGGAGGAGGGCCAACAAGCTGGCATCCTGAGAAGTGCCTGGTTGCTGAGTTGTGAAGGACACTGACGAATCCACGCTTTTTTCCAGTACTGTCAAGGAGACAGAGAACGTTCCAGGTACTGAGGAAAAGGTTCCTGTTCACTTTCAGTTACAACTTGTTCAAGGTCAGAGATTTCACAAGTTCTGAGTCAAAGTGCTGATTGCCATAATCTCTGGCTAGAGATTTGTTCAGCCTTGAAGTGCCCAGCTGTGAGTGGCTACTCTCTGGGTGGTACTAGAGACTTTGTGATATTTGCAGTTCAAGGTGCCTGAGTTTCTTCACCCTTGCCCTCTGTTCCCATCTGAGACTGTGTTTGTTGGACGTTACCCCTGCAAATAAAAACCTTTCAAAAGGACTTTATTGGTGTCAGCGTCCAAGGTTGTTGGGTACTAACTCTGGGAACCCCTAGACGTGGAAGAACAAGCCAAGAGGAGGTAACTGGTAGGCCCAAAAGTTAAGGCCACCCTGTCAAGGGTTATGGCCGCTACATCAGTATAACTATATATTTGCTTTGTTATCTATATGATTTATCACCTGTTTCTGTTTATTTCGAATATTGCCTAAGCTCCTGAGGAAGCGCTGATGCATGCAACAAGTAGATTGCTAATAGACTACAATCACCCACACCAAGCCCAATTGGATACTGGCTATTATTATTATTTAGGGACATATATAGTGCTATCGATTTACACAGTGCTTTACATATACATTCACATCGGTCCCTACCCTCAAGGAGCTTACAATCTAAGGTCCCTAACTCACATTCACATACTAGGGCCAATTTAGACACAAGCCATTGAACCTACCAGCATGTCTTTGGAGTGTGGGGGGAAACCAGAGTACCCGGAGGAAACCCACGCAGGCACATGGAGAACATGTTGTGGTTGGGATTCAAACCAGCAACCCTTTTTACTGCTAGGCGAGAGTGCTAACCACTATGCTGCCCTTATGTACCACTCTTTGGATTTCTCAGGAATGGGTCTTGGTGACTTAAGTGGTGTTATATACAGTATCTCACAAAAGTGAGTACACCCCTCACGTTTTTGTAAATATTTTATTGTATCTTTTTGTGACAACACTGAAGAAATTACACTTTGCTAAAATATAGTGTGTGTACGGCTAGTATAAATGTGTAATTTGCTGTCCCCTCAAACTAACTTGATACACAGCCATTAATGTCTAAACCTCTGGCAACAAAAGTACACCCCTAAGTGAAAATTTCCAAATTGGGCTCAATTAGCTATTTTCCCTCCCCAGTGTCATGTGACTCGTTAGCGTTACAAGGTCTCAGGTGTGAATGGGGAGCGGGTGTGTTAAATTTGGTGTCATCGCTCTCACTCTCTCATACTGGTCACTGGAAGTTCAACATGGCACCTCATAGCAAAGAACTCTCTGAGGATCTGAAAAAAAATAATTGTTGCTCTACATTAAGATGGCCTAGGATATAAGAAGATTGCCAAGACCCTGAAACTGAGCTGCAGCACAGTGCCCAAGACCATACGGCGGTTTAACAGAACAGGTTCCACTTAGAACAGGCCTCGCCATGCTCGACCAAAGAAGTTGAGTGCACGTGCTCAGTGTCATATCCAGAAGTTGTCTTTGGGAAATAGACGTATGAGTGCTGCCAGCATTGCTGCAGAGGTTGAAGGGGTGGGGGGGTCAGCCTGTCAGTGCTCAGACCATATGCAGCACACTGCATCAAATTGGTCTGCGTGGATGTTGTCCCAGAAAGAAGCCTCTTCTAAAGATGATGCACAAGATAACCCGCAAAGAGTTTGTTGAAGACAAGCAGACTAAAACATGGATTACTGGAACCATGTCTTGTGGTCTGATGAGACCAAGATAAACTTATTTTGTTCAGATGGTGTCAAGCGTGTGTGGCGGAAACCAGGTGACAGGTATGTCTTGCCTACAGCCATGCATGGTGGTGGGAGTGTCATGGTCTGGGGCTGCATGAGTGCTGCAGGCACTGCGGAGCTACAATTCACTAAGGGAACCATGAATGCCAACATGTACTGTGACATACTGAAGCGGAGAATGACCCCCTCCCTTCAGAGACTGGGCCACAGGGCAGTATTCCAAAATGATAATGATCCCAAACACACCTCCAAGACGCCTTGCTAAAGAAGCTGAGGGTAAAGTTAATGGACTGGCCAAGCATGTCTCCAGACCCAATCTCTATTGAGCATCTGTGGGGCATCCTCAAATAGAAGATGGAGGAGCGCAAGATCTCTAACATCCACCAGCTCTGTGATGTCGTCATGGAGGAGTGGAAGAGGACCCCAGTGGAAACCTGTGAAGCTCTGGTGAACTCCATGCCCAAGAGGGTTAAGGCAGTGCTGGAAAATAATGGTGACCACACAAAATATTGACACTTTGGGCCCAATTTGGACATTTTCACTTAGAGGTGCACTCACTTTTGTTGCCAGCGGTTTTGACATTAATGGCTGTGTGTTGAGTTATTTTGAGGGAACAGAAAATACAAGCTGTTATACAAGCTGTACACTCACTACTTTACATTGTAGCAAAGTGTCATTTCTTCAGTGTTGTCACATGAAAAGATAGAATAAAATATTTACAAAAATGTGAGGGGTGTACTCACTTTTGTGAGATACTGTATTTGTGTGTGCGTGTGTGTGTATATATATATATATATATATATATATATATATATATATATATTCTAGGCATTAATTGGCAGTGACATTTCATCTTTTAAAATGTGTTTAGTTTAATAAAATGTTGTAATAAAGAAAAACTTATTATATCTGGTTTACTCTGTGCTTATAAAGTTCATGATACTGTCCCATTACATTCTTCTGCATAATTAGGATGTTGCACATTCTTTACTATCCAAAGTTCCACCCTGTTGTGATACAATCCAATTAATCCTGTCTAAATTTGCCCTATCATGTATGTGCATGCATAAGAGAGATGCACTTAGATTGTAAGCTCCTTGAGGTCAGGGACTGATATTAATGCACAGAATGTAAAGCGCTGTGTAAATTGTTGGTGCTAGTCAGCCAGTCTAGGCCTAACACAGCCACTTGGTAAATTCCTTGAAATCCGTGCTAGGTCATAGGAAAGTGAATAACAAGCAGCACTTGTTATTCACTTTACTGATCTCCCTTTGAGACGTAGGTTCTGCCTTGCTTGGGTTATATGCAGGGCCGGTGCTTCCACTAGGCAAACTAGGCAGCCGCCTAGGGTGCCCTGCTGCCTAGGGCACCCAGCCACTTGTGTTACTACTCTCTTCACTCTGCAGCAAGAAACGCTGGTGAGGCTGAATTGATGAGCGCTGGTGAGGCTGTATTTGATAGGCACTGGTGAGGCTGCATTGATGGGTGCTGGCAAGGCTGCATTTGATGGATGCTGTGATGTAGCATTTATGGGCACTGGTAAGGCGACATATAATGGGCGCTGGTGAGGCTGGTGAGGCTGCATTTGATGGGCGCTTCATTAAAAAGGTGGGGTTTACATGGGCAGGGGAAAGGGGGTGGAGTCAGGGGTGGAGCCGGGGGGGCTGCAAAATTAGGTTTCGCCTAGGGTGTCAAAAATCCTTGCACCAGCCCTGGTTATATGCTGCACTTTTCAAAGTTTGCAGAGTAGAAAGACTACCTCTAGTGCACCAATGGTCATCTAAAGGCTCCAATGTCAACCGCTAAAAGATCCCCTTTAGAGACTGTCACCTTCACTAAATTTAATAGCCCCTTTCCCCTTAATCTTTACACAGCTTATGTGGTTTAAGGCTGACCCATGCAGTCTAGGCCTAGCACAGTCACTGTTAGAACTTACGGCGGTATCATTCCTGTGTTGCTAAAGCAAACCATTGGTTCACTGGCTGTCTGGTATTCTGGGTGGCACTGCTACTGTTTCTTCTGACCTGATAGCATCACGCTTTTGTTGCCTGACCCTCTTTATTTGTCAATTGCCCAGTGTGCGGATTTTGTAATCATAATTGCCATTCTGTTGCATTTGCTTGATTAATAACCCTTATAAATAACAATATACAAGCTCACTTTTTCCAACAGTCTTGGCACTTTACTCAAGGTAGTCTTAGTACTGAGTCTCATGAAAATATTAATTGTGTTGCTTTCTCTCTATTAACCTGGTGGCTCAGAGGGGTCAAGGGCTTTGGGAGGTTTTGACAGAGGACCCATATTAACCAGCAGGTCCTTTGGGTGTAGTGCTACACATAGTTAGAGGTCCAGCTTGGACCAGTGTAGCTATGTATATGCTATACCTGTGCGATCCTTCTAGAACAGGGGTCCCCAAATGATGTCCTGTGGCCACATCTGAACCCCTACAAGATTTTATCTGACCTGCACTCCTGGATAAGCTGGGGACTCTGATGGGCACTCCTGTTGCTAAAATGGGACTCTGATGGGCAATCCTGGTTGTAAGAGGGTAGTCTGATGGGCACTCCTGGATGAAGGGGGAACACTGATGGGCACTCCTGGATGAAAGGGGAACACTGATGGGCACTCCTGGATGAAGGGGGAACACAGATGGGCACTCCTGGATGAAGGGGGAACACTGATGGGCACTCCGGGATGAAGGGGGAACACTGATGGGCACTCCGGGATGAAGGGGGAACACTGATGGGCACTCCGGGATGAAGGGGGAACACTGATGGGCACTCCAGGATGAAGAGGGAACACTGATGGCCACTCCTGGATAAAGGGGGAACACGTCCTATTTGCAATTTCGGAACACCCAATAAGAGGACAATATATGATCGGTCTAAACTACGTGGCATGTTCACCAATGCCAGGAGCCTGCTGGACAAGATGGGAGAACTAGAGATACCGTTGTACGAGGAGGATATGGATTTTGTGGGATTTCAGAGACTTGGTTCAACAGCTCTCATGATTGGCTGCCAAAAATTCAAGGTTATTCTCGTTATTGCAGGGATAGAGAGGGTAAAAAAGGGGAGAGAAGCATGCCTGTATATCAAGAATAATGTACAAGTGAATGTGAGAGATGACATCACTAAGGTAGCTAGGGAGGAGGTGGAATCCTTATGGGTAGAGCTCCAAAGGGATGAAACTAAGGGGAAATTAATACTGGGAGTATGCTTTAGGCCCTCTAACCTGAGGAAGGAGGGGGGAGACGGACCTCAGACTTTTTCTGATCGTTTGTAGAGAATTCCCACGGACAAAGTGCCACGCATGCTCAGAATAAATTATGAGATGAAAGCTATTGGGCACTGGCCTCTACGTAGTTCCGTCGTACGCAACGAACATCACCGCATTCACAACTAGCGGATTTTCCAACAACTTTGTCTGACCATGTGTATGCAACACAAGTTTCGGCCAAAATCCGTCAGAAGAAATCCAACGGATTTTGTGGTCGGAATGTCCGACCGTGTGTACGGGGCATATTGCCCCATACACACAATAGGATTTTCCAATGGAAAATGTGTGATAGGACCTTGTTGGAAATTCCGACCATGTATAGGCTCCATTACACATTTTCCCTCAGAATTTTCCGTCACACAAAATTTGAGATCAAATTTTCTGACAGCCAAATCCGTTGTTGGAAATTCCGATCGTGTGTACACAATTCCGATGCACAAAGTGCCATGCATGCTCGGAATCAAGCAGAAGAGCAGCACTGGCTATTGAACTTCATTATTCTCGGCTTGTCGTACGTGTTGTACATCATTGCGTTCTTGACGTTTGAAATTTCCGACCAACTTTGTGGGACCGTGTGTATGCATGACAAGTTTGAGCCAACATCTGTCGGAAAAAATCCCATGATTTTGTTAGGCTCGCAAGTTCCTAAATGTCTTGCAAGAAAAACCCTATCATGTCCATTTTGCCTTCCTGGTTTCTCATCTCTCCCTCATCTGCCTGTTAATTGCCATTGCTGGGTCTCTGTGCTTCTCTACGCAATGCAGGCAAACCATGGCTGGTAGGAGGGGCCAGCAGGGTGCTGTACATAGCTAAGCATCACAGTACTTTTCTCAAGAGCCCTCAGCCCTCATCCTAGCGGTGAGCTGACTCTTGTCTTCATCTTGTGCCTTGATGGGTGGATTGCTGGTGGAATTGTGCACATATACATACATATAGTATAGTTATTTATAGAGATACCTCCAGATGAATGTTGCAGCAAAGACCCATTGCAGGGGCCCCTGAGGATGACCCCCCCTGTGGTGATGAGAAGACTCTCCAGCTGTTATTCAACCAGCCTGGAATGCAGCCCTAGTTATCTGACAATAATTGTCACCTCTGATCTGGTGTTAGTAGCATGGATAGTCTTATCAATATTCCAATCGCATACCTTCCTGGAAACAAGGCTCATCAGTAATGAGTTCTGCGGCGATTAACAGCTGGATAGTGGAGATGCAAATTAAATGTACATATTCGCCATCACGCCAGGAATCTTCAATTACCATCCACAGGTTTTTAATGCAGATAGATCACATCCAAAAACAAGTACAACATTTCAGAGCCGCGCAGGACCCCTTCGTCAGGTATGTGATGAGTAGCATGGACAGGACATGTGGCTGAGACATTCTATCTCTCCACTTCCCCCTTCCAGGATCTTTTCCCAACAACTCCTGCATCAGGAAGTGAAATGCATAATTATACAGTGTGATACTAGCAGTTGACAGTAGAGGGCAACAGGTTACCTTACAACAGGAAGTGCCAGAATAAGGATCCTCGTGGCATAATCATCTGGCATTCTTTTAATAAAAGCTACAGATTTAAAAATAATGAATACGGCTTTTGAAGTTACAGTTATGCCGCGTACACACGACCGGACTTTTCAACATCAAAAGTCTGACGGAATGATTCTGGCAGACCATTCGATCGTGTGTGGGCTGCAGCGGACTTTTGATTTGCAAAAGTCTGACAGACTTTAGAAATGGAACATGTTTCAAATTTTTCCGCCAGAACTCCGCCGGACCCAGTTCCTACTATGTTGGTGTCGCTTGTCAATTTTGCATTGTATTTTTTTAAATGTAACTGTCTACTCCCAAACTGTCATTTGAAGTAAAACACATAGCCAAGTATTATTCTCCACAATTTTTTTTATTGTGCATTAAAAAAAGAAAGCAAATACAATTAGACATGCTATCTGCCAATAGAACTTAAACAAAAAGTGCATTCTATGCATCCAAAAATATAGAAAATATACCAAATCAAATCATTATTATTCAACCTAAAAATAAAATTAAAGCCTCATGCATGTGTCCTGCTTCTTAATATAGGGGGTCAGTAATGGCAAGAGTTGGTGAAAGCAGGGGTCCGTCATCCGGAGATAATTGCGTAAATCATCCGGATTATTCTCCTAGAGCTTCCGCAGCAAAGGCATATGACATAATTGGTCACGAATAATGAAACAAACAATTTTTGGTCTAAGAAATCCTCCTCCTCCTGTCCCTGGACTGGACTTGAGTCAAAGCAATAACTCCAAAGCCAATAATAAATAACACATTATCTCCTCCGATTCCGCAACGGGTCTGGTTGACGAACGGGCGTTCAGAAACGAACTGAAAAGCATGAAATGAAAGGCGCAAACTGAAAAGCGCTGAATGAAAAGCAAGAAATGAAAAGAGTAAATCAACACTCACCAAACTTCGACTAAAACAAAATTAGCAGATGGAGCCCAAAGGGTGGCGCTAAAGAGCTGAAAAACTATGTAGTACGTCACTACGTTTGTGTTTGTTGGCTGACAATTCCTTGCCGTTTGTATGCAAGACAAAATCCAGGCACACGTTTCGGATAAAAGTCAGAGGTTTTGTCTGTGGAAAATACGATCACGTATACAAGGCTTTAGACATGAGTATCACCCCACCTTCTTCTCAGAAAATAATTAGAGAGCTCAGCTGGGGTTAAAAGAACATTCCCGGAAGTTCAGCGATTGTTGGCATAATTAATCTGTTACCTGCGATAGATATGTTCTCAGAGACAGGAGTCTGGTTCTGTTAGTTTTCAAGGCTCCTGGCATTGACAACCAGTGCGCATACTTCAGCTACCCTGTGGTTTACTAAGAACATAATATGTTGTTCCTAATCCTCCAACCCTACATTTAACCTAGTCCTTAATATTAAGAGCGGTCGGTCCATTAGGGGGGCTGGGGTGCTGCCCCTCTAGTTTGTATGAAGGGGGATGCATGCCAGACTCATACGTTTTGTATGAGGTTTTATTTTTATTTTTTTCAAGCCACATGATTAGAGCCAGATGCTCTAATTGGCTTGAAAAAGGTTGGGCTTGGGGCGCCCGAACCCACCCACTTGTGACAATAGCGAATCAATATTCACTATTGTCTTCTGTCTTCTCCTCCTGTCCTGATTGGGTTGGCCAGGAGAAGAAGCAGAGGAAGCCCCAGAGGGCCTGAGTGCGGGAGGACCGTGCTGTGGAAGGGTGAGTGCGGACCGAGGGGAGGTTTGTTTGCCACCCCCCCCCCCCCCCAAAAAAAAAGTTTAGCACCAGCCGCCACTGGTTAATATAATCTTAAAGCAGTACTATATGCAAAATGTTTTGTTTCACTTTGGAAAGATTAAGGGAGGCTTACCCATGCCAGTTGTTTTTTTTTTTTTGCCATCTGTATCCTATTGGGGAGATTTACCTTCACTTCCTGTCCCATAGCCAAAATAGCAAGTGAGGAAACCCCTAAAAGTTGGGAAATTAAAGGACTCCCTTGGGGGGGGGGGGGGGGGCGCCAGGTCACCAGAACTAGTGTACTCATTGGAAGATTTCCTCTCTCTTTTCTGGTGACAACCAAAAATTGGGGACTTTCACTTACTTTCTTACTTTCACTCTTGGTGATAATAGTAAACAGGACAAATAGAGAGGGTGAATCTCCCTAATGGGGGCAAATACAGCAATAAAAACCTATTAGGTGTAACCAAAAAAAATAAAATGTGCCTTTAGTTGTACTTTAACACTTAAAGTGGTTGTAAAGCCTAAACATTTTCTACCTTAAAGTGGATGTGAACACTCACATATACCCGGTGAAGTGAACAGCATCTGATGATACACAGAGATTAAACAAATCTCCCTATATGAGTTTTACATGCATATCTGCTGTCTTCTTCTTGCTATATTCTTTGGAATTCTTACATCGTGTTAGGCTTTTTACTTCCTCATTCAGCTGTAGGAGTGAAGTCTTGGCATACACTGTATGTGAGCTGATTGGAGTAAAGGCACCGCCCCCCACCCCATAGGCAGAGGAACAAAGATACTTTCAGAGCTGTGCTGTGACAAGACAAGCTCCCTGTCAATCTATTTACAGCATCCACCCCGACACAAATTTCAAGCTGGTTTTATCTCGCATCTCGGAGAACTAGTCAGAAGTTATCATACTGATAGCAAAGAAATGAAGCACCAGAATGACACGGGACTTAGTGCTTTGGAGAGAGATAAGTAAACGTTACAGATATATAAAAAAAGAATCAATATATTTACTTAATGTTGGTGCGGTTTGACCAGTTCGGTGTCTGCTGCAGCTAGTGTTCCATTGTTTATTGTTTTCCTGGTAGTGTGGAGATATTCTTATTTACTAGATATATATTTGCCTAGGTCAAATTTCATGAATCGGGTTTACATCCACTTTAATGCATTCCTTGAGAATTGCAGCTCCTCTCTCCCCTCACTTCCGAATCTCGCTGGCTTTGCTGGGGCACCGGGATCCATTGACTCCCAGTGCTATCATTCAAAGCCAGTGACGATGGAGTGGGGGGCGGGGCCGAGTCCCGCTGTCTGTGTCAATGGACGCAGTAGCAGGGCTCAGGTGTGAGGACGTACACGTGCCCCCTGTAGGAAGCACTGGACAGAGGGGAGGGGCTAGGAGCACCGGCAGGGGGACCTGAATGAAGGAGGTTCCCAGCCGCTCTGTGCAATTCCATAGACATACTATTAAAATAACATATATGGTGGCCATGTGTTCTTAGGTAATACAGGAAGTGTCTGCAATTTAAAAATAGGCTAATCACATACTAGCTAAATTTGCTCTACTCTACCATCATGGATTATTCCATTCATAATACTTTAAGTGCTAGCTGAAGATTTGCCGGATTCCACTGAGTTACTATTAACCCCTTTTATTCTCTTCTCATCTTCCCAAGTGACTAGTGTTGTTTAGCACAAGGGGTCCACTCTCATTTCTCTGGAACTCTGTTTAAAGGAGCCAGACAATTTAAACACAACAGTTTGCTTAATGTCTTCTCAGTTGATTTGATGTTAATGGCCTGTGGGCTGAGGAGACAGAAAGGAGTGAGCTGACATAGACCACAAAGTGCCAGTCCCCTACCTTTCTGCTGCCTTTATGTGTCACGTTTACCACAGTATAAACAAACTTGAGCTGCTTCATTGTTATTGTGTAAGTTTCTTGTTATTGGTGTCAACTGTAAAAATGACCGAACCCAGGGTGTCAGAGGTGTTGGAGGACTTGCAGAGTCTGGGCAACCAGTGAGGTACAGATTCTACCGGCGGCCTTCATGAGGAAAGCGCTACTTTTAAAGTGGTTGTACACCTCTGAAACAAAAATGGACAAAACATACTGTATCCGTCTATAGTGTGTACTAGCCTTGATCCAAAGCATCTAGCATGGTGTCTGTCTACTCTCCCATTCCTTTGTAATCTGCATGAATCTGTTTTGACAGATTATCTGACACCACAGGCCACACCCTCCTTCGAGCATGCAGTAGGTGATTGAAAACTGGGCATGTTTCCCTATGACACAATGTAGAGGGGAGTGTGTGCTTTCCCTCCACTCAGATCTCAAATTACACTCAGCTCCCTGTTCTATGCTTTCCAGCAGTGTGTGATATCAGATCTCCACCCCCTGCCTTCTGGAGCTCAGAAATGCTGTGTAAAATGTGTGCTTTAGGAGGATGTAGAGGAGAGAGGACCTCAGATAAACAGGTACAACTTATGTAGGATAATTTATTTAATCTTTGTGTATCAACTGAGGCCAATCACTTCACTGGGTATATGTAAGGGTTTACAGCCATGTTAATATGTAACCTCATCCCTAAAGGCCCGTTTACACAATACGAAAATCGTAAGTAAAATTTTGTCCAACGAACGATCTGCCGATTTTCAGATCATTAGTATGGTGCTTTTGACAGTCGATTCTGATTTTTTATCTGACAAAAGCTGGATGTGCAGACTATAAAATTGTTGTCGTACGTGAACTCTACATCCGATTTTCATTTAATTAGTGCGTTTTTCATCTGAAAAAAATCGTAAGAGCAAGACTATTCATGTTCAGAAATGAAAGAATACATACAAAACTATTCAACACACTACTTCACTTCTGAAGTTGTATTCTGTCTTACGAGAATTTTTGTATAGTGAGTAACCTCTTCACTTTTGACATGAGACTAGCATGCAACAAAAAACAGACGAACGTTCATCCAAAAATCTGATCGTGTGTATGAAGGCTTAACACTGATCCCCTAACCTAAATCCTAACACTATTCTACGCTTGTTCAGCTGATCTTGCAACTGGGGCATGGCAAGGATGTGACAACAGTGTGGTAGTGGGTTATCCTGTTCACCTCTTTAAAGTGGTTGTAAACCCTTACAGACCACTTTCACCTACAGGTAAGCCTAGATTAAGGCTTACCTGTAGGTCCATGAAATATCTCCTAAACCTACACGGTTTAGGAGATATTTGGAAAAAGACAGACACCACTGTCTACGACGCATGCGCCGTAGACAGCAGCGCACAGGCGCGCTGAGCATGCTGCTGCTAACGGCGATATGCCGTTAGTGGCGGCTTCCGTGACGTCATCGCTGTTCCGGCCACTCACAGTGCCGGAGCAGCGATACCCAGAAGAAGATGGACGCTTCGTGCTACAGGGGACATCGGTGACTTCGCTGGCTCCTGTGTCAGGTAAGTGACACATAATGGGCTACTATACGATGCATAGTAGCCCATTATGCTTTACCTTTGCAGGGAGACAAAGAGTAAGTAAATCCATCAGGGTTTACTTCCTCTTTAAGCTACAGAACACCCCCAACTATAGTATAGAGATGAGTAGAGGGGTGATGTTTTGTAGTCCTAAGAGACGCTTCCTGTCCTAGGATGACAACACTGCACTTTTCTAGATAGCATAAGGTGAATGAGCTTTGTTGCCTTAGGACTGGAAGTGCTTTACTGTCAGGATAAAGAGGTGATGAAAACTAAGTGCTGCTAACTGCAGTATTACAATTTTGCTTTTGGGTTTAGATACACTTGAACTGCACATAGCAATGATATGCTATGTGCTATGATTTATATATAAATTTTATATTCCCAATAAATACCCCAAAAAAGAAACCCTATACTGTTACTGGAGTCAGTGGAAGAGTGATAAAAATGTTGGGTGCCTGGCTGTGTGTGTGCTAAGTGGAGAAATATGCCCAAATTCATAGTTTCCAACAAAATTAAATATTTCAACTCACCATAATCCAGAATCAGAGTCCTGAGTGTGTCACTTGCCAAGTCGCCTGCCACCAGATGCCATCAGGTACCCCCTGCAGTGTCCCTCCTTAAACCAGTTATTCCCAGTAGAGTCCCTCCTTACATCAGGTGCCCCCCACAGTGTCCCTCCTTACACCAGGTGTCCCCAGTAGAGTCCCTCCTTACATCAGGTGTCCCCAGCAGAGTCCCTCCTTACATCAGGTTCCCCCAGTAGAGTCCATCCTTACATCAGGTGCCCCCCGCAGTGTCCCTCCTTACACCAGGTGTCCCCAGCAGAGTCCCTCCTTACATCAGGTGTCCCCAGCAGAGTCCCTCCTTACATCAGGTTCCCCCAGCAGAGTCCCTCCTTACATCAGATTCCCCCAGCAGAGTCCCTCCTTACATCAGGTGCCCCCACAGGAGTTCCACCTTACATCAGGTGTCCCCAGCAGAGTCCCTCCTTACATCAGGTTCCCCCAGCAGAGTCCCTCCTTACATCAGGTGCCCCCACAGGAGTTCCACCTTACATCAGGTGTCCCCAGCCAGCGGTGTCCCTCTTTACATCAGGTGTCCCCAGCCAGCAGATTCCCTCCTTACATCAGGTGTCTCCAGCCAGCAGACTCCCTCCTTACATCAGATGTCCCCAGCCAGCGGAGTCTCTCCTTACATCAGGTGTCCCCTCTTCACCCGCGTACGGGCTGCTGGTGATTAGGGCGAAGGGAAGAACCAATCTTTAGGATAGCTGGTCTCCAGTAAAATGGTAGCCGGCAGAGACGTTTTACCAGTGCCGGTCACGGACCTCTAGACCTCTACACTCCTTAACTCATATCTTCAACCTCTCACTCTCTACTGGCATCTTCCCCAACCCTCTAAAACATGCACTAGTCACTCCCATACCAAAAAAGGCCTCAGACCCCACCAATCTTAACAACTTAAGACTCATCTCTTTACTCCCTTTTGCCTCCAAACTCCTTGAATGTTTAGTCTACAACCAACTGAGCAACCACCTCATTGAAAATAACCTTCTCGATCCTTTTCAGTCTGGATTTCGCCCAGAGCACTTCACAAAAACTGCCCTCCTAAAACTCACTAACGACTTACTAACAGCCAAAACCAACGGTCATTATTCCATACTCTTACTCTTGGACCTTTCTACTGCCTTTGATACAGTTGACCACCCCCTCCTCCTCAAAAAACTAAATTTGCTTGGTATCCATGGCTGCACTCTCCGTTGGTTTGAATCTTACCTATCTCATCGCACCTTCAGTGTCACTTAAAACTCCACTTCCTCTTCTCCAACTCCGCTTTCCGTTGGGGTCCCCCAAGGTTCTGTCCTTGGACCTCTACTATTCTCGATCTACACGTCCTCCCTGGGTCAGCTGATAGCCTCCCATGGCTTTCACTACCATTTATATGCTGATGACACCCAAATCTATCTCTCTACCCCTCAGCTCACCCCATCAATCTCCTCACGCATCACTGATCTACTAACAGACATATCAGCCTGGATGTCACACCACTTCCTCAAACTTAATCTATCTAAAACCAAGCTCTTAATATTTCCTCCCCCACATACCCCTTCGCCTGACTTCTCTGTCAAGATCAATGGCACATCTATCAGTCCATCCCCACATGCCAGAGTGCTAGGGGTAACCTTAGACTCCGAACTGTCCTTTCAGGCCCACATACAAACCCTGTCCAAATCATGCCGCCTTAGCCTCCGAATCCTTTCCAGAATACGCCCCTTTTTAACTAATGACACCACCAAGCTTATAATTCACTCCCTGGTCATCTCTCGCCTTGACTACTGCAACTCCCTCCTCGTTGGATTACCTTTACACAGACTATCCCCCTTCCAGTCCATAATGAATGCCGCTGCCAGACTCATCCACCTTACCAGCCATTCAGTGTCCTCCACCCCTCTCTGCTAATCCCTGCACTGGCTTCCACTCACCCAACGAATAAAATTCAAAGTACTAACAATAATTTACAAAGCCATCCATAACTCTGCCCCCAGCTACATCACTGACCTAGTCCCAAAATACCAACCAAACCGCCCTCTTCAGTCATCTCAAGACCTCCTGCTCTCTAGCTTCCTTGTCACCTCCTCCCATACTCGCCTCCAGGATTTCTCCAGAGCTTCTCCCATCCTTTGGAACTCCCTACCCCAATCTGTCCGACTGTCCCCTAATCTATCCATCTTTAGACGATTCCTGAAATCCCTTCTCTTCAAAGAAGCCTGTCCTGCTTCTAATTAACACTGTTTTACTTCCTCCATCAGCTCACCCCCCACAGCTATTACCTTTTGTATCAATTGCCCCTTCCTTTTTAGATTGTAAGCTCTAACGAGCACGGCCCTCTGATTTGTAATGTAAATGTAATGTCTGCCCTCATGTTGTAAAGCGCTGAGCAAACTGTTGGCGCTATATAGAACCTGTATAATAATAATAATAATAATAATAGTGGCGGAGGCAAAAACAGGAAAACTGCGTTTTACCAGAATAGTTCCCAGAAAACAGTTAGACCGGGACAAAGGTCTAAATCCCGGGAATGTCCCGGAAAAATTCGGGACAGTTGTCAACTATGCAAATTCACCAGCGGCTTCTACAGGGGTACACTACACAAGCATAATTTGTTTTTTTCATTTTGGCGTGCGTAATTGCGTACGTTTATGCACCGTTACTGGCATATGGTGTTGAGCAAAACCTCATTCTACAATTTTTTTATATTCTGGCCACTAAAAAATAAATATGCATGCATTGATGGCCATTTAAGGGTGTACGCACATAAATTAACCTCCTAAACTCTTCTCAAACACAAATTAGCTGCGTTTTTTTATGCCTCTAAAAACACAGGTCTTAAGATACTGATCTAAACGCCTGATGTGCATGGCTATGGCTGCATAGGCTAACATAAAATTGCGTTTAAAGCTGTAAAAAAAAATGCTTTATACCTGTAAAATATGCTGTGTGCATGATATAAACTTTAAATGTAGCCCTGGTATAAATACCTAAATGCACAAAAGGGGTTCTTTTTTTACTGCCAGAACTCCAGTCCCATCCTGCTGGGTTGTCTGCTTTCCTCTGGGTCAGCAAGCATGTGGCGGTGTGAATTGCAGGGGAGTGATTGTGTTTTCCTCTTCGGTTCGCTGGAATATCTACAGTTCTACAAAAACATACTCTGGAATCAAGCCAGATACGTCTCTTTTCCAAATTCTTAAAATGCTGCTCGATTAATGTAAATTTAAAAGGGCTGAGAGGAAGAACGATTCCTGTAGATGCACCTTTGTGCCTGCCTGAGTCCCTTTCCTCTTCTAGATTAGGTGTGACCTCCTTCCAACCATTTGGATAACTGTTTTTGTTGCAAATTCCAGGACAGTTGTATCACCATGATTCTGCTTCCTCTGTGAACCATACTGTTTTTTTAAAAGAAAACTACAATTTTACAAGTGGTAGTAAACTTCTTTTTTTTTTTTACCTACAGGTAAGCTTATAATAAATTAAATTAAATGAATATCTCCTAAACGTACATCATAAAGGAGATATTCTAGCGAGCAGCATCTGGTGACGTCACCGGCGTATGTGCTCTGAAGGAACAGCATACCCGTGTTGTTGCTCCAGAACTCTGCATCTCGGCCATGATACACTCCTGGCATTCGCAGGAATGATGTCATCAAGGCTTGGCCACTTAAGAGGCTGCAGACCGTGAACCTGGAAGGAAGACCGGGTGAAGATGGAAGCCTCTGCAGCAGTGACAGCATACCGCTGGAGGCAGGGTAAGTCTTACATAATGTATGCGCTGCCCTTGTGCCCTCGATAACGACCCAAACACACTTCCAAGATGACCACTGCCTTGCTAAAGAAGCTGAGGGTGAAGGTGATGGACTGGCCAAGCATGTCTCCAGACCTAATCCCTATTGAGCATTTGTGGGGCATCCTCAAACGGAAGGTTGAGACATTAATGGCTGTGTGTTGAGTTATTTTGAGAGGACAGCAAATTTACACTGTTATACAAGTTGTACACTCACTACTTTACATTGTAGCCAAGTGTAATTTCTTTAGTGTTGTCACATGAAAAGATATAATAAAATATTTACATATGAGGGGTGTAATCACTTTTGTGAGATACTTTTGTGTGTGTGTGTATATATATATATATATATATATATATATATATAGATACATATACATATATATATATATATATATATATATATATATATATATACACAGTGCTGTGAAAATTTATTTGCCCCATTCCTTATTTTTTTTTTTTTTTGCATATTCCTCACACTTAAACGAGTCAGATCATCAAACTAATTTTAATATTACACAAAGATAACCCGAGTAAATCCAAGATGCAGTTTTTCAATTATTATTTCATTTATTAAGGGAAAAAAGCTGTTCAAACCTGCCTGGCCCTATGTGAAAAGGTAATTGCCCCCTCCAATGCTGAATCATGAATGACATGTGATTAACCACAATTTTTTTAAAAGCTGAGTTAACTTTCACTTGTCACACCCAGGCCTGATTATTGCCAGACCTGTTGAATCAAGAAATCACTTAAATAGAAGCTGTCTGACAAAGTGAAGCACGCTAACAGATCACAAAGAGCAATGCATCATGCCACAATCTAAAAGAATTTAAGAACAGATTAGAAATAAACATGTACGATCTAGGAAGGGTTTCAAAGCCGTTTCTAAGGCTTTGGAACTCCAGTGAACCACAGGGAGCGCCAGTATCTACAAATGGAGATAACTGGGAACAGTGGGGAACCTTCTCAGGAGTGGCCGGTGTCCTATCATATACAGTCCCTCATTGGATAGTGTCCACTGTGTACTGCGCATGCGCAGTACACAGCACACACAGATTCCAAAAATAGGCGAAGATGAACGGCCCCTGCGCCGTGAGTCCAGGTTCTTGCCCCACCATCCAAGTGGACATAGAGTTGGAATATAAAAGAGCTGAGCGCAGCGAGGCTAGGCCCGAAGTGTGGCGAGTGAAGCGTGGCGAGCGAAGCGAGGCCGGGCCCGAAGCGCGGCGAGCGAAGCGAGCCCGCGAGGGGCCCTCTAATTTTCCCAGCCCTATGTCCGCTTGGATGGCGGGGCTACCACTTCGACTCACGGCGCAGGCGCCGTTCATCTTCGGAGATCTTCCGAAGCCTCTTCTGCTCCGTACTGGGCAAGCGATACTACACTATATGATGGCCGGACTGAATATGCCAGAACACCGGCCTCCAAGAGCGTGACGACGACTCACCTATGAGATTGTAAAATAACCCAGAACAACATCTAAAGAACTGCAGGCCTCACTTGCCATAGGTAAGGTCAGTGTTCATGACTCAACAGTAAGAAAGAGACTGGGAAAAATTGGCATCCATGGGAGCGTTCCAAGGCCAAACCCACTGCTGACCAAAAAGAACACAAGGGCTCCTCTTACATTTAGCAAACAAAATCTTGATTATCCCCAAGACTTTTAGCCAAATATTCTGTGGACTGATGAGACAAAATATTTTACTTTTTGGAAGGTGTGCGTCCCGTTACATCTGGCATAAAACGAATACAGCATTTCATAACAAGAACATCATACCAACAGTCAGACGTGATGGTAGCGTGATGGTCTGGGGCCGCTTTGCAGCTTCAGGACCTGGACGACTTGCCATAATTGATGGAACCATGAATTCTGAGCTCTACCAGAAAGTCCTAAAGGAGAATGTCCAGCCATCAGTTTGTGACCTCAAGCTCAAGTGCACTTGGGTTATGCAGCAGGACAATGATCTGAAACACAACAGCAAGTCCACCTCCAAATGGTTCACACAAAGCAAAATTCAGGTTTTTGGAGTAGCCTAGTCAAAGCCCGGACTTAAATCCAATTGAGATGCTTTATGACCTTACACAGGCTGTTCATGCTGGAAAATCCTCCAATGTGGCTGCATTCATTTCACTTGTTGCCAGCAAAGGTGGCACAACCAGGTCATTAGTTTTAGGGGGCAATTACTTTTTCACATAAAGCCAGGCAAGTTTGGACAGCTTTTTTGCCTTAATAAAGGAAACCATCATTTAAATACTGCATTTTGTATTTACTCGGGTTATCTTTGTGTAATAATAAAATTTGTTTGATGATCTGAGTTGTTTAAGACAAATATTAAATATTATAGATTATCAGTGTCCCAATTATCAGTGCAGTCCCAACAGTGTTGCCTACAGCCCACATCAGTGATAGAAAAAAAAATTACCTGTTTGCAAAATTTTATAACAAATTATGGCATTTCTTTTTAGTCTTTTTTTATTTGTTTAGCAAAAAATAAAAAGACCAGCGGTGATTAAATACCACCAAAAGAAAGCTCTATTTATGTAAAAAAAGAAATTAATTTGGGCATAGTATTGCATGACTGTGCAATTGTCATTCAAAGTGCGACAGCACTGAAATTTGAAAATTGGCCTGGGCAGGAAGGGGGTGAAAATGCCCAGTAGGCAAGTGGTTAATATTGCATATTGATCATCATTTAAACCAGCAGGTGGAGCTTTAGGCTCCTTTTTCACATTTGCTTCCATGACGTCCTTTTTTTTCCCACAAATAGAGCTTTCTTTTGGTGGTATTTGATCACCTCTGCGGTTTTTAATTGTTTGCGCTATAAACAAGAAAAGAGCGACAATTCTGAAAAAGACACAATATTTTGTACTTTTTGCTATAATAAGTTTCCCCTTTTTTTTAAAAAAAAAAGCTATTTTTTTTCTCAGTTTAGGCCGATATGTATTCTTCTACATATTTTTGGTAAGAAATTGCAATAAACGTATATTGATTGGTTTGCGCAAAAGTTGTAGCGTCTACAAAATAGGGGAGATAGATTTAAAGCATTTTTATTATTATTATTTTTTTTTTTACTAGTAATGGTGGAGATCTGCGATTTTTATTGGGACTGCGACATTATGGCGGATGCATCGGACACTTTTGACACATTTTTGGGACCATTGGCATTTATACAGCGATCAGTACTATAAAAATGCACTGATTACAGTAAAAATGGCACTGGCAAGGAAGGGGTTAACACTGGGGGCGATCAAGGGGTTAACTGTGTACCCTGTGTGTGTTTCTAACTGTAGGGGGAGGTGACTGCCCTAGAGGAAATGACAGATCTTGACAGATCTTGGTTCCTGTATATTAGGAACTCACGATCTATCTCTCCCCACAGAACAGGGATTTGTGTGTTTACACACACACGTCCCTGTTCTGCCTCTCATGCCCACGATCGCTTGTGGCCGGAGGTCATTGCGACCATTGGCCACGAGCATCGGCACCCCCGCAGTGCAACAGGCGAGTGTATGCCTACTATCCCGCAGATAGGAGCCGACATATAGCTGCGATGGCTCATGGGATCGTGCCAACCTGCCGCTGTATAATGACAGCGGCTGGTCGGCAAGCGGTTAAATTTAAGGGACACTAAGGAGACTATTTATAAAAGATGTGCTGTGCAAATGTCTCAGCTTTTACATAGACTTCACGAATAATACATGTAATGGGCCTAATATGTTTATTAGATATGATCTTTATCTCCATCTAGTGGCCATAAAGCGGTATTTTCTTACATTAGGTATTTCAGGAAATAGCGCATTATGGCCACTAGATGGAGCTGACAATCATATGAAATAAATATATTAGACACATTACAGGAATTATTTGCAAAGCAAATCTTTTATAAATCCATTACTATGGGGTTGATTTATTAAAGGCAACTAGACTGTGGACTTTGCAAGTGCAGTTGCTCCAGAGCTTAGTAAATTAGGGGAAGCTCTGCCTTAATCTAGGCTTACCTGTAGGTCAAAGTGGTCTATAAGGGTTTACAACCACTTTAACTTTAAGTTGTTAAACTCAGCAACATCGTGTACCCAGAAACTTTTCAAAACTGCTGGTCCCTCGGACGGTCATCTCAGCAAATTGTACAGAATAAAATAATAACTATTTTCACTTCTGTTTTCCACCGATGAGTCATGATGAGCATTGCTTTCCAAGTTGCCATTTTTTTTTTCAGTTTAGCAGACCGTATTTGCAGTGCTAATCTACAGGGACAAGGCTATGAAAGGCAGGAAAGTAGCACTGAGCAGAGGAAAGTATCAGCCAAGAAGGTGACTCAGCCTGCAACAGTTTAAAGTGATATAAATAGCCAAAAGGTATAATAATAGTAACAATGAAAATGCAAATACAAATGGTTTCATGCATGTACTGTATATACACTGTACAGGATATGAATTTATTCTTACAGGGTCACTTTAAAGTATAACTTACTATAACTCCCAACTTTTCGTATTTTAGAGCACTTTCACACTGAGGTGCTGGGGCATTGGAGGTAAAACACCACTATTTTTAGTGGTGCTCTACCATCGTTTTAGTGGCGCTTTTCGGACACTATTGGGGCGCTTTTAACCCCCACTAGCAGCTGAAAAGGGGTTAAAAGCACCCGCTGCAGCGGCACTGCCCATTGATTTCAATGGGCAGTGATGCTTTAGGAGTGGTGTATACACCACTCCTAAAGTGTCTCAAAGAGGCTGTTTGCAGGACTTTTTTAACATTCTGCCAGCGTACCGCTCCAGTGTGAAAACACTCAGGCTTTTACACTGGAGTGACGGGAGAGGCGATTTGAAGGCGCTATTTCTAGCACTATAGCGCCTGTTGAAAAGTAGCCTTAGAGGGACAGTCCTGTTTGTGTACCAGGATCACAGTGTCCCTCTTTTCTTTTCTACCTTTTAAACTAACCAAAGTTTTTAGATTTTAAGCATTTTGGCCAGAAAATTCCAGTAAGGTTGATTTCCATTTCCTACCCTAATTTAAGAACTAATTTAAGATTAAATGCTCGATGCTAAACAATTTTTTTCTTGCACATAACCCCTAGTACTAACCCTTATCCTAACACTAATTCCTAAACCCGCCCACTAACAAAACTTTTATCCTAACAATACCTTCTAAACCTAATCCCTAACAATAGCACCTTTTCTAGGTCTAATTCTTAACCCCAAACTCTAACCTTTAAACTAACACTAATTAGTAAACCTAACCACAAAGTCTAACTCTTATCCTAACACTAACTCTGAAATGTAACCCCTAAGGCCGCGTACACACGCGGGGACTGTTCGCCCAACTTTGTCCGCTGAACAGTGTTTCGGCAAACAGTCCGCTCGTGTGTGGGCTTTCAGCGGACAGTTTCAGCGAACAGTCCGCTGAACAAGTTTTTTCGGAAATTCCGAAAAACTGTCCGCTGAAACCTTGTTTCAGCGAACAGTCCCCTCGTGTGTAGGCTTGTTCGTCAAACTAAGTTCCGCGCATGCTCAGAAAGGATTTACACGCCGAAAGTTATAATGCAGTGTATAGGACGTCGTATTTTTCGTCCCGTCGTACGTGCCGTTCACGTCATCGCGCACGGTTTCAGCAAACTGTTCGTCCGTCGTGTGTGGCCATGTCCGTCCATGCTAATTTTGAGCGGACTGTTTGCCGAAACTGTTTGACGGACAAAGTTGGGCGAACAGTCCCCGCGTGTGTACGCGGCCTAAGACTAACTTTTATCCTTACACTAACTGCTAAACCTGATCCCTAACATTATCCCTTTTCCTAACGTTAATTCCTAACCCCTGACTCTAACCGTTATTGCAACACTAAATCCTAAACCCAACCACTCATGCCGCATACACACGATCAGAGTTTCCGTCAGACTTGGTCCGGCCGACCGGAATCTGTCAGACAATTCAATCGTGTGTGGGTTCCAGCGGACTTTTTTTTCCCAAAAGTCAAACAGACCTAGAAATAATGTTTCAAATCTATCCGACGGACTCAAGTCCAACGGACTAAAAATCGGGAAAACCGTTCGTCTGTGTGCTAGTCCGATGGACCAGATACGACGCAAGGGCAGCTATTGGCTACTGGCTATTGAACTTCCTTGTTTAGTCCCATTTACGTCATCACGTTCAAAACAAACGGACTTTCGAATGGACTTAGTCCGGTCATGTGTGAAAGTCCGTCGGGAAGACCGTCGGACCTAGTCCATCGAAAAGTCTGGTCGTGTGTACGTGGCATACCACTAAAGCCTCGTTCACACAATCTGATTTTCCGTCAGGAAATGTGTGATAACGGGCTGTTGGTGGAAAATCCGACCGTGTGTACACTCCATCTGACAACTGTTGTCGGATTTTCCACAGAAGAATGTTGGTTGGCAGGCTTTAAAACTTTCCGTGGACAAATGTCTGTTGTCGGATTTTCCGATCATGTGTACACAAGTCCGTCAGACAAAAGTCCAAAGTACAAAACACGCATGCTCGGAAGCAAGGACGAACCAGAAGCCGTCGGTCTTGTAAACTAGCGTTCGTAATGGAGAATTAACATTCATGACGTGACAAATTATGAAATCTCGAAATGCAGCGCACAATTCTCTTCTTCTTTAATGGGATAATAATGAAGCTGGTTTGCTGGTGATACTGATGGAGTTATTGCAAACAAATTTTCAAAGGTTTTTTTTTAGTTTTTTTTCTAGTGATATCAAGAATAATATTATTATGCTTGTTATTTTTTTTTCGGTGCAAGTTACCAAAACACCATTATCCTGTAGTTTATAAGATCAAAGATACAACTATGTTGGTGTCCTTTGTCAATTTCACATTGTATTTTTTAAAATGTAACTGACTACTTCCAAACTGTCATTTTAAATAAAACACATAGCCAAGTATTATTCTACACAATAATTTTATTGTGCATTAAAGAAAGAAAACAAATAAAATTAGACATCCTATCTGCCAATAGAACATAACCAAAAAATGCATTCTATGCATCCAAAAATATAGAAAATATACCAAATCAAATCATTATATACCAAAAAATTAAATTAAAGCCTCATGCATGTGTCCTGCTTCTAAATATAGGGGGTCAACAATGCCAAGAGTTGGTGAAAGCAGGGGTCCGTCATCCAGAGATAATGTCAAAAATCATCTGGTTTATTCTCCTAGAGCTCCCGCAGCAAAGGCATATGACATAATTGGTCACGATTATACAAGCAACCAATTTATGGTCCAAGAAATCCTCCTCCTCCAGTTCTTGGACTGGACTTGGGTCAAAGCAATAACTCCAAGGCCAATAATAAATAACACGTTCTCTCCTCCGATTCTGCAACATGGCTGGTTGACGAACGGCTGTTCAGAAACAAACTGAAAAATGCGAAATGAAAAGTGCGAATCAACACTCACCAAACTTCTACTAACACGAAATTGGCAGAAGGAGCCCAAAGGGTGGCGCCTGACAATTGAACTTCCTCTTTTTCGGCTCGTAGTACATCTGGTATGTTAATACGTTCGTGATTGTTGGCCGACAATTGTGTACTATTTGTTGCAAGACAAAATCCGGGCACATGCCTTCGGACAAAAGTCTGAGGTTTTGTCTGCGGAAAATTTGATCGTGTGTACAAGGCTTAACTCTAAAATGCAACCACTAACACTAACTCTTACCCTAACACTAGCTTCTAAACCCAAACTCTAATACTAACTCCTATTCTAACACTTCTAAACCTAACACCTAACATTTGCCCTTTTCATAATGCTAATTTGTAACCTCTAACTCTAACCTTTAAACTAACACTAATTAGTAAACTTGACCGTAAAGTCCAACTCTTATCCTAACACTAATTCTGAAATGTAACCCCTAACACTAATTCTTATCCTAACCCTAGCTGCTAAACTTGACCCCTAACATTAGCCCTTTCCTAATATTAATTCCTAACCCCTAATGCTAACCCTTTTTGTAACACTAATTCCTAAACCCAACCACTATCACTGAATCTTATCCTAACACTGAGGCTGCGTACACACGGGCGGACTGTATGGCCTACTTAGTCCGTCGAAACACATTTCAGCGGACAGTCCGCTCGTGTGTGGGCTTCAGCGGACTTTTTCAGCGTGCAGTCTGGCGTACTAAGTAGGCGACGGCGACAGCAGCGACAGAAGACCGGGCCACCGCCTGCAAAAGAGCTATAAGAAGGCGCGGTGGCCCGGCAGAAGAACCGAAGAGGGGGACAAGACCCCCAAAGTCGGGAGAAGAGGCCGGCGGCGGGGAGGAAGAAAGCCGGACTCCTCCGCTAGCAAAAGAGCTACAAGAAGATAGCGGAGGAGTCCGGCGAGAAGACCCCCGAAGACGGAAGACCCCCGGAGCTGTGCAATAAAATATTTTATCTCGTGTGTTGTGTTTTTTTTTTGTACTTTTATTTTACAGGTGAATGGGTAGGGGTACATTGTACCCCATACTCATTCACATAGGGTGGGGGGCCGGTATCCGGGGGCCCCCTTATTAAAGGGGGCTCCCGGATTCCGATAAGCCCCCCGCCCGCAGACCCCGACAACCAACGGCCAGGGTTGTCGGGAAGAGGCCCTTGTCCTCATCAACATGGGGACAAGGTGCTTTGGGGTGGGGGGGCGCGCGGCCCCCCCTTCCCCAAGGCACCCCCCATGTTGAGGGCACGCGGCCTGGTACGGCTCAGGAGGGGGGGCGCGCTCGCTCGCCCCCCTTTCCTGGCCGGCCGGGTAGCATGCTCGGACAAGGGTCTGTTGTGGACTTTGGGGGAACCCCCACGCCGATTTTTTTCGGCGTTGGAGTTCCCCTTTAAGTCCATTCCAGGCGGCGGAGCCCGCGACGTCTCCTTCGCGGGCCCCGCCTACCTTGACACGCACTCGAAATGAGCAGACTTTTCTCCGGGCGGGAACAGTCCGCTCATTTCGAAAGTACAGCGGACTGGCCCACACACGGGCGGACTGTCCGCTGAAACCAAGTTTAAGCGAACAGTTTTACGGAAATTCCGTAAGACTTTGTTCGTCAAACAGTCCGCTGAAACTGTCCGCTGAAGCCCACACACGAGCGGACTGTCCGCTGAAACACTGTTCAGCGGACAAAGTTGGGCGAACAGTCCGCCCGTGTGTACGCGGCCTAAGTCTTATCCTGATACTAACTTCTAAACCTAACAACTAACTCTAACCCTTTTCCTAACACTAATTAGTAAACCCAACTACAAACTCTCACGCTTATCCTCCTAAGGCTAATCGTTATCTTAACACTAACTGCAACAGTCAAGCCCTAACATGAATCTTTATTCTATCTGGCTATCTCCTACTCTGTCCAACTTTAGGCAATCTCTAAAAACTCATCTCTTCAGGGAAGCCTGTCAGGTCGCTACCTAAAAACTGAACTCTCTCCATCAACAGTTGATATATTTTGTACCACCTGCGCTTTCTCTTGGATTGTAAGCTCTCAATGAGCAGGACCCTCTGAACCCTCTTGTCTTGAATTTTATTGTAACTAGACTGTCTCTGTTTTGTAACGTGCTGTGCATGTTGAGAAACCTGATTCACCGACAGCTCCCACCAAGCTGGCCAAGGGCCTCTTCCTCATGAGATAGGGTACACACATACCTGTAAAGAGGGAAACTCTCAATTACCACATATACTGTCAAATGGGCAAAGAGCGTGGTTAGCCCTTGCAATGCGTGATACAGTATTAAGAAGCTTAATAATAGAATAGTGATTTTCTCCAGTAGAAAACTGGGTAGCATGAGATCCCAGGGCAAATCTCACCACCAACCCAATTATACTCTACTTTGCCGCACCTTCTGACAACTTCTTTGCTTCTTCAGTGGCCTTGGGGAAATAACCAAGGTATAGTAGTATGGAGGACCATGTGACCTCATTCTAGGATGCAGTGTTCATGCCTGAGCTGCCAAAAGGACTGACCCAGACGCTGTCATCTGAGGAGGATGGTGACATCATCAAACCTATGTTAGATTCAACATCACCCAACACAGTGCTTTTATAGGGTAGGGACTGTTGACTATGACATGGGAACAGAGGCACGGAAGTACATGTAGGTTGGCGTGGTAGGCTTACTAAAGATTCTCTTACTTTGTCATGAATAGGCAAAGTGACAGAGTCCATTTAAATAGCCCCAGGCTTCCCGAAACTGCCTATGTTGTAATAAAACCACATGCTAACTGGAGCCAAAGCCATTAAAACACCATCCGTAAACAGCAAGCTCTTCTGGAAGAACGCCTCCATGGCTCAGCCCTTTTGACAATTCATAATGTTTTTTTGCAATATGAGATGTTCGGTGTTTTGGCAGCGACTGGTCCTGACTTCGATGAAAGGAAGAGAGTATGTCATGTATTTACTGCTGTAATTTGATTGTGGCCAGTCCATGGAGCTGGATGTGTTGGTCCAAGCTCTGGAATGTTTTTGGGGGTCTGACAAACATCACATAAGCAAATGTGTTCTGGGAATAACAAAGTATTCAACATAGAGAATTGAATTGTAGCAACGGGCAAACATTTGTTTTGCACACTGCAGAAAAGCTTGGGAAGCATCCACTTCTTTTTATTTTGGATAGGAAAAGAAGTATACTGTTTAAATAGCCACCGGCTTCTTATAAAATAGTTTTTATTTCCTGTGGTTCGCTATTGTTTCTATTAGTGTTTTGCCCATCATGTAATACATTTGCTTAACCACTTCAATATCGGGCACTTTCACCCCCTTCCTGCCCATTCCAATTTTCAGCTTTCAGTGCTGTCACACTTTTAATGACAATTGCAGGGTTATACAACACTGTACCCAAATTAAATTTTTTAGTATTTTTTTGAGACAGCTTTCTTTTGTTGGTATTTAATCACCACTGTTTTTTTTTTTTGCAAAACAAAGAAAAAAAAAGATAATCTTAAAAAAAAAAAAAAAAAAAGAAAAAGAAATTAAGACATTTTTATTCAACGATGTGCGCTGATGAGGCTCCATGGGCACTGATGAGGCTACACTGATGGGAAATGATGAGGCTACACTGATGAGTACTGATTGGCTACACAGATGGGCATTGATAGGCTGCACTGATGGGCACTAATGAGGATCTACTGATGGGCTGCACTGATGGGCACTGATGAGGCTGTACTGATGGACACTGATGAGGCTGCACTAATGGGCACTTATGAGGATGTACTGATGAGGCTGCACTGATGATATAGCACTGATAAGCTGCACTGATGAGGATGAACTGATGAGACCGCACTGATGGGCACTGATGATGCAGCACTAATGGGCCCTGCTAAGGTGGCACTGATAAGCAGCACACATGGACACTGATATGCTGCATTGATTGTCACTGATGGGGCTGCACTGATGATCAGTGCCCCGATTATCAGTGTGAATGTGTGCTGTCACAGGATAGTCAGTTATCAGCTTTTCTTACCTTACACAGTGACAGCGCTGAGGAAAGGAAATACCGATAACCGGCATTTGTTTACATGTGATCAGCTGTGATTGGAAACAGCTGATACATGGCAAAGGGGCGCTGCAATTTGCCCTTTACCTTCATCTGTGATCAGCTGTGTCCGAAGGGCACAGAGCATGCCCGGGGGTGCACAGGGGGGCAGGGGTTCTGGGAAGATGTCAATAGACACCCTCCTAGAACCATATGACCACGCTGTAGCCGTCGTACGGCTTTAGCATGGTCGGCAAGTGGTTAAAAAAGAAGCAGTCGCCAAAAGTGATAAGCAAATCCGACAAAATTCTGTTTGCCCAGATTTTTGTTAAATTAAAAGATAAATAGAAATACTTAAAGCTCAATTCCAGGTATGGACTTTGGACTTTATAGCATAGTTATTGGTCTAGCTTGGACCAATGTAAATATACATATTCTATACCTGTTGGAGCCCCATAGAATGTTGGAAATCATTGCAGATGTCACTACTACAGTGATCATTCTTACATTTAAGTACCGCAATGATTACTAGCATCTACAGTGTTCCCAAGGTGGACCAATACAACTATGCAATAAGAACTATACCTGGAATTCAACCTTAACCACTTTCAGCCCAAACGTCATATGACTTCTTTGACTTTCAGTGGTGATATCTGAATGATGCCTGCAGAAAGAATCCGCCACTGCCGCATGAAGAGCATAGAGATCTTTTGTGACCAGATGTGACAAGATCTCTATGACTGTTGGAGGCCCAGGTGTGACGTTATGACCTCACGTCTGGGCCGCAGATGTCAACAAAGCCGAGATCGGATCTGTCTTTTTTTTTTGATCTGATGCTTTCCAGCCTGGAGGTGAGATGTGGGGTTTGATAGACCCCACATCTCTCCATAAAAAGGACATGTCGTGTAACATTCCTATTACAAGGGATTTTAACATTCCTTGTAATAGCAATAAAAGTGATCAAAAAAGAAATAAAAAAAATTAAAAAGAAAGTGTAAAAATAATTTTTTTTTGTAAAATAAACAATAAAATAAAAAGGTTTAACCCCCCTAGCGGTAATCCCAAGTCTGGCTCGGGTTGGGATTTTAATTACAGGAGCGGTAACCCTGAGCCAGATTTGGGATCGCTTCGCTCGATGCAGGGGAGGACACAGGGAGAGTTACTCACCTTGTCCCCTGGATCCAGCGATGTCCACCGCGCTGTGTGATCGAGCTGTCCTGCGCTCCGTGCTCCGTTCCCTGCGACGTTACGGCGCACGGGATCGGAGAATGGCGGCAAATTCAAAAAAGTACACAAAACACAAAAACACAAAACACAGCACTGTAATCTTACAGATTACAGTGCTGTATTAAAAAATACACACACCCTCTTTGTCCCTAGTGGTCTGTGCAGTGCCCTGCATGCACTTTTATATTATAAATACAGTTTTTTTCTGCCTGGAATTTGGAGATTGTCCATAGCAACCAAAAAGTGTCCCTTTTTCAGTGTTTTAGGATTTGATTACATTATTGAATATTTTTTATTATTCTTTATTATATTATAAACTTTATCATACCCGGGATGTCTGCTAGACTCTGGTTTGAACAGATTTAAGAGCATTATTCCTAAGAATTACAGGACTACAAAATAAAACGCCAGATTTCCATGCAAAATAATTGTACCGCTTTCAGCACCTTATTCCAGACTGAATCATACCGCCAGGGAGGTTAACCACTTTCCGACCAGCCGCTGCAGTTGTACTGCAGCAAAATGGCACGGCTGGGCGAAACTACATTATGAAATGTTGCTTCGCCCTGTGGCCACTAGGGGGCTCGCTCCCTGAGCCGATGTGAGTGCCCAGTGGTCTCGCTCACCGCCGGGCTCCTGCGATCGCCACTGAGACACGGAGAACCCAGAACTGTGTGTGTAAACACACAGTTTCCGGTTTTCTGAGGGGAGAAGTGACAGATCCTATACAGAGTATGAACAGCGATCTGTTATCTTCCCTGCACAGTCCCCATCCCCCTTCAGTTAGAAAACAAACTAGGACATTTTTACAGTAATCAATGCATTTTTAATCGCACTGATCGCTGTATTAATGTCAATGGTCCCAAAAATGTGTCAAACGTGTCCGCCATAATGTCGCAGTCACGATAAAAATCGCTGATTGCTGCCATTACTAGTAAAAAAAATTAATAAAAATGCCATAAAACTATCCCCTATTTTGTAGACGCTATAACTTTTGCGCAACCCAATCAGTCGCTTTTTTTTACCCAAAATATATAGAAGAATTTGTATCAGCCTAAACTGAGGAAATAAATGTTTTTTTATATATTTTTTGTGGATATTTATTAAAGCAAAAAGTAAAAAATAATGCGTTTTCCAAAATTGACGCTATTTTTTTTGTTCATAGCACAAAAAATAAAAAAACGCCAAGGTGATAAAATACCACCAAAAGAAAGCTCTATTTGTGGTGAAAAAAAGACGTCAATTTTGTGTGGGAGCCATGTCGCACGACCGCCCAATTGTCAGTTAAAGCGACGCAGTGCCGAATTGCAAAAAGTGCCAAATGGTCCGGGGCTTAAGCACCCCCCCGTGTGCTTGCGCACAGAAGCGAATGCACATGCAAGTCATGCCCGCATATGTAAACGCCATTCAAACCACACATGTGAGGTATCACCGCGTGCATTAGAGCAAGAGCAACAATTCTAGCACTAGACCTCCTCTGTAACTCTAAATTGGTAACCTGTAAAAACATTTAAAGCGTCGCCTATGGAGATTTTTAAGCACCAAAGTGAGGAGTGAACATTTAGTTTAAAAGAAACAAAGTCTCCCTGCTTTTTTCGCCCCCCACCGTAAGAATAAAACGTATGCTGTACTGAGTAAGAAAGCCAATATTGTGGAGGAGCAACACCAGGTGCTCCCCTCAATATGGAAAACCAGGAGAAAGGAGACACAGACGGGGTCCTGCACTTCTGAGCCCATTAGCCCTTGTACACGCGACGGACCAAGTTTTCCAACTTGCCGGTAAAATTTTCCGACAAAATGCTCCTATCGGACATACTCCGATCATGTGTAGCCTACTCAGATGGACAAAGTGCCACGCATGCTCAGATCAAATTCCTACACCAAAGCTATTGGCTACTAGTCTGAACGTAGTCCCGTCATAACGAAAAATAACGTCATCACGTTATGTACAATCGGATTTTCCGACAACTTAGTCCGACCATGTGTATGCAACATCACTTCCGGACCTCTTCCGGAATTAAGGAATCTCCGACCGTGTGTACAAGGGCTTAGAGGAGAACTAGACATGTGCATGACGAAAAAATTTGTTTCATTTCATTTAGATTCGATAATCTATTTATGTAGTTTTGTTAAATTTGGTTGATTCCTTGAATTTGTTTCCTTTATTTTTTCAAGTTTCTTCAATTTTTCCTGTTTTTTTTTTTTCGATTGGAAACGATTAAACCAAAAAATTTTGTCTCAGCCGAATTCGAAAATTTTGAAATTTTTCTACATAAATTGCAATTGAGGCAAAAAAGTTTTTTATATTTCTTTCTTTAGACCAGAGATTATTTATGTTCCTCATAGCCTTAGCCCTTGTACACACGGTCGGAGATTCTGACAACCAAATCCGTGGGATTTTGTCCGTCGGATTTTGTCCGACGGATTTTGTCCGAAACTGTTGTATACACACGGTCGGACAAAGTTGTCGGAAAATCCGACATGATGACGTTATTTCGTTACGATGGGACTATGTTCACGCTAGTAGCCAATAGCTTTGGTGTAGGAATTTGATCTGAGTATGCGTGGCACTTTGTCCGATCGGAATTCTCTACACATGATCGGAGTATGTCCGATCAGAGCATTTTGTCGGAAAATATTTCCGGCAAGTTGGAAAAGTTGGTCCGACGGATATTCCGACGGAAACAGTCCGATGTAGACCACACACAGTCGGAATATCCGACAGAACGCTCTGATCGGACACATTCCGACTGAATCTCCGACCGTGTGTACAAGGGCTAAGAGTCCTTCAGGTGCTTTTTTGAAAAGTCCAAGAAGACTTTATTGTGTTTTGCAATGAGAAGAGGCTTCCATCTTCATCTAGCCACTCTGCCATAATAAAGGCCACATCAGTGGAGGCCTGCAGTGATGGTTGTCGTCCTCGAAAATTGTCCCATCTCCACACAGGATCTCTGGAGCTCAGTCAGAGCCGGTTCACACAAGGGCATCCAACGTCAGGTTGCCCCAAGTCGCACTGTTGAGAAAATCTGTTTTAGTGAATGGAGCCATCTTAATGTACACTACAGCAGTCGCTCTGACTTCAAAAGAGGTTCCTGTACGACTTCAAACCGACTTCTAGGCGACTTGTACCCATTGATTTCAATGGAAGTCGCCTCCAAGTCGGATCTCCATCTATATTGAAGAGACAATGTCGCCTCTCTAATAATAAAAGCCGGCATGGGTTCCCCTCCAAGCGCAAACCAGGCCCTTAGGTCTGATATGGATTTTAAGGGGAACCCCTACGCCGAAAAAACGGCATGGGATCCCCCCAAAATCCATACCAGACCCTTATCCGAGCACGCAGCCCGGCTAGTAAGGAAAGGGGGTGGGGAAGAGCGAGCGTCCCCCCCCTCCTGAACTGTACTAGGCCGCATGCCTTCAACATGGGGGGGTGGGTTGGTAAAATGTGTTTATACTGTTATATAATACAATGATATTCCCGCGCTACCAAATGTGTGCGTTTTTTAATGATATGCTGCAACACTGAAGGAAATATCAGAACCCATAAAATATAAGTGAAGGTAGTGCTGCGCTATGAACCTAAACACTGTGCAAGGTGCTCAATGAAAGATATGGTTGAAAGAGGCAATGTTCAAAGGTCAATATATATATTCAATCCTAGGCAGTATAAAAACGTGTTGCATGCCCTGTGATTTGTACATATAAAACAATAAAAGTGTATCAATAAGACAATAAAAGTATAAATAAATCAATAAATAAATAAAAGTATATCAAACACTCAAATAATTCTTCATAGAACAGTGATAGGAAATATATCCATATGGTGTGCAAATGCAGTGAAAAAAACAGTGCTCAAAAAAAGGTGCACTACAATAAATCCTGAAGGAATAGGTGAAATTCAAAACGACGTATAAAAGCATACAAAAAAGTTTCCTCCATATACGGTAGGTATATGCTGCAAATGTTCTTATAGGTAAAGGCAAAAAAGATAAGTATTGTCCATATAAAGTGCATGGTAGGTAAGTGGTTATATATTAGTAGTGTCAGCATAAAATGTCAAAGTGCTGGTGCTGGTGACAATCCTCTGGCATAAAATGCTGATGATAGGTGACTTCCTGGTTCCTGTGCAGAGTAATGTATAGATGTACCATTACCTTACCGCTGTAAGGTAACAGCATGTGGGTATATCTCATTCTCAGTGTGTTTCTTGGCAGCCTCCCAGTATGGCTCCACTGGTGCGTGCCTCTAGTCTGGAATCAGAATCCCCCTATTGTCCGCATCCAAAGAACCTCGCAATGGGGCATGGGGGGATGTAAAGAGGGATGTACGATAGTGTAGTATTTCCAAATGTTTATTGACAAAACAGTAAAAGTAAAACCAAGGTACTCACAATTATGCCTTGTACACAAAAAAAAGGTCCGATCGGATTATATTGTCGGAAAATCCGATCGTGTGTGGGCTCTATCGGACTTTTTCCGTCTGACATTCCAATGGAAAAAATTTGAGAGTAGGATCTCAAATTTTCCGACAAAAAAATCAGATCGGACTTTTTCGTTTGTAGAGAATTCCGATTGGACAAAGTGCCACTCATGCTCAGATCAAATTATGAGACCAAAGCTATTGACTACTAGCCTCAACATAGTCCCGTCGTAACGAACGAACGTCATCATGTTCTAAACGATTGGATTTTCCGACAACTTTGTCTGACCCTGTGTATGCAACACCAGTTTAGGACAAAATCCGTCTGAAAAAATCCAACGGATTTTGTGGTCGGAATGTCCGACTGCGTGTACAAGGCATAAGAAGTATCAAACAGCCATACAACAAGCTCGCCCACATGTTTATACTGTAATTTGGAGATTTGGATACATCCGAAACTCTGAATAACGAAAAATACAAAACTAACCATACATGTCTAGTCCCCCCTGGTCCCAGGCATTGGTGAGCACGTTCACAGCGAAAGGTATCCCCCTCCACACACCTTCTTTTCAGCTTGTGCCTTCTGCAGAGCAAGCTAAGTGGGTTCTCGCTGGTTTGCCCTTCTAATGTCTTCCCATTTATCATCCAACGGCCTGTTCTCCTAGTATGACCATCTCCTTATACCAAGTGACCCATTGACCTGCTATAGACATTCTAATCAGTTCTATGTTGAAGTTGTTCAAGCTCTGATCGCTTAGAGCAGTAGTCCCCAAACTGCGGCCATTTGCTGGCATTTATCTGGCCCTTGAAGCATTGTTCCCCTCACTCTCAGCAACAGTGGGGCGTAGTTCCTGCCACTGACAATGGGGCACTATTCCTCCCATTGATACCAAAGATGGGGCACTATTACCAATCATGAGACATTTTTATCCTCTTTGATGCCAGGAAATTTCTACTTCTATTGGCCATAGTGCGTGTGCCCCCAACCAAAAGTTTGAAGGACAGTAAACTGGCCCTTTGTTTAGAAAGTTTGCAGACCCCTGTCTTAGATGATCCCACCCATTCCAACCAGTGTCAAGAGATCGCTAAACAGAAGTGGGATTCAAAGATCAAAAATCCATATTTATTCACTGGGCTGGTGATCACAATAAATATTCCTTATACGAGTAGTGCCTAAAAGACCCCATGGGAGGAGGACAAAAATCTTTACAAATGTTTATAGCACACATACTCATCCTCGGCCTATTCACAAACCAGGCATAGCCAATACTTCTCTAAAACACCGCAACAACACTTCACAGACACAATAAAAAATTATTTATAAAAATCATGCACTGTGACAGTCCAATACACAGATATGTTTATAACTTCGACTGTTGTATCAATCTTTGCAGCCGATTGATATTGTATCTAATTAAGATAAGGATCTTTACGGTTCTTTTGTTGGACTATTTGAACTCTATGTCTCTTCGGCACCTTTGAAGCCTATGAGATATTCTGCAACATATTGCTTTGAGGATTGCTTTGAATAGCTCTCACCAGCAGTTATGATTTTATTCTTTGCACCGCCTTACATGCCTTTCCAAGACTTACAGTGATTCTAAAATCTTTTTTTTTTTTTTAAATGGCGATAACAAACAGGTTTATACTTACCTGCTCTGAGCAATGGTATTGCACAGAGCGGCTCGATCCTTCTCTTCTGTGGCCTCCTGCCAGAGCTCTTGGCTCCTTCTCTTCTCTGTATGCAACTATAGGAAGCTGCTTCCTATGGTGGCACACCTGTGGGCTCGCTCCTGAGCTGGGCTTCATTAAGTCCAGTAGTACTTAATGAAATAAGGCAGAGCAAGGCCCCCTAGGGTTTTAGACATTTGCAAAGTATTTTTCGCTATTCTAGGGGTAGCATCCTTCCAGATAAAGGAGATTACTACACTATTTAGATTTTTCTAAGAATGCATTTGGTATAGGTATCGGTGTTTGCCTAAAATGGTATGTAAACTTAGGTAGAATCGTAATAAGGTTAGCTCGTTCAACTGGGGTAAGAGGTAGTGACTTCCAGACAGCGCATCTCTGAGTCAGGAGGGAGACCACTGAGGTTAGATTAAGAGAGATAAACACCCAGATATCTAAACTGAGAAACTTCCTGCAGCGGGGCACTTGTCAGTGAAGGGGCAGCTAAAGGGTGAAGAGGAAATAAAACAGATTTCCTCCAGTTGATAGAAATACCTGAATACTGCCCATAGTTGTTAATAACTGACAGGGCGGCCTTAAATGAGGCATTCTCATCCCTAAGATACAAGAGGGTGTCATCGGCATATAAGGAGATCTTTTCTTGTACGGGACCTATAGTTATGCCATGAACATCCAAGGAGGACCACAGGAGAATGGCCATTGGCTCAATAGCCAAAGCAAAAAGACCAGGGGAAGCTGGGCACCAATCTCTGGTTCCCCTGTGTAGAAAGAAGGGGGGGAGAGTAGACCCTGTAAGCAGGCCCGGACAGGGACAAAAAATAGGCCCGGGCATTTTGCATTAAGCAGCCCATGACGTTAACCGGCCCCTTCCCCACTGTCCTCCCTGACAGATCCCCTGAGAGGGGGAGGGGGTGAGGTGGGACCAGGAAAGAGCATGGGGGGTTGGAGAGCACAGGGAAGAACCTTGAGAACATGGGGTGGGGCAAGTGCACAGGGGAGAGACAGAGAACACAGGGAGGAAGAGGAGAGCACAGGGGGGCAGCGTAGAGCATAGGGGGGGGTGGAGAGCACAGGGGGGCAGTGGAGAGGATGTGGGGAGGTGGAGAGCACAGGGAGGGCAGCGGAGAGCACGGGGGGGGTGGCGGAGCGCACGGGGGGGTGGGCAGAGAGCACGGGGGCAGAGAGCATGGGGGAGGTGGCGGAGAGCACGGGGGAGGTGGCGGAGAGCACGGGGGAGGTGGCGGAGAGCATGTGGTGGCAGAGAGCATGGGGGTGGCGGAGAGCATGGGGGCGGCAGAGAGCATGGGGGCGGCGGAGAGCAATGGGGCGGCAGAGAGCATGGGGGCGGCGGAGAGCATGGGGGCAGCGGAGAGCATGGGGGCGGGGGAGAGCATAGGGGGGTGGCGGAGAGCATGGGGGGTGGCAGAGAGCATGGGGGGGTGGCGGAAAGCATGGGGGGAGGTGGAGAGCATGGGGGAGGTGGCGGAGAGCATGGGGGAAGGTGGCGGAGAGCATGGGGGGAGGTGGCGGAGAGCATGGGGGTGGCGGAGAGCATGGGGGAGGTGGAGAGTATGGGGGGATGGCAGAGAGCATGGGGGGAGGTGGAGAGTATGGGGGGAGGTGGAGAGCATGGGGGGATGGTGCAGAGTATGGGGGGATTGTGGAGAGCGTGGGGGGATGGTGGAGAGTATGGGGGGATGGTGGAGAGTATGGGGGGATGGTGGAGAGCATGGGGGGATGGTGGAGAGCATGGGGGGATGGCGGAGAGCATCGGGGGGTGGCGGAAAACATGGGGGAGGTGGCGGAGAGCATGGGGGGAGGTGGAGAGTATGGGGGGATGGCAGAGAGCATGGGGGGAGGTGGAGAGTATGGGGAAAGTGGAGAGCATGGGGGGATGGTGGAGAGCATGGGGGGAGGTGGAGAGCATGGGGGGATGGCGAAGAGCATGGGGGAGGTGGCGGAGAGTATGGGGGAGGTGGTGGAGAGCATGGGGGAGGTGGCGGAGAGCATGGGGGTGGCGGAGAGCATGGGGGTGGCAGAGAGCATGGGGGCGGCAGAGAGCATGGGGGGATGGCGGAGAGCATGGGGGGGTGGCGGAGAGCATGGGGGGGAGGTGGAGAGCATGGGGGGATGTCAGAGAGCATGGGGGGAGGTGGCAGAGAGCATGGGGGAGGTGGCGGAGAGCATGGGGGAGGTGGAGAGTATGGGGGGATGGCAGAGAGCATGGGGGGAGGTGGAGAGCATGGGGGGATGGTGGAGAGCATGGGGGGATGGTGGAGAGCATGGGGGGATGGTGGAGAGCATGGGGGGAGGTGGAGAGTATGGGGGGATGGTGGAGAGTATGGGGGGAGGTGGAGAGTATGGGGGGATGGTGGAGAGCATGGGGGGAGGTGGAGAGCATGGGGGGATGGTGGAGAGCATGGGGGGATGGTGGAGAGCATGGGGGGAGGTGGAGAGTATGGGGGGATGGTGGAGAGTATGGGGGGAGGTGGAGAGTATGGGGGGAGGTGGAGAGCATGGGGGGAGCGGTGGGGGCGGCTGCATATAGAAGAATAATTCTCTCCATCTTCCTCCTGCAGTCTCGGAATGCCTACTTCTCCTCTCCCTCTCGCAGGCATTCCGCTACTGCAGGAGGAAGATGGAGAGAATTATTCTTCTATATGCAGCCGCCCCCACCGCTCCTCCTATGCAGTTTATGGGGGGGTCTGAACTCACATTTTCACCGGCTCCAAGGTGTCTGCTCTGGCTCCTCCTCCCGGCACCGACGGCTGACCTGTACAGGCGGCCGCGCAGCCGTGCAGAGGCCGAAGGAGTCTCATCTAGGTCCTCCCCCCGGTGCCGATGGCTAAGCAGCCGGGGGGCCGAGGAGAGGCTGGATGAACGGCTCAAGCCCCGCAAGGACTTGCAGCCTGGCGGCCCCGGCCCACCGGGCAAGTGCCCGGTTTGCCCTATGGCCAATCCAGGCCTGCCTGTAAGCACTCTGGAGACATGTACACGGCCCGCACCCAGGAAATGAATTTGGGCCCAAAACTAAAATGAAGCAGGATCTCTCATTCTACCGAATCTAAAGCATTCTCAGCATCCAGGAAAGCTACCACGTTGGAACGGGTAAGATAGGGTAAGATAGCTGGTCCTTAAGTGGCAGCAGTTAGCTGCCATAACCCCGGTATCCCCTTCTTCAGCGGGCAGTCCGCTAAGATAAAAGTAGTCTCTGTGGCGGATTTGCTGCAAGATCACTTTTATCGGTGTTGGGAGAGGGGGGCCCCCCTTCTGCCACTTACCGGAGCTGTCGGCAGCGGCAGAGGCAATCGCGTCCTGTCATTAGCTGTGCATGGAGACGAGTGAGGGGAAGATGGCCCCCACCCGTCTCCATACAATTGCTGGGTGGAAGCGATGTCAAAACGTCACTTCCGCCCACAGCTCTTAAAGGGACAATTTTTTTAAATGATTTTTTTAACCACTTGGGATCCGCGCTATTGCCGAATGACGGCATTAGCGCGGACCTAGATTGCCGGGACTACGTCTATTGACGTCGTCCCGGTTACGAGCGGCCTGCGCGCCCCCTGAGGGGCGCGCGCGGCGCGCTCTGTGATCGGCGAGTCCGTGAGACTCGCCTGATCACCGATCCGTGTAAGGGGTCGATCCCGACCCCTTATCACGTGATCAGCTGTCAGCCAATGACAGCTGATCATGTGATAAAACGGAGCCGGTAATCGGCTAGTATTCCTCCTCGCGCTGACAGCGCGAGGAGAAAAAAAAAAGCCGATCGCCGGCGGCCGTGTTCGGGACATCAGTCCCGATCACGGCCAGCAATTCAAGCGGACACCTGCCCCCTGCCAGTGCCCACCTGCCACCCGCAGTGCCATCCTGAAATAAAGTAAGTGCCCCCCTGTCAGTGCCACCCAGCAGTGCCCATAGTGCCACCCAGCAGTGCCCACAGTGCCACCCAGCAGTGCCCACAGTGCCACCCACAGTGCCACCCAGCAGTGCCACCCACAGTGCCACCCAAAATCTGCCTCAAAGGTGCTGCACCCCAGTGCCGCCCATCAGTGCCCAGCAGTGCCGCCCATCAGTGCCCAGCAGTGCCACCTATCAGAGCCACCTATCAGTGCCACCTATCAGTGCCCATCAGTCTCATCTATCTGTGGTACCTATCAGTGCCCATCCGTGCCACCCATCCGTGCCACTTATCCGTGCCACCCATCCGTGCCATCTTATCTGTGCCCATCTTTGCCCATCAGTGCCGCCTTATCTGTGCCCATCGGTGCCGCCTTATCTGTGCCTATTAGTGCCGCCTTAACTATGCCTATCAGTGCCCACCAGTGCAGCCTATCAGTGCCCACCAATGCAGCCCATCAGTGCCCACCAATGCAGCCCATCAGTGCCCACCAATGCAGCCTATCAGTGCCGCCTAATCAGCGCACTTCAATGAAGGAGAAAAATGACCCGTTTGCAAAATTTTATAACAAACTATTAAAACATGATTATTTTTTTTTTTTTTTTGCATCTTTTTTTGTTTGTTTAGCAAAAAATAAAACTCCGAGCTGTAATTAAATACCACCAAAAGAAAGCTCTATTTGTGGGAAAAAAATGATAAAAATTTCATTTGGGTACAGTGTTGTATGACCGCGTAATTGTCACTCAAAGGGCATCAGCGCTGAAAGCTGAAAATTGGTCTGGGACTGAGGGGGGTTTAAGTGCCCAGTAAGCAAGTGGTTAAACTACAATTTTTTTTTTTTATTGCATTTTAGTCTAAATGTGAGATCTGAGGACTTTTTGACCCCAGATCTCATATTTAAGAGGACCTGTCCTGCTTTTTTCTCTAACAAGGGATATTATTTACATCCCTTGTAATAGGAATAAAAGTGACAATTTAAAAAAAAAAAATGAAACTGTGTAAAAATAAAAAATAAAATGTAAAATAAATAATAATAATAAAAATTATTTTTTTAAACTCGCCCCATCCCGCCGAGCTCGTGCACAGAAGCAAACGAATACGTGAGTAGCGCCCACATATGAAAACGGTGTTCAAACCACACATGTGAGCTATCGCCGTGATCGGTAGAGCGAGAGCAATAATTCTAGTCCTAGACCTTCTCCTATCAATCTTCTACTGTATATTTGGGTTGATAGTCCTAATCATCACAGGTTATTAAGGGTAATTTTTGGAGTAGCCCTTGTCCAAACCCCCCTCTTCCTTATTACACCTAATAATTGGTAAGCTGCGATATAATAACTGTTTGCTTTAGAGTTCAATACCGCTTTAAATGTGGTGGCTGCATTCATCCAGAAGAAAGAAGTATCTTTTTTTTAGGTGGCTCCAGTCCGGTTGTGTGATCCCCTGTGTCTGCCAGCAACGGCTGCAGGGGAAAGGAGCGAGCGCTCCGATAACAGCTGCGTGCATTTTGGTAGAGTTTTGTATTTAACAACCTGACTATTCATACTACAAAAAAAATGCATGAAGCATGAAAACGCATCGAAAACACACCAAAAATGCTCCACAAAAACGCATTATTCTTATTGCTGCCATACTGAGCATCTGACCAAAACAAATCTGGAACTCTGCTCAGAGCTACAGAGTGCTACTAATACTGTGGGTATAAAATAAATAATATGTTTATTAGGAAACCTTTTATATGTTATACAAAGGGTCTTCAGGCAACCAAGATCCCTTGTGTATCCTCAGTTTAATTTCATTTTGTATGATATTTATATCACTAGGGGGCAGTGTTGCCTTGTAGATAATGCTCAATTGCTTTTGATTACTAATACCTTCCAATGGTAACAAATAATTGGATAAACACGCTGGGGCATATTTCTAAGAACCTACAAATCAGAAATGTGCTTTTAAGTTGTCGTTGTATTCATGTATTACAAAAAAGTCAAATGTTCTTAAAAAATACTTTTTATGAGGGGAAGCAAAGCTTACTTTTGGCATTATTGTTTTCCAAAAATTATTTTATTCACAATTTTTAGGCAAAATATGTAAAAAATATATATTTTTTTCTCTTTTGACCGGGGTTAGTTTAAAAAATATAAAAATTAACGTAATGTTTCTTTAAACAATGTCATATTCAGATCAAAGGTAACTCCTTATCCACATATACAGTGCCTTGAAAAGGTATTCATACCCCTTGGAATTTTCCAAATTTTTCATGTTACAACCAAAGACGTAAATGTATTTTATTGGGATTTTATGTGATAGACCAACACAAAAAGACACATAATTGTGAATTGGAAAGAAAATGATAAATGGTTTTCACAATTTTTTACAAATAAATATGTGAAAAGTGTGGTGTACATTTGTATTCAGCCCCCCTGAATCAATACTTTGTAGAACCTCCTTTCACTGCAATTACAGCTGTAAGTCTTTTTGGGGATGTCTCTACCAGCTTTGTACATCTAGAGATTGACATTTGTGCCCATTCTTCTTTACAAAATAGCCCAAGCTCTGTCAGATTGTATGGAGAGCGTCTGTGAACAGCAATTTTCAAGTCTTGCCACAGATTCTCAATTGGATTTAGGTCTGGACTGTGACTGGGCCATTCTAACACATGAATATGCTTTGATCTAAACCATTCCATTGTAGCTCTGGCTGTATGTTTAGGGTCGTTTTCCTGCTGGAAGGTGAACCTCTGCTCCAGTCTCAAGTATTTTGCAGACTCTAACAGGTTTTCTTCTAAGATTTATTTGGCTCCATCCATCTTCCCATCAACTCTGACCAGCTTTCCCGCCCTCGCTGAAGAAAAGAATCCCCACACTATGATGCTGCCACCACCATGTTTCACAGTGGGGATGGTGTGTTCAAGGTGATGTGCAGTGTTAGTTTTCTGCCACACAAAACATTTTGCTTTTAGGTAAAAAAGTTATGCCGTGTACACACGACCGGACTTTCCGGCAGGCTAGGTCCAACGGACTTCCGGCGGACTTTCTGAACGAACGGACTTGGCCACACACAATCACACCAAAGTCCGACGGATTCAACCGTGAAGACGTACGACCGGACTAGAATAAGGAAGTTCATAGCCAGTAACCAATAGCTGCCCTAGTGTCGGTTTTCATCCGTCGGACCAGCATACAGACGAACTTATTTTTCGACCGGACTTGAGTCTGTCGGAAAGATTTGAAAAATGTTCTAAATCTAAAATCTGTCTGATTTTTCAACAGCAAAGGTCCGATGAAGCCCACACACGGTCGAATTGTCCGGCGGATTCGTTCCATTGGATCTTTGCTGTCGAAAAGTCCGGCCGTGTGTACACGGCAATACAATTTGGTTTCATCTGACCAGATCACCTTCTTCCACATTTTTTCTGTGTCCCCCAACATGGTTTCTTGCAAAGTGCAAATGGGACTTCTAATGGTTTTCTTTCAACAATGACTTTCTTCTTGCCATTCTTCCATAAAGGGCAGATTTGCAGCGTGCACGACTAATAGTTGTCCTGTGAACAGATTCTTCCACCTGAGCTGTGGATCTCTGCAGCTCCTACAGAGTTACCATGGGCCTCTTGGCTGCTTCTCTGATTAATGTTCTCCTTGCCCGGCCTGTCAGTTTAGGTGGACGGCCATGTCTTGGTAGGTTTGCAGTTGTGCCATAATCTTTCCATTTTCGGATGATGGATTGAACAGTGCTCCGTGAGATGTTCAAAGCTTGGGATTTTTTTTATAATCTAACCCTGCTTTAAACTTCTCCTCAACTTTACCCCTGACCTGTCTGATGTGTTCCTTGGCCTTCATGATGCTGTTTGTTCACTAAGGTTCTCTAACAAACCTCTGAGGTCTTCACAGAACAGCTGTATGTATACTGAGATTAAATTACACACAGGTGGACTCTATGCACTAATTAGATGACTTGTGAAGGCAATTGGTTCCACTATATTTTAATTAGGCCCCTTTCACACTGGAGCGGTGCGCTGGCAGGACGGTGAAAAAAGTCCTGCTAGCAGCATCTTTGGAGCGGTGAAGGAGCGGTGTGTACATACAAATACAATATGCACCCCACACTTTTCAGATAATTATTTGTAAAAAAGTTTGAAAACATTTTATAATTTTCCTTCCTCTTCACAATTATGTGCCACTTTGCGTTGGTCTATCATATAAAATCCCAATAAAATACATTTATGTTTTTGGTTGCAACATGACAAAATGTGGAAAATTTCAAGGGGTATGAATACTTTTTCAAGGCACTGTAGATGAAATAGTTAATACAAACAAGAAACAATACATTGATTCATTGTATTAGGCCCCCATTCCCATCATTATATAGCGGGAACGAGCATTCCCGCTACGCAAGTTTGTTGAGGGATTAGCACGAGAGTTTGCGTGTCACATAGAGCCATCCCAAAAAGAAGCTCCTGCTCTCTTCTGGGCGACAAGCTTCACGCAAATTTGAAAGGTGAGGTTTGCCGAAATTGCCACGTGATCCTGTCGTGCGACAGTTGCAGGAGAATCACATTACATTTGGGGTGCTATTAGGGGATAATAGCACCCAAACATGCATTGCGCAGCAATTCTGCCTGCGATTCCAAATCGCAAAGTGAAAATGGAGAAAATCTGCAAGCGTCCTTTCACCCAGGATCGGCCGCAGGTTGACAGACGCTCCTCTTGGGTAATACAAAGCCATTCATGGCTGTCATTTTGAAGGCTGGTATTGTAGTTGCTGGTAATAGTGGTGGGAGGTGCAGCAACAGCAGGAGGAGAAGAGCTGAGCGTAGAAGATACGTCCTAAAACCTATATTGAAGTTTTTTAGGACGTACTTCTTACGTTCAAAATCTTCAAGTGATTAACCACTTCAATACCGGGCACTTTTCCCCCTTCCTGCCCAAGCCAATTTTCAGCGCTGTCGCTGTTTAACCATTTCAGCCCCGGAAAGGATTTACCCCCTTCCTGACCAGAGCACTTTTTGCGTTTCGGCACTGCGTCACTTTAACTGACAATTGCGCGGTCGTGCGACGTGGCTCCCAAACAAAATTGGCGCCCTTTTTTTCCCATAAATAGAGCTTTCTTTTGGTGGTATTTGATCACCTCTGCAGTTTTTATTTTTTGCGTTATAAACAAAAAAAGAGCGACAATTTTGAAAAAAACGCGTTATTTTTTACTTTTTGCTATAATAAATATCCCCCAAAAATATATAGAAAAACATTTTTTCCCTGAGTTTAGGCCGATACATATTCTTCTACATAATTTTCGTTCAAAAAATCGCAATAAGCGTTTATTGATTGGTTTGCGCAAAAGTTATAGCATCTACAAAATAGGGGATAGTTTATGGCATTTTTATTAATCTTTTTTGTTTTTACAAGTAATGGCGGCGTTCAGCGATTTTTATTGTGACTGCGACAATTTGGGGGACACAGCGGACAATTTTGACAAATTTTTGGGACCATTGTCATTAATACAGTGATCAGTGCTATAAAATTTAATTGATTACTGTAAAAATGTCACTGGCAGTGAAGGGGTTAACCACTAGGTGGCAGTGTAGGGGTTAAGTGTTTCTAGTGGCGTGTTTCTAACTGTATGGGGGCGTGGCTGTGTGACACCACACTGATTGCTGCTCCTGATGACAGGGAGCAGACGATCAGTGTGCTGTTACTAGGCAGAACAGGGAGATGCTGTTTACATCAGCATCTCCCCGTTCTTGAGCTCCGTGACACAATCGCGGGTATCCCCGCGGCGACCACAGACACGGAGCTCTCGGCAGACGCGTGCACATGGCGGGGAATTCAAAGTAACGTATGGGTACGTTACTTTGCCCAGCCCTGCCATTCTGCCGATGTATATGTGCAGGAGCCGGGTTAAATGATAATTGCGCTGTCGTGCTAAGCTGTACCCAACAACATTTTTGTCATTTTCTTCCCACAAATAGAGCTTTCTTTTTTGTGCTATTTGATCACCTCTGCGGTTTTTATTTGTTGCTAAACAAATAAAAAAAAGACAGAATTTTTTTTTTAAACATTTTTCTTTGTTTCTGTTATAACATTTTGTAAATAAGTATGTTTTCTCCTTCACTGATGGGCAATGATGAGGCTGCACTGCCGGGCACTGATAAGGTGGCACTGATGAGGTGGCACTGATATGAGACACTGATGAGGCTGCACTGCCGGGCACTGATAAGGTTGCACTGATGAGGTGGCACTGATATGCGACAGTGATAGGCACTGATGAGGCTGCACTGCCAGGCACTGATAAGCACGGATGAGGTGGCACCAATGAGGTGGCACTGATATGCGACACTGATTGGCAATAATAGGTGGCACTGATATGCAGCACCAATAGGCACTCATAGACGGCACAGGTGGGCCATAGGTGGCACAGATGGGCACTCATAGGCGGCATAGATGGTCACTGAAAGGCTGCACTGATGGATACTTATGGGTGTCACTGATAGGTGGGCACTGATAGATGGCACTGATTAGCATCGCTGATTAGGAGGCACTGGCAGGTATTGCTGGTGGGCACTGGCATCATCTAAGGGCACACACTGCCACCCATGGCTACCAGGGATGCCATACCTGGTGGTCATCAGTGGTGGCCATCCTTGGTGGTCCTGGTGGCATCCCTGGTGGTCCTAGGTGGGCATCTGAGGGGGGCTGCACTGATAAACAATCATCGCAAACCCCCCCTGTCAGAGGAGCAGCCGATCGGCTCTCCTCTACTCACGTCTGTCAGACACGAGTGAGGAAAAGCCGATAAATGGCTTTTCCTGTTTACATTGTGATCAGCATAGCTCCCAACGGTCCCTGATTTCGAGGGACTGTCCCTGATTTGGAGCAATGTCCCTCTGTCCCGCTTTCCTCCTCATTTGTCCCTCATTCTGGTCTGATCTATATCGTTGTATATAAAAATGCACTTTTTATCTTTCAGAAAAGTGTTTCCCAGTGCTAAACCTTTCATCCAATTTCTAAATTGCTGCATTTGTACATTTTAAAAGCCAATATAAAGGAATAGTAGTGGGGAAAAAAAAGCCCTTGTGGATTTAATTAACCTTTTTTTGGTTAATTCTCCTTTAAGGGGTGTGGCAGTGGGGCGTGTCCTGTGCCTGCATACATTTGTTAGTAGGTGTCCCTCATTCCCATCTCAAAATGTTGGGAGGTATGTGATCAGCTGTGATTGGGCACGGCTGATCACATGGTAAAGAGTCTCTGTCAGAGACTCTTTACCTAGATCGAAGTTGCGGTGTGTCAGACTTACACGCAGGAACAACGATCGGCACGATGCGCAGCAGCTTGTTATCCTGACCACGTCATATGACGTCCAGTCAGGGTATCGCAACCACGATGCCGACATCATTTTGCTCTATGGCAGGCGGCAAGTGGTTAAACATACAGTATATATAAAGCCAAAACATTTTTAGGCCTTGTGTATACTGCTGCTCCTAAATGGGATTTAAAGCGGGAGTCCGCCGGGACTCCGCGTTTTTTTTTTTTTTTAAAAGCCAGCAGCTACAAATACTGCAGCTGCTGACTTTTAAAATAGTGACACTTACCTGTCCAGCGCGCCCGCGATGTCGGCACCCGAAGCCAATCTCTAGAACGTCCCTCGGGTGCTGCCGCCGCCATCTTGGGTATGGGAATCAGGAAATGGAGCCTTTCGGCTTCATTTCCCGGTTCCCTACTGCGCATGCGCGAGTTGCGCTGCGCAATAAGGACGGTCCCCACTGCCTCTGGGATCTGTGTGTTTCCCAGCAGCCAGCGGGGCACTTGCGGAAAGGGGCGTAATCTACGCCCCTTTCCGCAGAGAGCTATCCCGGAAGTGGGTGCAGATGCCTGTACTGTACAGGTATCTGCACCCCCCTCCCCCCTGAAAGGTGCCAATTGTGGCGCCGGAGGGGGGGAGGGTTCCGATGAGCGGAAGGTCCACTTTAGGGTGGACCTCCGCTTTAAGGAGCTTTTGGCGTTTTTTTGCCAAAGCCCCTGAACTCAATAAAAGCTTACGGTGGGGATTTACTAAAGGCAAATAGACTTCAGAGCTTAGTAAATGAGGTAAGGCTAAGAATACCCAATGATGTGCAAGGGAGAAAAAAAACAACTGCATTTTTGCTTGCACATGATTGGATGATGGAAGTCAGCAGAGCTTCCCCTCATGTACTGAGCTCTGGAGCAACTGCTCTTGCAGAGTGAACAGTATATTTGCCTTTAGTAAATCAACCCCTATAGGCTTTTATCAGAGTTTAGCGGTGGAAAAACGACCCTCTCTGTTCAGGAGAATCGCGTTCAGGAGAGGAACATTTTGGCCAAAAAAACGCATGTAAATGCTCCTAAGTGCTTGCCGCACTTGGGGCGTTTATTCATTTTAATGGCGAGTACTCTGGCCAATGAAATAAATAAACTCCAAGTGCTAAGCATGGCAAAACCGCAGTACCGCTTTTTTTGTCACGTTTTTCTGCTGCCAGGAGAGTTGCGTTTAGTGGTGGGCGGTGTATGTGGCTTAATTCAATTTTGGATAGAGTTATGTTTTTGCTGTCTGTACCCATCAAGGACATTTTTTCTTCACTTCCTTTTTAGAGCCACAACAGGAAGTTAAAGGAGTTCTCTGCAAAGGAAGGGAAATCGTCTTTTATAGAGTTGTCTCCAGGCCATGTGCAGACATTGGAAGATTTCCTTGCTAGTCCTGTTCCAGTAGCAACTCAAAAGTTTGGATTTTCTATTTCTATCAGTCGCTCTTATAAAGGTCACTGGGACAAAGAGAGAGAGCGAATCTCCCCACCTCGGGACACATAGAGCAATAAAAACCTAACAGGGGTTCCAACCCTTCCATTCTATATCCAAAATGACAAATTTAACATAAATTGGCTGTAGATACATACACTATATTATCAAAAGTATTGGTACACCTGCCTTTACACGCACATGAACTTTAATGCTTTAAGGGTTCAATATTGAGTTGGCCCACCCTTTGCAGCTATAACAGCTTCAACTCTTCTGGGAAGGCTGTCCACAAGGTTTAGAAGTGTGTCTATGGGAATGTTTGACCATTCTTCCAGAAGCGCATTTGTGAGGTCAGGCACTGATGTTGGATGAGAAGGCCTGGCTCGCAGTCTCCGCTCTAATTCATCCCAAAGGTGTTCTATCAGGTTGAGGTCAGGTCTCTGTGCCAAGTTTTTCCATCCCAAACGCACTCATCCATGTCTTTATGAACCTTGCTTTGTGCACTAGTGTGCAGTCATGTTGGAACAGGAAGGCGCCATCCCCAAACTGTTCCCACCAAGTTGGGAGCATTAAATTGTCCAGAATGTTTTGGTATGCTGACGCCTTAAGTGTTCCCTTCACTGGAACTAAAGGGCCAAGCCCAACCCCTGAAAAACAACCCCCCATCATAATCCCCCCTCCACCAAATGATTGGGACCAGTGCACAAAGCAAGGTCCATAAAGACATGGATGAGCGAGTTTGGGGTGGAGGAACTTGACTGGCCTGCACAGAGTCCAGACCTCAACCTGATAGAACACCTTTGGAATGAATTAGAACAGAGACTGTGAGCCAGGCCTTCTCCTCCAACATCAGTGCCTGACCTCACAAATGCTCTTCTGGAAGAATGGTCAAACATTCCCATAGACACACTCCTAAACCTTGTGGACAGCCTTCCCAGAGGAGTTGAAGCTGTTATAGCTGCAAAGGGTGGGCCAACTCAATATTGAACCCTACGGACTAAGACTGGGATGTCATTCAAGTTCATGTGCGTGTAAAGAAAGGTGTCCCAATACTTTTGGTAATATGAAAAAAAGTTTTGAGCTTTTACAGTAACGGAAGGTGAGGGGAAATCTTCCACCCGTTCCGCTGATAACTGTCTGCCTCCGTTTTGTGTCTCCCACCTGTTACATCTCCAGGACAGGGAGTAAAGGGAACTCTCCCTAATTAGAAAAAATAAATAAAAATAACTGACAGAGGATTTTAAATCTTTCCTACTCTATTCAAAACTAAAAAACGTTTTTGTTTTACTTTCATGCAAACCCTGAAGTACAACTAAAAGCAACTTTAGTTTTTGGATGGAGTGGAGAGGGATTAGACCCCTTGTCAGGCGTTTATTGAGGTCCCTGTGCCCCATTAGGGAGGTTCACCCTCTCTATTTGTCCTGTTTTACTGTTATGCCTGAAAGCAAAAAAATTCCCACATATTGGGTTGTCACCAGAACAGGAATAGATGGGAACTTTTCCAATGGTCCTCATAGTTCTGGTGAGCCTGGTAGAAACTAAGGAGCCCCTGACTTTGAAGGGACTTCCTCTCACTTCCTGTTGTGACTATTAAACAGGAAGTGAAGGGAAATCTCCCCAATGGGGCATAGATGGCAACAAAAAAAAACTGGCTGGGGTACTCCAATACTGTATCCAAGATGAAAATAAAGTTTGCCTTTAACCACTTCCCACCCGGCCAATGCATATATACGGCCGGGTGGGAGCCGTCTACTCCTGATAGGCCGTTCAGGAACGTCCTTCAGAAGTAGCGGATCGCGCGCGCGTTCCCGCGCAGCGGCGCGATCCCGATGTGCTTGTGTCGCCCGGACACGGCACATCTCAGATCGGCAGGAGGGCTCTGTGATTGGCCCTCCTGATCACATGACGGCCGTCATGTGATGTAAACAAACAGCCGGTTGCTAGGCAATCGGCTCTCCTCTCCTCACACGGAAGTCATCGCTGAGGAGAGGAGAGCAGAACGCTGCAGCCGGCTGATGATCAGTGAGTATGAGCTGTTTTTTTACAGCTTTTTACTCACTGATCATCAGTCTAGTGTCAACACACAACACACCACACAGTACAAACACAGTCCCCACATATGTCCCCAAAACATTCATGTCCCCAAATAATAAAAACACATGTCCCCAATAATAAAAACATGTCCCCCACATATGTCCCACTAAAATCACATGTCCCAATGATTATCTGCACACATATGTAC